>NW_027507903.1:287368547-287968547 GCF_037356315.1 Lithobates pipiens | reverse complement strand
GTGAAATACTACAGATAGCGTCAGATGATTAACATATCGGGCACCATAGAGGCATTTCTAAAGAGAATGGTACATGTCTGATAAATTGAGATATGGCTAACAAAATACATCAATGAGCACATTAAAGATTGAAATGCTTTGAGTTAGTTGATGGACTACAATTTTTAACAGTTTGGTTAAAATCTGTGTTAAACTGTAATTGTTGTCAAGCATCTCTGTGAATTGATTACCAGAATGTAAGTGTCAGGATTCCGGTTGGAGGCCAAGGTGCTGAAAGGGCTCCCCTTGCGGCTGCGTGCAGTGCAACCCTGAAGGTGAAACCGGAAATGCAGTGCCCAGAGAAGCTCCGTTTGACAGTGGCCGTGGTTGAAGGCTTGCTCATTGTAGGGCGACTGGAACAAGCGAGATGCTCTGTATGGCAGGTGTGCTTGTGGAGAGCCAGCAGCGGCAGGCGGTTGGGTGATCCAGAAGGAGTATCAGAAGCCAGGCGGGGGTTTCTGCACAGATGTCAATGTAAATCACAGCCTGAAATTGCAAAAAGTAGTACCAAACCTACTTTTTGAAATCAGTGCAGCGCCGCAGATGCTGTGTCACACAGATTAGGATGGTGCCATTGACAGCAATTGCCGCCGTTTTGACATGTCAAATCTCATGTCAAAAACGCTCCAGTGTGAACCAGGGCTAAAGGACATGGAATTGATAGCGGGAAACATAGGTGGGGGGTACAAGCAGGGGGAACCAATATAGGGAAAAGGAGGAGAGAAGAAAAGAAAAGTTGGGGGGGGTAAAGGCCCCTCAAGGGAGGGAAAGAAAGAAGTGTCCCCAAGGGAGACTGGAACTTCCAGTAAGTGTTGGTGAGCATATATTATGTGTATTATCAGAATACTTTTTTTAAAAATACAATTGCAACAAAAAAAAAACAATATACTATACATGCTCAGAAGCGTTTATTCCTTGTTTGGCTAACCTATCTGTTCAACAGATAAAAAAACTATTCCCATCTGTTAAAATCAGTTGCAGCTGATGTTTTTTGTTGGGGGGGGCAGCAAACAACCACCCCCCCAGTTGGTTGGTAGGTCGGGTGTGGGTGGGTTGCGGGCTCCTACAGGCGACAGGCAGCGAGTGAGTTGTGGGCTCCTACAGGGGCAGGCAGCAGCTCCTTTGTTCTCTCCTCCTCCTTTGCATTACAGCGGCTTCTGCCGTGTGGCTCCTCCATCCTCCTCCTTGGCATCCAATAGTATCGCCTGTCTTTTCGGGTGACGGGTCTCAAGGAGGATCAGTGTGGCGATAGCAACTATTCATTCACTATTGTCACACAACTGGGTGACCCTTTTGTGAAGCCTATTAGAGCTTCTGATTCTAATCACGTGCTTCAAAAAAACACACCCCGCCATTGAAATCCATGCTTCCGGCGCCCTGCATGTAGATCAGGGGGCTGAAAGTATGGATGGGGGGGAGGTACCTGTGCGCCCCTAATGAACGGGCCACCGCTGGTTACAATGTTGTTTAACCACTTGCTTACTGGGCACTTAAACCCCCCTCAGTCCCAGACCAATTTTCAGCTTTCAGCGCTGATGCACTTTGAGTGACAATTGCGCGGTCATACAACACTGTACCCAAATGAAATTTTTATCATTTTTTTCCCACAAATAGAGCTTTCTTTTGGTGGTATTTAGTTACAGCTCGGAGTTTTATTTTTTGCTAAACAAACAAAAAAAGATGCAAAAAAAAAAAAAAAAAAAATCATGTTTTAATAGTTTGTTATAAAATTTTGCAAACGGGTCATTTTTCTCCTTCATTGAAGTGCGCTGATTAGGCGGCACTGATAGGCTGCATTGGTGGGCACTGATGGGCTGCATTGGTGGGCACTGATGGGCTGCATTGGTGGGCACTGATAGGCTGCACTGGTGGGCACTGATAGGCATAGTTAAGGCGGCACTAATAGGCACAGATAAGGCGGCACCGATGGGCACAGATAAGGCGGCACTGATGGGCAAAGATGGGCACAGATAAGATGGCACGGATGGGTGGCACGGATAAGTGGCACGGATGGGTGGCACGGATGGGCACTGATAGGTACCACAGATAGATGGGACTGATGGGCACTGATAGGTGGCACTGATAGGTGGCTCTGATAGGTGGCACTGCTGGGCACTGATGGGCGGCACTGCTGGGCACTGATGGGCGGCACTGCTGGGCACTGATGGGCGGCACTGGGGTGCAGCACCTGAGGCAGATTTTGGGTGGCACTGTGGGTGGCACTGCTGGGTGGCACTGTGGGTGGCACTGTGGGCACTGCTGGGTGGCACTGTGGGCACTGCTGGGTGGCACTGTGGGCACTATGGGCACTGCTGGGTGGCACTGACAGGGGGGCACTTACTTTATTCAGGATGGCACTGCGGGTGGCAGGTGGGCACTGGCAGGGGGCAGGTGTCCTTTTATATTGCTGGCCGTGATCGGGACTGATGTCCCGAACACGGCCGCCGGCGATCGGCTTTTTTTTTTTCTCCTCGCGCTGTCAGCGCGAGGAGGAATACTAGCCGATTACCGGCTCCGTTTTATCACATGATCAGCTGTCATTGGCTGACAGCTGATCACGTGATAAGGGGTCGGGATCGACCCCTTACACGGATCGGTGATCAGGCGAGTCTCACGGACTCGCCGATCACAGAGCGCGCCGCGCGCGCCCCTCAGGGGGCGCGCAGGCCGCTCGTAACCGGGACTACGTCAATAGACGTAGTCCCGAAAATGTGGGTCCGCGCTATTGCCGTCATTTTGCAATAGCGCGGATCCCAAGTGGTTAAAGTCTAAAAAGTCAAATGCTTATTGCAAAAAGGAAAAGGGAATATAATATATAAATTCCTACCATGTCAGATCAAAGAACTTCTCAATCTTTTTGAAACCGTCAAAGATGCAAAATCTCAGAATCTCTTTTAATAGATCATATCACACCAGTATGTAAAATTCTCCTTGTAACTAGTATATGCTAACCACTAAGGGCCGGTTCACACTGCGGGCGATGCGAGGCGACACGACTCGCCTCGCCGCAGTGTGACATGTCGCCCCCGTTCTGTACAATGGAACCGTTCTGAGAGGAGCGACTCGAGTCGCTCCAACTCAGAAAAAAGGTTCCTGTACTACTTCTGGGCGACCTCGGGGCGACTTGCATTGACTTCTATACAGAACGTACGCTGAGGTCGCGGCAGGTCGCGGCGAGGCAAGTCGGTGTCGCCTCGCCTCGCCTGCAGTGTGAACCGGCCCTAATAGCATCTGTTGGAAGTGTCCCTTAAATGTAGAAAATATAGCCACATTTAGTAATTCTGTTACCCAATACACACTTACTGGAAAAAATATATTCTTTATACTTAGATACAACATTAAGAACATTCAGATTTTGGTAGATTCCTGTAATCCTTTATTTTCTTATAAAGATGCTTGGCTAGATTAAAATGATTGCTAATAAAAAAATGTTTTTTTTAAATCAGTCCACTTGCTATTTGAGGCACTCATGTGGGCTCACTCCTGAGCTGCGCTCTGTGTGTCCACTGACACACAGAGCCTGGATCTGCCCCGCCCCTTCTCAATGGCTGTAATTGACAGCACCAGAGCCAATGGCTCTTGCTGCTGTGTTTGAGCCTATGAGGAGGGAGAGAGTGGAGCGAGCTACTGCTCTTGTGCACATCACTGAATCGAGATGGGAGTTAGGTAAGTATAAAGGGGGGAGGGCATGGTTGTGCTGCATGCAGAAGGTTTTGTACCTTAATGCAGAGAAAGCATTAGGGTAAAAAAATGACAGTTTAAACGTTTTTTTTAGCTTAACACATTTTTGACAATAAAATAAAAAATTCCCTGTAAACTATCTGTTAAAATTCTTACCCAAGCACTTGTAGTTTACAGTTTTCAATGCTGTGGGCTCCTGCTTGCAGTGCTGCTTCCCTGAACTCCTGGTCTTCATAGGAAAAAGTTAACAGTAGACAGTGCAGTCTCCAGCCAGTCTGTTAGCTTGGAGAAGAAATGGATGCTGCAAGAGAAATAAGTCACCCCCAAAACAGGAAACCTAGGGCTGTGGTCATGGCATCAGCCTAACTGGAATATAGGCAAGGATTAAAAGATAAAGACACTGCATACTCAGTAAGTGATTAAATCATTTTCTGAATGTAAAGTATCTTTTTTGTTTTCTTTTAAACAACAAACATGTTATACTTACCTGCTCTGTTCAATGGTTTGTCAGCCCCCATCCTCCTATTCTGGGGCCATCCGTCAGTGCTCTCGGATCCACTTGCCTTCTAAGTACCCATCTATTGACACAGTGTGGCTTGGCCCTGCCCTCTATTCCCTCGTTACTGGGTTACTGGGTTTGACTGACAGCAGCAGGAGCCAATGCCTCCTATTGCTCTCACTGACTTCAATGAGGAGGGAGAGAGGTTGAGCAGTGCTGCAGCTCTTGGGCACAGCATTGGATTGAGATTGGGCTCAAGTTAATATTTACGGAGGAGGGGAAGGGGGGAGCTGCACCTAAAAGGTATTTTCCCTAAATGTAGAATGTATTAAGGAGAAAAAATATTTTCGTTTTTACAACCATTTTAAGTTCTCAATCTTACAAGTGCTATTAGTATAGAAGATTGACAGTATACAGGAATTTATTTGTCATCTTTGGGCCAGCTCTAAACACGTCAAGCTTCTCCAGCTCATGCTGGACGTTGGAGGGGTCCACCAACACAGCCACGACCTTATTCAAATAGGGGATGGGGTGGGAGTGAAAACTCTAACCATTATCAGTATTCCACTCCATCAAACCATCATCAGTATTTAACCCCAGCTGGCCCTCCTCCACCTTGGCGACTTAGGGGAAAAAAAACTTTTTTTCATGGTAGAAAACCATTTCTAAAAGATAGAAATAGGGATATGAGACCTCCCCCAGATGTAAGGGATGTAGGGTCCAATTTTACAGTTGAGACCTCTAATAGATACGCTCCCCTTAGGGGTGAGGGTGTCAGGCATCCTGGACCTTCTAGTAACTATGATAGGCCACAACCACCATATGTCCATCCCTCAGAAGGTAATTATTACCAACAGGGTTTTCAAGAAGGAACACGGGGGGGGGGGACACAAAATAAATGTGGACACAAGAGAGGGCGGAGAGGGGGTAAACGTCTTCACGCCAAAAAGGAGAAGGACATAGATAGCAGTGGTATCATTAATCTTAGCAATAAAGAGTTATCTAAAGATGAATTATTGACTCTCAGTAAGGGCCTGAAGTTTGTACCTCCATATAATCTTAACAGGTTTCAGACCTTTATTGACATTCAAAAGTTTACGCGTAAATTAAATATAAAAAGGTACATCATGAGTAACCCTACTCGCCAACTAGCTAGAGAACCAACAACGATTATTCATTCAGGCCTGTCAAATGCCTCTCTGTTTAATCCTCCCAATAATACGGCACCTAATATAAATGTTTTCCGTGATTTGGTAGTAAAAGATTTGAATGATTTGAAGCTGAAACCAGTTCAAGCTACACAGGATTTTAAGGCAGGATTGGACTCATTATGTAACAGGAAGGATATAGTACACACATGAAAATTAAATGTGAAATAGTTCATTATAAATAGAATGCCTGTTTGATGATTAAGGTATATATAATCAGGCACTATTTATACATACTTTTTGGAATATTTGCTGTACTTTCTATGAAATTTGGTACCATATACGGATTTATTTGCTATGTTTCTCATTACTGTAAAAAAGTATTATGGCTTGTCATTTCTGTTATTTTTTAATTTCCATGTTTATGTACTTTTTTATATACGTATTTATTTGGGATGTTTCTCATTACTATAAAAAAGTATTATGGCTTGTTATCTCTGTTATTTTTTAATTTCCATGTTTATGTACTTTTCATATGGCTATTTTGTAAATGGTCTATGGGTAATGTTTGTCAGCTGATGCAGGTGGTCAATTTCAGGCTTACCTATTTACCTATTTATATATAGATTCTTTAGTTTAATCCTGATTTAGTTGGTGGTATTTATATTTAATTTTATATAAATTTATCCTTTTCCATTTTTAAATTTTTAAATTTTAGTTTTATAAAAGTTTTTTAATATTGGAAACATTGTTATTCAAATTGTCCCGAACGACCTGTGTTGTTGCACGTCCGTTTTGGTAATGGGATTTATTTGTGTTTCCGATTCTGTTCGAATATGTAACTCATTCGATGGTTAATTTACCGAGCCCGTGATAGGGTTTTGTTTCTACCTATGGTAGGGCTCCTTACCTTACCCGTAGGCTATAAAAGGGTTTAGCACAACGGTGTGGGCGTACCCCTGATGACGTCAGACTTTGACGAAACGATCGTCGGGTAGCCACGCTCACCCTTTGTGCTTTCAGCGTTTGTTCATTTTAATATTTTTTTGCTAGCAATTTGTTGATTTTTTAACGATTCGTTAATTTTTGTACGACTCGGTGGAGTCGTTTTTAGTGCCTAAACCACTCGGTTGAATTAGAATAAATTTGTTCAAACTTTATCACACGATTTGGCGCACTTTTGTTTTTCGTTTTTTGGTGATCTGCTTCGAGGCTTGCGAGAGGATCGGAGCTGATCTGGTGATTACGAAACATTCGAGACAGTTGGTCGTTTTCCGGCTTCCTGCACCGAAACCCCTACATGCTCGCATCCGCGGAGATCGGTTCACGAGAGGTTTCGATCCAATTCGAGGATTACGATATATCCGAAGAGGTGGTCCGGTTCCGGCTTTCTGCATCGTAACGATTGTGTGTCCGTATCCGCGCATACCGACCGGTGATCTGGTAAGCCTCCATTCACTACTTGATTTACAGAGTTGAAGGGTCCACGTGGTCAAGCACTATTTTTGTTTGAAAAAACAAGATCGACTACATTTTTGTTGTACAGTCACATTGGATACTTTACACTATGTTGCACCATCATACATTTTTTTGACTTTATGATGTTTGGTTTTTTAAATTCATTGGACATTTGAGTTACAGAGTAATGTTTCTTATTTGAGGATTCATTTTTTTTGAAAGTTTTTGATGATTGATCCTTAATTGTATTTTGCACTAAACGATTTCACATCATTTAGATTTATAATACACAGTTCCCCACTATTACGTTTTTCACTAAAATTTATGAAGTTTCTTGAAAAAGTCACATTTATACTCAGAGGTTAAGCGCTGCACTTTTGTTGTTTTGTCTAAACATTATTAAACTATAAAAAAAGAACACAATTATAGCCTATATGTTATCGTAGGTCAGAACCTCTATCCGGGGATTTACCCTCATTTTTTGTTCTGAGGACAACCAGACAGGAAGTAAGGGGAAACCAGCAAGGGGGAAACAGACAACAATACAAAGTTGACAGAATTTCTAGCATTCTCTTGCTTAATGAAAAAAATGACTTGCTTGCGCAGCTGATAGCCCCTGTACACACGGTCGGAGATTTCCACAACCAAATCCGACAGATTTTGCCCGTCGGATTTTGTCCGTCGGATCTTGTCCGAAACTGTTGCATACACACGGTCGGACAAATTTTGCGAAAAATCTGATCTTTTAGAACGTGATGACGTAATTTCGTTACAATGGGACTACGTTCAGGCTAGTAGCCAATAGCTTTGATGTAGGAATTTGATCTGAGCATGCGTGGCACTTGGTCCGATCAAAATTCTCTACACATGATCGGAGTATGTCCGATCGGCCCAGTTGGTCGGGAAATATTTCCAACATGTTGGAAAATTGGGTCCGACGGATATTCCGACTGAATCAGTCCGATGCATACCACACACTGTCGGATTATCCGACGACACGGTCCGATAGGACACATTCCGACGGATTCTCCGACCGTGTGTACAAGGGCTTAGAAAGGTTTCCCCTTGCTATTTTTCCATGGGACAACCTTTTTACCACACAGGTAGTGAAAGAATTTCTTTCATATATCCTCTGATTGCAGTTCTTTCCCTTTCCCACTCTATCCAAAACTAAAAAAAATGCCTTGTGTATAGATAGCCTTTATATAATGCTATGAAATCATTATTCATGATCTGTTTGAAAACTGTTGAGGCATCATGCTTGTGCTGAGACTTGAATGTTGATGAAGTCATACAAATATCGTATGTGAATGCATGGAGGGCCTCATTCACCTGCTATTAAATGAAGATAACATTACACAGCCCCCCGCACCTCTAGCCCCCTTTACATTACACAGCCCCCGCACCTCTAGCCCCCTTTACATTACACAGCTCCCCCGCAACTCAAGCCACCTATACATTACACAGCCCGCCGCACCTCTGACCCCCTTTACAATACACAGCCTCCACACCTCTAGCCCCCTTTACATTACACAGTCCCTGCACCTCTGGACCTCTTTACATTACACAACCACCACACCTCTGGTCCATTTTCTATAAGACCCCAAATCTCAAGCCACCTATACATTACACAGCCCCCCGCACCTCTGGCCCCCTTTACATTACACAGCTTCCGCACCTCTAGCCCCCTTTACATTACACAGTCCCTTCACCTCTGGACCTCTTTACGTTACACGACCCCCACACCGCTGGTACATTTTCTTTAAGACCCCAAATCTCAAGCCACCTATATATTACACAGCCCGCCACACCTCTGGCCCCCTTTACATTACACAGCCTCCGCACCTCTAGCCCCCTTTACATTACACAGCCCCCCGCACCTCTGGCCCCCTTTACATTATACAGTCCCTGCACCTCTGGACCTCTTTACATTACACAACCCCCACACCTCTGGTCTATTTTCTATAAGACCCCAAATCCCACCTTTGCACTTAAAAGCATTCAAATTGGCAAGTTTGGCTGTTTTGAATACTGTAATTTTTTAAAATTTGGTGCCTTTAAGTCTTCTGTAAAGTGGAAGTGATGTCATGACAAGACCCCCATCTAAGCAGAGTGCGGCTTTGTTTGGGTCTCCGGCCAGCTGGCGGAGATGCTGGCTGGTCACTCGGGCCTCCCGTGGGACTGGAGGGCCTGGGTGAGCCGCGGAAGGTGGTGGGTGGGGGAGATCCCCTTCCGCTGCTTGGGATAACAGCGGAGCGGCTTTTTAGATGCATTGGTTGTTATCCCAATAAAACCAACCACCGGCTCTAAAAAAAAAAAAAAAACCTTCAAGCTTAGGCCGCATATTTGCGTACCGTCAGTGTGAAGGTTTTAAAATGTCTGGGGGCCGGGTGCACGTGAACTCATCACGTGCACTAATGGGCCAGACATTTAGCGATAGGCCAGGTGTGGCTCGTGGGCTGTAGGTTTTTGACCCCTGGTGTAAGACATCACAAAGAGCATTTTTAGAAACAAACTTCTTTGTAAAGAACTCAGGCAACTCATGTTGAGAGGCCACCCCCTTTCTCAGGGCTTTTGTTGGCAACAGAGACCCAGATAGCAAGGATAACTGGCCAGAAATATGTGGCAGTGTTGAATTGTAAGTCTTGTTAACTTGCTGCACATTTCACTGGCAAGTTGTACACTTGCAGAACACTTGAAGCACAAGTTCTAGTTGACAATTTTCCAATTTGTAGCAAATTTGCATGGCAAGAGAAAAGTTGCAGTGGTGATTCTACAGCAAGAGCTCTGCAAGTCTACAGCATGAAAATTTAGCCACAGTAACCCCTGTGGTGGCATGACTATTGCACAACACAACTGAACCAGAACTTGCAGCAGAATGTTTGTAAAGAAAGTTGATCTGGAGTCCTGCAATTGTGCAACAAACTTGTGACTGGCAAGTCTAGCAATAGCTTAGCAAGTCATTTTCAAACTTGCAGCAAAACAGCTTGCTATTTGGAGATTTGGCAGTAAAAGTTTTATTATACTGCCTCATTTGACATAAATAGAGCACTCACGGAGGTCTGGAGTGTTCCAACTGGCTACAGTCCTGAAAATAGGGGTTCTCATCCCCAAAACACATGGCATCAGTTCCTCATTAAAAGATTGCTTCTATGAACGCCTTCATTGTGATGTAAGCCATTCCTAAGGAATCTTCTTGTCCAGTGGGGTGCTTGCCATTCTGCTTTTCCAATATTTATTTGGTACATGTATTTGCCAAGGTCAGGTCTTCTGGGTTGCTACTCCCACTCACTTTATTACAATCATCTTATGTATTAAAGCTAAAATTCAGAAACATGAAAGCCTTAAAAATGTACAAGTCAAAACAAGACAATCACTGTAAGCTTGGTCAAACAGGATACAGTAGACTAGAGTAATCTGATTCCAGAACTTGAAGACTTCATGTGCTTTTCAATGCCTCTCTTGTATAATGCAAATCCTATCATTTGTTGGATCTGATTCTTATTTCAGTATTGAATAATGGTACAAGGACGCTTTGTGGACCAGATGTTGAACTCATTTTTTAAGCACATAATATCATCTAGAAACAGTGCCTACAGAAGGGATTGTATTGCCTGCTTAATGCCAAACATCTAGTTTTACATTTATCTGCTGTTGTGCACATGTACTTCTATTTAAAAATGTATTTTGGTATGAAATTTTAAGGGAAATCAGTGGCTACAACTAAAAAACAGAACACATATTACTGGGCATAACTGCTGTCACACTTGGCAGATTGGAGCCTTTTCTTTGTTAAGGCCGGGTTCACACTGGTATGACAAACACTCCGATATTGGGAGCTCATGTCGCATGATGTGTGAAAATCAATGATTCCCTATGGGAGCCATCTTAACTGGTCTGACACAAGTTGGTCCGACTTTGAAAATGCTCCCTGTATTACTTTGGTCTGACATTGATCCTACTTCAGCCCATTGACTATCACAAAGTCGGATCCTTGTCCTAACCATCCGACTTTGGCATCCGAAATTGTGTTATTTCCTGCTCCCTGCTGTAGCCCCTCCCATTGTGTGTTAGTACAACTTGTCCTTTGACCAATCAAAACTATCTGAAAAGTTGGATGAAAGTAGTATCCTGTTCATGAAAATCAGATGGATGTAGGACCAATGTAGAACTGATGTCGCAGAGCAAAGTTGGATGAAAGTCGTACTATTGTCGTGTAGTATAGTGTGAACCCAGCCTAAAGGGCAGTGGGGGAGATTCACTTAACCGGTGCATGCAGAATCTGGTGCAGCTGAGTATGGTAACCAATCAGCTTCTAACTTCAGCTTGCTCAATTAAGCTTTGACAATAAAACCTTGAAGCTGATTGGTTACTATGCACAGCTGCACCAGATCCTGTGTTCTACAGTTTTGGTAACCCCCCCCCCCCCCCCCATTGTGTTTAAGACCCATTTAGAGTTTTGCATAATGGTGTCAGCAGCACACAGTGGTCCTTTGATATATTTTTTTCTCTGCATTACAGTAGAGTTAGAAAATCTCCTTGTGTGATGAGTGCCTACAACTGCCAAAGATGCTTGTCAACACCCCACAAAACATGAGCAAAAACAAATGATGCTTAAATCTAGAACATTGCTTCCTATTTTGCTTACTGCACCTTAAGGCTCCATTCACACAGCGTAGCAATTTACTGGTGTTTTCGGGCATTTTATTAATGCATTTTTGAAGCTTTTTTCACAAAAATTTTAAAGTGTTTTAGAAGTGTATTACAAGCGTTTTACAGCTTTTGTATATACTGTATATATATATATATATATATATATATATATATACATACATACACAAGAGAAGGAGAGGAAAATATGGGTGGAGAGCTGCTATTTGAGCAGAAAACGCTTGTAAAACGCTCAAGTCAGGTGTTTCTATTGAAGACTACAGGGTCAAAAATGCTTGTGATCTGCCAAAAAGAAGCTCATGTACTTTTTTGAGCAACAGGCATTTTGCTTCAGGCAACAGAACGATGTGAACAAGGGCCATTGAAATTAATGGGATTTGGCTTGTTGCGCGTTTTAGAACTAGAAGCTTCAAGCAGAAAATCTCTCAGGTGTGAACAGGGTCTAAAACAAAGTTGCCCACGCAGGACAAAGCAACAGGTTCACTTAACTTTTCTCCTAAGCAGGATATCTTCACTCACCACTAATCAACGCCTTCATTTCTTACCATGTTGTTCCATTTGACCACCAGGAATGAACAGAAAAAAAAATTGATATTTTCAAATATCGGGTAGCATGTGACTCATTTACCTTGCTCCCATATAACAGCTCTGGTTCTTAGTGATTGGGTGACGTATTTGGAGCAGGAGAGAACATTTTACGTGAACATTTTGCTTGTTTCTTTATATTTAAACTGGTATGCAAAATGTTATTATTGCAGGCTATTTAGCCATCCCGAAATGTAACTTTCTGCACATCACTGATCTACCCAGCACAGCGAATTATGTTTTGAGGCTATTATCAGTATCTCTGTGATGCCAATGTACACACATTAAACTGATGAAACAAGGATACACTCACAGTGAATGGAAGAAAACACCTCAAAAAGGAAAACGCACAATCACTATCGCCTATTACCACTGGCAAATTATATTTATATATACTTATTTTATTATAAATGTTTGCTTAATGAACTTGGATGAGAATTCATGGTGAAGCAGGTCATGTAGCATCAGCTTTTCAGTTTTTTAAACTGCTGTGGAAATTTTGCGTTCTTTGTATGGTAAGCTAATCGTAATGGTACACATGCTGCAAACAATCATCAATATTACATTATACAGCCCTATGAGGATGCAAAGTGGTTTTTCCAAGAATATTTCACTTTGCCCTTCATGTTTAATAGGTGATGATGTCATTTAGTATGTGATATGAATTCTTTCTTTATATTAACATCAGACAGTCATTGAAAAGTCAAGGTGGTAAAGATAATTACAGTCAGTACTATTCTTATCCAGTATGCTTCTGGTAACTGCATGTATTATACATGTAATGGGATTTACTAGAGGGTGAAAGTTTTATTCCAGCCTCATAAACCTATTTTACAAATGTTCAATCAAGGATTGGAGAGCTTTTATTTTTTTTTAAATACACTTTTAAGTAAAAGAAGAAATGTGTGATTGCATGTACCAGGTTAAGAATAGAATGGAATAGAAAGGTTGGAAGCTCTATCATGTTTTTATTTCTGTCTGATGCCATTGGTGAGGTTTATCTTTCGTTTTTGCCCCAGAAACATGAAAGGAAGTGAAAAAAAAATCAAACTTTGTCAGCTGTACAGATGTTTCTACACGATCGGACTTTCCGACAACAAAACCGTGGATTTTTGTTTCGAAGGGTGTTGGCTCTAACTTTTCTTGCATACACCCGGTCACACAAATGTTGGCCAACAATTACGAACGTGGGAAGGTGGTGACATACAAGACAAGTACGATGAGCCGATAAAAAGGAAGTTCAATAGTCATGTGATATCTCCATTACGAACACTAGTTTTACAAGGCCGAGCGATTTCAGCTCGTACTTGATTCCAAGCATGCGTGAACTTTTGTGCAATGGACTTGTGTACACACGATCAGAAAGTCTGACAACAAAGTTTTGTTGGTGGAAAATTTGAGAACCTGCTAGCCAACATTTGCTAGCGGAAAGTCCGACAACAAATGTTCGATGGTGCATACACACGGTCGGACTTTCAGCCAACAAGCTTACATACAACATTTCCCCCTCGGAAAGTCCAACTGTGCGGCGCCCCATTTCAGGTCTGAATTAGGTCCAAATTTGTGCCTGAATTTGGACCTGAAACAGAGCCAAAGCCGCAAAGGACTCTTCTGCTGTGTGCTCCGCGGCCGCCCTAGAGATTTGTGAACTGGCTCCATTGACAGCCGGTCTCACTTTCCTGTCATGCCCGGCATCCAATTCACAATAGTGTGAACCCAGCCTCAGGCTCTTGTTTTCATGACAAATGTGATATTTTGGGTTTCTCCCCATTTTCTGTCTCAGTGACAATAGTAAATAAGAGAATTTCCCCAACAAGACACAGACAATAAAAACAATAGACATATGATAGAGGTTTAAACCTTTGCCTTTTTACCCAAAGCTAAAAAAAATGGTTAGAATTCCATTTTAAAGATTTATCAAAGAAGAAACCTGTGTTTACTTCAAATGGAGCTAGGTATGTACACACGCCTTGCAGCGCCTGCTATCAGTGTTGTCTATGAATGCCAATAAGTCATTCTCAATAAGAGGTTTACTTTAATTTTCCTTCAGACTGACTAGGTGTCTGTAGTACACATTTGGGCTAAAATGTTGAATCTTCGGTATACCATGGCTGCTCAATAGCACCTCGTCAAGGAAGCAGGTACATATACTTGCCTTTACTTTGCCTCTATTGTGCTCCTTTTGGCTTCTGGAAGTGACGGAGAGTTTGCACTCTGTAAATTTAAGTCTGTAAATTAGAGATTTCACAGGACTGATGATTCTCTCCCCACCTCCAGGCAACAAACAGCCCTAGGAGCCTAGGGGGCCAATCTCCAAGCATCAGTGTGGTGGCATGGGAGGGACTTGAGTGAGTTGTATGCTACCCTACACCCAGGAGTACCTGGAATTGTTTTTCACTCTAGGAATCTGAATTGAGAGTAGGGCCCCTTTCACACGCACAGACCGCCTATCCGTTTTTCTGTCAATGGACGACAATGCAAAACGGATGACCATCTGTTACCATCCGTTAACCTCCGCTTCTGATTGTATCCAGGTTTTTTTTAACACACAAGGCTACGTTCAGATCCATCTAAACGGATATTAAATGATGTTAACGGACAATGTCTGTCAACGTCCGATTGGTTTTGTTTATCTGTGAACTCAATCTATGACCCGGGCAGTAGCTGGACAATAGTAACTACATCCCCAGTACATCCCCAGTACATGCCCAAGGAGAAACATGGCAAGAGATGTCTCCCATGAGGAGCTTATAAACCTGGTGCACGAAAGGACAAAGAAAGGACACAGTAAGGACAAATCACTCACTCAAAACTGCAATGCAGCATGGGAGGAGCAATGCTTTCTGGGTAATTTCCTTAAAGGCACAGAAATTGCTGTAAATGGATCAAAACAGATACAAAAATGAATGAAAAAACTAATGTAAACGTGTACATTACCGAATGAAAACAGATATTAACAGAACAGAAGACGGATGAAAACGGAGATTAACGGAACAGAAGACGGATGAAAACGGAGATTAACGGAACAGAAGACAGATGAAGACGGATGAAACAATGGATAAGAACTGATACGTTTTTAATGTGGCTTAACTGAGGGTGCCCATGTGAATGAGGCCTTATGCCCTGTACACACGAGCGGATTTTCCTTCATAAAAAACTTGGATGGTTTTTCCGACGGAATTCCACTCAAGCTTGGCTTGCATACACACGGTCACACAAGTTCTCTGAACTTTTGACAGTGAAGAACGCAGTGACATACAACAGTATGACAAGCCGAGAAAATGAAGTTCAATGCTTCCGAGCATGCGTCAAATTGTTTCCGAGTATGCGTAGGAATTTTGCATGTCGGAATTCTGCCAGCAAAAGTCCGATGGAGAATACATACGGTCGAAATTTCTGACCAAAAGCTCACATCCGACTTTTGCTGGCAGAATTTCTGATTGTGTGTATAGGGCTTTAGAGGAACTGTAGTATTTGCCTCTGATAAAGCCAGCATTAAAGTGAAGCTCTTGCTATGTCCTGAAGAGGCAAAGCAAATGTCAGGCTTAAAAAGACAACTTCACATTTAGTGGGGTTCTTTATTACAGCCATCCCAACACTCCATGCATTGATGTGCATGCAGTCTACCATAATACTTACCTTACCATGATCCAGAGATCTTCCCTAAAAGCGGTAGTAAACTGGCATTAAAAAAAATTTTTTAAACCTGCAAAGCAAAGGAATATGCATTTACCCACAGTAGCCAGCAAGTAGTCATCTTTAATTGTGCTTTTTTTCTCAGCATGATTTGGTTGCTATAGGTTATTAGGGGCAAGGTTCAGGTTGGATTCTACTAAGTGTTCAAGCAGGAGCATAACTACAAATCAAAGGACCCCTGCCGTCACTTTTTTATGTGTATCACAGCAAAATTTTCTTGCCTGAAAAGAAATGTTATCTTAACCACTTGACCTCCAAAAGATTTACCCACTTCATCGCCAGGCTATTTTTTGCGCTATGGCACTACCTTACTTTAACTAACAATTGCACTGCTGTACCCAAATAAAATGTATGTATTTTTTTCCCACAAATAGAGCTTTCTTTTGGCGGTATTTGATCACCACTGCATTTTTTATTTTTTGCGCTATCAACATAAAACGACAGACAATAAAGAAAAAAAAAAAGAAATGCATCGCATAGTAGCCCATTATGTGTCACTTACCTGACACAGGAGCCAGCGATGTCACCGTTGTCCCCTGTAGCACGAAGCGTCCATCTTCTTCTGGGTATCACTGCTCTGGCCACTCACAGCGCCGGAGCAGTAATGACGTCACTCCCGCGCATGTGTACGTTAGTAGTGGCATGCTCAGTGTGCCTGCACGCCCCTGTCTACAGCACATGCACCGTTGACAGCTGTGCCTGTCTTTTTTGAAATATCGTATATTTCGATATTTCGTGGACCTACAGGTAAGCCTTAATCTAGGCTTACCTGTAGGTCAAAGTGGTCTGTAACGGTTTACAACCACTTTAACCCCCTGACTTCCGCGCTATAGCTGAATGACGACCACAACGCAGACCTGAATTTACAGGAGGTCGTCATATGATGGCCTCCCCTTTGTATGCTCCCTGTGTATGACATGCAGGGCGCGTGCGAAGCACGCTCTGATCACTGAGTCACTGAGACTCGAGTGATCACCGATCCGAGTAAGGGGCCGGTCCCGGGCCCTTACCATTTAATCAGCTGTCAGTCAATGACAGCTAATGACAACTGATCACATGATGTAAACAAAAGCATGGTAATTGTTATTTTTTCTCCTTACACTGACAGCGTGAGGAGAAAAAAAAACTGATCACTGGCTCATCTGCAAAGGACATCGGTCCCAAAGAGGAAGAGGCAATTTTGCATCATCTTTGCACACCAGTAACCCCTGCCATTGCCACCTGCCAGTGCCCACCAGTGCCACCTATCAATGCCCATGTGTGCCACCTATCAATGCCCACGAGCGCCACCTATTGATGCCCACCAGTGGTTCCAATCAGTGCCACCTAGCAGTGCTGCCTATCAGTGTAACCGATCATTGCCCATTATTGCCATCCATCGTTGCCCATCACTGCCACCTATCGGTGCCCATCAGTGCTGCCTCATCAGCGTACATCAATGAAGGAGAAAAATTACCTGTTTTAAAATTTTATAACAAAAAAAAAATTGTTTTTAAAATTCTGTCTTTTTACATTTTTTTAACAAAAAATAAAAACCACAGAGGTGATCACATACCACCAAAAGAGAGCTCTATTTGTGGGGAATTTTTTTTTATTGGGGTACAGTGTTGTATGACCACGCAATTGTCATTCAAGGTGTGACAGCGCTGAAAACTGAAAATTGGTCTTGACAAGAGGGGGGTTTAAATGCCCAGTAAGCAAGTAGTTAAACACATCCAATACATTTTAAAAAAAAAATTGAATTTCTTTATAAATTTAGGCCAATATGTATTCTGCTACATACTGTTTTTGGTACAAAAAAAATCCCAATAAGCATATAGCATCTACAAACTGTGGTATATATTTATGGAAATTGTATTTATTTATTTTTATACTAGTAAGGGCGGCAATCAGCAACTTATAGTGGGACTGTGATATTGCGGTGGACAATTGGACACTGACACTTTTGACACTTTGTTGGAACCAGTGACACCAATACAGTGATCAGTGCTAAAAAATATGCACTGTCACTGTACTAATAACACTGGCTGGGAAGGGGTTAAACATCTAGGGCGGTCAAAGGGTTAACTGTGTGCCTAGCCAGTGTTTTTGCGTGTACAGTGTGCTGCTTTCACTAGGGGAATTCATCCCTTCCGCCATGTCAGAACATGGATCTGCCTTGTTTACATAGGCAGATCCCTGTTCTGTGTGGTTTACTGATGATCTGCAGGTGCTGGAGGACATCAAGTGCCTGGCATCTGCAGATCGGATTCTGCTGCGAAGAATTACAGCAGAAGGAGCCCACCAGCAGCACGCGTGCGTCCCTGCAGGCGGATATATACATAATCCCACAAAAGAGCTCCCACCCCTGTAGCAGTAAGACTGCTATAGGTAGGTCAGCAAGTGGTTAAATATATATTATTTTTT
Source organism: Lithobates pipiens (assembly GCF_037356315.1). Classification (NCBI taxonomy): domain Eukaryota; kingdom Metazoa; phylum Chordata; class Amphibia; order Anura; family Ranidae; genus Lithobates; species Lithobates pipiens. Next base: position 287,950,364 of record NW_027507903.1, on the reverse strand, counting down.
TAAAGACCAGTATATACAACATATACAAAATGCTATAAATACTCATACAAAGTACACCACTTCTAAGAGAAACATGTAAGATACCATTGCCAAACTCCTTTTGAAAATGATAGTCCTGGATTGAGCACATGCAGTAGGTGAAAGCAGAACTCATGATCTGCATAATTGTTCCATCTCGGTAAAGATTGGAGGATTGAATCTAATGAAGGATTGAATCTAATGAATGAGTACAAATGCCAGGCAGCTAGCACATTCAGGGGCAGGGGCCATCAATGGGTCCTCTCCACAAACAGAAGAAAAAGAAACACCATTGAACAACACCCTAATTTTCAAAGTCATGTGGCACAGGCTCTGAGCTACAGTACAGCAAAAAAGCAGGTGAAATATTAAACTCCAAACATACAATTTTAGTTTGTTACTGGTCTTTTGTGGATTAAAGGTCTCATATACACTATTGCTGGTAAACAAACGTTTAGGAGCAGTTGGGCATTTTTTTTCAACTGCTTCTGAACTCTCCTCTGTTATCTTATCAGTACATGTACACAGGGTCGTTTACAGTCGTTTCTAGGCAGTTGAGTTTAGAGACTTTTTTTCTAACGCAAAAAAATGGGTTCAGAAGCTACGTTTAGAGGTATTTCAAGTGCCAAATGCTTCCAAATGAGGCTAAACACTGTGACTTGCGTTTAGCCGCATTTCGTTGACAGGCATTTTGAATTTTTGGCTATTTTGAAAAACAATTTTTTTTTTAAAAAACACTTCTAAAAGCAAACATGGAAAAACTTCGCTAAACGCACCATGTAAACGCTGCAAAATGGTCATTTTAAACATGGGTTACTATCTGTCAAGTTAAATCGTTCAGGCGAGGTTGTAAAATTGTCCCCTGCACATGAAGCCTAATATTTCAATTTTTTCTCCCAATGCAGGCCTGTATTAATGTGAGTCATGCTACTTACTGGCTCCTGGCTGCAATCAGTGATCATTGAGAAAAGTCTTATACCGTGTTCACACAACCAGACTTTGACGGACTGAATACAGTCTGACTTTTCGACGGACTTTCAACGGACTTTCAATGGACTTCTGTTGGATCGAACTTGTCTACACACAATCACACCAAAGTCCGACGGATTCGACCGTGATGACATACGACCGGACTAGAATAAGAAAGTTCGTAGCCTGTAGCCAATAGCTGCCCTAGCGTCGGTTTTCATCCGTCGGACTAGCATACAGATGAATGGTATTTTCGACCGGACTCCAGTCCGTCGGAAAGATTTGAAACATGTTCTAAATCTAAAGTCTGTCTGATTTTTTGACAGCAAAGGTCCAATGAAGCCCACACACGGTCGAATTGTCCGACAGATTCGTTCCGTCAGACCTTTGCTGTCGAAAAGTCCGGCCTTGTGTGCACGGCATAACATTGCTTACTTTCTATGTGGTGCTCTCCATAGGATCATCCTAACCTCTGTCTGAGGAACTTCCTATTATCTGATAGAGGCTAATGTGGTCTGATGCAGAATGCTGCGTAGGAAGTAATTTGTAAAAATGCCCTCTGCCAGCAAACTGATTGCAGATGGCAGTCAGGATGCAGTGAGTAGCGGGTCCTGCACTGGTAAAGGTCTGCAATGGGTGGCCCAATGTATAAAGTGCAGAAGTGAGCTTGATTTTGCACTCTACAGCTTTAGTAAATAAACCCCAATGCGTTGTAGTGGTGATAGCAAAAGCATAGGAAATGCTGCTAATTAAGTGTATAGGGACAGATTAGTGCTAGGCTTGTAGACAATGGCTGGTTTCTAGGTAGATGTAAACCCTTAGGCTAACCATACACGGTTCAAATCCCAGAGATTCAAACCCTTAATAGGCAGGCTAAACGTACCAAGTTGATCGATCAATCAACTTGGGCACAACCAGCCTGCTGGATTCTCTTGCGATTATAGATAGCGGCTGCTATAGCCTCTAGCAATAATCATTGTCTTCTTCCAGCAGGGGCAGCTTCACCCGCCCACCCTGGTAGCAGACAATTGTTTGGTAGGAGGGAAAAGAAATTGCACTAAAGTGCTAACAGGCTGAATGTGTTACCTCCTCTTCCTCACTGCCAAAACCTCAACTACCTCCTTCTCCTTACCATCAGCACCCCAACACTCCTCCTCCACCTCCTGCTGCCTTACTGCGTTCCACATGCTACTGGAGGGTGGGGATGGCCTTCTGTTCAAAATAATGGTGGCTGGGAGATGGCCTTTTTGGCAAAATAACAGCATCTGGCTACCTGCCACTGTGGTATATAGCATAGGTCATAAACTCACGAAATGGGGGTGATCTGGGGACTTCACTTTTGATATGAAAAGAAAAAAAAAACTTCCCAGAGCCTCTCCTTCTACTATTATCACATTGAAGGGGGAAAAGGAGCAGATGCATATGGAGGGGTGATAGAGGAAGGGGAGGAGGAAAATGTTACATTAGAACAGGGATCTCCAAACTGCGGCCTGAGGGCCAGATGTGGCCCTTTGCTAGCCTTTATCCAGCCCTTGGGGCACTATTCCTCCCACTGATATGGGGCACTATTCCTCCCACTGACACCAACAATGGGGAATTATTTCTTCTACTGATACCAATGACGGGATACTTTTCCTCCTACTAATAGGGGCACTCCTCTTCCTCCTATTGCCCACCAACCCTGAGGCCATATTTATTCTCACTGGTGCCGGGTCTTTGATATTTTATGCCCCCGCTGGCTACAATCCGGCCCTCCTAGAGTCTGAAGGACATTAAACTGGCCCTTTGTTTGAAAAGTTTGGAGATCCTTGCATTAGAAAAAAATCCCAACCTCTCTGTGGCAGCAGATATATCTCTTCTCTGATGCCCCCACTGTTTGCAGCTGTCTGCCCTTCCCTCTACATTGTGGAAAGGAGGGAAGCCTATGGCTGTAGGTTTCCCCATGCAGTTACAGCTCTAGTGCCCTGATTTATAATAAGAATAAATACATGTTTAAAAAATACAACTAACTGCTGAGTACCCAGGAAGAAAAAAATTATGCTGGCAAAGCAGAGGATTTGCCAACATGTCTCACTTCAGCTGTCAGCAGCCCGACCACCACACCAATGCCAAAAATATAGAAAAACAGCTTAAAGTGGGATTCCGCAGGGAGTTCCGTCTTTTTTTTTTTTTTTTTTTTAAAAGCCAGCAGCTACAAATACTGCAGCTGTTGACTTTTAAAATAGTGACACTTACCCGGCCAGCGCGCACGCGATGTCGGCACCCGAAGCCGATCTCTCGATCGTCTCTCGGGTGCTGCCGCCACCATCTTGGGTATGGGAATCAGGAAGTGGAGCCTTTCGGCTTCATTTCCCGCGGTTCCCTACTGCGCATGCGCGAGTCTCGCTGCGCAATAAGGATGGTCCCCGCTGTCTCTGGGATCCGTGTGTTTCCCAGCAGGCAGCGGGGGACTTTCGGAAAGGGGCGTAGATTCTGCGGAAAGGGGCGTACCTTCTGCAAAATCTACGCCAGAAGTGGGTGCAGATACCTGTACTGTACAGGTACCTGCACCCCCCTCCCCCCTGAAAGGTGCCAATTGTGACGCCGGAGGGGGGGAGGTTGCCAATGAGCGGAAGGTCCACTTTAAGTAAAAGCAAAAACAACAAAAGCATTTATGGCTGCATAAATTGTACAAATATTGTTCAATTCAATTCAGGCCTATTATGCTTAATGATGCATAATAAATCAGGTCCATGCTAAATGTAATGCAACAAAAGTTAAAAAAGACTAGTACACATCTAAAATATGTGAAGCCAGAGTTTGGTGTTAGTGACAGTGGGCACCTCCCAACCATGTTTTTTTAACCACTATAGCAGTTTTACTGCTACAGGGCGGCACCTCTGCACTGGATCATGTATCTCTGTGTGCCACCGCAGGTTTCTCCCACTGTGATCACACACAGCGGGAGCTGTTTGGTGGGTACAGCGGACTCGATATCCACCGGCACCCGCAGATGATCCAGCTGAGAGGCAGAACAGTAGTCTATGTATGTAAACAAGGCAGATCGCTGTTCTGTCAGTAGGGAAGGCATGGATCCTGTGTTCCTGCAAAGCAGGGACATGGATTCATGCCTTTCCCTAGTAAAATCACCTCCCACTCTATAGAAAAACAGGCTAGGAACACAGTTAACCCTTTGATCGCCCCTGATGTTAACCCCTTCCCAGCCTGTGTCATTAGTACAGTGACAGTGCATATATTTTAGCACTGATCACTGTATTAGTGTCACTGGTCCCCAAAAAGTGTCAGTTAGCGTCTGAATGTCTGCCGCAATATCGTAGTCCTGCTAGAAGTTGTTGATCGCCGCTATTACTAGTAAAAAATAAATAAATAAAAATATCCCATAGTATGTAGACGCTATAACTTTTGTGCAAACCAATCAATATACGGTTATTGGGATTTCTTTACCAAAAATATGTAGCAGAATACATACTGACCTAAATTTATTTATTTTTACTTTTTTTTATTGGATATGTTATATAGCAGAATATTGTTTTTTTTTTTTATATATAGCACAAACAATAAAAAGTGCAGAGGTAATCAAATACCACCAAAAGAAAGCTCTATTTGTGGGGGGAAAAAAGACATACCGTACATTTTCTTTGGGTACAGATAGTGTCGCATGACCACGCAATTGTCAGTTAAAGTAACGCAGTGCCATATCACAAAAAATGGCCTGGTCATGAAGCTGAGTAAATCTTCCAGAGGTCAAGTGGTTAAAGGAGTGGTGTTGATCCCATGTCACCCTTAAAGTAATGTTAAAAGGAGGACCCTCTCCCTGCTGTACAGTATTTTTACCTTTGCTTTGTTAAATGTCTCCTATGGCAGTACCTAGCACACTATGCCCTTTTTTTGCCCTTTATTGCCTTGTAAATAGCCAGAATGTAGTATCAAGGTTCACACCCCATAGCCTTCCACAAAAGCCTTTTGTGGACTTCACACAGGATTAGATGATCCTCCTGCGAATTGAACCTGAGCAGATTCGTTGATAACCTAATGGTTACTGTACTGGTCACCATATCTCTTTTCACTGCATTTATAACAAGACCTTTTATTTTATAGGTTTCCTATGTATGTTTATTATTTTGCATTCTATATTTAGTGTATTACTATTCCAAAATTCTTCGTTGTATTTATATGAGGAGAATGGGCACCACTGATCTTTACCTCTGACTAATTTTTGTAATTACATTTTTCATTCATTGGCAAATCAGCCTCACACAAAAGGAACTAGAAGCTGGCTGGACAACCACATTACCTACAAAATCTGCAACACCAGAATACATCTGTGAGGTCTGTAAGATGGACAATAGCAGTAACAGGTGCTCTATGACATCATATTCAAGAACCATTGGCTCCATTCACCTAAAGAGACCTGTTTCTAAAAGTCAGTTTATTACTACTTTTTACATTTTAGGGCTTGCTTTTAGCTGATGTGGAAAGCAGTGCTTTCAAAGAGACTTGCCAAAGTTTGCAGTAATTGTACACAAGAACATACTGTAATTATGCACTGATTTCCCCATTAGAAAAATAAACAAAGGGGCTTTTTACAACCTTTAGTGACTGTTAAGTATGATAAATTTAGCCGTCAATCGCAGTACTTACAGGACTGAAGACCAGTCCTGGGGATACAATGCGATTGACAAGTCTCTCTAACCCAGAATTTGTGTGTATTCCAGGAGCTTGGCAAAAATAACACAAACACATAGAGCCAAGCAAAAATAACACAAACACATAGAGCCAAGCAAAAATAACACAAGTACATTGATCTGCCATCAACATACACTGAAGTTAACAGTGGCATAAAATTCCTTTAAAGCTGGCCATACACCTATAGATTATCTGCAGATTTTCTATGGTTAGATGGAAAATGTGGGAGATTCCTCCATCCACACAGTTTAGCGATCATGGAGAAATCTGTTGCACTTTTTCCATCTAACCATAGAAAATCTGCAGATAATCTATAGGTGTATGGCCAGCTTAAGTTATGAAATAAAACCTACAAATTGTCCCAGCAAGGCTTCCCTTATACACAGGTGTCCTTTCTGAGTGTTCTTATAGGATTAGCCAGAATCACCAGACCCCACAGGATGCTGGAAACCCATTAACAATAAACATCCCAATTCTTATTACCACTTCACATTGTCCTTTATTCAATTACATGTCCATGGCTTTACTCCAGCAGATCAGGTTATGCAGGTTCATCATCACCTGTCATGACTGTCATATTCAAAAGAATTTTACCCAGTTTAGTTTACTCTAGTACTATGGAAAATTGATAATAACAATCATATGGATATTAATATTATTAATAATAATAATAATAATAATAATAATAATAACAATAATTAAATAAATAATAAATGAATAATAATTAAAACAGAATTACCAGCATGTGAAAGGAGCAGGATGATCCCCACTTGGAGCATGATGGAGAGTACCTGGTAAGTTTTCTATAGTTTGCAGGTTACATCAAGCAGATCATCATTTATCCCCAATGAATTGGTAGGTGATTTTAGTCCCAGGGGGTCTTCCTAGGAGGTCAGGAAAGCCCAGTATTCCAGGCTAGATAGCTGTAGAAATCCAAAGTAGTGGTAATACTATACACCGTGCTTTAAACCAGCAGATCTGTAATGATAATGATGTAGATTATCCAAGGTAGGTGCGTGGGAGCTGTCAGTCCCATAGTTTGCTGTCAGTGTCAGGCAGTGATCTGTAGCGATGTATGAGAATGGGAGCAGTGCTGTGCTCAGTCCAGTGATCGCACACTGTAGTTGTCAGTCCCAGTGTTTGGTGAGGACTGGGAGTAATGTTCTCTCCTCCACTCCCTGTGTGCTCCTCCCAGCCCTGACTTGGCTGCCTTCACTCCTGACAGCTTTGTTACACCATGCTCTCCACAACTCCCACACACACAATACGTTTTGTCCCCATGTTGATTCTTTTTTTTTTTTTTTTTTGGAAAGGTGGACTGTGGGGGTAGTAAATAAATGTGAATAGTAGACCATTGTTCTGAGTATGTGTGATTAGTATTAGTAACTTGGCTTGATCTCTGTTAGTAAATAAAGGATGATTCAGATTCACAATTTTCTGTATTTATTTGGTAAAGGACTGTGCTGCTAAACATCGCAAGGAGCTGATATCTGTCTCTTTCTATATTTGCCCCAGTCTTCCATTGTGGAATTATTTTCTTTCATTTATTTATCTCCCTTCTTACCATTATCTCTGTTTTGTGTGTTTTTCCCCCTCTCTCCTTTTCTGTACTTATTCACTCTTTCTTCTGTCATTCAACCCCTCTCTTCCTTTTTTCCTCTCTCTAGTTTATGGTGCCAATCTTATGCTGGCAGAGTGGCAGTTTCTCTTCTCTCTCATTTTAACCTTCTGTATCCTTCTTTCTCTCCTCCTCTCTCATTCAGTTGTTTCTCTCTCTTTTTTCCACCGTTTTCCTGCTCATTCTCCTTTTCCCTTTCTCCTTTCTTCTTATATCCTCTCCCTTATCTTTTTTATTTTCTCTTCCCCTATTCCACACTTTCTATCCTCTCTCATTCCCTTTTTTTATACCTCTCTCTCTCTATTTGTTTCCCTGTCTATCTCCTCATTCTGTCTTATACCCAGCTCTTCCTTCACCTTTTTCTCCTCTGTTTCTTGTGCCCTCTTCCACCCACTCAACTTTTATTCAGTTTTTTTCTTTACCTGTCTATCTCATTATTTCTCTCCCCTCATCTCTTCCTCTTTTCCGCCATTTCGCTCCTTCTTTTTGTTTCTCTGTCTTTGTCTATCTCATTCTTTCTCTTTCCTCATTCTGTCTTTTTATCATCTCTCCTCTCCCTTTCTCATCTTCCTTTCCACTCTTTCAAATCTTCTCTCATTCAGAGTCCCCTTATCTATTTCATTAGTTCTCTCTCCTCCTGTTTTTTTTATCCTCTCCCTTCTCATCTTCCTTTCTACTCTTTCTATCCTTCTCTCCCTCTCTCTTTCATTGTGCTTTTATGTATCCCATTCTCTCTCCTGATTCTGTATTTTTATCACCTTTCCTCTCCCTTCTCATCTTCCTTTCCACTCTTGCTAATCTTCTCTCTTTCAGTTTCCCCTTATCTATCTCATGTTTTCTCTCTCCTCCTGTTTTTTTTTTTTTATCCTCTCCCTTCTCATCTTCCTTTCTACTCTTTCTATCCTTCTCTCCCACTCTCTTTCATTATTCTCTTATCTATCTCATGCATTCTCTCTCCTTATTCACTATTTTTATCATCTCTCCTCTCCGTTCTCATCTTCCTTTCCACACTTTCTATCCTTCTCTCTCTTCTATTGTTCCCTTATCTATCTCATTCTTTCTCTCTCCGCCTGTTTTTTTTTATCATCTCCCTTCTCTCTCTCTCTCTCTCTCTCTTTCATTCTTCCCTTATCTATCTCATTCTTTCTCTCTCTTCCTTCTGATTTATTTTTATCCTCTCTCCTCTCCCTTCTCATCTTCCTTTCTACTCTTTATATCCTCTTTTTCAGTTTCCCCTTATCTATCTCATTCTTTCTCTCTCCACCTGTTTTTTTGTCCTCTCCCTTCTCATCTTCCTTTCTACTCTTTCTATCCTTCTCACCCTCTCTCTTCAATTGTTCCCTTATCTATCCCATTCTTTCTCTCTCCTCATTCTGTCTTTTTATCCTCTCTCCTCTCCCTTCTCATCTTCCTTTCCACTCTTTCTGTCCTTCTCTCTCTTCTATTGTTCCCTTATCCATCCAATTCTTTCTCTCTCCTCATTATGTCTTTTTATCCTCTCTCCTCTCCCTTCTATTTCCACCCTCTTTTTCACTTTTTTTCTCTCTCTTTCATTGTTCCCCTTATCTATTTCATTTATTCTCTCTCCTCGTTGTTTTTTCTCTTCTCTCCTCTCCTCTCTTCTTCTCTTCCCCTCATCTACTATTTCTCTCCTTCTCTCTGAAGCTATTTTCCCTCTGTCTCTTTTATTGTCTCACTGTCTATCTCATTGTTATTCTATCCCGTTTTATCTTTTGCTCTCCTCTCTTTTCCTTTCCCACCCTTTTCACTTTTTCTCTCTTATTCTTCTGGTTTTCTCCCACTCCCGTTCATTGTCTCCTGTCTTTGTTATTCTTTCTCTTTATTTTCTTTTATACTGCGCCCATGATTCAGTCTCTTTTGCCTTTGTTATATCTCTTTCTTACTGTATTTTTGTTCTCTCTTCTTACTTTCTCAGTATGCCTCTCTATTTCTTTCTTCTCGTTCATCCCTCCTCTCTCATACTCCATCTATTTTCTCGCCCCTCCTCTAATGTTTCCCTATCCTCTCTCATTCTTCATTTCTCCTCTCCCTCCCCTCACTTTCTTCTTACACTACTAGGAAAAAATACATATCTGATCTTCTACTTAAATATAATTAGGGCTTATTCGTATGGGCACAGAGAGTTGCTCACCAATAGAATTCAGAGTAATTCTAAACCCAGAAGGCATAGCTGTGTGCATACAGCCGCAGCCAACAACCTGTATAAATCATTGACAGGCTGACAAATGCCATAGCTGTGCCGATGAGCAAACTGTTTGCATCAAGGGTTTGGCCCCTTTCACACTTGTGCGACTTGTCCTGCGACTTGGGACTGCAAAGTCATATGACAAGTCATTCCCCATGATTTCCAATGATAACCATTCATATCTGCCGACTTCAAAGTAGTGCCTGTACTACTTTGGTCCGACTTTCATGCGAGTTGAGGTCCATAGACATCAAATTTACACAGGCATTCCCTGAAATCATGTCAAAATCATGGCGGCAAAATCGCAGTGTGAAAGGGGCCTAACTCATCCATTTCTGTATTCGTGTAACTGCTCAAATGTGCGCACAGCAGCGGTGTCTGTCAGCCTGTCATTGATTATCTCTTTTACCGCCACCATTTACCGCCACACATAGGTGTGTGCATAGCCTATTACATTAGGGTGTGCACCCCAAAGCTCAAACACATATGCGTGTGTGCACATGTGTATATGACAGTGCCAGTAGGGCAGCGATTGGGGTCAGTAGATTTTATCTTTATTATTTTTTAACAATTTTTTTAGGATGCCCATTAGGGGGTTTTGGTGAAAATACGGGCTGATTAGGGTTTGCCCAGGCACACCCTGTGCACACACCTATGCTGCCACACAGATTTTCACATTTCCCAGGATCAGCTTCCTTTGCAACTCCGCATTCAGTTACATGGTATCTCAGAGTCTCAAATGAAGTTAATGCTGGAAGATTCTGTGATAGCAGGTCTAAATGTGTGAGGTACAGTAGTTATAGAATGTTCAACGTGTGTCACTGACTGTAGGTTCTACTCTAATCATTGTCTAAATGCCCAGGACCACCATCCCAACAAAAAGGTGTAGTGGTTTTCTTTTTTTTAATCTCTTCCTCCCCTTTACCAGGGACTGGTCAATAATCTGACTACTGTGATTGGCTGTCACAGTGGTCACATTATCAGGAGTCGGTCCTGCTGGCTCGCAAATGTTTTTTGTTTTTTTCGAGACTGAGCGCTGTCATTGTCAGCTCAGTTATTGTACTGGTAGCATGTAGGAGCACACTCTCAGAATAGAAAGCTCTGCTGTCCATGGACACATACAGTATGTGCTGCTTGTGGGTCGTAAAAACCTACCCCCTTTGCCACACCACATATGCATTATGTGGGCAGGTTAAATATGTTTCCTATATCCTATTCTGTATACTTTTCTTTGTGGGTGTCACCTAGACTTGTGCAGGCTCAGTGTTTAGCTGTTGTTCATTCTCAGACAAGAGAAATATTGTACAAAGGGCTAAAGACAGCAGAATAACATACCTCCCGACATTTTGAGATGGGAATGAGGGACATCTACTAGCAAACTTATGTAGGCAAAGGACATGCTCCCTGCCACACCCCCTTAAAGGAGAATTAACCAAAATAAGTTTAATTAGATCCACAAGAGTTTTTTTTTTACCACTACTATTCCTTTATATTGGCTTTTAAAATTTACAAATGCAGCAATTTAGAAATTGGAGGAAAGGTTTATTAGCACTGGGAAACACTTTTTGAAAGATAAAAAGTGCATTTTATATACAACTATATAGATCAGATCAAAATGAGGGACAAATGAGGAAGAAAGAGGGACATTGCTCCAAATCAGGCACAGTCCCTCAAAATCAGGGACAGTTGTGAGCTATGGAATAAGCAGTGGGAACTGCCTTAAAGTCATCTGAAAAGTGCATTTCTGATTTTAAACTTTGGCGAAGATAATATATTAAATATAAAGTTTGTTAAATTGTTTCACCTGCAAAATGATTTATAATTATGTTCAACCAGTCGTAAGATTCACCACTGAACAGGAAACAGATCAGACATATAAGCACGCTTAGAAGTCATTGCTTACAAAATGTGTATATGTTATAATTAACGAGTGCGGATTTCACTGTGCTCTTAAGGCTGCCTTGGGATCCAGGCACCCCCAAAAGACTGCACAGACTGGTCCTCCACCTCCGCTACTGCATTAACTGAACAGTTTGTCAAAAACAATTCCACAGCCTGGTATTTGGACAATGAAGTAGCAATACCACATTGATAAGTTTTTTTCTTTGCTCACTTTGCTCTCTCCTCCTGTCAGCACATGTAGGCTGCAGCAGAACCTAACAAGGCTAGTGGTGGCATGTCTTCCCCAGTCTTCTAAGAAGAAGAATTTGCAATGCTATGAAAACAAGTTTATTACTTTTAACAACTGTTTAAAGCTTATCTTGAAAAAAATAATCCTCCTTTCGAGTGCCCCCACACTGCAAGAGTTAAATGATTGCTCTAGAGCAGTGGTCTCCAAACTGTGGCCCAGTCGCCGCACTGATACATGACACTATTCCTCCTACTGACACCAACAATAAGGCACCATTCCTTCCACTGGCAAGAACGGTGGCGTATAATTCCTCCCATTGACACCAATAAGGAGGCACTGTTCCTTCCACTGATACCACCAATGGGGCACTATTCCTTCCACTGACACCAATGATGGAACACTATTTCTCCCACTGACACCAAAAATGAGGCACTGTTCCTTTCACTGGCAAGAACAGTGGGGTATAATTCCTCCCACCGACACCAACAATGAAGCACTGTTCCTTCCACTGACACCAATAATGGAACACTATTTCTCCCACTGACACCAACAATGGTGCACTATGCTTCCCACTGACACCAATGATTGAGCTCTAGTTCTTACACTGACACCAATGATTGAGCTCTAGTTCTTACACTGACACCAATGATGAGTCACTATTTCTCCTCCATCAGACCACAGATTCTATGCAATTTTTTACTCCCACTCACCACCCAGCCTGAGGTATTGTTTACTCCCATTGACACTGGGGCACTTTCTACTTCCACTGGCCACTGTCAGGTCACCTGAGACCAGGTGACAGATGCACTCCGTAGGAGTCAGAAGTGCACCGCTAGGTAGTGGACCTTAGAACTGACTGCTGCAGATTGTACCCAGGGAGATTCAGGACACAGGTCTACAGGATTACTAACACAGATCCCAATGGGAGCTGGAGCATAGATTCCCCAGGACGCGGAGTCTAAGAGCCAGCAGGTGTTCACCAGAGCCTCCAGTGGTTAGGATGGACTTCGCTGCAGTCTGGCTCCAGGTCGCGGCCCCTAGGGTCTCACAGCTCACGCTCACAGTAGACTACAGGAGAAGGAAGCAGCAGGCTGGGACGACAAGGATAGTAAGGGGATAAGGCAGGAACAACAGAGTACACGCCAAAGGTTCGGGGTCACAGGCAGACAGGAATGGTTGGGGACATGCCAAAAGGTCAAGGTCACAAGCAGACAGGAATCATTGAGAACACGCCAAGGTCAGTAACAGAGACAAACATAGAGCACACGGCAAGCAGGAAACAGGAAGCCAGATACACAATAATACACAATGGTTGATCAGCACCGCTGGCTTTCAGTGCACAGGTTAATAATATAGGGTTCCCTGATAGGGCCTGGGGTGGAGCCATGCTTAGAGTTGAGGTTATAAAAACCACCAGGTGGAAGTGTCTGGCCTCTTAGTCTGAACACATGAGGAGAGGTAAGCAAACAGAGGAAGATCACTGCATAACCATGACAGCCAAAACCTGGCCCCCCTAAAGTCTGAACGGCAGTAATCTGCCCATTTGTTGTTTGGAGACCCCTGTTGTAGTTTAGTGTAAAAAGCAGTTTTACTCCCCGGCTGCCCCAGCAGTGGGTGCTCTCCTCCTCACCCCTATGCTTTGGCTTGTGGACTGTCCCTCAGTGTTCTCAAGACCAGTACAGCGCTATGAGCCCTGCTTTGTACTCAATGATGTCAGTGGACCTGTGACTGCTGGAGCGTATCGGAGGAGATGCTGCAGGGATCAGTCTAGCAGAGTGAAGGGGCCTATGAGAATGAAAGCTCGAGTAAGCAAAAGTGTTTTATCTGGTACCCTAGACCCTAGCGCATTTAACCCTTGCAGTGTGGGGGCCATCCCAATGCCAGGGAGAAATTCTGTTTCCCTTGAAATTCAGCTTTAAAAATAAATGTACTTATATTTTAATAAATACATGTGTGCCTTAACTGGTGTGTATATTTTCGTGGAGTTCAGATTTAAAGGGTACTCGTACAAGAAAAGGTTCATGTTAGGTTAGTGGTGGCCAGAAGCTACTGGTTAATATTCACTGTTTTGCACAGGTAATATATTCTATGTCACACTTCAGATTGTTCAGTGTTAGTGATTAAGTTCAGTGCTACACTTTGTGCAGAGACACAAATCTATTGGAAAGTCCATTGTTTCTCCAAGCCATGTTAGGTCATTGTCCCTCATTCTGGTTTACACTTTGAAAAGACAATACTCAGAAAGTAAAAGATGCAAAATCACAAAAAAAAAAGACCTTCTAAGGCCATTATGCCTTGTGATTGGCTCACTTTAACAATCCTTTTTTTAAGTTGTCAGTTTGATAGAACAGTCTCTGACTCCACCCTGGGCTGTCAACAATTATTGTACCAGCCATTATGATTTACTTGGCACCCTACTGAACACGCTATACACTTGGCTTTAGGTATGTACATGAAAAGATAACACAGAGCACACTGCAGAAACATACAAAAAATGAAATTAGGAAAATGCTTGGTGTTGATTAGTGTTTGTCTATATTTTAGTCTATAGATTTTAAAGAAACATTAAAAATAATACTGACAGCAATTAAAAGTTGCCTTACCTATAAAGGGCACCATATACAGTCATTAGCCACTTTTGTAGGTACATATGTAAACTGCTTGTTCACACAAATTGCTAATCAGCCAATCACATGGCAGTAACTTAATGCATTTAGGTATCTAGATGTGGCGAAGATGATTTGCTGAACTTCAAACCGAGATTTAGAATGGGGAAGAAAGGGGGTTTAAGTGACTTTGATCTTGGCATGGTTGTTGATGCCAGAGGGGCTGGTCTGAGTATTTCAAAAACTGCTGCTCTACTGGGATTTTCACACAACCATCTCTAGGGTTTACAGAGAATGGTGCAAAAGAGAGAAAATATCCAGTGCGCGGCAGTTCTGTGGCCAAAAGTGCCTTGATGTCAGAAGAGAAAGGGCGGACTGGTTTGAGATGATAGAAAGGCAACAGCAACTCAAATAACCACTTGTTACAACCAAGGTATGACAAAATGTCATCTCTGAACACACAACACATCGAACCTTGAAGCAGATGGGTTACAGCAGCAAAAGACCACACCATGTGCCACTCTTGTCAGCTAAGAACAGGAAAATGAGGCTTCAAGCAGGACAGTGCACCATATCATGAATCTCAAATCATCTCACTACTGGTTTCTTGAACAGGACAATGAAATCATTGTACTCCAATGGCCTCCACAGTCACCATATCTCAATCCAATAGAGCACATTTGGGAGGCGGTGGAATAGGAGATTTGCATCCTGAATCTGCAGCCAACAAATCTGCAGCAACTGCATGATGCTATCATGTCAGTATGGACCAAAATCTGAGGAATCTTTCCAACACCTTTTTGAATCTATGCCATAAGAATTAAGGCAGTTCTGAAGGCGAAAGGGGGTCCAACCCGGTATTTGCAAGATGTACTTAATAAAGTGTTTGGTGAGTGTATCTGCCACTGTTTATATCAGGAATCTCCATATTTTCCAGTATGAGGGCCAGTCATATATTTTACAAATATGGGTCTAATAAAATCACCATCAAAGTTCTTGCTTACATTTGGGTCCTCCATTTCATGGAGGAGTTGAAGCAGAGACCATAATCAGCCTCTGCTGCCTTTACTTTTTAATCATTGCACATTAAAGTAGAACTAAAGGCAAAACTTTTTTCTTGTTTTGAATAGAGTTTGAAGGTTTGTCAGGTTGTTATTGAACATTAAAGATATAATGATGGGACAGTTTCCAGCAACAGACACAATCTCACAATCCCTGTTTGATTAGCAAAAAGAAAAAGCTAAAATGAAAGAGATAACGCTCTTTCGGATAGAGTGGGATGTTTAAATTGAGATATAGTGTTTGTAGATAGGGTAAGCACCAACACTCACAATTTAATAAAAGAATATACTTTTATCAATAATGTCTAAAAACACATCTATAATACATATTAAAGACCACAAATGGTTACTTGGAAGCCAAATGCTTCAAAATGCAGAATTGACCAACCTGTTTCACAAAGTGCTTCATCAGGGCTCTGCATTTCAACAGTAGTGTTTATCTAGTCTTCTAAAACATGAGAAGCTCTGCTGCCACCTCAAAACAATGATCACCCATCACCGGGCACCACAGGGGCTGATTCTCGCTGGAAGCCAGATCCAGTGAGGATAGCCAGTGAGAAAGTTGGATTGTGCCATTATTGGATCTCAGCCAAGGGGAATCTAATAATGCATAACAGTGTGCTTGGAGGAAATTCCTCTGGGAGAGAACAAGAGCGACAGTGTGCAATAACCGCACGTTGGACAAGCAGGTGCGTGTATCGTGACTGACACACGCATCTGCTTGTCCAATGTGCGGTTATCGCACACTGTCGCTCTTGTTCTTGGACAAGCACATGCGTGTGACCGACACACGCATCTGCTTGTCCAAGTAAGAAAGTTGGATCGTGCCACGATTGGATCTCAGCCAAGGGGAATCTAATAAAGCATAACAGCGTGCTTGGAGGAAATTCCTCTGGGAGAGAACAAGAGCGACACTGTGCGATAACCGCACATTGGACAAGCAGGTGACCGGTACACGCATCTACTTGTCCAATGTGCAGTTATTGCACACTGCCGCTCTTGTTCTTGGATAAGCAGATGCGTGTGATCTCCTTGGCTGAGATCCAATAGTGGCATGATCCAACTTTCCCACTGCCTATCCTCGCTAGATCTGGCTTCCAGCGAGAATCAGCCCCTGTGGTACTCGGTGATGGGTGATCATTGTTTTGAGGTGGCAGCAGAGCGTCTCATGTTTTAGAGGACTAGATGAACACTACTGTTGAAATGCAGAGCCCCGATGAAGCACTTTGTGAAACATGTTGGTCAATTCTGCATTCTGAAGCATTTGGCTTCCAAGTAACCATTTGTGGTCTTTTATGACATTATCAATGAAAGTATATTCTTTTATTAAATTGTGAGTGTTGGTGCTGACCCTATCTACAGACACTATATCTCAAGTTAAACATCCCACCCCATCTGAAGGGGGTTGTCTCTTTCATTTTTGCTTTTTCCGGTTTTTATTGCTCTCTGTGTTACCATTACGGAGAGTTGCCCTCTATATTTGATCATTATCAAAAAAAGTAAAAGAAAACCCAAAATTTTGGGTTGTCCCCAGCAAAGCAATAGAAGGGAAATCTTCCAATGGGGACAATAGTTCTGGTGACCTGGGGGTCCCCAAGGAATTCCCTTAATTGCCAGGGATTTCCTCTCATTTCCTGTTTGGCTATGAGACAGGAAGTGAAGGAAATGAAGGGAAATCTCCCCAATGGGAAAATTTATTTGACAATGGTTATAACCCTCCCTTGCTTGCTCTATCCAAAATTGTTCTACATGAAGGATATGCCACTGACCCTAACTGCATGCCAGATACAATCATGTAGCGGGCTAGATGTGGCCCACCAAGGGCTGAAGTTTGGAGGCCCCCTGATTTATATCATCTCAAAATGATCTCAGCAAGTTTGCAAACTAGCAGATATTGCTGGTGTGGCTTCCATACACATAAATATTATAAAAGATAGCATCTGCTATGCTTTCATCTAAGGACTCTTTTCAATTTATTGGCAAGCATTTCTTATGAGTACACAAATAATACATTTTTATTGAGGACTCTTAATGATAGGAAAATATTTGCAGCACAATTACCCAAGGTGTGGGCACAAAGGATGTTGGGAAGAGGTAGGGTGAATCAGTAATAATGAAATTAAACAAATAATGAAAGTACGGCAATTTGCCAATATTATACTGACAGAGCCTAAGGGTGCCCTTACATACTAATGGGAAGTCAAATGAAAATATAGGCCAAGACTATGTGCTCCTCAATAACCTGGCTGCACACATTACAATTTGTTTGTACAATCTACTAAACTGAGGTAGCATTGTGCCAAAGCAAAACTATCTTACAGTCAAAATTCAAAATGTGAGAGAATGGCTTAAAATGAGATTGGGATTTAGTGGAATTCTTTATGATTTATGAAGTATTCATTTGTTTCACACAATCTCATAGATACTTCATGAAAACATTGGATTCTCATAGCTCATATACATTTGTACTTCTGTTGGTAGACTGTATGATCAAATTGTAAATGCACCAAAACATACTCCAGCCAAACAGTAAGGCGCCCCAACATTTTTAAAGGATGTTAGTAGTTCCTCCTCTGAGCTGGTTCTAAGTTAGACTTTTCCACTGCCTATAGTCAGACACAACAAAAAACCTTACCAACATACAGTATGGCATAGTTCTGTTCAGTAGCGGCTAGTGCTCAAAATTTTTTTTGGGGGGGGGGTCCAAACAAACTGAAAAATTCGGAAAAAAAACCCATCAATTGCAGCCTCACTGTACCATCAATCGCAGCCACTGCACCCATCAATTGCCACCATTGTACCATCAAACGCAGCAACTGTGCCCATCAATTGCCGCCACTGTGCCATCAAACATAGCCACTGTGCCCATCAGTTGCCGCCACTGTGCCATCAAATGCAGCCACTGTGCCCATCAATTGCCGCCACTGTACCATCAAACACAGCCACTGTGCCATCAAACGCATCCACTGTGCCATATCAAATGCTCCCACTGTGCTATCCAATGCTGTCACTGTGCCATATCAAATGCTCCCACTGTGCCATCAAATGCTTCCACTGTGCCCTATCAAATGCTCCCACTGTGCCATTTCAAATGCTGCCAGTGTGGCCCCCGCCCACCATCTTCAATTACCCTGTCTCAGTGGGACAGCTCCTCGATGCTCCTTAATGTCTTCTTCTCCTGTCCTCTCTTCCCGTCCTCTGCTATGATTGGATGCCTGATAGGCATCCAATCACAGCACCTGTCGTTTCAGCCAATCAAGTGATGAGTAACAGATCTGAGCATCTGATTGACGGAGAGGCGGTATAGTGTTAGGAAAGCGAAAGCAAATTCATTCACTTTCCTAACACAACTGAGTGATCTGCGAGTGCCCATGATGCTTGTAGGTCACCTTTTTTGGCACCTATTAGAGCCCCAGGCTTTATCCAAATTTCGGTTTGTGTATACCCAGCTTTAATCTCACTAAACTGATTGTACAATCTCCTTTATATCTAACAAGTATGTAGTGCAGTGGTCTCCACTAGACTGCTGCCCACAGCCCCGATGTGGTCCTTTGCATGCCTTTATCTGGCCCTTCCTTCCACTATCACCAATGTTGGAGCACCGTTCCTCCCATAAACACCAATGATGGGGCACCATTCCTGCCGCTGACACCATTGATAGGGCACTATTCCTCAGACTCATACAAATGATGGGGCACTATTCCTCTCACTCTTATCAATGATGGACCATTGTTTAGTCTCGCTGACACCAGGGCATTTGCTATTCCCACTGGCCACAGTTCGGTCTCACTAAAACCTGAAGGACAGTAAACTGGCCCCTTGTTTAGAAAGTTTGGAGATCCTTAATGTAGTGCAAGGCCCTGCCTGATTGGATACAAGTTGATTAGACGGTTTAAGTACATCGTTTCAGTGAATCTAAAGTTGATTGTACAGTCAGATTGTATGGTGATCTTTAGGGTAAGTTCAGATGTGTGCCTTGGTAAAGTGATCATCATTTGAATCGTTTTCGGAGATAACACCGTCTGCTTGTAAACTCTGTAAATGCCGTAAACTCTGTAGTTTTGCCGGGCATTTGCGTCACATCCCTGTTTTCCTGATTGGTAGTATTGCCCGCTAAATGCGTCAGGGCGATAATTTTGTGACAGATGCTAAGCAAAACATCTCAATCGTAGCACGTGCAGCCCTTGCCGCTCAATAGCTTGTTTTTTATGTGCCAAACCACAAATCCAAGGGAGCCCTTACTAGCCAGATCAGGAGGTGAAAATAAAGGGAAAAAAAGATGATAAAAAGAATCAGTAGATTGCAATATATTGCATTTTCTTTTTTTTCTTTTTTTTTGTTGAATACTGCTTTAACTGTTTGCCTGAAGTCCCATCTTTAATTGCACAGAAACAGGATTTCTATACACTGCAGACAATTATTCATAAAATAGCAGTCTCCATAATGAATGAAACATTACATTGTTACATTAATCTGGACACTGATAGACTTGGCAGAAACATGTAACCGTAGCCAATCAATAGACTGTTTCGTGTCCTTATGCTCCTTTCTTGTTAACAGGCATTTTATTATAGATGAATCAAATAAAAAGTAAAAAATCCTGTTTGTGCAATGTAGAGAAGCAAAATGTCCTGCTAGTCTTGCAATTTGCACTTGCTAAGGGGGAAATCCGAATAGAGCATGCTTTACTGGACACACAGATGGTCTGTAGCCCGCAGGAGCAGCAGCTGCTAAAAGGTTTGTTGTGGTACACTGCACTTAGTAATAAGATTGGAGGTTCATAGAAAAAAAAAACAGGATTCTCAGCCCTTTCCACAAATTAAAATATTGATTTTCTTCTATTTACTTAGCAGCTTATTCTTTTTTTTTTTTCTGGAAAAATTTGAAATTATATGAAACAATGTTGCTTTTATTGTGTTATATAATGAGTATTTTCCAGATGAGCAGTGCAGAGGCTCGTAATAAAGGGCTAATGACTGATGAATGCATGCGCTTTATTCAAATTCTTTTTATCTTAAAGTCTGTTCCTCTTTTGCAGCCAAATTAGGATAAAACACATTAACATTAACATAGCATAATGTAAAAAAATAAAATTGGCGAGGAGTTCCGGGCTATCCTGATTTATATCTGTAAAGATCCGAGTGCCTGCATGCCTGGAGAGGACTCTACCTAGCCCAGCTTCTCTTATTCCCTTCCCCGCATCTTCCCCAGTGCTTATTTTCTGTCTGGCTTGGCCCTCGGTTGTGCATCTCTCCTTTCGGCCTCATTTAGTGGCCTGCCACCATCTTGGCAGGATCCGGAGCCATCCACGGCCTTAGACAACACAGAGCTCTAATCCTACCACTTGGCTGTGTCATCTCCTTCCCTGCAGCCCTACCACCCGGGAAGAGTCGAGGGTGCAGCGGCTTTGGCAGAATCTGCTACTTTCTTCATCCCTGCGATCCACTGTCATCTTGTCATCGAGGCTGGTCTCCCTCATCTGCTGCAGGACAGGGTTTGTGTGTTCTCTCCATCCTGCTGTTCTCCCCGTTTCCTCATCGACTCCCGACCTCCTGGGGATCTGAACTGCTCAAAAGGCCTTGCAAAAGTATATAGTCAGCACTCGCAGACCTGCGACCTGCTGCCATCTTGGAACCCACAGCACCCTTGTAGGCTGCAGCCTTGGTGAGTGCATCCCTCTGTGAGTGCATCTCCCCTGTTTGGCAATACTCCTGTCTGCTATTTCCTGCTGTGTGGCCACCCTGGGGTGCTCCTCAGTCCAGAAGGCTGCTAGTGACTGCCACTAACTAGCTTCACCCTAGCTACCTGACATCATCTGGACAGCACAAGTAATTGGCTGGGGCTTTGGGGTGTGGGGCCTACAACCTTCAGACCACCAGTATTTTATACACCCAGTCTCTGGCCCTGATACCCTCTAAAAACCATACTGCCAAATTTTCCACACCAAGCCACCCACCAACGTCATTGCCGATGGCTCCGGTAAGAGGCGCAGGGCACCAGAGAGCAGCGCGGGGGGGGGGTGCTCTCCATAAAGATGGCCTATGATATAAGTAGATTGCCAAGACCCTGAAACTAAGATGCAGCACAGTGGTTGACCAAAGAAGAAATAGACGTATGATTGCTGTCAGCATTGCTGCAGAGGTTGAAGGGTTGGGTGGTCAGCCTGTCAGTGCTCAGACCATACGCTGAACATTGCATCAAATTGGTCTGCATGGCTGTCATCCCAGAAGGAAGCCTCTTCTAAAGATGATGCACAAGAAAGACAAGCAGACTAAGAACATGGATTACTGGAACCATCGCCTGTGGTCTGATGAGACCAAGATAAACTTATTTGGTTCAGATGGTGTTAAGCATGTGTTATGGCAGCCAGTTGAGGAGTACAATGACAAGTGTCTTGCCTACAATCATGGTGGTGGGAGTGTCATGTCTGGGGCTGCATGAGTGCTGCCGGCACTGGGGAGCTCCATGAATGCCAACATGTGCTGTGACATACTGAGGCAGAGCATGATCCCCTCCTTTTGGAGACTTGGCCGTAGGGCAGTATTCCAACATGATAACAACCCCAAATAAACCTCCAAGATGACCACTGGTTTGCTAAAGAAGCTGTGTGTAAAGGTGATGGATTGGCCAAGCATGTCTCCAGACCTAAACCCTATTAAGCATCTGTGGGGCATCCTCAAACGGAAGGTGGCAGAGCACAAGGTCTTTACTATTCACCAGCTCTGTAATACCATCATGGAGGAGTGGAAGAGGACACCAGTGACAACCTGTAAAGCTCTGGTGAACTCCATGCCCAAGAGGGTTAAAGCAGTGCTGGAAAATAATAATGGCCATACAAAAAAAATATTGACACTTTGGGCCCAATTTGGACATTTTCACTTAGAGGTGTACTCATTTTTGTTGCCAGCAGTTTAGACATTAATGGCTGTGTGTTGAGTTATTTTGAGGGGACAGCAAATTTACACTGTTATACAACTCACTACTTTACATTGTAGGAAAGTGTCAGTACATGAAAAGATATAATAAAATATTTACAAAAATGTGAGGGATGTACTCACTTTTGTGAGATAGTGTGTGTGTGTGTGTGTGTGTGTGTGTGTGTGTGTGTGTATATATATATATTGTATACACACACTTATATTATACTTATTATTATATTATACTTTTTTTTTAAACGTTTAATAAATTAATGAGATGTATAGTATATGAAGCTTGTGTCTGTTTTACATATATCCCATAAAACACTGAAAAGAATGTACATGGAGGGAGAAGGCGGAGCCTAGCCGAGAGGTAATGCTGGCTTAGAGCTCCATTCTCAGCAGGACAACGGAGCCATATAACGGCGGAGGTAACTTGACCCTCCGCATATATATCATACCAAACGGTAGATAAATATCCCTACCTTACATTGGTGACATTTGGGGGGGTCAGAGGAGACTCAGGAGGCAGAAAATTAACAAGAAAGCGCCGCCTCACACACACAGCAGTATGGCACTGAAACCCTCCCCCTCTGAGGGGAGACACAGTGAGGAGAACAAACAGACAGCCCCTTCTGCTGCTTTACATAAAGATGTTCTCTCATTAAAAGCACATAGTCTCTCTAACCAAATACCTGAGAAAAATATGTCAGTTCTGGAGAATTTAGAACTTTCCACACAAATAGACTTATCCCCTCCTGTAACGCTGAAACAAATAGAAAATCTGCTTCAAAAATCACTAAAAACCACTGCAGATATCATCACCACAAGCCTTACCAAAGAAATTAGAATACTTGGTCAGCGTACATCAGCACTGGAAATTAGAGCAGACGATCTGGAAAATTATACATCTAATATTGCCTCAGAAATTGATTTTCTTAAAGAGGAAAATGACATATTACAATCCAAATTGGAGGATTTCGAAAATCGTGCAAGACGCTCCAATATACGTATTAGAGGAATACCCGAATCTGTGACTGATTTAAACGGTGCTATTACTGCACTTTTTCAAGAATTACAACCAGCTATTCCACTAGAGCGTCTTGAAATGGACCGGGTTCATAGAGCCCTAGCAACAAAGAAAACAGATGGTCCTCCCCGTGACTTTATCACAAAATTGCATTTCTACCGCACTAAGGAACTACTGCTAAATACAGCTAGAAATAAAGATCCCCTAATTTTCCAGGGTCATAAATATCAATTATTCACAGACCTCTCACAGATTACAGTCAACAAAAGAAGAACCCTGAAACCACTACTGCAAATATTACAGCGAAATGACATAATCTACCAATGGGGCTTTCCTTTCTCAGTGCGTTTTACTTTCCAAAGTCGCAAATATATGTGCTAAGGACCTGCAAACTACTTTACAGAAACTAGGGATGATAAACACATCAAGAGATGCTGCGGACACTCACCAAAAATCATCCTCATATGCTGATACTCCCTCCTCTGCTTCCAGAAGAGAAGAAGACTACAATCCACAGAAAAGAAGTCGCATACAATCTTCACCTCCAGATCTGGACTGATAAACACTAGTACTGAGGCTACTCTCTTGCCTTTTCAACAGAATGGCTACTGCCGAGTTTTTTCTCTGACTTCCAATCAATATTTTTATCATAATCTTATTTAAGAAATTTTCCTAATAATTTAGGCACCTTATTATAACTTTTTTTTCTCTCTCTTCTCTTCTTTGTTTCTGAGGTTGCCTTAATCTTACATTTTTATTTTTTGCTTGAAAAATGAAATTATATGATTGGCTCTTGGTGTCCTGCAAGGAAGTTCCTTGCACCCTCTCTTGCTACCCTCAGCAGCTCGGTGCACACCGGGCAGTTGACAGTGGTTCATGTACCCTTGGAGGGAGAGTTTTTCTCCTCCCAGCGGACACATTAAGAACATAGATATGTTAAGATATATTTCAATATTGTATATTAATTGTATTTTCTTTTTCAGTCATTATCTCCTTTCCCCTCCCTCCCTCCACCCCTATACTCTGGAGACAAATAATTTCTTATATGACACACGTTCTAACATAAACACCAACACATATTTACTTTTCCCAACTCCATGGCCCCATTAAACATCATATCATTAAATACTCAGGGACTAAACGTTCCACACAAACGCACTAAAGCCTTCCGCACATTTTCATCCAAGAAAGCACATATAGTTTGCCTCCAAGAGACTCCTTTTGCGTCACAATCCATTCCCAAATTTTTCAGTAAAGACTACCCCCAAGTATACACAGCTTCGGCCTCCTCCCAAAAAATGAGGCGTGCTTATAGCTTTCCATCACAATACACCATTTTCACTAATGAAGGAAATCAAGGATCCAGAAGGTCGTTACTTGATTCTTAAAGGACACCTACTTGATACCGCTATCACCATTACATCATACTAGGCTCCTAACAAAAATCCTATTTCTTTTCTTTCTCATTTATTTCAAACTATAGAACACCACAAAATAGGTACTACAATTCTATGTGGAGATTCTAATCAGACCATATTCCCATTTTTGGATAAATCACCAATCCCACAGTCACATAGAGCAGACAAACAACTCTTATCAAAACTAATTACAAAACATAACCTAGTAGATACTTGGAGAGAATTGAATCCAACCAAGAGACAATACACACATTACTCGTTCCCTCATCGCTCATTCTCTAGGATAGACCATATATTTATGTCCATAGGGCTAATTCCAGAAATAATATCTACAAAAATTATTCCCATCTCATGGTCCGATCATAGTGCAGGCTACATTACTGTTGCCTCTATAATTCCAAAAAAAAAAGATCCAACATGGATATTAAGAGATTTCCTACTCAAAAATCCAGCTCATAAAAATAATATTGAAATTGCGCTCAAAGATTATATAAAATATAACTCTACACCTGACGTCTCTCCGACTACATTATGGGAAGCACACAAACCTGTACTCTGTGGCATATGTCTACAGCAAGCAAACATATTCAACAGAGAGCGGAAAATCCTTTGTCAGACTTTAGAAACAAATTTCAATAAATGTCACACAGCATTCCAAAATAACCCTTCTTCTTTATCTAAAATAAATCTTGACAAAGCTAAATTGGAATTTGATCTATTCCTTACTGAAGCAGCGGATAAAACCATCAAGAGATCACAACACAATTTCTATATCAATGCGAATAAACCTCACACACTATTAGCCAGGGCATTAAAATCCTGCCAGAACCCAACGAAACCGATACGTCTGAAAATCTCTAGGGGGGTATACACAAATAATCCTTTAAAAATATTACAAAAATTCAAAACACAATTAAAAAATGTATACTCTTCTAATAATGAGTTGGACCCTTCTAGAGCAAATGATTTTTTCTCTCATATATCTCTACCGATACTATCTAAAACACAAATGGAAATGATGGAGGAACCAGTGTCAATTATAGAGGTATCTGAAGTTATCAAAAATCTGAAACTAAATAAAAGGCCAGGTCCTGATGGTTTTTCTGCGCTGTATTACAAAACGTTTGTAGACACCCTATCTCCAGTCTTGACAAACACTTTTAATTCCCTTTTGGAAGGTCATTCTTTTAGAAGAGAAACCCTAACTGCAATTATCTGTATGCTCCCTAAACCTCACACAGACGATTCAATATGGTCTAATTATCGCCCTATTTCGTTATTAAATTTGGACATAAAAATTTTAGCCAAAATTCTAGCTAACAGATTAAATACTATTATAGGCAATCTAATACATCGTGATCAAGTGGGCTTCATTCCATTACGTCAAGCAGGAGATAATATTAGACGTGCAACACTCCTGTCACATGCCGCTAAAAAAAGACACATTCCAACTTGTTTTCTTTCTTTAGATATTATGAAAGCTTTTGACACAGTATCTTGGTCATATATGAACTATACCCTTTCCAAATGGGGATTCGGCCCTCATTTTTTACGATGGATCTCTAGTTTGTATCAAGATCCCAAAACTTATATCAGATATGCAGGGTACAAATCGGACGAGTTTAATATACTGAGGGGGACTCGTCAAGGATGTCCACTTTCGCCATTATTATTTGCTTTACTCATTGAACCTTTAGCACAAAGAATTAGGATGGAACCCACTATAACAGGTATTGAAATGGGTGGCTTTCATCATAAGCTCTGTTTATTCGCAGACGATATTCTCCTTTTTCTATCTTCTCCACATGTTTCGGCCCCAAATCTTATGATTGTACTACAAGAATTCTCATTTATTTTGGGCCTTAAGGTCAATATTCAAAAATCTTCAGCATTAAACATTTCACTTGTCGAAAAAGATAAACAATCTTTACAAAATTCACTACCCTTTAAGTGGTTAGATCATAGCCTCCCATATCTGGGTGTGCAGTTTACTCCTAACCCCTCCGATTTATTTGCAGCTAATTACCCAGCTCTATTAAAAAATATTACAAGGTCGTTATCTAATTGGTCATCAATGCCGATATCATGGTTTGGGAAAATCAATATCATAAAAATGTCTGTTCTTCCGAAATTTTTATATTTATTCAGAACTTTCCCGATTCATATTCCTGCATATTTTCTTAGGCTGATTCAACAAAAAGCAACGAAATTTACTTGGGGGAAAATAAAACCCAGACTTCACAAAAAAACACTTGTTCTCCCCAAAGCTTTGGGTGGTTTGGGATTCCCAGACTTTAACATATATTATAAGGCAGCTCAATTATCTCAATTAACAAAATATCACTCTTCTACAGAGATTCCTTTATGGGTCCCCTGAAGCTGTAGACTGTGATCCTCTTCCTATAAACAATATATTATGGTTACAACCTGCGGATCGTAAGTCTATAAATAACCCCATTTCTAAGCACTCTCTATCTATATGGGATAGGTATAGAAATTCACATGGTCTGCAATCTCCACAAAATCCGCTATTATCTTTCCACAAGAATCCGACTTTTTACCCAGACTGGAAATATCCCAAAACCTTTAAAGCTTGGTCTAAGGCTGGTATCACTTGTCTATATAATTTAACTTCAACTACATCAATAAAATCTTTTACAGATCTATGTGAATTATATAAGCTTCCACAATCAGAAATATTCAGATATCTCCAAATCAAAGATTTTTATACTCCTCTTCTCAATTTAAATGTAAACTTACATAATATTTCTCAATTTGAAAGATTTTGTCTCAAGGAACCACATGCAAAAGGTCGTATTACATCATTGTATACACAATTGATATCTAATTCTAATACTGTTATACCTAAATATGTGGCCAAGTGGGAAAAAGATTTGGATTGTACGATCGATTCTAGGTCTTGGTCCAACATATGGTCTTTCACAAAATCTTCCTCTATAAATATATTGGCGTCTGAATCATCATATAAAGTTCTCACACGCTGGTATTTGGTTCCTGCGAGAATCGCCAAATTCTCAACAGACAACACTGGCCTCTGCTTTCGTGGCTGTCCAGAAAAAGGTACCTATATACATACCTGGTGGCATTGCTCAATTGTACAATCATTTTGGAAAAAGATCTTTCTGATAATTACAAAATTTTTTGATCGTCCAATTTTTCCAGACCCAATTATAGCTCTCCTTAATTTAAAACCAGCCTTTCTGAATCAGAAACAATTCAAATTAGTTCTTACACTCCTGATAGCCGCAAAGCAGACTATAGCCAATGCGTGGAAAACAGATGTGGTGAATATTGCAGAAACCAAACGTAGAATGAATCAATCTTTCATCCATGCTAAAATGGACGCTATAGATAAAAACCAGATGACAAAGTTTGATATCATATGGAAACCCTGGATTAAATATTATACGTCAGATAATATTGACAACCGAGTTTTATTGTTATGGTGATTAAGATTTTTTATAGAATTACAACATTAGATGATATATAAAACCTCCTCCGGAGAATTATTCCCTCCCCTTCCCCTCCTATATACCTTTTATGTTCTTCCCTTACTATATAATACTTACTATAAACATACTTTAGAAGTTATGGCCAAAACTTTAAAATCATATATTTTCTTTTAGACATATTTATATTTTCTTGGGATTAAAATGTTTAAAACTCAGCTATAAGAATGTTTTCAAATTCTAAAATATATAAAGGCCATTTATTGTCATTCCCACGAGAATATCTTGAAATTCTTCTTTGCTTTGTATCATCCGTACTTCAATATGTCTACTTTTTATTTCTGGTATCACATAATTTGTCTTATATTCTGTACATGTAATTTATTTTAACATAAAATAAAAAATTTTGAACGAGAAAAGAATGTACATTTCTTTTTATTAGGGAAAACGCCAATGCATGGTACTGTGCATTACTTAGCTATTGAGGAATGGGGGTTTGTCTGTGTTTTGATATTGGAAAGTTATCTACTTGATAGCACAGGAATGACACATTTGTAGAATGTCTTTATTCGTGAACAGTTTGGCAGTGGCAGTGTCTTGCACACATGCCATGAACTGAGTTTTCCGGACTTGTAAAATGGATCTTCTGTTTTTCACTGTGAACATAACAATGACTAGTCTGTCAGGAAAGTTGCTGTGTCCTTACCCTTGATCTTATAGCCTAGAGCAATTTTCAGTGGTCTTTTGGGGGGGAAAAAAAAAACTCCAACTCTGCTCTTTAATATCTGCTCAGGCATTTCTAACAAAGAGCGGGAGATGCATGAACTCTGATTTGTATTTCTTATGCAATGCAAAAAACTGTTTTTTTTTTTTGTTTTTTTTTGAGGGAATGTGCTGGTACCCAGGTCCCACACCCCACCTCAGGCTCAGATCCTAGCTGGGGAGCACCATACCACTCAGGGACGGTGGCAGTATTTGCCTCCAGTTACGCGCTGTCCCTTTCAGACTTCTGGCAAATGGAGACTCGCCATGACAGGGAGCACAGCTGGGGCAGAGAAACACTTACACTACCCACTTTTCCAGGACTTCTAGAGGCAGTAAGTAGTGTAAGTGTTCCTCTGCCCCAGCTGCTTGTTTGCATATGGCACCAGTGATCAGCTGAGTTGGCTATCACTGCAGGTCTGCACTGACAGGAGGTCTGAATGGGACACAGCCTAGCTAAAGAGCATAACTCACCTCATGCAGTGGACTGACAGGCAGTGCATCTATCACTGCAATCAATGGTGGGTCTAAGTTGACAGAGGTCTGAATGGGCTGGGATCATTCTATTTACATTTATTTATGCTATTTCACACTGCCTCATTCCATATGCAATGCTGTACGTTCCCTAGTCCACTCTGTCTCATTCCATGTATCACACTGCACTTTCCCTATTCCACAGCACCAAATTCTGTTTACCACGCTGCACTTTCCCTATTCCACACCGGCTCATTCTGTTTATCACTTTCCCTATTCCACATCACATCAGTCTGTGTAAAATACTGTACTTTTCCTATTCCATATCACTTCAATCAGCGTACCACGCTGTACATTCCCTATTCCACACCCCCTCATTCTGTGTACTATGATAGACATTACATATTCCACACCCTCTTATTCTGTGCACCATGCTGTACATTCTCTATTCCATGCCCCCACATTCTTTGTGTACCATGCTATACATTCCCTATTTCACACCCCCTTATTCTATGTACCATGCTGTGTGTTCTATATTCCATACCCTCTTATTCCGTGCACCATACTGTAAGTTCTGTTCTCCCCACTACCTAATTTTGTGTACCATGCTGTACTTTCCCTATTCCACATACCACCTCATTCTTTGTACCATGCTGTACATTCCCTGTTATACACTGTCTCATTCTGTGCACCATGCTGTACATTCTCTATTACACATCCCCTCATTCTGTGTGTACCATGCTGTACGTACCCTATTTTACACTGTCACATTCTGTGCACCATGCTGTACATTCCCTATTTCATACTGCCTCATTCTGTTTACTATGCTATAATTTCCCTATTCCACAACACCTTGTTCTGTGTATAATACTGTACTTTTCCTTTTCCACATCACTTCATTCTGTGCACCATGCTGTACATTCTCTATTTCATACTGCCTTACTGTGTGCGCCATGCTGTACGTTTCCTATTCCACACCCCCCAGTCTGTGTACCATGCTGCACGTTTCAAATTCCACACCACCGCATTTTGTGTACCATGCTACATGTTCCCCATTTCACACCCTCTTATTCTGTGCACCATACTGTACATTCTTTATTCCACACTATCACATTCTGTGTACCATGCTGTACATTCCCTATTCCACACCCACTCATTCTGTGTACCATGCTGTACTTTCCTTATTCCACACTATCTCATGCTGTGCACCATGCTGTACATTCTCTATTCCATGTGTAATGAATATGTGTTCGGGTTTAAAGGGATGAGGTGGCAACCCCGGAGTAAAATGAAGTGTAAGTAAATGGCTATTAACTATCTTTGGCCAGCACTGTAGGAAGGGGAGGTCAGTGGAGGGGGTTTATTCTCAATCCTACATTTGGCCATACACCTGGTAATTTTCAGTTAATTTCCACTACTTGTAAGCCACCAGGATTAAAAAATATGATGGCAAATAATCAATAGAAACAAAGCAAATCATCACTGATGAGTTTGATACACAACAATTCCATTGATTGTGAACTCAAAAATAAGTTGGAAAATAAGTTGACAGTTTCAATGCAGATCATTAAAATATTGAATAGAAATAGGAAAAGAAACTACTGAAATTTTATCAGGAGCAACCAGAATTTTTTGCGGTGTTCAATTCCAGCAATTTGGATATCATCTTCTTCCTTTCAATTTCTGTCCATACCCAATGTGGTCAAGGGATGTAATTGGGTGTTAGGTTAAGTTCCCTTTTAGAGGAAACCTTCCTCTATTGATGTAATGGGTGGAGTTAGCACTCATATAAGTGCCATGATGGAAGGAGCCTTATGCCACGTACACATGACCGGACTTTTGAACGGACTAGGTCCGGCGGTCTTGTCGACTGACTTTCGGCAGAGTTCCAATGGACTTTCTGAACGAACGGACTTGGCCACACACAAGCATACCAAAGTCCGACGTATTTGAACGCGATGACGTACAACCGGACTAGAATAAGGAAGTCCATAGCCAGTAGCCAATAGCTGCCCTAGTGTAGGTTTTCGTCTGTCGGACTAGCATACAGACAAACGGATTTTTCGACCGGACTCGAGTTCGTCGGAAAGATTTGAATCATGTTTTAAATCTTTGTTTTGGTCCGTTTGATTTTTAGACAGCAAAGGTCCGATGAAGCCCACACACGATCGAATTGTCCAGCGGATTCGTTCCATCGGACCTAGTCCGTCGAAAAGTCCGGTCGTGTGTACGTGGCCTTAGAGAGATGGGGCATGGAAGCCAAACACGTTAGAGCAGTGGTTCTCAACTCCTGTCCTGAAGACCCACTAACAGGACAGATTTTAAGTATTACCTTGGGGAGATGCAGACTAGAATACTGTAATCACTGAGCAGCAAATGAGATCACCTGTGATGTATTTCAGTTATCTTGCAAACCTGGCCTGTTAGGGGGTCCTGAGGACAGGAGTTGAGAACCACTGCCTAAAACTGGCCATACACCTATAGATTATCTGTAGATTTTCTATGGTCAGATGGAAAAAGTGGAACAGATTCCTCCATTTACACTGAACTGTGTGGATGGAAGAATCTCCCACTGGCCCAAGCTTCCATATCTTGCTATTTGGCCCCACTGGCTCTTAAAATACCTGAACATTCTGATTGGGTGCAGGCATTATTTAGGTGGAGAGCCAGCGGAGCCGACTAGCAAGATACTGAAGCTTGACCCAGTGGGAGATTCCTCCATCCACACAGTTTAGCATACATGGAGAAATCTGTTGCACTTTTTCCATCAAACCATAGAAAATCTGCAGATAATCTATAGGTGTAGACTAGCTTTAGAGCTAGTTGGATGTAGTCAGATACTGCCAAGGATCCTGAACAGGGCTGAAACTCCTGGTGAGGTAGTTCAACACCCAGAAGGACCAATTGTAGTCACCCTGACTTTTTCCTGGTCCGCTGCAGGCTGAGAGCAAGGGCGGATCCAGAGTCTAGTCTCGGGAGGGGCACTGCCAGAAAATACTTTTTTTTTTATGGGCAATTTATCGGGGACATGGCTGGTGTTAGCGCTTCAATCATCTCGGCACCATGGTTAATATGGTGTCAGGATGTTGAAAGCGCATTATTTCTATTATTACATTGCTATATAGAATGTTTTATAAAATGAAATGGTACAACTCACCATAATGCAGAATCAGTGAGAGCCACCAGTTGCAGATTGTCACTTGCCACCCCACCTGCCACCAGATGCGGATTGTGACTTGCCACATCCCCTGCCACACGTTGCAGACTGTCACTTGCCACGCCACCTGCCACCAGATACGGATTGTCACTTGCCACATCACCTGCCACATGTTGCGGACTGTCACTTGCCACCCCACCTGCCACCATATGCGGATTGTGACTTGCCACATCACCTGCCACACGTTGCGGACTGTCACTTGCCACGCCACCTGCAACCAGATGCAGATTGTCACTTGCCACATGACCTGCCACATGTTTCGGACTGTCACTTGCCACGTCACCTGCCACATGTTGCGGACTGTCACTTACCACGTCACCTGCCACACGTTGCAGATTGTCACTTGCCACGTCACCTGCCACACGTTGAAGATTGTCACTTGCCACGTAACCTGCCACACATTGCAGATTGTCACTTGCCACGTCATCTGCCACCAGATACGGATTGCCACTTGCCATGTCACCTGCCACACGTTGCGGATTGTCACGTCACCTGCCAAATGTTGCAGATTGTCACTTGCCACGCCACCTGCCACATGTTGCAGATTGTCACTTGCCACGTCACCTGCCACAAGTTGCACATTGTCAATTTCCACGTCATGTGCCACCAGATACGGATTGCCACTTGCCATGTCATCTGCCACACGTTGCGGATTGTCACTTGCCACGTCACCTGCCACCAGATACAGATTGCCACTTGTCATTTGTTGCTGATTGTCACTTGCCACGTCACTTTCCTGCTGTCAGGGGTGGAGGCCTGCATTCAGTGTGAGTGATTGGGATGAGTATGGACAAGATGGAGGGAGGAGGTGCTGCAGGTGGGAGGGGCCAACACACTCAGGGGCGGACGCATAGAAGGAAGATTGCTGGCGCTCTGCCTCTGCCTCACAGTGCCGCTCCTCTAGGCAGCTCCTGTCACATCGGCTCTGAGTCTGAGACTCTGAGTCCGACGTGAGCCACGTGACTGACTCAATGATATCACTCGTTGCTAGACGCCAGGCGGCCCAGGCACTAGCAACGAGTGCGGGGTTGCCAAGCCAATGGCTCAGCTCCACTCACCTCCTAGCTCTTCCTGGTCCAGCGGCGCCGTGTAACACACCAGAGTCTCTCGCTCTCTGCGCCGCTGATCACTGATGAGACAGAGAGATTCGGGCATAGCAGCGCTGCAGCCTGCAAGTGACTGAAAATGAAATCATGTCAATCGGTGTGATATTTTCGGAGGGGGGGGGCAATTGCCCTGTTCCCCCCCCCCCCCCCCCCCGGATCCGCCCCTGGCTGAGAGTCCTTTGAACTGGGTAATAGTACACCTGGGAATGTGTGTAGCAGGCTGGGCAGACTTCTCCCACTATAGAATGGGACAGAGAGAGACAGGTATACAAATAAGAAGCACCTTGACTATACACAGTGACAGAAGCTGCATGCTGTGGACGTAGTACATATGGGAAAGTGGTCCCAACTCTGTGGTGCTCTGAAGGACAGAGGAGAAGATAGTTTACAAACTGTCAGTATGTCAATGTGATGTTAGAAGTCATGGTCATCTATGAAAACTACAGTAAAAAGTGGAAAACATTTCTTGTGTGGGCATTCCTTTATTCTTAAAGTTACATAGTAGGTGAGGTTAAAAAAAAAAGGACAAGTCCAACCTACATGTGTGATTATATGTCAGTATTACATTGTATATCCCTGTATGTTGTGGTCGTTCATGTGCTTATCTAATAGTCTCTTGAAACAATCGATGCCCCCACTGAGACCACCGCCTGTGGAAGGGAATTCCACATCCTTGCCACTCTTACAGTAAAGAACCCTCTACGTAGTTTAAGGTTAAACCTCTTTTCTTCTCATTTTAAAGAGTGGTCAAGAGTCTTGTTAAACTCCCATCCAAGCGTCTCTTCTCCAGAGAGAATAAGTTCAGTGCTCACAACCTTTCCTCATAACTAATATCCTCCAGAACCTTTATTAGCTTTTTTGCCCTTCTTTGTACTCGCTCCATTTCCAGTACATGCTTCCTGAGGACTGGTGCCCAGAACTGGACAGCATGCTCTCAGTGTGGCCGGACCAGACCATTTTTTTTCCTGTTAAAAAACAAACATGTCATACTTACCTGCTCTGTGCAGTGGTTTTGCACAGAGCAGCCCCAATCCTCCTCTCCACGGGTCCCTCTTTAGTGCTCCTGGCCCCTCCATCCTGTTGAGTGCCCCAAAAAGTAAGCAACTTGCTATGGGGTGGCACCCAAGCCGAGCCGCAGCTCCCTGGTCCATTCAGATACAGAACCATGGCCCAGTCCCGCCCCTTTTCTCTCATTGGCTCACTGACTTTGATTGACAGCAGCGGGAGCCAATGGCACCATACTGCTGTCAATGAGGAAGGAGATTCCCAAAAAGCTGAGTCTCTCGTACAACATTTCTGGATCTAGATGAACCTCAGGTAAGTATTAGGGGGGCTGCTGCACACCAAAGGCTTTTTATTTTAATGCATTGAGTGCATTAAGATAAAAAAAACGTCTTCTTTTACAACCCCTTTAAATATTAAGGACTAAGGGCAGGGATGTTGTGAGCAGGCCTACAGCTAATAGTTTAACACGCTATGGCGAATGGCTACAATTATCAGTAGGCAGGTAGCTGTCCTATCCAAAAAAAAAAAAAAAAAAAATAAAAAAAAAAAGCAGGGACTTGAGCAGTATGGCATCAACCATACCTCCCAACTGTCCCCGATTTTGAGGGACTGTCCATCATTCAGAACAAAGTCCCTCTGTCCTCCTCACTTGTCCCTCAATTTGGTCTGATCTCTATAGTTGTATATAAAATGCAATATTTATCAAAAAGGGTTTCCCGGTGCTAAACCTTTCTTCCAATTTCTAAATTGCTGCATTTGTAAAATCTAAAAGTCAGTATAAATGACTAGTGGTGTTAAAAAAAAAAAGCACTTGTGGGTTTAACCAATCCCTTTTTTTTTCAATTCTCCTTTAAGGGGGGGGGGGGTGTCCTATGCCTACATACTTTTCCTAGTAAGTGTCCCTCATTTCCATCTCAGAAAGTTGGGAGGTATGCATCAACAACCAGCCAACCATGAGCCTTCTTGCAAGGGTGTCCCTGTAAAGAAAAGTAAGACACCCCAATTAAGGAGATCTGCTCTAGCACTAAGTTGCCCATTGGAATCCAGAGGATGGGAACACCACAGCACTGAAAGAAGAAGTGTATCATGTAAATAATAACCCCAACAGTAGGATTTTAGAAAAAATAGGATTTTTTTTGTACTCACCGTAAAATCCTTTTCTCTGTAATTCACCGACTGACACAGCTCCTCTCTTAGCCATTGCGTTGTTATGCCCATTACTAGGAGAATACTAGGCATTAGTTGTAATACAACACTCAGAACTCTTTAGATCCGCCCAGGGGGCGGTCCCTTGGACAACAACCCTCCAGCCTGCCATGCAGTCATCAGTACGTCAACAAGCAGTATAACGTAAAGATAAAAAGGAGGGGCGGGTGCTGTGTCAGTCGGTGAATTACAGAGAAAAGGATTTTACGGTGAGTACAAAAAAAAATACTATTTTCTCTTATATTCACTGACCGACACAGCTCCTCTCTTAGCCATTGGGATGACCCCAAGCAGTGCCAAACGAGGGGTGGGAAAACAGCACAGAAACTTCATCCACCATGGCAAGTGGGAACTAATGAAACTTTACCCACAAAAAACAACAGTGCGTGGAGAAATCCACCAAAAAACCAGGGTACCTTCAACAGGAGTGACTACCCAAAACCGCACCAAAAACTGTGGAATATAATGCAACATCGCTTTAACTTAACAGTACTGCGTTTTTGTCGAAAAAACTGGAAAAAAAGAATATATATTGCATATTCGATTGCAACTAAACGGCCGCCTGCAAAACTTTGCAGCCAAAACAGGCATCAGCCAATGCACTGACGTCTACCTTGTAGAACTTGGTAAACGTGTGGACAGACGATTGGTATCGGAAGGCCCAAGAAGTTCCGATTGCCCTAGTGGAGTGGGCCGTGACCGGAAAGGGGGGCACCTGCCCCTTCAAGGTGTAGGCTTGCACTACAATCTGTCTGATCCACCTGGAAATGGTGGCAGACGAGACCGCCATGCCTTTCTTTGGACCAGCCACCGAAACAATGAGTCTGACTTCCGAAAGGGAGCAGTGGCAGAGAAATACACCTCAAGAGCCCGGACCACGTCCAGAGCGTGAAGGGCCACCTCCTTAGGGTGTTTCGGCTTACGACACAGAGATGGTAACACAATGTCCTCATTGATATGAAAAGCCGAGACCACTTTCAGAAAAGATGGTTGCGGACGCAACACCACCTTATCCTTGTGGATAACCAGATAAGGCGACTTGCAGAAAAAAGCCACCAGTTCCGAAACCCTCCTGCCCGATGTGACGGCCACTAGAAAGACCACTTTCTGGGAAAGAGTCAACAGGGGAACCTCCCTGATATTTTCAAACAGCGGTTTTTGAAGCGCCGATAACACCAGGTTCAAATCCCATGGGGGTAACGGTGGACGCACCGGAGGGACTACATGTCGCACCCCCTGAACAAAAGTACTCACTAATGAGTGAGACGCCAGAGGTCGCTGAAAAAAAAAAGACAGCCAAGGCTGAAATTTGCCCCTTAATGGTACTCAATGCCAATTTCTGGTCTACTCCTTGCTGAAGAGACAGCAGGATCCTGGATATGGAAAAGGAGTGCGGATGCCATCCTTTCTCCTCACACATGGAGATGTAGGCCTTCCAGGTACGATGATATATCTTCCAAGAATAAAATTTCCATGCCCTCAAAATAGTTGGGATCACCAAGTCCAATAGACCAGTTCCTCAACACCTAGCTCTCAATAGCCATGCCGTTAAAGCCAGCGATGGTAAAGCAGGATGGAGAATCGGATCTTGAGACAGAAGGTCCTCTCATAACGGCAGTCGACATGCTGCGTCCGCCACCAGGGGCACTAGGTCTGCGTACCAAGGACGCTGAGACCAATCTGGGGCAATCAGTATTACTGGGATCCCCTCGACTTCCACTCTGTGAAGCAGATGTGGTAACAGTTTTAGTGGAGGAAAGGCGTAGATCAGCTGGTACTGATCCCATGGAGCCACCAGCACGTCTGACGCGTCTGCCCACGGATCTATTGTCCTGGAGACGAATCTCGGCACCTTTCCGATTGAGACGGGAGGTCAGAAGATCCTCGTCTGGTGTGCCCCACCTCAGGCACAGTAGCCTGAATACCTCCAGATGCAACGCCCATTCTCCTGGGTCCAGCATCTGGCAACTCCGATAGCCTGCTGCCAGTTCTCCACTCCCGGGATGTAATGGCCGACAGGGCCGGTACGTGTCGCTCTGCCCACCGAAGTATGTGAGCGACCTCCCGTGCGGCGGCTTAGTTTCTTGTTCCCCCTTGGTGATTGACGTATGCCACAGCCGTGGTGTTGTCTGACTGGATCCTGATCGGACACCCCTGAAGTCTCATCGACCATGTGGAGAGGCACAGCCTGATCGCGCTTAGCTCGAGCAGATTGATCGGCAACTTGGATTCTTCTGCCGACTAGAGGCCCTGTGCCGACTGAACCCCCATTACGCCACCCCAGCCAGATAGGCTGGAGTCTGTTGTGATCACTGTCCACTTCAGAGGTAGGAATGACTTCCCAGACTGAATCACCGGGGACCTCAGCCACCAGATCAGTGAATCTCTGACTGACTGGCTCACCTGGATCTGTCGATCCAGGGACAACTGAGATTTGTTCCATGTTTTCAAAATCTCCTTCTGCAGGACTCTGGTGTGCAGCTGGGCATATGATACTGCCTCGAAGGAGGTTACCAGGAACCCCAGGACTCGCATGCAGAAGCGTAGCGACGACCACTTGCGGTTCATCAGCAGTTTTACCGCGGATCTGAGAGTCTGCGGTTTGTCTGAAGGGAGAAACACTCTCGCTTCCCTGGAGTCCAGCATCAAGCCCAAGTACTCCAGACGCTGGGTCGATACAATCACCGACTTCTTTAGGTTCAACAGCCACCCAAATTCTTGCAGGGTCTGCATGATGATCGCCACATCCTCCTCCAATTCTGAGGCAGAAGAGGAGGAGATCGTCCAGGTAGCCCACGATCGCGATCCCAGGGGACTGATGCCAGACCAAAAGAGAGAGCCACAAGCTGGTAGTGGGCTTCCCTGACTGCAAATCGCAGAAACTTTTGATGCCGAAGGCATATGGGTATGTGCAGGTACGCATCCTGGAGGTCCAAGGACGCCAGGGAGACCCCTTGACGGAGTGCAGCGACTACTGAGCGAACTGATTCCATTCTGAACCTCTGCACTTTTCACAAAGTGATTGAGGGCTTTTAGGTCCAAGATTGGACGTATCCCTTCCTTCTTGAGAACTACAAACAGATTTGAGTAGAATCCCTGGAAATGTTCTGATTCCGGAACCAGTACAACCACCCCGCAACTCAGCATTCCCAGCTTGTAAAGAATTGTTTGTAATTACTTGCTTGTCCAAGGACCACAGATTCACTTTAAGCTCAAGTTTTCTGCAGGTTTAAAACTCCTCTTTTACTCTGATTATTATTATTATTATTATTTTTTTACTGGTATGACACTTTTTGTGCTCCTGAATAAACTCAATCACCCTATACCTTGTGTACTCTGCTTATCTTTGCCTTAATAAAGAAATTTAATTAAACTGCAGCAGAGATTTTGCCAGTATTTAACTTTCACTTTGCCTACGATGCTCTATCAGACAAAGCTGTCTGGGATAAACACCTGTGCCCTGAGGATTACAGCTAACTTAATTACGACAGCAACCTATCAATTTCTTACAATTAAATTAGGTAAATAGGAGAGATAGCGTACATATAGAAAGATAGCATGAGACATCATATTTCACTTCTCTTATCTGTAGCTTTTATATTAGCTGTCTGTATACGCAGGCAGATCTCCAGTTTATAGCCCACCTGCTGCAGTCTGCACATACGTGACCATTAACACTCTTTATTTATATTACAGAGGACAAAGCACGTCACCCAGGTCTATACAAAACAGACAGAATTTTGATGACTGGTATGGAGCAGATACTAAAAGTACAATGAAAATGAATGCATTCCCTGCTGCATTTTATAGACACTGAACATCCTTAAGGGTAATATTACAGGAGAGTTTTTCATGACAGACATTTTTTTTATTTGATAATCACCTTTGTACGAAGTTCTCACTCAACTGACAGATGCTGACTCATTTAATATAAAGGTCAGAGAAGAAAATGCTACACATAGAAGATTGTTTAGGAGACAATAAATCCCTCTAATAGGAAAGCAGGCATAAAATTATTAGCAGAATAAGTAATAGTCTGACACTGCCTTATAAAGCACTAGCCGAAGTTCATGTAATTTCATGTTTACACATGTCAACGATCTTATCAGCTTTTTTTGTGATTCCATACACTTTGCTAGGAGGGTAACACCATTTTCTCTGTTGCAGTTAACCACTTCAGCTCCAGAAGGTTTACCCTCCTTCATGACCAGGCCCTTTTTTACGATATGGCATTGTGTTACTTTAAATGACAATTTGTCAGAAACCATGAAATCAGGCCCAGACAGAAGAACAGTTAAAATCACACTTGCTTTTTAATAAATGTAAAAAGAACAAGCATAGTCAAAACCTAGACAAAGTTCAGTAGCCGAAACAGACAGTCAGCCAAGCCAGAAGTCAGGGATCAATGTAGTGGAACAGCAAGCTGGATCTGGAGTCAAAAAGGATGTCAGCAAAGCAAGTCTTGAACAGGATCGCAGGAGATAGTTTCTGTGATGTTGACCAAGGTGAAGGCAGAGATCCTTTGGGCTGGATGATTTAAGTAGGCAGGACTGACGAGCAGGATATCATCAACAGCTGAGTAACTGTGGAGAGATAGGAGCTGGCAATTAGCCAACAGGTGAGCGGCCAGCTCAGAGAAGGGAGGGCTGAGTCCAGCCTGACACAATTGCGCAGTCGTACGACACTGTACTCAAAATATATGTCCTTTTCCCCCCCAGAAAGAGCGCTTTCTGTTGGTGGCATTTGATCACCTCTGCAGTTTTTATTTTTTGTGCTACTGTAGAAGGCTACTAGGATACGGTAAAGCGGAGCTAGTTTTAGCGGTGCTTTTTGGCCACTAGCAGGGCGCTTTTAACCCCCCTCTAGCGGCCCGAAGAAATGGTCAAGAGCGCCTGTGTTGCAGCGCTGCTGAAGCGCTTTGGCAGTGCTGCCCATTCATTTCAAGGAGCAGTGGGCAAGGAGTTTTGGGAGCAGTGTATACACCGCTCCCAAGCCGCCCCAAAGATGCTGCTTACAGGACTTTTTTTTTTCCCATCCCGCAAGCGCACCGCCTCAGTGTGAAAGCACTCGGGCTTTCA
Organism: Lithobates pipiens; assembly: GCF_037356315.1. NCBI lineage: Eukaryota > Metazoa > Chordata > Amphibia > Anura > Ranidae > Lithobates > Lithobates pipiens. The sequence goes on along the minus strand of NW_027507903.1, from coordinate 287,909,386 downwards.
CACTGGGGAGGCATGAGAGGCACTTTTCAGGAGCTATTTTTAGTGCTAAAATGCCTGAAAAGCGCCCTAGTGTGAAAGGGGTCTAAACAAAAAAGACTGACAATTTTGAAAAAAAAAATATATAATTTTTTTACTTTCTGCTAAAAACAACACAGCAAAAACACACAAAAAAATGTAAAAAATTTTATTTCTTCATCAATTTAGGCAAAAATATATTCTGCTACATATTAACAAATTACATTAAGAGTATATGGATTAGTTTGAGCAAAAAAGTTATAGCGTCTACAAACTGGGATATATTTATGGAATTTCTATTTATTTTTTACTTGTAATGGTGGCAATCAGCGACTTATAGGACTGCGATATTGCAGCAGACAAATCTGACACCTGCCACTTTTTGGGAACCTGTGACACCAATACAGTGATCAGTGCTAAAAATATGCACGGTCACTGTACTAATGACACTGGAAAAGATGGGATTGTCGATCCAGGGGTTAAATGTGTAGCCAACATGTGTTACTGAGTGTGCTGTTTTTACTAAGCAATGTGCTGTCAGAAAAGAGCCCCGTGTTTGTTTACCTACACAGGGCTCACTTTGGTAATATCCAGAGCCAACCTTCAGGTGCCGTCGACCAATCAGTGGCCAGCAGCCACTGATTGGTTGGTGCTGCAGCCAATCGCAGCACAGCCGGGTGCTCTCTACCCCAGCGGACGGATCACGTACTAGGTAGGCTAGCTAGGAAGTATATCTATGGTGGGTGATCCACAATCGGTTAAAGTAACCATAGCCAAAATGAAAAATGACAAAATATGATACAGTCTGTCAAGTAGAATTAACCCTGCAGTCTTGGAGGAAAAAAAAAATGTTACAGGAGGTACTTAGAAAAACAAAGTAGGTGCAGAAACTCATCAATGGGGCACATTGTGTGCGCAATGTAATAACGTGGGTGTGGCCAAATTGCACTAACATTGGCTGGGACTTAAAAGGGCAAGGTTTAGCTCGGCAGTCTATCCCTAATATGAGGTCAAACCTAAACACTTTCAATTTGTATGCAATCAGGCAGGCCCTAGCACAACATAGTTGAAGGTAAATCTAAAGGAAATTGAACAACAAAAGTTGTATAGTATGTATCCAGTTTTAGTCATAACTCTCTTAATTTCAGTAACTTTTTTATTCATACAAAAGGGATATGAACAATAAACTTGCACAAAGAACACAAAGTTATGATCTGCATAGTGAACAGAATGCCTCAATACAATAATACAAGCTTAAAGTGGTTGTAAACCCTTTACAACCACTTTTTACTACAGGCAAGCCTATAATTAGGCTTACCTGTAGCTACACTGGATATCTCCTAAACCTGCACAGTTTAGGTACAGGGGTCTCAAACTGGCGGCCCTCCAGCTGTTGCAAAACTACAAGTCCCATGAGGCATTGCAAGGCCGACAGTTACAAGCATGACTCCCACAGGCAGAGGCATGATGGGACTTGTAGTTTCACAACAGCTGGAGGACCGTCAGTTTGAGACCCCTGGATGAGGAGATATCCCTGTATTTGCATGTGCTGCCATTGGCACATGCACACTTAAGCAACGGCACATACATGCCATTGCTTTAGTCAGGGCTGGACTGGGACAGAAATTTGGCCCTGGACTTATCCAGACCGGCCCCCTTACATCAGAGTGTCCCATCAGCCCCCCCTTACATCAGAGTGTTCCATTACTAGCCCCCTTACATCAGAGTGTCCCATCAGCATCCCCCTTACATCAGAGTGTCCCATCAGCACCCCCTTACATCAGAGTGTCCCATCGGCAGCCCCCTTACATCAGAGTGTCCCATCATCACCCCCTTACATCAGTGTCCCATCAGCACCCCCTTACATCAGAGTGTCCCATCAGCATCCCCTTACATCAGACTGTCCCATCAGCACCCCCTTACATCAGAGTGTCCCATCAGCACCCCCTTACATCAGAGTGTCCCATCAGCACCCACTTACATCAGAGTGTCCCATCAGCACCCCCTTACATCAGAGTGTCTCATTGGCAGCCCCCTTACATTAGAGTGGCCCACTAAGCCATCGGCCCACCGGGAAACTCCCTGTAGTCCCGATGGCCAGTACATGCCTGGCTTTAGTTGTACTGTGCCACCACTAGTGGCTCCCGCGCGTGGCGTTATTGCGGCTCCAGCCAATCACAGCACCGGAGCTGCGATCCCCGGAAGTAACCCCCGGATAGATGTCGGCCACCAGTGCGGTGAACAAGGACTTCAATCTCAGGTAAGCAATTCATAATGAGCTAGTAAGTATGCCATCTCATTATGCCTTTGTCTTGCAGGGCTTTTTTTTTTTTTTTTTTTTTACAGGGTTTACAACCACCATTGTCACAACCTAGTCACACTGTGCCACCTAGGACATCTGCGGTAAAGCAGCGCTATTTTTAGCGCTGCTTTACTGTCGCTATTGGGCAGTTTTAACCACCTGCTAGGGGCCAAAAAGGGGTTAAATCCACCCGCAAAACACCGCCGGAGCGGCATTTTGCTGCCGGTATCACAGTGTTGCTCCTTTTATTTTAATGGGGAGCAGCAGTCAGTTCACCGCACCCAAGAAGCTGCTGGCAGAACTTTTTATGATACCCTGCCAGCGCACCACCAAGGGCTTTCACACTGGAGTGCATGGAGCAGCTGTTTTAGGGCATTTTGCAGGCACTATTTGCAAAACGCCCTCAGTGTGAAAGGGGTCTTAAAATCACGCTAAGCTGTGTATGAAATACACTTTTTTTGAAGAGCATACTGAGGATATGAATAAAGAAAAATAGGAAGAACAAATGCCATACCTCTTTTAAGGCTGCATTCCCACATGCGCGTTTTGAATCGTGAGATTTTCCACCATTTTAAAAGCACTCAGGTGTGAATGACAAATCAAACAACGCACATTTCAGATGCTGTGCATTTGAATGGCACCTAAAAACACAGTGCAGTTCTGCTGCAGTTTTCCAGTGATCAAACGTTAAAAGATAAGAATAAGAAAAGAGAAGTATAAAAAAAAAAAATTTCTATAAATATAACAAACGCAAGACTTTACAATCACTTTAAGGAAACTGAACTTTCATCTGTTCTTTTGTAATCCGAGAATCGATCCTTGTGATTGGCAGCGACGAAGAGCTGCGTAAACAATGGGAAAATGCTGCGAAAAACACTTGGGTGTACTTACATAACATTGTAAAAAGAAATCAAAGTAATTTCATACTTGTCTTACACAATTCATTTAGACATCTACAGCCATTAGATGGTGGTCCAGCTGCAAAAGATCTTTCTACATGAAATCTATATTTATACACAATACATCTTCATGGCTATGGAGGAGGGAAGACACGCCTGACAGTGGCTCATGTCAGGAGAGAACAATAGCAAACATCTGGGAAAATCCAACACAGCCAATGGTTTCTTCTTGCAAGAGTCAGCCAGGGAATGCCTGCAGAAGTTAGGGAGTGCCTTCAGTCCTATAATCATCGTATGTCTTTACCATGAAGCAGTTTGCTGTATCTTACAAGCATATACTCTTGCAAGAATGCATTTTTCATTTACTAACAATTATAATCTGTGAAATGTGGAAATAAACAAGAAATCACAGAAACTTTTGCCATCTGTGCTCACACAACAAAAAAAGATAAAATAAAAAAATAAAATAAAAGGGGATGCGTTGAAAACTTTGAAAAAAAAAAAAAAAAAAAGAAGACTAATTTACACTCACTGCCACTAGAAAGAGCGATCCCCGGTGGAGTGTTTTTCAAATTCATTTGCAGTTTGCAAGATGTTGCCCCATGGGAGGCCTGCCTGTTTGAGTCCTTAAAAGGCCACAGCACTGTGTCCAAGCCACATGCATTACATACAGTTTCAGGGCAGATGCAGTGCAGCCCTATTCAGTTGAATGGGTCTTGTTTGATGGTGCTACTGCCCTTCTGAATGCAACATGCAGTCTCCTTTTGGGGCAGCAAATTATTGCACCAGTGACATGTGTACCACCCCATTAGGTTAAAAGGAGGGTAGTCAGTGAGGTGGGGAAGAAGAAAAAAAAAAAAAAAAAAAAAGTTTTGCAGGAACTACAAAACAGTTGTATTTTTGCTTTTTGTCTACATTGTGGCGATTTCTCATCTCTTCAATTGTCACCCATCTGAGTCCTGGAGATCATATTAACTGGGACAGAAAATTAGGGAAAATCCAAAATTTTAAGCGGTCACTGCTGCTGTAATAGAGATGAAATCTTTCAAACAAAGGACACTTGCTGTGGTAACAGATGCCTAAGTGGGGATTTTCCTTATAACCAAAATCCTCTTCCTGTACTGAAGGTAATTCCCAATTTGTGATCAATTTTAACCATTCTCTACAATATGGTATGTATATAAATATATGTAGTTTGGGCTTTAAAATATAATTTAAAGTGTTATTAAATCCAAAACATCATACATTGCAACCTGTGAATCAGATGTGGTAGCTTTCTTTTGTTAGGCTTTTTGCATGTTTTCAACTGGCGATCTGGCCGGTAACACACCTCTTACAGTGCTCCCACTGTGGATGAAGGAGCACAGAGGGCACCTTTGAACAGATGCATTCAGTCTGGGGGGGGGGGGGGGGGTTAGATGTACTAGCCAATTTAGATACACTAACAATTTAGGACAAACTCCTGCTAACACTTTATACGCAGATACAGCAACGGTTTAACATTAATAAGTAAAAGATGATCATTGTAGGCACCAGTCAGTATTAGATTAGAGAGGGTTGAGACAAATAAACGCTACATCCACAGGACAGCAGGTCCTGTTGAAAAACAGACTTTCTTGCAGGATCCCCAGGTGAAAATAAAAGAAAGCAAGCCTAAAAAAAAAAACGAATACAGCCATTACATTTATAAAATTTGTAAACAGTAATATAATAAATGTTTGCTTTCGGGTTTGATAACACCTTAAAGCTTATATGATGTTTTATTGATGGGGTTTACTGAAACACATGAGCGATCTGATGAAAGCATAAAATAAACGTGAGGAAAGAACAAACCATAGATGTTTGGAAAGAGGCTAATCCATGTCCAATAAGTGAGAACAACTGTGCAATACAAGCATTGGGAAATTTCATACAAGCCAGCTTTCAAAGGATAAATTAATTCCAGATGCTTTTTTTTTTTTTTTTTTCTTTTTTTTTTATCAAGGCAAACAGGGCAGCTAGTCACTTTTAGGTCTAGCTATCTTTATAGCTAGACAAACGTGTTTTTTTTTTTTTTTTTATAGTTGTAAGGCAGGGGAGAAGATCTAGAGCACCTGTCCTCTTACCTCCTAGTTTAATAGAGGAAAAATATACTCATGATTTGTTAAAGGGTGAAAACTTTTCAGTTACATTCTGCAAATGTTCATGTAAAAAAAAGTTTTACAACAGAAAGCGTGTCTACAGTCAGATTGCATTTAAAAAAAAAAAAAAAAAAAAAAAAAAAAAAACACTAAGAAAAAGGGAACAACGGCTCAAAGGAGGGTTAAAATAAATACATGCTTTCTGTTTTATCTGTGAGAGCATTTATAATTTTGGCCAGCGATGCTTGTCAGAATGATGACACTAAGTTCTTGAGTGCTAAGAGCGGTCAGTCCAATGTGTAGGTATAGGACCCCGATGAACGGGGCAGTAACCCAGTGCAGCTGCCTAACCACTGGAAAAATTGAAGACTAGCAACAAAAAAGCAGTGGTCCATGGGCAAAGTAATATAGAGTACATCTAAACTGGGAGATAGAAGATGAACAATCCCTGCACAGTTCTGTACAGGAATGTGGGCTGTAAAAACAAATGCAGCAAACAGTCATATAGCATAAAAGCATCAAAGTAAAGGTAATGTTTAAAATGTTTTTTTTTTTTTTTTTTTTTTTTTTTAAATCTAAATGGCGTGGTACCATTTTTCTTTTTGAATTTTTTTTTTTAAAACATTACCTTTACTTTGATGCTTTATGCTATATGACTGTTTGCTGCATTTGTTTTTACAGCCCACATTCCTGTACAGAACTGTGCAGGGATTGTTCATCTTCTTAGGGCAATAATAGGATTTTTGTACGCACCGTAAAATAATTTTCTCTGAAGTTGACTGACACAGCTCCATTAATCTTGACCGTAGGGTTATTATGCCACCTTCAGGAGAGGACTAGGCAGAACAATACAGAATAATACATGGGAAAAACAACAGAACTGTACAGTTCCGCCCAGGGGGCGGTCCGTCTGGTAGTAACCCCTCAGCCTGCTTCTTGCAGCTCAGTGCGTCAACAAGCAGTATAACAAACTAATAGGAGGGGAGGGTGCTGTGTCCATCAATGAACTTCAAAGAAAAGGATTTTACGGTGAGTACAAAAATCCTATTTCTCTTTCGTTCTTTGACAAACACAGCTCCATTAATCTTGACCGTAGGGACGTCCCCAAGCAGTGTCATAATGAGGGGTGGGAACAGCAAACAACTTCACCCAACCGAGGTGCTCCCCAACGGAGGAGTCCCCATCTGAACCAACTGCATCAGAACTTGTGGCCAACAAATGCATAGACAACAAAACATAACTTTCTCAAAGAAGAAGAAAGAGTGTAAATTGCAACATTACACGGCCCTCCTGCAAACCTTTGCGGCCAAAGCAGGCATCAGAAGATGTGCTCACATTAACTTTGTAAAAGTGTGAATGGACGACCAAGTCGCTGCCTTACACACCTGGGAGACTGACGCTTGATGTAGGAAGTCCAAGAGCTCCCAATTGCCCTGGTAGAATGAGCCGTGACAGGAAAGAGGGGCACCTGCCCCTGCAAGGCGTAAGCCTGGACCACGATTTGTCTGATCCACAGGAAATGATGGGCGACGAGACCACTAGCACTTTCAGACCAGCTACTGAAATGAACAGGGAGTCTGACTTCCGGAAGGGAGCCGTGGCAGACAGATATACCCTTAGAGCCCGAACTACATCCAGGGAATGGAGGGCGACCTCCTTAGGATGTGTCAGTTTTGGACACAGAGATGGCAACACAATGTCTTCATTGAGATGGAAAGTTGAAAACACCTTCGGGCGAAAAGAAGGTTGAGGATGAAACACCACCTTATCCTTGTGGATAAATAGATAAGGCGACTTGCAAGACAAGGGCGACTTGCAAGACATGGCCACCAGCTCAGAAACCCTCCTGGCAGATGTAATAGCCACTAGAAAGCAAACTTTCTGAGAGAGTCAACAAGGGAATTTCCCTGATGTTCTCAAATGGCGGTTTTTGAAGCACCGATAACACCAGGTTCAGATCCCACAGAGGTAGAGGTGGTCACACCGGAGGGACTACATGCCGGACCCCTTGTACAAAAAGGTGCTCACCAATGAGTGAGACGCCAGGGGTCGTTGGAAAAAAACAGCCAGGGCTGATATCTGTCCCTTGATGGTGCTCAAGATCAACTTCTAGTCTACTCCGCGCTGTAAGAACAGCAGGATCCTGGAAACAGAATAGGTGCGTGGACGCCACCCCATCTTTTCACACATGGAGATACAAGCTTTCCACTTACGATGGTATATCTTCCGAGAAGATTTTACTGCCCTCAGCATAGTGGAAATTACCAAATCCAACAGACTTCGGTTCCTTAGCACCTGGCTTTCAACAGCCATGCCGCTAAAACCATCAATGGTAAAGCAGGACGGAGTATCGGACCTTGTGACAGAAGGTCCTCTCGCATCGGCAATCGCCAGGGAGCATCCGCCACCAGGCGTACTAGGTCAGCGTACCAAGGACGCAGAGGCCAATCTAGGGCAATTACTGGAATCCCCTTGACTTCCACTCTGCGGAGCAACAGTTTGAGCGGAGGAAAGGCATAAATCAGCCGGTACTGCTCCCATGGAGCCACCAACGCGTCTGACGCATCCACCCAAGGATCTATTGTCCTGGACACGAACCTCTGCACCTTCCGATTGAGTCGGGAGGACAGAAGATCCACATCTGGTGTGCCCCACCACAGGCAAAGAAGCCTGAACACCTCCGGATGCAATGACCACTCTTGGGTCCAGAATCTGGCGACTAAGATAGTCCGCCTGCCAGCTTTCTACTCCTGGGATGTATATGGCCGATAGGGCTGGTACGTGTTGCTCTGCCCACCGAAGGATGTGAGCGACCTCCCGGGCTGCAGCCGAGTTTCTTGTTCCTCCTTGATGGTTTACATATGCCATCGCCGTTGCGTTCTGACTGAATTCTGATCGGACGTCCTCCTAGTCTCATCGACCATGTGGAGAGGCATAGCCTGATCGCTCAAAGCTCAAGCACATTGATTGGTAACTGGGATTCCTCCCTCGACCAGAGGCCCTGGGTCGATTGTATTTACAGTACTCCACCAAAGCCAGTCAGGCTGGCGTCCATTGTGATCACCATCCAATAAAGTGGTAGGGACGATTTCCCGGACCGAAGGGCCGGAGATCTCAGCCACCAGAGAAGAGAGTCCCTGACTAACTGGCTCACCTGAATCTGCCGATCCAGGGATAACAGAGATGTGTCCCATTTGGACAATATCTCCTTCTGCCAGACTCTGGTGTGAAACTGAGCGTACAGTACCGCCTCAAAGGAGGCTACCATGAGGCCCAGAATTCGCATGCAGAAACGCAGGGACGACCACCTGCGGTTCATCAGCAGCTTCACCGCGGCTCTGAGAGTCTGCAGTTTGTCCGAAGGGAGAAACACTCTTTTTGAGGTTCAACACCCATCCAAATTCTTGCAGAGTTTGCATGGTGATCGCCACATCCTACCTTAATTCTGAGGTGGAAGCTACTCTCAGAAGGAGATCGTCTAGGTAACCCATGATTGTGATCCAACGTTGTCGCAACAATGCCAAAATTGGAGCCAATACCTCGGTAAAGACTCGGGGTGCTGAAGCCAGGCCAAAGGGGAGAGCCACAAACTGGTAGTGGTCTTCCCCTACTGCAAATCGCAGAAACTTCTGATGCCTGAGGCATATGGGTATGTGCAGGTATGCGTCCTGGATATCCAGAGATGCCAGGGAGTCCCCCTGATGGAGTCCAGTGACTACGGAGCAAACTGATTCCATTCTGAACCTCTGCACTTTCAAAAGCAATTGAGGGCTTTTAGGGCCAGGATTGGACATACCCCTTCCTTTTTGGGGACTACAAACAGATTGGAATAGAATCCCTGAAACCTTTCCATTTCTGGAACAGGCACTATCACCCCGCGGCTGAGCAGGTCCCTTACTGTCCCAAACAGGGCCTCCTGATGAGACGGCAGTAAGGGTATGCTGGAGGGAAAGAATCTGTTTGGTGGCCAAGAGAGGAACTCCATCTTGTAGCCCGATATAATCAGTTTGCAAACCCATTGGTCGGACAGCCCAAAGGCCTACCAAGCTGCAAACTCCCGAAGGCGACCCCCCCACCCGTGTGTTGGGTGGGGGCAAACCTTCACGCGGTAGAACTTTTGCTCGCTGGCTTGCGAGTCCAGGGACGCTTCTGTCCCTCAGTAGTTGCCCTGTCGGACTAGGAGCGTTTACCGGAGGTCCTGGGTGGACGAAAAAGCCTCTTTTGAGCGAAAAAGGAGGGCCCCTGCATACAGCGTGGCATCTTACCCTTCCTGGACTGTGGGAGCAACGTGCTCTCCCCAAATGTGACATTCTTAATTTCAGCCAGCGAGGCTCCAAATAGCCCCTCACCAAGGAAGGGCAAATCCGTCAAGGACCAGCATTTCAGCCAGATCAGGCACCAAAGGCACTGCACTGTTTTGCAAACTAGCCGGTTGCAATTTCAGGGAGGTCTGGGGAAGAAACCCCAGCTTCTGACGCCATGCTGACCCACCCTGTCTGCCACCCTTGGGGACTTAGGACAAGGTGCTCAATCCCACCCTCCTAGCTGCTACAGACTGAGGGGCCCCCACCACAGGACTCCCCACCCTAACTGAGTGCTGCGTCATGCTGCTACTGATGGCTGTGTCCTGTGTCAGCTCACAAGTGTCCAGGAACAAAAACCGTGCTGTTCTGGGACACAGGAACCAGCACTGTGGAGAAAAACCGCGCTGAAGCTACAAGAAAATGGCCGCTGGGCGTCCTGTATAGAAAAAAAACAAAAAACAGGCAAATGGCCACTGACCATGCGTCTCACAGAGGCCAACAGAAAATGGCGGACAAACAACTGTACACAGAGAATACACACAAAATGGCGGCCGTCAAAGCTATGGCAGCAGCACATGCAGAGCCCACAGACACCAGCAGAGAGACAGATAACAGCCCAGGGACACAGACAGCCAGCACAGCCCCCAATCAAGGATCAGAGCCCCCCAGAGGACCCCTGGCCCAGGTACACACACCACACTACACAGCCCAGTCATGTAGCATCCCCCGGGGGGGGGGGGGGGGAATAGGGACAGGGAAAGAAGAAAGGGAGAAGAGAGACCCCCTAATCGACCTCCCAGGGAATGCCCAGCTGCTCTGTCCTGCCGAGACAGGGAGAGCTGTACTTGCCATCTGGACGAGCTGGAAGCATCCCATCACAGACCTACACCCGAGTAGTACGGTTTTGCCACGGGCCACGGCACACTGTGACAAAGACATCTGTAGTCCGACCATATGTGTGCCCCGGAGCACTCCTTACCTGCAGTGGCAGTTTTGTGGTTAAAATAAATAAACAACCTTTAACCAGGAACTCTGGGTACCCAGACTCAAAAAAATGAGTAAATCACAAAGATAGTGATAGAAAAGCCAGTGTTAGGGGAAAAAAAGTAAATAGATGTACTTTAAAGGGATTGTAAAGTAAAAATTTTTTTTTTTTTTTTAAATAACAAACATGTTATACTTCCCTCCATTGTGCAGCTCGTTTTGCACAGAGTGGCCCCAAACTTGCTCTTCTGGGGTCCCTCGGCGGCTGTTTCTGCTTCCTCCCGCAGGTACTTCTCACGTTCATGCGAGCTCCCTCGCATGGTGAGAAGCACCTGCGGGCGCGCGCTCCCGTGATACAGCCGGCGGCTATAGCTGCTCGCTGTATCACACAGCCAATCAGCGGCCAGGCTGAGCGGCGAAGAGGACGGCGGGGGCGAGCGTGGGATTTTCGAGGGGTCAGGTAAGTAAAACGAGGGGACTGGGGGCGCCGGCAGTGTGAGATGTTTTTTCAGCTTAATACATAGCATGCATTAAGGTGAAAAAACATTTACCTTTACAATCCCTTTAACTATGCATTTAGCCATCTGCCTGGGCCTTAATATTAAGAAAAAGTAACGTGCAAAGTTACTTTAGTAAGTAAAAAAGATGCCTGTCAATTTTATTGGCGTATAGCACACACTTTTTCACCCTGAAAATTGGGTGCAAATAGTGTGTGCGTGTTATATGCCAATACTGCAATTTGGGCTGTCTAGGAGGGAATGGGGAGGGAGAAGGGAACGGGGAGGGGGCGGGACGAGCGCCTTTAGATTACATACAGCGAGAATCTCGTTTACTCAGCGGCCTCTGTAATAGGAAGTCCCGTCTCCAGGGCCGGCATTGGACCAGTGTTCTGTCCATCATAGAAGTCAGTCCAGGAGGCGGGACTTTGTGTTAAAGAGGCCGCCGAGTAAACAGGAGACTCCCGCCATTTTTTATCAGACGGTGCTTGTCCCACCCCCCTCTCTGTCCCCTCGGAGGCAGCAGTAATCTGTGGTGAGGCTGCATATGGGCATTGATCAGGCTGCATTGATGGACACCGACTCCGATTTTGCTTCAAAGTTATTTATTTAAAGTTTGAGGGGTTTTTCCTGGAAAACTTCCCTCCTAAAATGATGGTGCGTGTTATATGCCGATACAGTAAATTTATTTTGAGTACTTATTTTTCAGGCCAAGTTCACCTTTTCCAGCACACAGCCTATGCAATCAAGGGGCCCCAGCAGTTACTAAAAAACTGTACGGCTTTGTAAAACGTTAATTTTATTATTGTCATACTTGTAGGCCATTTGGGCTGCCCTGGAAGCCTTGGCAAGAAGTGGGGGTTGCTAATTGGGAGTTCTGCAGCCGGTTTTCTGGGGGAACTTAAATGGCCTACAGATAAGACAAAAACATTTACGAATGTAGTACAAAGTTGCAGTTTTTAATATTTACTGTGTCCCCTTGACTGCATAGGCTATTTTTGGGAAAAGGTGAACGAGTGGGAGATGGAAAGATCTATAGGAGGCAATCATCGCTGACGTTCTAAACACATTAAGTTGCCTGTCTGTCTTTGGTTTCAATACTGTGACCTACTAACCACTAACGAGGATTCAGAGCAGGAAAAAGAGGAGTCACAGCTTGCTTATTCAGGGTCAGTGACTTCAATTATTGACAACTAGACACAGTCAAAAGTCTAAAATATATATGTAATAATTGGAAAAGAACAAACTCAGGTTATGGCGGTAATACTGTATATAGGTAAATATTTTGCTATATACTCTAGTGCCCTCTGGTGGAAAATAATCATAAGTCGAAATTCCATATAACCCAATTGTTTCAAGTAATAGCACCACTATCAATGCTTTTTGTTGCTTCCCTGTCATATGGCAGGATCCTGTAGTTGGGAGTGTCTTAGCAACAAGTTTTTAAGCCTGACTTCTGCCCTAAAAAAGATGCAGTATCAGATCAGGATGGATCTTTCGTTTCAATATGTTTATTAGAAGTTTGAGTAAACAAGATAATATAATCTGCTCATTGAACGCCCTCGCAGGGGCTACAAAGCATGAATACAATTCCAGAGGGCAAATCACCACAATATACAAATGGCATCAAATACGTAGAGGGTGGCATCAAGACTGGCTACAGTACAGAATATCCTAAACCTTGTCGACTCTGGGGGGGGGGGGGGGAAGCACTTCACCCGCTACACCCTTCCATGGGGGGCAGCAGAAATTCTTAGGAGAGAGACTATGAAGAAGAGTGAAAGGAGTGAAGAGACAAGAGAAGGAAAGTTAGAGAAAAAAGGGGGCGGGGGGGAGGGATGGGGAAACTCGGACGCGGAGGCCCCACCATGGGGAGTCAGGCCAGGCCTAGGCATGCTGCTTGGAACGTAGGGAACTCATGAGATCCACGGCTCCCAGATTTTTAGAAATTTAGCATGTGAATCTTGTACAATGCTGGACATGCGTTCTTGTAGTAGCATAGCAGTCATGTGTGTCTTTACCTCTTGGAAATCCCCCCCGTTGGGTCTTCCATGCCTGGGAAATGGTCCGCTTGGCAGCTATAAAAAGGTAGGTAACCAGCTTCTGCTGAGGGCCTCGCAAACCAGGTATCGGACAATGTAGGAGAGCTAGCTTGGCGTCCCTTCAGATTGTCAGGTGGAAGAGTGTCTGCAGCAAACCAAAAACCCTTGACCAGAACCCCACCAGCCTCGGGCAGGACCACCAGGTGTGTATAACATCACCCCGTTACCCACAGTTGCGAAAGCATTTGTCAGCACTTCCAGGGAAGGCCTGAGCTGTGTGGGCTGGTACCCAGTACCATCGGAATAGTACTTTGCATGCGGCCTCTAGGGTATTTGTATTAAATGAGCATTTGGCTACCATTCTCCAGGCTTTAGTCCAGTCTTCCAAGTCTATTGGGGCCTGAATGTCCCTTTCCCATTGGGCCATATATGAGAGGAGTGCTGATGGCGGGCGTCCATTCAGGGATGCCTAAATGGCCGAGATAAGGCCTGGGGACCCAGGGGCATGTTGGCATACGTGCTTGAAAAAGGTTTTTTGAAATGGATAGGTGGACATGCGACGCAGGGCTGCAATCCAGTGCTTCAATTGAATGAAGCGATAATGCTCACTAGCCGGAGCCTCATGTGTCTCCCGAATAGCCTCCCAGGATAAGAAGAAGCGCGAGGAAAGAAAGTTTTGGACTCGTGGGTAGCCATGTGAGGGCCACCAGGAGAATGCCTGAGGTTCCTCCAGACCCGGGGGGAAGAGAGGGTTATGAGTGATGGGGAGCAGGGGTAGAAAGGGGGACATCAAGTTGCCGGAGAAGCGGACTGAGTCCCAAATCTGCAAACCATGTTGCAGCATGCGACTCAAAGAAAGGGGAGCCAGAGCAGTGCTTGAAGTGAACAGGGGTCGCAGTTAGGCACCTCCAGAAGCACCCACAAGGGAACATCCGTGATTGCATGAAGCATAGTTAACGGGTAGATCTGCGCCACTGTGTAGTATTTAGAGATGTTGGGAACCCCCAGGTCTCCCTGGAGCCTATTGGTAAAAAGGGTCACTCTAGGTACCCTAGGGCATTTATACACCCAGATAAACTGGAGGATCTTATTCTGCAGGAGTCGAAAGAAAAAAGTGGGTTCTCGGACAGGCAGGGTGCGAAAATAGTAAAGGACCTTGGGCAGGAAAGTCATTTTTGCTGCCGAGATCCTGCCAATCCATGAGAGGGTGGGGAATTGCCAAGCTTGCATGAGGGTGGACACGGTACGCAGCAGGGGATAGTAGTTGGCGGAAACAGGATGGATCTTTAACAAACAAGTACTTAAAGCGACTTGCAGATACCCAAAGTAGTGACTGGCTTCAACAATCCTCCTACATATGTTGTACCTGTTTGTTTATCTGCCGTCTTCTCTACATCTGTTCAATGTGATGAATTATAAAGCTGATCTGAGAGTTCACGGGAAAAAAAAAAAAAAGGGGGCAGGAGCTGAAGTTACATTCTGCAGAGCTCATTGAAGAGAGCTCTGAGATCTGATTGGAGAGAAGAGACACCCTCCTCCCCCTCTTCACACTGCACACAGGAGCAAAGCTGAGGCTGCCAATTAGCTGGAGGTCCCTTCCCTTCACCTTTTTCTCTTGGGGTCAGGAAAACTTATCAGAAGTGACTCATGCTGATAGCCAAGGAAGCAGCAGACAAAATTGACACTTAACACAGTGCTCTTAATTGAGAAATGTACACACTATAGAGGGATACACATTGTTCCAGGTCTGAGGTTTACAATCACTTTAAGAAAAATAAATAAAATCACTAGAAGGAAAATCTATTTATGAACATCATTAGTTAATGTGCATTTGACCATTAGACAGCTTTCTTATCTACACATTGAAGGTGTTGGGAATTAGGTGGATTTTGAATCCGTTAACACTGAACTATGCAATTTGTGTTTCGCTGGAAACTACATAAAAAAAAAAAAAAAAATGCATCAAGCAGGACTTGTTCAAAAAGGTACTCATGTGTGAACTGGGCTTTACAGAAAAAGACTTAGGAAATATTACCAGAAGTAATACTTAAGGAAACATTAAAATAGGAAGGCAGCTACTAAGAATGTACATTCATAACAAAAACATAATAAAATAAACTATGATCTAAACCACATTTACAAAATGTACCCCTATTCTTTACACAGGGACTGGAAAATAAATCTGAATGGCAGTCAAATTGTATTTGGTTTAGAAGGTAATCATTTATACACCATGCAAACGTTCATCAAGGTCAATTCAACAATGCATAACTTTGTACGTTCTGTTAAAATCTAATAGACACGGTGAGGACAATGCAGGGAAGTAGGCTTCATATTTATAGGTTGTTAAATCAAACTATATGTAAAATTAAACTAGATGAACAGTGCCATCTTGTGGCCTTAATGGGTACTCTCCCCTAAATAGTAATCCACTAAAACAATTGGACGTTTCATGCTAGATTTTAAAGCCGGAATCTGCAATTAGCAGACCTCCAGCTGTTGCAAAACTACAAGTCCCATCATGCCTCTGCGTGTCTTGCTTGTGGCTGTCAGGGTTGTCTTATGCCTCATGGGACTTGTAGTTTTGCAACAGCTGGAGGGCCGCTTATTGCACATCCCTGTTTTAAAGGGTCGGTTCACATTTTCAACACAATTTGAAATTGGAGTTCTTTAGTATCACCACAGGATGGTGCTGTGGATACCAAGGTAGAAATGTGCCACGTTCTGATTAACTGAGGAACTATTGCAAAAAATTTAAGATTGGACTTTATAGGCACAACAGTATCCGATATTTAAAATTCGTGATTTTTATTTAAACATGATTAAAAGAAACAATAATTGCTTAAAATCTTGCTAATGATGAAATGTCTGTAGAGTAAAATTAAACTACTAATTATACATCAATAATAGCATTCAATAAAGGATAAATACAGTCAATCCTGAACCGTTTTAAAGGGTTAGTTCACATTTTCAATAAAATTCAAGGGGGCCCTAGTGTGTTAAACACAATGAAGCTTTAAAGTATTGTATGTAGACCATTTGTGTTCCCGAGTAAAGCTTGGTCAAAAAAAACACCTACAAGCAGCTATGCCCCATCAGGATGTTAGGGCTCTTGCCCCGAGCATCATAGAAAAGAGTTTTTGTTGAAATTGTGCATACGCAGTGTGCTTTGTCTCTCCTTCTCTGGCAACACTGAGCTCAGCCTCTGCACAAAAGCAGAAGTGAGAGCACACTGCGCGCGCATGCATGGCCGTTTGAACAGAAACGCTCCTGTGATGCTGGAGGCAAGCCTCCTAGCAACCGGGCAAGGTAAGGCACATCTCCCTACTAACCTTTTCCCGAAAACAGCAATTGCAGTCAAGGGGTCCCAGTAGATATTAAATAGTGCAGCTTTGTAAAATGTTCAATACTATTATGGCCATATCTGTAGGCCATTTGGGCCCCCCCAAAAGGCTGGCCTAAAAACTTGCCCTCATCAACCCCTTGTCCTGTTTTGTTGCCAAGACAGCAAAGCTGTTGGTTTTTATGCTTGTAACTTCTACTAGGAGTGACCGTCCAATGTTTTTCACATCCTAGCAACAAGGTTGTGGGCATGGGGGTTACTAACGGAGTTTTTAAGCCAGGCTTCCGGGGGGACCCAAATGACTTACAGGTATGACAATTTTATTACTGAACATTTTACAAAGCTGCTCAGCTTTTATATCTACTGGGGCCCCTTAACTAGTGGTAAAATAACTGGGATTGGCATCTGGAAATAGGCGAGTGACATGGTGTGTTCACAGCAGAAGACAACAAGGACTAGATAGCCATCTCGAACTAAAACCTACATTTCAGAAAACTATTGAAAGTGATGTTTACAAGCATTCCATATTACAATAATGCCCCATATACACGGTCGGACATTCAGACTACAAAATCCGTCAGATTTTTTTCCTCCGACGGATTTTAGCCCAAATTGTCTTGTATACACATCGTCGCACAAAGTTGTCGGAAAATCTGATCGTTCCGAACGCGGTGACATAGAACACGTACAACGAGACTATAAAGAGGGCAGTAGCCAATAGCTTTCGTCTCACAATTTATTCTGAGCATGCATGGCACTTTGTCTGTCGGAATTGTCTACACACGATCAGAATTTAACCACTTGCTTACTGGGCACTTAAACCCCTCTCAGTCCCAGACCAATTTTCAGCTTTCAGCGCTGATGCACTTTGAATGACAATTGCGCGGGCATACAACACTGTACCCAAATGAACTTTTTATCATTTTTTTCCCCACAAATAGAGCTTTCTTTTGGTGGTATTTAGTTACAGCTCGGAGTTTTATTTTTTTACTAAACAAACGAACAAAAAAAAAAAAATCATGTTTTAATAGTTTGTTATAAAATTTTGCAAACGGGTCATTTTTCTCCTTCATTGAAGTGCGCTGATTAGGCGGCACTGATAGGCTGCATTGGTGGGCACTGATGGGCTGCATTGGTGGGCAGTGATGGGCTGCATTGGTGGGCACTGATAGGCATAGTTAAGGCGGCACTAATAGGCACAGATAAGGCGGCACCGATGGGCACAGATAAGGCGGCACTGATGGGCAAAGATGGGTACAGATAAGATGGCACGGATGGGTGGCACGGATGGGCACTGATAGGTACCACTGATAGATGGGACTGATGGGCACTGATAGGTGGCACTGATAGGTGGCTCTGATGGGCGGCACTGCTGGGCACTGCTGGGCGGCACTGGGGTGCAGCACCTTTGAGGCAGATTGTGGGCACTGTGGTTGGCACTGCTGGGTGGCACTGTGGGCACTGCTGGGTGGCACTATGGGCACTGCTGGGTGGCACTATGGGCACTGCTGGGTGGCACTTACTTTTTATTAGGGTGGCACTGCAGGGGGCAGGTGGGCGCTTGCATTGCTGGCCGTGATCGGGACTGATGTCCCGATCACGGCCGCCGGTGATCGGCTTTTTTTTTTTCTCCTCGCGCTGACAGCGCGAGGAGGAAAAAAAAAAAGGAATACTAGCCGATTACCGGCTCCGTTATATCACCTGATCAGCTGTCATTGGCTGACAGCTGATCACGTGATAAGGGGTCGGGATCGACCCCTTGCACGGATCGGTGATCAGGCGAGTCTCATGGACTCGCCGATCACAGAGCGCGCCGCGCGCGCGCCCCTCAGGGGGCGCGCAGGCCGCTCGTACACGGGACTACGTCAATAGACGTAGTCCCGGAAAAGGAGATCCGCGCTGTAGCCGTCATTTGGCTATAGCGCGGATCTCAAGTGGTTAAACAATCGGATTTCGTTGTCGGAAAATTTTAGATCCTGCTCTCAAACTTTGTGTGTCGGACATTCCGACGGAAAAAGTCAGATGGAGCCCACACATAATCGGATTTTACGACAACAAGATCCGATCACACATTTTCCGTCGGAAAGTCCAACCGTATGTACAGGGCATAAGGAGTAAAGGGCAGAATGTTGGCTTCAGGGAAAAGTTTAAATATGCACACATTATCCTTGCATGTGGAGTCTTTGCCCTTGGTAAACAACAGATTAACAAAACAATAACAGATTTTGTATGTGAAATGTAGTGTGTAGTAAGCAGAAGGACTCATATTTAAAAGTACATTCCATCATTTAATAAATATAAAATACCAAATTTCACAGTTACATTTAAGTAATTTTTTTGTTGGATGAATCTAAAGCTGAACTCCAGGACAAATAAATACACAGAAAAAAAAAGGCACACATGAAAGTGGTTTTACCAGCCATAGGAATTGTTTTTCTAGGTATCCATTCTTGAGAATTACACAGCTCTGCCACACAGAACAGCTCTGTCTATCAGGGCATATGACCGGATTTCCTTTCTCTGCTGCAAATGCCTTGTTCTTTACCAAGCCTGTGATTGGACATTAAAAAGGAGAAGCAGCAGACTGATTAACTCATCGCTGTCACTCTGCTGTCTATCAGCAGGTCCCTTGTTGTGCTCCTTTTATTGCTTCTCCTCTCAGTGTTCTGCTGTACAGGACATTGCAGCAGGCTAAAACCATGTCAAAAGTTGGGTACTTGCAATCCACTGCGTAAAAACAAACAAAAAAAAAAAAAACAAACAAAAAAAAAAAACAAACACACATTTAACAATTTATTTGGAATGAGTTTAGCTTTAGCACTGTCCTTTGAGTTGCAATGTATGATGCTGCTTAAACAAAAAACTTTTCCCATTATTTTATGTGCAATAACAAACATTGAAGTGGTACATATAGATTACATTAAAACATATACAAAATAAAACAGTACACTGCAAATTAAGTGTTTACTTCTGTATTTCATCTGGTTCATTTCCCAAAACCAAACCAGAAAAGATAACTACCAAGATGCAAATTCAAGTCTGTTTCAATTCACTTTAAAGGCCACGTTCACCTTTTCAAGAAAATAGCCTATGCAGCCAAGAGCCCCAGTTGATATAAAAAAAAAAAAAAAAAAAAAAAAAAAAAACACAAAAACAAAAAAAAAACAAACACACACACAATGTAGCTTTGTAAAATGTTCAATATTGTCATACCTGCAGGCCATTTGGGTCGCCCAAGAAGCCAGGCTGAAAACCCCCATGTCCCGTCTTGTTGCTAGGACCGGAAAACTGTTTACTCCTGCAATGCTGAGTGTAAGGATCCAACAATTTACATGTCGAAGCAACAAGGCAGGACGTGAGCCAGGCTTCTGGGGGTATCCAGAACAGCCTACAGGTATTACAATAATAATTGTTGAACATTTTGCAAGTTTTGTAATATCTACCAGGTCCCCTTGACGGCATAGGCAACTTCCTTGAAAAGGTGAGATTGGCATTTAAGGGTGTTTAAAAGGGAACATTCACATTTTTGCGTTGCGGTAACATGCAGTAAAATGCACATTCTACCACACTATACTGCAATGTGTGGCAACTGCTGCAATGCAGCATGTTAAAAATAGGGTCAGGCACAATGTCTCATTCTTTATCATGTACTGCCAGCCCATTTAAAAGAAGCCGTTTTGACACAGCGCATCTTACAGTGTCAAAACCACATTAATAAAAACTATCAGTAAATGCTGCATTACATGCTGTTCATACCCAGTCACTAAGAGATACAGCTAATGTTTCTGCAAAAAATGGCAGATCATGCTGTTCCACCTGCCCTTCTGTCCATGTCCCCACTGCAGATGGGGATTTTGCAAAGCAGCTAGTGCAGATGCTTAGTTTTCAGTGTGTTTCTATGTTTCCCTCCCTATCACACCTGAGCAGCCAATGTGATTATAGAGTCATATGTGGGCGTATACACAATAAATGACAACCTATTCCCTCCCTCCTTCTCCTCTATGCCCACTAACCAACTAAACACAATGGGAATAGGATATTTCATCTCGATTTCACCTCCCTGTTTTTTTAGGACACATATATTTGTATGACAATTTAAAACAGTTTATTGATATTATTTTTACTCTGTATTCCAAAGTCAGTTTTGTGGAACACATGAAAAAACAACAGCAGAGGACCACAAGCTCCTCCTGCCACTGTTTGCCTGCAGACAGACTGGGAAAGAGCTGGGCCATGTGACAGCCGTATATCGATTAGGAAAGGGGGTAGATTTTTTATTTATTTTTTTAAATAAAAATTACAGTGCCATCATCCACATACAGAAAGAGAAGGCATAACTTAATAAAAAAAAAGTGTGTTTAGGATCACTTTAATATGAAACAGGTCCATAAGACACAGGAGTAGCTTTGGTACTATAAATAAACACCAAGAGCCATATAAGATTCTTGTACTTGCCATATAATCGGTTTCTTGGAAACCATTGAGACAGGAATTCAGAAACAGCCAAATTATACTGATGCCTACAGGAGGATGAGGTGCTGGCAAACAAAGATAACAAAAAAATAAAAGTCAATCCCCATATAACCCCCTCCTCTACCCAGTATGTTCAGCGTTTTGAGAAAACAGTACCAAGGATCAGCAAAATACAGAGACGTAGAATAAAATAAAAAGATTTTATGTCAAGTACATAATTCCAAATTGGTTTTCTCGCCCCTTGGGGGACAGTCGAGATGTTCAAACAGTCAAGTGAAGGGTGGATAAATGTCACCAATAGACCCCCAAAAATTTTATAATAGTCTGCAACACAGAGGAACCTGGAGGAACAATGCCTGAATCTGAAAAAAGATGAAGTGAAGCCCTAGTAGAAACTGCCATGACCAAGGGGAGGCCAGGGATTAACTTGGTGCTTTAGACCAGGACAGATTTCGCCATCAAGAGGAATGAGACAACCTGAAAAAAATTGTGCCTGAGCCAGCAAAACGCTGAAGGAACCAATCGGCAATCCACCAAAAACTGGTGGAACACCACATTTTACCTGGAAGTAAACTAGACCAATAACAAGATATGGTCAACAGAAAAACATCACTGGGAAAGTCCCAGACAACGGGTCTCCTGAGAAAATCCTGGGTGTATAAAACAGGTTCATAATGAAAAAGACCAGCAAATCGACATGGGAAGGCGTAAACTTTATATTCATAACCCTTAAAAGTCTAGTAAAAGGAGGTTCCATGATGGCAAAATATTTGGTCAGATGATCAATTTTGCAGCAAGCTATCAACAGGACATGAGAACCCCCATGGGATAATATACCAATAGACAGCAAAATGATTGGCAGCAACTGGTAGAAAAACCCATGTATACCAACCTCAAAAGTCAAACGGATTGCAGGGGGGGAGGAAGAGTGAACAAGAGGCACCTGTACAAGGGTAGGCAGGGATGAGGGATAACACCAGAAAAACAGGATGAGCAGGGACCCATCCACCTAAACACCTAAAAGTGACTCTGGGCTCTGACAAACATTACAAGCCTGCCTAACCTCTGTCCAAAAAACATGGTTCATCGGACTTGTCCTGTTGATTTAAAGCATCCCTACCCAAGGAGTAAGGGGCAAGAATCTTGCCAAGAAGAGGAGTCACCAGATTAGGACAGAAATGAGGAAGCAATCTGAAGGAACTCCCTCAATAGCAGGCAAAATAGCCACAGATGGAGGAAATCCCAGTGATCAGATCCCATGAAGGACTCTAGTCGTAGTCCATGCCCTCCAGGGGGTACTTGCAGCAGGATCTCTGCATGCCTGCAGATAACTCAGGAAAGCACAAGGCCATCCAGTGAATACTTCCTTCCATGCAGGGGAATAGGAGCACCCAGGTGCAGAACCCCAACTCTACATCTCTTCATCTATAAAAAGTAGTAAATTTAAAAAAAACACAACAGGTGCCTCCAGAGGACACTGAGAAGTGTAGGAAGTCCCTGCCAACCTTGGGGGTCCTTTAAGAGAGACATGGAAAACTGAAGGGTACAATAGCATCTGAGGATAAGGAACTCCCCTAATAGGAACGCAAGTCCATGTGAGGTTCCAAATCAAGAGGTCCCAGGGTGCAGAGAATCCAGATAGATCTGGAAGATGCACTACTCTGTGCAGAAAAAAAAACTGAAAAAATGGCCAGGGCAGTAAAGGAGATGCCAGACAATTTAGCTTGTGGGATACAAGGGGTTAACAGAGTACCGGAGGCACACTATCCAAAGACCCATCCAGATGTGAAAACGACACTAAACTTGTAGAAGTAACCTACGCTTCTATCAGTCGGAGGTCGTTTGTGCGCCCGTCACCTTAATGCAGAAGGCAGAGGGCAGAAGGATTAGCCGGCTTCTAGATCTAAGCTCTAAGGCCTGAGTGGTAGATAGTCTTTGGATGCTTAGGTGTACCTGCTGCTGATGAAGGGCGAGATACTTCCACCTTTTCAAAATAACTCGCACATTGAGGCAGGTACACACTCTGGTGTTGCCACTGATTGTTTCAAGAGCCGTTCCAAAGACATTATGTGTCTCAAGGGGTAACCAAGTCAGATACTCAATGGATGCCTCATCAGCATCCCAAGTACATAACCAGAATGCGTTATGCATTTGAACAGATTATTCCCATGCGAGTCACAATTTGTAACAAGCCATAAAGCACTTGGCTCAGATATTTGCTCCAATTATTCATTGAAATGGAGTCCTACCCAGTGGTGGAGGGATCCCATTTGAGAGAATCCAACCATCTGACATTTAAAAAGGAGAAGTCCCGTCTGAGTTCGTTTTGCTGTACTTCTCCTATGGGGCACATGAGTGCAATTTGTTTTGCATTCCTGTGACCTGTTTTCAGCAAAGAGTGGTTCCGAGGTCCACTCTCGGTTGACGTCATTGGAATCAGTCCAGGCACTGCGTTATTACGACAGTCTGGATTCGCCAGGTGCCCGGACTGATGCCTGTCACAGCCTCTCAGTGAGTCACTGAGAGCCTGAGAGGGCCGGTCCTCTCCCCTCCACAGCTCAGTGCTCCAGTGAGCATGGAGGAGCAGAGTGGAGAGCTACTGATTGACAGGCAGTAGCTCTCCACTCAGGGATCTGTGAGAACTGAGCCATCAGCTATGTTCGATCGCTCAGTTCTCAGTGTAGAGGCAGCAGGGGACAGATGTAGCATCGGACCGATGCTGGATCAACCTAGGCAAGTATGAATGGGCCAAAAAAAAAAAAAAAAAAAAACACACTTCTTTTAAAGTCATCAAAGACACTTTAGTTAATTCAAATTGGGATCTACAAAGAATGAAACTGTCTGTGAAATCCCAAGAAGGGAAGCACACCTAAAACCCATTTGGTGGTAGCCTGTTAACGTGGCTCACTGGTGCATGGTGGGAATTAACCAATTTATAAATTTCTTCTCAAAAAGAGAAAAGGTTTTGACACTTAGGTGGGGCCCATATGCCTTCAGGGTGTTTGCAGTCCTTAAAGAGTGACCAAAATAGGTGTGGTGAGGTGGCCTGAAAACAACGGACTTGTAGATCCTGGCCTCACCTGCTGAAGCTGAGGTAGACTCTGATGAGGATGACTCTGACATTGGTTGTCCCAGGATCTGATTACAGACATCAGTTCCTTCTGGGGATGCCAGGTACGGACTCTCAGAACCACTAGGGGGAAATGGGCTGAGGACGAGGCCACCCATGGAACAGGTTTGTCCTCTTGTGTGTCTTAGGGAAAACATGCTGTGTCCACACAGCAGTAAAACTAGGCCCAATATGAGGCAAGGCCTCAAGCACCCACAAATCGGGGCAGCTGGTGCAGATGAAGCTTTCAGACAGCCAAAGGTGACCAAGGCACTAGGCAAGAAGTGGAATCAGACCACAGATCCACAACGATGCTTCAGGAGCAGAAGATCATGCTTCTTCCAGGCTACATAGTAGGGAGAAAAAAAAAAAAAACAGAGCACAGACGCACAACACGCCACCTAACAGATTTAGTCAGTGCTCAATACCTCAGGGTTAACATTTTTCATTGTAAGACTAGTAATGGCACGGAAGTTAAAACCATACCCAATGGTGCAAATAGTGAGGTAGCTCTTGATGTTTCAGCCCAACTGGATTTCGTTTTCAGAAACCTGGTCAAATATGGAGCCTTCATGGAAAAGCATTCCACGATTAACCAAAAGTACATGAAGGTCTGGACACTAGTAAAAACTAAGGCATGTTGGACAGAGGAGGAGTTATATGGGGGCTAACCTCCTGTAAGGCGACAGTGTAAGTTGACAAGAAAAATATGCTTTAAACAATTCAGCATTGCATTTCTGTCCACAGACTACTGTATGACTGGCCTTTTGAAAAAAAAAATATATAGTACCGTATATACTCGAGTATAAGCCGAGATTTTCAGCCTCTTTTTTGAGGTTGAAAGTGCCCCCCTCGGCTTATACTCGAGTCATCGCTGTCTGCCCGCTCGATCAGCGTGTCGAGCAGACAGACAGCGGCCATTCTAGAATTCAAAAGCCGCGCCTCCGGCTCCGCCTTCGCCTGTGATAGGCGGAACACTGAATTTCCCAGCAGCCTGTGTTCCGCCTATCACGGGCATCATCTCATCCTCGTACTACGGACGAGGATGAGACGATGCCCGTGATAGGCGGAACACAGGCTGCTGGGAAATTCAGTGTTCCGCCTATCACGGACATCTGATAGGCGGAACAGCAGTCAGTGGGAAATTGAGTGTTCCGCCTATCACCGACGGAGGCGCGGCTTTTGAATCCTAGAATGGCCGCCGACGAAGAGCTGAAGGACGGAGGCTCGGCTCGGGACGGGACGGGCCGGGCCGGGACGGGCCGGGACGGGCCGGGACGGGACGCAGGCTGGACGGGACGCAGGCTGGACGGGACGCAGGCTGGACGGACACAGGCAGGCTGGACACAGGTAGGCTGCACGGACACACACACACACACACACACACACACACACACACACACACACACACACACACACACACACACACATGCATGGACACACACACACACACACACGGATGCATGGACACACACACAGGGATGGATGGACCCACAGGGATGGACGGACACACAGGGATGGACAGGCATGTCTCACCCTCGGCTTATACACGAGTCAATAATTTTTTCCAGTTTTTTGGGGGTAAATTGGGGGCCTCGGCTTATATTCGGGTCGGCCTATACTCGAGTATATACGGTATCTGTAATGTGTAAGCCAGCAGTATAACTTAAAGTGGCACTAAGCTATACTTTGTAAAAATCAATCACTACAGCATACAGTTACACAATAAATAGGCTTCTTAAATTGAGCCCAATCTCAATTTTTTTTTGCAATATAATTCTTCTCTAAAGACTCCTAATGGTGGTTCCATTCACCTCATATCCTGCCTGTGGGTAAGAGCAGTGCCTGTTTGTTACAGTCACCTGCACCATTGTACTTAAACAAATAATCCCATATGTCTTTGCGCTGGCTGATTACACTTGTTGGAGCTGGTTGGTTTATTCCACCAATACTGACATCGAATGTGACGTCCAAACTGAAGTTTTTAGGTGGTGATGTGTGGGCCAAGATTCAGCAATGGACATTTTTTCTGCTGTAACACACAGTAGTTGGATGCGTTGGAACATAATCCTATAGTCCTTATGAGGTGCAAAGATCTGAAGGTAGCTACGTTCCCACATGCAGTGGTTTATGTAAATCTTAACTAGCTACCCTCAGAAAGGAAGTTGAAGGTAGGTCTTCAACTTCCTTTTTGAGGGTGGCTACTTTCAAACTCTAAAGTAGGTCTAAAATTATTTGATATCAGATGTAGAAGTTACCAGAAACTCAGCTTGCTTCCAGTACAGGTATGGGATTTAAATTACATTTACTTATTTGATGCAGCATCACTAAGCAATTAATACGCTAGCTTGCCTTTTCCCTCAAGAGCCACATCTAAAATGCTAACACCTGAGGAACAGGAAAACAGCCCCAAGGTCTTATACATATGGGTGGGGTTTAATCATGACTAGTAAATGCAAATCCAATGATCATCCGCTACATGAAGTCTTTAGAAAGGTCTTGGCAAACTCTTGGGAACAAGCGAGTAAAAG
Organism: Lithobates pipiens; assembly: GCF_037356315.1. NCBI lineage: Eukaryota > Metazoa > Chordata > Amphibia > Anura > Ranidae > Lithobates > Lithobates pipiens. The sequence goes on along the minus strand of NW_027507903.1, from coordinate 287,882,767 downwards.
ACTGGCAGAAGTAGCTGAAGCTAGAATACAGTATAATGTAAGTTTAATGTTTTTCAAGGTAAACCTTTTCAGAAAAATAATTATTTGGGTTGCTTCTTCCGAAGATGCTAGTTGTTTGGTTGTCATCCTCCCCTGCTAGTTGAGTTACTGGTCTAGTAATTAAAACCTGCCAACCTCCGCAAATTACTGCAACGCAACAGTGTGAATATGGCATTCCTGTTAAAAATGTGTTTTTAATCTTAAAATGGCTAATTACTTTATTAAAGAACCCTAGCTGTTAAAAAAAATAAAAATAAAAAAGTAAACAAAACACACAAAGAATATCATTCGATTTTGGGATGGTGTCTTAACAAAAATCATAACATAATGCACTAAATATAGCACTCATTCAAATTATGCAATGCCGCTCAAATTAGTTGATCTGTGCTGTTTTTGTAGAAGAGCACGACTTTGCATGGCCCAAAATAAACCAGTAGCTAAAATCGGATTTTGATGACTAGAAGCACCTCCACCACCTTTTCTCTCCCAGAAAATGGAGCACCTGTATCCTCAATAAAAAAAGGGCAGACTGCCAGATACGACACAATTTGTAAACAGATCTATGAAATTCAATAAAATGTACTTTCAGGAATGATATTTTAGTAGCAGCTTGTAGGCCATGACTTTTGGCTTGTAGGACAAACATGATTTTAAAGCGTAGCTAGGCTCAAGAATACAAAATTTAATATATTGAAGCATACCACTCCTTAGAGGAGGTTGTTGCATTACCTTTCTCCCGTCATTTATTTTCATCTGGAGATCCTGCCAGTACACGCTTCCTGTCCTCACTGTACTCTATAGAGCAGCATTGCCCCCCTCGGACAGGATGTTCATGATAACACTACAGAGTGTACAGGATATAACAAGCTCATTGGATTTTTGGCAGAATGACAGTATTTTTGCACTTACCAAACAGGTATAACAAAACCCTTTCAATAGTAGATTTACCAGACCAAAGGGAAAAAATAAGTTTGTTGTTAGGTTTTACATACACTTTAAGCAAACATGTAGACACTTAAATAGATACTAAACATAACAAAGAAAGCCAAGATACATGATTGATCCATTCCAGCGCTCCTTTGCATAGTCAGATGGTCAGTCCACATCACAGAAATGCATATTCCACACTGCCATATTTTCAGAAGAATACATTTAATAAAATAATTTCACAGTGTCAGTGGTACAAGTCAAGCCATTTCAGGTCTTTGAAGGCAGTGCAAGCAGCAAAGTTTGAAAATGGATGAGCAGCTACAGCAGTGTGATTGAGGTTACACTTGCCACATTACAGCTTCATCAGTCTGGCGATTTGATCCCTCCTTTTGCGATCGCCTGCCCAGGATTTGCTCTTTGTGCGGCATTTTAGCAGTTCTTCTCTGTAATCTTCGTGATGCATAGGGCAGTATCCCTGAGGCTCACACAACACCTATAAAAAAAAAAAAAAAAAAAAAAAAAAAAAAAAAAAAAAAAAGGTAAGCAAAGTCTGTTTATTCCTTTCATTCTGCTACAAGGCACAAACAAACAGTCCCTGAGTGAGTTACTTCAATACTTTCATTCATTGACTCAACGTGTATGCAAATGAAGACTTCTGACTTTAACCTACATATGTGTTCAAGGTCAATGGTACAAAAGATTATAATATTATATATATATATATATATATATATATATATATATATATATATATATATATATATACACACACACACATACATACATACACACACACACACACACATATACATTATATACATATATACACACACACACACACACACACACACACAACTATGCCTATGAGCCAATTATCTATCACTTTCAACAGGTTAGCAAAGGATGCCCTAAATTACAGGCTGTACTGTCAAAATGGCCACAGCAATTGTGAAGATTCAGCAAGTCTCCCTGAAGTACACTTTCCATTGTCTGCCACATGCCAAGATATTCGGTTATATTAGGTTTGACTGGATTGACCCTTTACTCCACATTTCCCTTCCCTCAGTTTCCTGTCCTGAAGACCTAAACAAGATGAGAAAATACATCTACCCAAAGTGAGGGGAAATTTCCATTCGCCACAACCTCCAGCAGAAATTGTAAAAATGTAGAATTCATCTCAAGCTTTGTCCCAATGACAACTGCTACAAATGCAAAGGAGGGAAAACTCTCCCCCACTGGCACAAGGACAGCAATACAAAACTGACAAATGGTTTTAAAACTTTCCCCACCCCATCCAAAATGAATGTTCCACCATCATAAAAAGGTATTTTTCACTGTCGATATGCCTGGTCTCACTCTTGAAAAATGTATTGAAAAAAGAAAGAAAGAAATAAGTAAAATAAAAATCAGTGAGAATTATAACTGACAAAACCAGTTAGAAAGATTTGACGTATTCATTTTATAGTGACCACTAATACACCGGTACCAATTTGGGAACCATAGCGCTCTTAATATATATTGTTTGGTGATGCCAAATCGCAATGAGCCAAAATGTACCTGTGTTCGGTTTGGCGAACATTACTGAAGTTTGGGTGCTAAATCTGGACCCCAATGAAATCAATGCAAGCCAAATGTTAAACATGAATGGCGATTTTCTAGGCCAATAGGCAAGGGATAGCCAAACAAATGTCACAGGAGGACTGAGCACTGCCATTGAGAACATGTGCAAAAATAATATAAAAAATTGACAGGGAGCAGAGATTTTAATAATGCTTCAAGGTCAACATTAAAACTGCAAAAAATCATAACGTCTTGCCGCTTTTCCTTTGAATTTTTCTGGAATATTGTACTTGGATACAATAATTGGCTGACGATATTTACTTTACACTAGTAGAAGAATATGTATAGTATATTTGGTCCTTTAGCCCATGGTCCATGTCTGGGGAATGAACATTATGCACATAATGTATGGCGATATATGAGCACCGTTTGCTAGTTTCTTTTCCTTGCCAACAGTTTTTCTTTATTTTACACTTGCACTTGTACAATCTACTACAGCAAAACTGACATTTACAAAGAAAAAAACATTTTTGAAATCATACAACACACATAACAGCACATGGAGTACCCCCACTCCAGTCAGATGCAGCAGGGGACAGATGCAGCATCGAACCGATACTGCATCCACCTTTGTCAGTGTGAATCTTTTTGTTCCCACACTTCAAAAACTTGATATAGGCATCCTCACAAGGCACAAATTATAATAAAAATGATATAGGACAGAAGAGATCGATGCTAAACAACAGCAACACAGATATGAATTCCTTACCTTGTATTCTGGGAAAAAGTCTTTGTAACCCCCTTTAAGCAGATACACTTCTGGGTAATGAAGACTTGGATATTCATTCCTGGCCCGGTCTTCCTCTCTCAAAAAACGGCACCTTTATTAGAAGACACTTGAATGACTAAGTGACAAAGGAATTGTAGGATAAAGCACCGGTAGGCCAAAATACCAAATTTTATTAAAGCTAACTTTCACAAAACCTATATCAAAGTTCCCAACACCTGAAAAAAGCTGGAGGTATTTACTGGTGCACCTAAAACAGGTCATAAAAAACAGGCGAAAATACTAGCCCTTAGACTAAATGCAGTTATTCTTTTGATCATTCATGACAAATCGAACAGCCTTCATATGCCATGGAAACTACTGTCCATAAACATCTACAGAACACAGGATTATAACACAATTAATAGGCAACATCCCATATTCAGGTGCTTTGGCATTCCATGACACTGCGAAGACATTTGATTCCAACGAATGGCCTTTTCTTCAGGCATACCTCAGAAGCTTTGGTACAGTATATGGTTTAGGAAACAGATCTCAGAACTAGAGGTTTGGAACAACCTGCCAAGTTACTTCAAAAACTGTGTGCAAGTGAACCTAGAATTGATGCGGTTTTGAAGGCAAAAGGTGGTCACACCAAACATGGATTCGATTTTTCTCTTCTGTTCATGTACTCTCCATTTTGTTAATTGATAAACTATTAACATTTCTATGTCTGAAAGAATTATTAAATTTACATTCTTTTTTTTTATAACTGCCTAAAACTTTAGGTGATCACATGACTTCTGTTCTCAGTTGCATAAGGGTCTTAGAGAGGTGGAGGGGTCAGCAGGAGGAAGAGAGACAGCAGCACACTGATCTCCCAAGTGAAAGGCTGTGCAGGTGTCAGCTTAAAGTGATTGAAAAGTCTTGTCATTTCTTTTCTAATTAGGCTTTTTTCTCAGCCAATTGGGGGGGGGGGGTATCACTGGATCTAGATGGGGCTCAGGTGAGTATTAGAGGGGCTGCTGCACACAGAAGGCTTTTTATTTTAATGCATTAAAACAAATACATTTTTTGCCTTTACAATCACAAAGTCTGATCATTGAAGTATAGGCAGGCTGTGCTCCCAAGCAGAATGCAAAGAAGAAAACTGACCACACTGGAAAATACATGGCAAAACAGACACATATCAGGAATATGAACTATTGGAGTAACATACACCAACTTCTGCAGTCACTACTCTAATGCATACATTCTGAGCCATGCACACCTATGGATGACTGTGCTACTACATGTAGAGACAGCAAGAGCCATGACGGCTCTTTATTCCTCCACATTTAGCATTGGTTTTTGGTCCCCCAGCCTCTAATTTGGAAGCAATAGCAGTACACAGAAACTCCTCAGGGTCAAGGTCAAGAGTTATGGATTTGAGCAACAGAATCTGAGGCCGATGGCTTGGAAGCTGCTAAGATTGCAGGGAAATCAGAATTTGCTATAAAGGGCATGGGAGTGCCCTTGCAGCCTCTGCAATCTAAAATGGCAATCCATTCTATGATTTGGATTATAGTCTTGCATGACTGTGGTAAAAACGCTCACCTGAAACCAGCAGAGGTCCCAGTCACACTCAACGGAGCAAAAGGACTGCAAAGATTGAATAGACTACAGTGCAGGAGGGCAACATGACTACATGTTGCAGATGTTGGAACCCGGTACAGCAAGTCTATCCACATGTTGCGACCATGTGACGGTAATGAAATGTATAAGCTGAGAGTACCTATGAAACCTGGACAGCTGGTAGTAAGTGTGGACAGGATAACTGGAGGTGACCAAAAGGCAGGCAGCAGGAATGGTTTGAGGATTGAAACTCTACTAGCTTGTTGCAAACAGGAGCATCAGCATGATGCTTCTTCTATGCTGTCATGGAGGCGTTTTGCCTGCACTCTTTCCCAAGTTGGTGAAGTCAGAGCTCAGTCCCACAGTGTTAACCCCTTCCAGGGCTAAGCAGACAAGAAAAGTGCACTGTATAGGATCAAGTGCAGACATTTTAGATGATCAGATAGTTACAGTGCAGAGTTCCTGAAAAGTAGGCACCTGACAGATTTCTCAGGGTCTGCAGTCTGATTGCTGAACGAGCATGAGTCAACTATACATAAAGAAGTTAGGAAACACCTTTACGTTGAGTGAAGAACTGAGCTAGGACCCTGGTAGAGACCCGAGGTGTAGTGGGCAGGCCCAGGTTAAGGCAACAATTTTGAAAAGGTTGTATGCCCCCCATGAAAAAACATGGCATAGAAGCACTGCGAAGATGAAGACATACAAGTAGGTATCTTTGAGATTCATCAAGGCCAGAAAAACTGGATGGAGGAGAGTAATGACCGACCTGGCAGACTGAAGCTATTTGGTCCAACACTCAGGGCCCACAGTTTGAAAAGTCCTGGACTCAGACATAGGATGAGAACTTATGAGAGCTCAGGTTGACCCAGAAACAGCTGGCACAAATAACTCCAGGTCTAGTTAGGTGTAGACTGTTTAGCAAAGGTCTAAAAAAGGAAGCCCTAAATGTAGGAGACTTGTCCATAGACAAAACCTCCCCACATACCAATTCATCCAAAAAGATAAGTTGCTCCACCTCTGGCTTGTAACCCCTGGATACCACGTTCTGGACCAAGTGCAGAAGTGTTCTTGGTAAGGCTGTCCAGGGATGCACCCAAAGGCAATCCCAATAGAGGGCACATGCCAAAGTGTCCCAGCTCAGATGATCCGGGGATCCACTGGTGTGCCAATGCCCCTGCATGTCCCCAGGCAGAGACAGATGGACAAAATAGAGAATACTATTTCCTGTGTCAGCAACAAATGCACAAACATTTGTCCACAAGTAGAGGACTCCCTAAAGCCCAGAGAGGTAATTAGAATTGTCAAACGCAGCCAACTCCAAAATTCAAGATGGATGGGCTGTATTCAGTAGAGTCCAAAAGGGCACAAGCATGAGCTATAGCCACAGACTGAACCATCCCATGTACTCGCTCAACCCGAACAATAGAGCATGCTCCACATTACTTTCTGCTAAAGCAGTTACATTATGAAAATCCAGAGATGTACTCTGGAGGGCAGAGAAGTTTGCCTGTGATTACCAAGAATTACGTAGAGACTGACTGTGGAGCTAATGGCCATCAGTGAAAAGGTCACTATTGACCGTCAGTACATGAAAATGTAAGACATGACCAACAAAGGATACTCCCTGACCCATCGCAGAGCAGGGGTTATTGCCCATCCTTGATTAAGTCACCATAGGTCTCTTGTACCAAGAGTATACAACTGAGATATTATCGGCCAAATGTTTTTCATTGACCCACTGCAGAGAAGGTGTTAAGGGCTGGCCATGACTAGGTCAAAATAAAGGATTGGGTTTACATGTATTTTATGCCCTTTTAGTTTATTGAAAAATAAAAATATTTTAGGGGATTCAGGAGGTGAGTTTTTAGGCTGTAGAATTTGTTTAATTACAGTATATGTACATGTTAAATACTCAATGAAAAACAAAATACTTTCTTTTACACGATAAAAGTGTTTGTTATAAAAAGGTACTCACATTTTTGGACCTCTTTCTGAGGAGAACTCACAATGAAACACCAAAATAATGCGCTTTTGTGCCACAGAAGGAACTAGAGGCTGATTTAGAAAATAAGTCAACATGTCTTCTGCTCGATGGAGGTTTAAAGCATCCTTAATGGTCAGAAGAAAGAAAAATAAATTAAGACTGTACTGAATGCTGCTTTTGCCCTTTCACAAGCTCCTATGAACTAAAGCTTTTATTATTTGGTGCTACAGCACCAAAGTGCATCGGTTTCAGTTACTATCTTTCCAATCACCAATTCAGTACTTTTCACTAAAGCCATTTTGTTTCTGCTCTGTAACAAAAAAAGCAGTTTGCCATGATAGCAGAGTTGGTCTAGACCACCGACATTAAAACATAGGGACTTACACTAAGGCAATTGGAAAACCATTCTAGGGGTGAAGATGGACTGCCAGGTTGCTGTTAAAGCAGAGTTTCAGTCCCCCAAACACTTTAAAGACTGCTCTGCATTTGTCTAAACATGTATATTAACATTTACTGGCCCCATCTCCTGTACCATATGTCCCCAGTCTCTGACCATCTCCTGTACCATATGTCCCCAGTCTCTGACCATCTCCTGTACCATATGCCCCCAGTCTCTGACCATCTCCTGTATAAAAATATATATTTTTTAAATACGTTTTGGTATCGGTGCACCCCTAATGCTTTCACTGTAATCATTATCAACAGAGACAAATAGTCTCACACAGATTTGGCCCCACAGCTGCAAGGGAGAGTGGAGCAGGAGGATCATAATTAACCGCTCAATGGCTTGAGGTGTACAACCACTTTAATTAAACAGGGATTTCTTCCCACTTCCTGTTTTGGCTATGGAACAGGAAGTGAAGGGGCACAGATGGAAAAAAATAAACAGGGGTAGTCTAGCCTCACTTACTCTATCCAAAATGAAAAATAAGTTTTATATAACAGACTTGTCACACTTTAGTACTTTATGAACTTCAGTGGCTCACCTTGATATGGCCCCCTTCGTATTCATAAGGATATCGGCAGTCGATAATGTAGACCTTTTCCACAAGACTGCTAAACTCTCCTTGAATTAATGCTGCCAGCTAAAACAAAACTGGTGTTACTTCAGTAATGAAACAAGACATGTGCGCACATGGCAATGGCTCACTGAACACTGAAAATGCTTTGAAAATTTTTAACCAACATGCCATTCCAGTTGTAAAATATACACTCACAGTCTCTCCAGTGATATAGCGAAGATCCTGGTGTCGTCCAGTCACAGTGGGCAAAGCATAAACCTGCGACACAAAAAAAGTTTCAAAGCAACAAGCACAGCAAGCAGTAAAACAAAGAACACTTAAATTGGCATTTGTTCCTGTAGCGAACTGTGTGAAGAAATTAGGTAATCTTTCCAAAAGGACCACACTTATGCAGCAAATAATATTTTAAAATAACAGGGTTCATAAACTATACTGTATATGCATGTATGTGTAGTTTGATACACACAAATACCTGACCTTTGAAAAGTCTCCAATTAGTTGTCTATGACTATAGTCCTCATCCAAAGCTTTAGTAATATCTACATCACAAAGAGACAGGGTCTTTTTCAGAGATGCTCCCTGTAAATAAATGAAAAAAAAAATAAAAATAAAAAATAAATGTAAAACAAATTATTTTTTTTAAAAGAGGATCGGTAATAAAAAAATAAATAAAAAAAAATAAAAAAAAATAAAAAAAAAATAAAAAAAAACACCACACACTCACCTAGGTGGATGCAGCATCGGTCTGATGCTGCATCACTATTCTGACACCCTGAAGACCAAGAACTAAGCAATCAAACACCACCGATTGTTTGGTTCTCAGTGAGCCGGTGACTGTCAGTGCAGAAGAGAGAAAGAGAGATAGAGACATAGAGAGATAGAGATATATACACACACACACACACACACAATTTCCTGTACATCAGCTTTGCTGCTTATGTGAAAAATACACATGCAGCCACAGCAAATGCATCTTCATTGCAAGTTCAAATAAATTTCTAATATGGATTTTTCTCTTATATTCACCGACCGACACAGATCCTCTCTAACAAAATGGGTTGTCAGCCCTATCACTGGAGATACTAGGCAAGCTGTAATACAACACTTCAGAACTTTTAGTTCCGCTCATGGGGCAGTCCCTAGGCTACAACCCCACAGCCTGCTCAGGCAGAACTCTGTTTTTTCTTGCCTAGTGAGGAGATAGACCTATGGGCCCGCAGGGTTCCTAGGTCTTGTGTTTTTTTGATGCAGAAGCTTGGCTTTTTGCGCAAGATGAATGGTCCTGTGATCGATCAACAGCCGGCTGGGTGACAGGCTGGTTCACTTATCCTTGTAGTCTTCCCAGTCCGGCCATCGAGCGTGTGCAGGTCGCAGCTAAGGCTCCGCAGGCCACGACATACCTCAGCTCCAGAGGTGGTCGATGAGCTTTATGCTCCGGGGCGTACATATGACTGGGCTACTGATGTCTGCGTCACATTATGCCGAGGCCAGTAGTCTTCCCTGTATTGATCAGGAGCTGACTACCGTGGATATGTCTCCCACCTTCCGGACTGGTAAGTACAGCTCTCCCTGCCTGGCAGGGTGGAGCAGCTGGGCATTCCCTGGGAGGTCGATTCGGGCCCCCCCCCTCTCTTCTCTCCCCTGTCCCCAACTCCCTCCCCCCCCCCCCTCACGGGGGGAGGCTGTACATGTGGTGTGTGTGTGCGTGCGTGTGTGTGCGCGTGCTCACCTGGGGGTTTTAGCTGTCCTGGGCGCCTGGGTCCTGAAGCTTAGTCCCGCTGGATGCCTGTGTAAATCATGCCCCTGTGTTGGTGCAGCGCTGTGCCTGCCACATGTTCTCTCTAGTCCCTCATAGCGCTGTTCGGCGGCCATTTTAAATATGGGCAAGGCTCAGACTGGCTTCTGTCGGCCATTTTCCTGGTGATTCCCTATTGAGCATACTGGCGGCCATTTTCTGGTAGCTGACCACGTATTTTTGTGCTCTAGCAGCTGCCCCTGTGCCCTCTGCTTCCTGTTTGGTCATCACAGGGCGCTGGGAAGGTTATCCTGTGTTCTGAACATGTGTGTTTGATCGCCCACCGATCGTGCGACCGGCCACCGACACAGTTTTCTGCTATCTCTGCATCTGGGAGTGCTGGGGATCATCAGGCATTGCGGTAATACAGCACAGAACGGCACAGCGGGTTAGAGCCCCTCAGCAAGCGGAGGCTCGTGTCTTGTTTACGGGTTGTGGGGTCAGCCGTGCGACCTGTACTGGCATCCGCACTGGTGACGCAGACACTGAGTGGGCAAAAATTTTGCACCACGAATTGGGAGAGCAACAGGCCTCCCCTGTCTGCGTGAAATTAGCAGACCAACTAGTGCAAGGCCTTAAAGTAAGTCTGACGCGGCCCTGGATACTCTCCCTCTCAGTGTCAGCAGTGGTGCTGAGGCGCCTGATTCGGCTGAAATGCTGGTCTGCTGACCAGACATCCAAGAAAGCCCTGACGGATCTTCCCTTCCTTGGCGACCGGCTCTTTGGAGCCTTGTTAGATGACATTATTAAAAATGCCACTGGTGGTAAGAGTACTCTACTCCCAGAGGCCAGGAAGGCTAAAGGAGCCACGCCGTAGGCGAGGGCCCTCTTTTTCCGCTCACAAGCGTCTTTTTCGTCTGCCCAGTGCTTCCACAAAATGTCCCCAGCCCAACAGGACGCCCACAGACGATCAAAAGCATCCCTGGAACCGCAAGCCTAATAAACCTGCGAACAAAAGTGCTACCGCATGAAGGTTTGTTGTTGAAATGGGACATATCTCAGTTGTCCCTGGATCGACAGATCCAGGTGAGCCAACCAGTCAAGGACTCTGATCTGGTGGTTGAGATCCTCGGTGATTCAATCCGGAAAATCATTCCTTCCGCTGAAATGGACGGTGATCACTACGGACACCAGTCTATCCAGCTGGGGTGGAGCGATAGGGATTCAGTCGGCTCAGGGTCTCTGGTCGACGGAAGAATCCGAGTTGCCGATCAATCTGCTCGAATTGAGAGCGATTAGGCTGTGCCTCCACACATGGTCGTTGAGTCTTCAAGGGCGTCCGATCAGGATACAGTTGGACAACGCCACGGCTGTGGCATACATAAATCACCAAGGGGGAACAAGAAGCTCAGCCGCTGTTCGGGAGGTCGCTCACATACTTCGGTGGGCAGAGCGACACGTGCCGGCCCTGTCGGCCATTTACATCCCGGGGGTGGAAAATTGGCAGGCGGACTATCTAAGTCGACAGATGCTGGACCCAGGAGAATGGGCGTTGCATCCGGGGATATTCAGGCTGCTGTGCCTGAAGTGGGGCACACCATGTGGATCTATTGGCCTCCCGTCTCAATCGGAAGGTGCCAAGATTCGTGTCCAGGACAAGAGATCTGTGGGCAGATGCGTCAGACGCGCTGGTGGCTCCGTGGGATCAGTACCAGATGATCTACGCTTTTCCGCCACTAAAACGGTTGCAACGCCTGCTTCAGAGTGGAAGCCGAGGGGATTCCGGTAATCCTGGTTGCCCCAGATTGGCCTCAGCAGCCCTGGTACGCAGATCTGGTGCATCTGGTGGCAGACACTCCCTGGTGACTGCCGTTGCGAGAGGACCTTCTGTCTCAAGGTCCGTTCTTTCATCCTGCTTTATCATCGCTGGCTTTAACGGCGTGGCTATTGAGAGCCAGGTGTTGAGGAACCAGGGTCTGTCGGACTCGGTGATTCCAACTATGTTGAGGGCACGGAAATCATCTTCTCGGAAGATATACCATCATACCTTGAAGGCCTACATATCCATGTGTGAGGAGAAAGGATGGCATCCGCGCTCTTTTTCCATATCCAGGATCCTGCTGTTTCTTCAGCAAGGAGTTGACCAGAGATTGGCATCAAGCACCATCAAAGAGCAAATTTCAGCTTTGGCTGTCTTTTCAATGACCCCTGGCATTGCACTCCTTAGCGAGTACCTTCGTTCAGGGGGTATGACACGTAGTCCCTCCCGTGCGTCCACTGTTACCCCCATGGGATTTGAACCTGGTGTTGTCGGCGCTTCAAAAACCGCTGTTTGAAAATATCAGGGAGATTCCCCTGTTGACTCTTTCCCAGAAAGTGGTCTTTCTAGTGGCCATCACATCGGCCAGGAGGGTTTCAGTATTGGCAGCCTTGTCCTGCAAGTCGCCTTATCTGGTCATCCACAGGGATAAGGTGGTGTTGCGTCCGCAACCGTCCTTTCTACCGAAAGTGGTCTCGGCTTTTCATGTCAATGAGGACATTGTATTACCATCGTTGTGTCCTAAGCCGAAGCACCCCAAAGAGGTGGCCCTTCACGCTCTCGACGTGGTTAGGGCTCTGAAGGTGTATTTGTCTGCCACAGCTCCCTTTCGGAAGTCAGACTCATTGTTTGTTTCAGTGGCTGGTCCAAAGAAGGGTATGGCGGTCTCATCGGCCACCATTTCCAGGTGGATCAGACAGATTGTAGTACAAGCCTAGGCCTTGAGGGGCAGGTGGCCCCCTTTCCGGTCACGGCCCACTCTACAAGGGCAATAGGAACGTCTTGGGCTTTCCAACACCAAGCGCCTGTTGCTCAGGTGTGTAAGGCGGCGACCTGGTCGTCTGTCCATACATTTACCAAGTTCTACAAGGTAGATGTCAGTGCATCGGCTGATGCCTGTTTTGGTCGCAAAGTTTTGCAGGCAGCCGTATAGTTGAAATTAAATATGCAATCTTTTTTTTTTTCCTGGTTTTTCGATAAAAACGCAGTACTGTCATGTTAATGCACTGTTGCATTACTTCCGCAAAAGGTTGCGGTCTTGGGTATCACTCCTGTTGAGGATACCTGGTTATGTGGTGGTGTTTTTCCACACACTGCCGTTTTGTGGGTTTAGTTTCACTAGTTCCCACTTGTCATGGTGGATGAAGTTTTTATGCAGTGTTTTCCCACCCCTTGTTTGGCACTGCTTGGGGACGTCCCATTTTGTTACAGAGAGGAGCTGTGTCAGTCCGTGAATATAAGAGAAAATAGGATTTTTTGGACTCACCATAAAATCCTTTTCTCTGTAATTCACAGACCGACACAGCACCCGCCCCTCCTTTTTTTCTCTACGTTATACTGCTTGTTGACGTACTGAGTTCTGTCTGAGCAGGCTGTGGGGTTGTAGCCTAGGGACCACCCCATGGGCGGAACTAAAAGTTCTGAAGTGTTGTAATACAACTTGCCTAGTATCTCCAGAGATAGGGCCGACAACCCACTTTGTTACAGAGAGGAGCTGTGTCGGTCGGTGAATTACAGAGAAAAGGATTTTACGCTGAGTACAAAAATCCTATTACCTATAAATCTATTTATGGTGTTTAACCACTTAACCGGCCCATAGCCGAATGACGGCTACAGGGCGGTTGTTTAACTCTGGGAGGACGTACTATAGTGTTCTCCCAGAATTCCACCCTCGCGCGCCCTCGAGAGCATCCGTGACCGCCGGGTCCACAGGTCCCCTCATCGCAGCCATTTACCACGTGATCGCTTCATCAAATGATGGAGCGATCACTTGTAAACAAACTGGCGTCATAACATGACGCCTCTTCCTCCCTCCTCTCTCTGTACCGATCGGTACAGTAAGAGGGGAGAGATCAGTGCCAGCAGCGCTGTGGGCTGGATCTGCAGTGCCCACAGTGCTGCTCACCGACAATTAACCCAGCAATGCCCTGCCAATACTCTGCAATAGCCTTCCATAAATTGCCATACCCAGCCATACTCGGTGATACCCTGCAATACCCAGCCATACCTGTTGATACTCTGCAATACCCAGCCATACTCGGCCATGCTCAGCCATGCTCTGTAAAAACCCTGCAATACCCAGCCATACTCTGATACCCAGCCATGCTCTGCTGTACTCGGCCTCTGTATGTTGCCAGGCTGTGAAAGTCTCAGATGTGGTATCGCCGTACTCAGGAGGAGTAGGAGAATCTATTTTGGGGTGTCATTTTTGGTATGTACATGCTATGTGTTAGAAATAATATAAATGGACAACTTTGAGTTAAAAAAGAAATAAAATATGCATTTTAACCACCTCCCGCCCGCCGGCCGTCAAATGACGCCCTTGACTTTGTAGCTACAGGCATCATTCAGATATCAGCTTTTTCAGCCGGCGATTCCCTACACCATAAGAATGATCATAGCGGCTGTTCCACTGCTTGATCGTTCTTACAGGAGGTGAGTGGAGACATCTCCTGAAAACAACTGAAACAAATGTAATAATGCAAGCGGACAAATAACACCTTGTGGAATCTTAATGCACCATTTAAGTTACGTAATTCAGTGCTTAAAATTTCCTCACCCGTCTTCTCCGCTGAAAATTTTCTTCATCATCAGGCTGGAGTGGACTGCTTGTACTGCGTCTTCTTTTCACCTTAACAGGGGTCTCCCCATCTTGGGGCCGTACAGTTCTCTTCAAAACAGGCCTGTCTAGTTGCTCTGGCATAGACGGTGATCGATAAAGCCTGCTTCGATTCATAGACACCTACAAAAATGTAAGAACATACTTTTAGATATATAAAAAAAAAAAATAATATATATATATATATATATATATATATATATATATATATATATATATATATATCTTTTTTGTTTTTTTTCAATCCATGTCTGGTAAACAAGACACTGTTCTGCATTATCGAATATGCAGTTCAGTTTTGGTTGCCAGTCCTCAAGAAAAGATGTTGTTGAATCACAAACAGTTCAGCGAAGGCCAACAAAATGAATAAAGGGGATGCAGTGCACTTAAAAGCAGAGTTCCAACCATTTTAGTTTATTAAAAGTCAGCAGCTACAAAAATTGTAGCTGCTGCCACTCACCTGTCCCACAATCCAGCGATGCGGCCGCCCAAGCCCTCGGTTCTCTTCCTCACCTCTCCCTGGCATCACAAGTGTGGGCACCCCGGCTGTGATAGCTTGCGGCTTCACAACCGGGTGTGCACTGCGCCTCCTCAATGGCTGAGCAATCTTCTGGGACCTTTAACATGCCCCAGATAATTGCAGGGAGGGAGGGGGAGAGGAGAACTACCACTCGAGTTGCCTAGGCAGCACGAGCGGAAATGGGAGCTGGGTACCTGTCAAAATTGGAACTAGGAATGATGCCAACTGATAGGAGTACAGCAGGGGCAGAGTGTAGAGGAAGTTATGAGCACACTGGATTTCTGACAGAATTAATGGGCAATATTTAAAATATCGAAAAGAAAGTGGTCATATTTTACATAAACTTAAATGCAATTTAGAATGCAGAGTCCTATATAAATTTGCACAGAGATTTATCTTACTGAATATTTTAATTTACAATCAGAATTTAGTCTAAGGAGACAAACATGAAACTTGAACCTATTACCCATATAGTAATTGATGTTCTGGTAATATAGACTTGTCACTCACCATTTCACCTGCAGTAGAAGTTGTACTTTTTTTTCTTTTTTTAAAACACAACACAAAAAAACATTTCTACACAGGAGTTTTGCACATTTGTGATGTTGTTCCGCTTAAAACAGACCAAGTTAAAAATAAAATTAAAAAAAAGTAGTGTTATTTTACTTACATTGCTGACATTCATCTCTTGAGCCATCAAAGGTCCAGAAAGTAAGATGGCCATTGAGGAGGACAAATTAGCAGCAGCTGTGGATGGATTCTTCATGAGAGAGAGAAAAAAGGACACCACTTTAGAAGAAAATCACAGCTATGAATAAAAAAAATAAAAAAGGAAGGAACAGTCACCAACACTCTGCAAAAATAAAAGGTTTTAATCAGAATGTAAAGCCAGAAACAGACCAATGTTTCAGAACAATGTAGGGTCCTTTCTTTAAGGCAGGGGTGTCCAACCTGCAGCCCAAGATGGCTATGAATATGGCCCAACACAAAATTGTAAACTTACTTAAAATGTTAAAAGCTAAGCAACTTTGTTTGTCCCCAGTATGCATGTCTGTACTGCTCTGTATGCCTTGTATTTCCGTGCAACTTTAAGGCCCCTTTCACACTGAGGTGCTTTTCAGGTGCTAGAGTGCCAAAAATAGCGCCTGCAAAGCGCCCTCAAACAGCCGCTGCTGTCTCTCCAGTGTGAAAGACAGAGGGCTTTCACATTGGAGCGGTGCATTTACCATTCCTAAAGTGCTCATTCCCATTGAAAACAATGGGGCAGCGCTCCAAACCGTGCTTTGCGGGCGGTTTTAACCCTTTTTCGGCTGGTAGCGGGGGTTAAAACTGCCCCACTAGCGGCCGAAAAGCGCTGCTAAAACGCCGCTAAAATATAGTGCCGCTTTACCGCCAGCGCCTCAGTGTGAAAGTAGCCTAAAGGTGTTAGTTACCCAGAAAAAATTAATTATTGGACCCTGTTCCCTTAAAGCCTGAATTACAGCACAGTGCTTGTGCTGTGTAATTAGCCCCCTATCATAAAAATCTGGCTGATTCTGCCTGGTTATGCCCTCCCCCTTGTAAACTGACCATGGTTTACCATGGCTGCTGAGCCCTGACATCGTGGTCAGTTTATGTGCCTCCATCATCGGCAGCTCTCCTCTGTCCTCCTCTCCCCTTCCTATCCATGCAATGCTTCATGATTTAACAATGACAAGGCTGGAGAAAAGAAAAAGCTGACATTGTTTGCATCAACAGCTATATGAGCATATTGTTTAAAAGTGCAGTAGTAAGCAAACATGTTAGAAGTGAGACTCACTGCTATTGGAAAACAACTAACATTATAACAATGATATACAGTATGTAGGAGAGTAATGCTAGCCATACACTATATGAAAAATCGCTCAAACCAATTATCAAAATAACACACACATGATCATGTAATGACCAAATTTTGAATGATAAATCATTCAATTGACATAAACAAATCAGTTTTTCATCTGTTTTGTCACATATGGCAGTACGAACAGGTACATTTTTAATGGGCGAGGAACACATTAACCTTTCAATTTATCATTCGTTTGGCAGAAGTTTTTCAATGTGTTCCTTAAATTTTGGCTCTGAAAAGTCAAAAACTGTTTTCGGTTTGTGCCCATTAACCGAATGAAAACCGAACAAAAATGGACACCATAAAGAAGGACTTTACCTCTCCCTCCTCTTCTTCATCCATAGCAAAAAATTCGGAGAACCCATCAAGGTTTCCCATTTTGTCCTCATCAACACCAGCTGGAGCAGAACTGATAGGAGAAGCTAAGTCGTGGAGTTCGGAATCCTCCGCTGTACAGAGGTCGTCCTGTACAGAAGATTATTTACAAGATAACATGAAAACATACTTTAGGAACATCTCACAACTAAAATATCATACAATGGCTGGCATACAGTACAACAAAGTAACCAATTTGAAATATAACCATTACATGAAGATGTAATGAAAATATATTTTTGTGTGATTTAACTTTTCTACCTTTTTTTGTGTAACAGAAGTATATTTGCCAACAAGCTTTCAGTATATATATATCTATCTATCTATCTATCTATCTATCTATCCATCAGCAGTACTTGTTACCTGCATTGTTCGCCAAGTTTTCAAAACTGGCTACAGATTCTGTGGGTCTAGGTTAACTTTTGTAAAAATACATCTACTATTCAAAAGTTACCTACAGTATGTCAAACGCAACAAAATAAAAAACAAACCCACACAAATAAAGCTTCAGTATATGAAGGCATTCTCTTGTATTTTTCACTGCACCAATAAAATCTTGTGCATTTGTGCAAGAATTATACAGTGCAACGCTGTATGATAATTCTGGCAAAAATACACAAGATTCTGATGGTGCAGTGAAAAATACAAGAATACATTCATATACTGAAGCTTTATTTGTGTGGGTTTTTTTTATTTTTATTTTGTCCAATTCCCTGTTTTTTGATGAGGAACGCTATTATCTTTTTCTCTTCCTGTAAAGTTCAACGGGCATGTATGTGGAGTTAAAAAAAAAAAAAAAAAAAAATGTAACTAGTAACAAAATCAGAACATGTAGAGACACTAGAACACTATCATAACATTATAAAGTGATAGCTATAATACAAAGCACAGCATTTACCTATACAAGAACACCGCCTGTACCATAAAACTCACCTTGGTTCCAAATGTTGGAGATATCGGTGTCACAGCTGCCTCCCGGAGAAGCAGCATAGAGCAGGGGTTACCTGGATTTTTAAACAGCCCACCCACCTGAAAAAGAGAAAACAGAGAAAGGACTGTTAAAGTACATACACAATGGTCAACACAACGCAGGGTGAAAGGGCAATTAAGAGATAAAATAACGACAACTTTCACCATATTTTTCTTTCTGTGTAGGGACAAGCAGATCATATGCTCTTTATCATTAGTCCACTAAGCAAAAAAATCTCCCCCAAACTGCATCAAATAGTGGGTCAAATGTTACCAATAGTGGAAGGGTCTTAAAAGGGACAATACCAGGAGTACATTATGTACAGAGTTCAGGAGGTACGCTACATGCAGAGTTCAGTGGTGCTCTGCACACAGAGTGCAGTGTTCAGCCTTCTTCCACAGCTGCTTACCTCTGCATCCCTCATCCACTTCTCACTTTAACCCCTCTTCAGCTCTGACCTTTGCATGCAACCCCCCCACTGCCCCCATCTTTCCCCTTCCTGCTTAAAAGCTCCACCACCTTCCACATTCTTCTTACTTGTGTTGCTGTATTAGGCTGAAGCACCCAACACAGCACACTGTAGCTGGTTCTGCCTCTCTTACTTGCAGGGAGATCAAGTGGAGGTGTGTCGGCGCCTGCACTGGACCCCTGGGCACCTGCATCTCCCTTGTCCCTATCCTACAGCCGCTTAGGAGATCATACCTGTGTGAGCTGCTGGGAAAACACAGAAGCTAGACTTCTGTGTTTACAAGTGATAGTTGTGAGCAAGGGAGCAAAGGGCCTGCGCCAGAGGTGGTGGAACCAAATATCAGCTGAAAAAAAGCCCTGGACATGCATCTCCCATTGTGAGAAAAGAAATGCATTAAAGTACAGCAGCTTCCAGATACATCACTTCCAATAGATCAGCCTCAATAGTAAAAGCTAGCACACTCACATTTTCTTTATTACTAGAATCCTTTTGACGTCCAGAAACCTTCTTAAAACTTGGGGTGCTGCAGAGAAGTCTTGGCTAAATGCCCAAAAACAGGTTATTAAAAATGGAATACAAAAATGGCATTCATTTAAGAAATCTATTTACTTTTGTTTAACCTCCCTGGCGGTATGATTATTTCAGATTTTATGTGCTGAAAGCGGTACCATTATTTTGCATGGAAATTTGCCGTTTTATATTGTAGGCCTGTAATTCTTAGAAATAATTCACTTAAATCCACCCAAACAAGAGTCTAATAGACATCTCGGGTATGATAAAATTTGAAATATGAAAATCATATATATATATATATATATATATATATATATATATATATATATATATATATATATATATATATATATACACACATACATACATACACATACATATACACACATATACATACACACACACACACACACACATATACATACACACACACACACACACACACACACATATAAATAATATTATAATAATAATAAAAATTATTCAATAATGTAATCAAATCCACTGAAATGTGCTGAGTTGCAGAATTGTCGCTGTCATTACTTTTAGTGTTTGATGTCAAAATTTCCCCACAAATTACTATCGCTCAATTCTGCGAGTGATTCGAAATTATTATTATCGCTGTTTTCTAGCTGGTCTGTAGCCACTTTTGATGTAAACAGACATTTTTTGGTTGCTATGGACAATCTCCAGTTTCCTGACATAAACAACAATATTTATAATATAAAACTGCATGCAGGACACTGAACAAGCCACTAGGGACAAAGGGGATGTGTAATTATTTGATACAGTATTGTAATCTGTAAGATTACAGTATACTGTGGTTTTTACTTTTTGAATTTGGCGCAGAACTCCATCCCCGTGCGTCGCAACGCTCGCAGGGAATGGAGCTCGGCACTGTCACAGATCGAGCGAGACGCGGCGGCTTGCTGATCACAGCGGGAAGACATCGCTGGATCCAGGGGACAAGGTAAATAACCCCCTCCATGGATTCAGCGATGCGATCCAGAGTCTGGCTCGGGAATACCGCTTATGGTAATTGAATCTCACCCCAAACCAGACTCCTGAATACCGCCAGGGAGGCTACACACCATGCTAGCTTATTTACATGTGTAATGTCAGTATTTCTAGATTTGAAGTGTAACGAAAAGGTCTCTGGCACACAGGAACAATTACACTCCAAAATGTCATAATCTACAATAGTAGCAGGAGAATCATAGTGTAATCACAGCGTAAGAAAGAGCAGCACAACATCATTTGGCTTTGTAATAACTTGGTAGTTAGAATAAAAAAAAATCTATTAGGGCTATCTAAGATGTCAGCAAGTCAATCAAATTATCAGAATGAAACAAACATTGGCATACTAGGTTTGAATAAGGGTGACCTGTAATAACAAGGTGATGCTACAGTTTTTTTTTTTTTTTTTTTAAATAAAGGTCTCAGTTTTCATTGCAAACCTTGTATACATAAGTGTCATCATTGGGACTCTGTTTGCAATGCAAGGAAATCATATCCAATAGGATGGGCCAGCAAGGTGCAGTACATATATTTAGGAAGCTATTATAGCACCCTTCCCCTGTACCCCTAAGGGTCCTCAGCCCTAATGCAAGCAATGGGCTGGGTTTTGCAAGGGGTTATGCAAATATCAAAATGCCTTGATGAGTGGATGGCAGTCTAGATACATGGGTATCTAAGCAGGCCACATTTGCATGCACACTATCCTATGTATTATCCACATGTGATGCAGAGCCTCTAAGAATTAAATAACTGAAATGTGATTAACAAAATGGGCAAGCCAGGGACAGTTTCGGCTGAAGGGAAGGGTTAGAACAGGGGTGCTCAAGCCATGGCCCACGGAGATCTCTGATGTGGTCTTCGACCTCAAAACAGTGAATCGCATGCCCATGCTCTGGGATGGCAGATTAGCCAGCCCAGATCACAATCAACGGGTTGCCAACCTGCCATCCCAGAGTATCAGAGTGCAAGGAACTGGCACTAGCAGCAGAGGAAGCAAGTGGCTGCAGAGGGAGCGGGTGGGTGCTGTGTCGGTCGGTGAATTACAGAGAAAAGGATTTTGCGGTGAGTACAAAAAATCCCATTTTCTCTTATATTCACCGACCGACACAGCTCCTCTCTGTAACAAAATGGGACATACCCAAGCAGTGCCAAAAGAGGGGTGGGGAAAAAAACAGCATAAAAACTTCATCCACCATGGCAAGTGGGGACTAGTGAAACTAAACCCACACAAAAACAGCAGTATGTGGAAAAACTCCACCATATAACTGGGTATAATCATCAGGAGCGAACCCGAAGACCGCAACAGTGCAGAAGTAATGCAACAGAGCATTAACAAAACAGTACTGCGTTTTTCTCGAAAACCAGGAAAAAACTCAATTGCAACTACACGGCCGCCTGCAAAACCGTGCGGCCGAAACCAGCATCAGCCAATGCACTGACGTCTACCTTGTAGAACTTAGTAAACGTATGGACAGACGACCAGGTCGCCGCCTTACACACCTGAGCGACAGACGCTTGGTGTCGAAAGGCCCAAGACGTTCTGACTGCTCTTGTAGAGTGGGCCGTGACTGGAAAGGGAGGCACCTGCCCCTTCAAGGCACAGGCTTGCACTACAATCCGTCTGATCCACCTGGAAATGGTGGCCGACGAGACCGCCATGCCCTTCTTAGGACCAGCCACCGAAACAGTGAGTCTGACTTCCGAAAGGAAGCTGTGGCAGACAAGTACACCTTCAGAGCCCTAACCACATCTAGAGCGTGAAGGCCCACCTCCTTGGGGTGCTTCGGCTTAGGACACAATGATGGCAATACAATGTCCTCATTGATATGAAAAGCCGAAACCACCTTCGGTAGAAAGGACGATTGCGGACGCAACACCACCTTATCCCTGTGGATGACTAGATAAGGAGACTTGCAGGACAAGGCCACCAGTTCCGAAACCCTCCTGGCCGATGTGATGGCCACTAGAAAGACCACCTTCTGTGAAAGTGTCAGCAGAGGAATCTCCCTGAAATTCTCAAACGGCGGCTTCTGAAGCGCCAACACCAGGTTCAAATCCCACGGAGGTAATGGAGGACGCACCGGAGGGACTACATGTCGCATCCCCTGCACAAAGGTACTTACTAATGAGCGAGACGCCAGGGGTCGTTGAAAAAAAGACAGCCAGAGCTGAAATTCGCCCCCTGATGGTGCTCAACGCCAACCTCTAGTCTACACCTTGCTGAAGAAACAGCAGGATCCTGGATATAGAGAAGGAGCGCAGATGCCACCCCTTCTCCTCACACATGGAGATATAGGCCTAGTACGATGGTATATCTTCCTGGAAGAAGATTCCCGCGCCCTCAGCATAGTTGGAATCACAGAGTCCGAGACCCCAGTTCCTCAATACCTGGCTTTCAACAGCCAGGCTGTTAAAGCCAGCGATGGTAAAGCAGGGTGAAGGATTGGACCTTGAGATAGGAGGTCCTCTCTCAACGGCAGTCGCCAGGGAACGTCTGTCACCAGGCGCACCAGGTCTGCGTACCAGGCCCACTGAGGCCAATCAGGAATACTGGAACCCCTCGGCTCCCACTCTGCGAAGCATACGTGGCAACAGTTTCAGCAGAGGAAAGGCGTAGATCAGCTGGTACTGATCCCACGGAGCCACCAGCGCGTCTGACGCATCTGCCCACGGATCTCTGGTCCTTGACACGAATCTCGATACCTTACGATTGAGACGGGAGGCCAGTAGATCCACATCTGGTATGCCTCACCTCAGGCACAGCAGCCTGAACACCTCCGGATGCAATGCCCATTCTCCTGGGACCAGCATCTGTCGACTCAGATAGTCTGCCTGACAATTTTCCATCCCTGGGATGTAAATGGCCGACAGGGCCAGTACATGTCGCTCTGCCCACCGAAGTATGTGAGCGTCCTCCCGAGCAGCGGCTGAGCTCCTTGTTCCTCCTTGGTGATTTATGTATGCCACAGTGTGGCGTTGTCTGACTATTCTGATCGGACGCCCTTGGAGGGTCATCGACCACGTGTGGAGGCACAACCCGATCGCTCTCAATTTGAGCAGACTGATCGGCAACTTGGATTCTTCCGTCGACCAGAGGCCCTGAGCCGTCTGAATCCCCATCACTCCACCCCAGCCGGATAGACTGGCGTCTGTAGTGATTACCATTCATTTCGGAGGAAGGAACGATTTTCCAGACTGAATCACCAGGGACCTCAACCACCAGATCAGGGAGTCCCTGACTGCCTGGCTCACCTGGATCTGCCAATTCAGGGACAACGAGGATTTGTCCCATTTTGTCAAGATCTCCTTCTGCAGGACTCTGGGGTGGAACTGGGCATAAGGTACTGCCTCGAAATAGGCTACCATGAACCCCAGCACCCGCATGCAAAAGAGGAGCGATGACCACTTGCGGTTCCATCAGTAGTTTGATCGCAGATCTGAGAGTCAGCAATTTGTCTGAGGGGAGAAAAACCCTCGCTTCACTGGAGTCCAACAGCCACACCAGGTACTCCAGACGCTGAGTTGGTACAACCACCGACTTCCTTAGGTTCAACAGCCACCCAAATTCTTGCAGGGACTGCAAGGTGATCGCCACATCCTCCTCTAATCCTGAGGCGGAAGCAGCTCTCAGGAGGAGATAGTCTAGGTAGCCCACGATCGCGATCCCGTGTTGTCTTAACAACGCCAATACTGGAGCCAGTACTTTGGTAAAGACTCAGAGGGCTGATGCCAGGCCAAAAGGAAGAGCCACAAACTGGCAGTGAGCTTTCCCGACTGCCAAACGCAGAAACTTTTGATGCCGAAAGGCATATGGGTATGTGCAGGTAGGCATCCTGAATGTCCAAGGGCGCCAGAAAGTCCCCTTGATGGAGTGCAGCGACTACTGAGTGACCAGATTCCATTCTGAACCTCTGCACTTTTACAAAGTGATTTAGGGCTTTTAGGTCCAATATTGGACATACCCCTTCCTTCTTGGGAACCACAAACAGATTTGAGTAGAACCCCTGGAAGCGTCCCGATTCCAGAACCGGAACAATCACCCCCTGATTCAGCAAGTCCCTCACTGCCCCTAACAGGGCCTCCCCGCGAACCAGGGACATGGGTATGCTGGAGGGAAAGAATCTGTTTGGCGGCCAAGAGAGAAACGCCATCTTGTAGCCTGTGGAAATCAGATCGCAGACCCATTGGTCTGATAACAGGGAGGTCCATCGGGCTGCAAACTCCCGAAGATGACCCCCCCATCTGAGACATGGGTGGGGGCAAACCTTCATGCGGTAGCACTTTTGTTCGCAGGCTTGCGGTTCCAGGGACGCTTCTGACCGTCTGTGGGCATCCTGTCGGGCTGGGGTCGTTTGGCCGAAAAAGAGGGCCCTTGCCTGCGGCGTGGCTCCTTAGCCTTCCTGGCCTGTGGGAGTAGTGTACTCTTACCACCCGTGGCATTTTTAATAATGTCATCCAATGAGGCTCCAAAGAGCCGTTCGCCAAGGAAGGGAAGATCCGTCAGGGCTTTCTTGGATGCCTGGTCAGCAGACCAGCATTTCAGCCAAATGAGGCGCCTCAGCACCACGGCTGACACTGAGGCCCTGGATAGCAGAGGGAGAATATCCAGGGTCGCGTCACAAACGTACTTAAGGCCATGCACTAGTTGGTCTGCTAGTTCCATGCAGACAGGGGAGGCATTCTGCTCTCCCAATTCGCGATGCAAAAGTTTTGCCCACTCAGTCAGTGTCTGCGACACCAGTGCGGATGCCAGTACAGGTCGCACGGCTGACCCCCACAACTGTAAACAAGGAACGAGCCTCTGCTTCGGCCTTCCTGTCCGTGGGATCCTTGAATGCAGGAGTCCCCTCAACCGGGATCGTGCTTACTTTAACCTAGATACTGGGGGGTCCACAACCGGAGGAGCCGACCACTTTTTGAGAAGGCATTCCTCAAAGGGGTAACGCATCTCCAAATTTTTGGGGACCGAAAAGGTCCGCTGAAGGCGACCCCATTCCCTGTAGATGAATTTGTCAAAATAAGTCAAATACAAGAACACCTTAGGGTCAGTGATGGCAAACCTTGGCACCCCAGATGTTTTGGAACTACATTTCCCATGATGCTCATGCACTCTGCAGTGTAGTTGAGCATCATGGGAAATGTAGTTCCAAAACATCTGGGGTGCCAAGGTTCGCCATCACTGCCTTAGGTGAACGTGCTGGCTTGCGGGACCCAAAAGGGACCGGTACATCAGCAGAGGAATCGGCTGGCTCCTGAATCTTCAGGGTATCACGCACAGCTGTGATAAGTGCTCCAACAAACGCCTTGTCACGCCCCGACGGGGAATCATCCTCACTGTCCGAACGGTCCTGGTCAGCCACGTCTGATAGGTCAGAGCAAGGGTCTCCAGCCGCAGCAGGGCCTGAGTCTGCATCAGAGCTCTCCCTAGAGGACGGGGGGGGGCAGGGGCCTCTTACATGCACCTTTCCTGCCACGTGCCGCCTCTATCTTAGCAACATAGGAGTCAAGGACCGCCGTCAGGGTGTCCATGAGCACCGCGCTAACCACAGGTGACCCCTGTTGCTATAGCCTGGATTTCGGGGGAAGAAACACCAGTTTCTGAAGCCATGCTGACCCTAGCCTGTCTGCCACCTGCAAGGGGACTTAGAACAGTGAAGGTCCCACCCTCCTGCTGCCGCCGCGTGGGGGGGGGGGTGGGGGATTACTTAGCGCTAGACTCACCACCCTGGGGCGTTCTGTGATAGGGACTACAGGTACTGTTGTGGCTAGGAGGTTCCCAGTTGCAGAGAGGAGAAAACTGTCAGCAGCAGCAGCTCCAACCAGCAGTGCAACGATCTGCAGAGCAGCTTCAGCATTCAGCAAAGAGCCATCCAGCGTCCTGCACACACAGTGGATACAGGAAGCAGCAAGTGAAAGCACATGTAAATGCTGCCACAAGAGGACATCAGTGAAAAAAAGTGCTCAACGGCGCCATGCGGTGACAGAGCAAAAAATAAAAACGTTCTGCCTGCCAACAGTCAGAACAACCTCCATAAACTGGTTTTGGGACCCCCAGACCTGGACCAACGCCAGCCGCACAGACCCCCACAGGTGAGAAACAGCGACACACACACACACACACACACACACACACACACACACGCCGCCTGCAGCCACCCCCCTCAGAGGGGGGGAGGGAGGGGTGATAGGGACTTGGGAGAGAAGATAGGGAGGTGAGGTGGCCACCGAATCGACCCCCCCAGCTGCTCACTCCACCGAAGCAGGGAGAGCCGTACTTACCAGTCCTGAAGAGCTGGGAGACATTCCATCACAGACCTACTCCTGCGCAGTTACAGGGTAGCTGTCGGCCTTGGTATATTGTGATCCAGACATCAGTAGCCCGGTCATATGTTTACCCCGGAGCATTGAAGCTCACCGACCACCTCTGGAGCTAAGGCATGTCGTGGCCTGCCGAGACTTAGCTGCGGCCTGCTCACGCTCGATGGCCAGACTGGGGAGACTACAAGCATATCATTAACCAGCCTGTCACCCAGCCGGCAGTTGATAGAAAATCTCAGGATCTTTCATCTTGCGCAAAAAGCAGCAAAAATATGGACCGAGGGTTGATAGCACGGGGCTGCCCCCCCCCCCCCCTCCCCCGAGCGGGATTAAAGTTCTGTGTATTGTGTAACAATTTTGCCTACTTTCTCCTAATGGCAGGCTATACAACCCATGTAGTTACAGAGAGGAGCTGTGTCGGTCGGTGAATACAAGAGAAAAAAGGGTTATTAGGCAGCCTTCTCACTGATCCAGCACAGTACACCCCTGTGGCTTTCCTGGGGGTTAGCTGCACTGAGCTATAGACATATTATATCCTGGAGAGTTTGCGGTGCTTTCTGAAAGTGCACAAAAACTCCTGAATGCAGGGGTTTTGGTGCACTTAGAGAAAGGGTACCACACCTGCAAGATGTAATAGAAGCCTATGGCAAAACAACAGAAAACGATCTGACTGGTAGGAACTTCTAATGCACACAGAGATTTAGCAGTGAATTCAAAGTATGCAATTTAGGCACAGGAGAGGTGCAAGAGTGAAAATAAGGCTGTAGATTATCTTTAATTCACTAAAACATATTTATTACTGTAAATGTAACTATGACTAGCCGTCACTTACCAGAGATGTATTTGTAGTTCCTTTAGGGCATTTCCTGTTTAAAAAAATAATAATAATTTTAAACAATTACACGTTAAAGCCCCTTTGAAAACAGGATCCGATTGTGATTCCTGTATGTGTGAAATTGACATCTACTTTACAATGATAGTTTAATTAGATAAAGGTGAATGTAAAAAAACATTTAGGGTTAAATAAACTGGAGACTCTAGGTAGACTAGATCACTATGGAATAATCTCCTAGGAGGTCACCAACTGGTATAGCATATTGAAAAGTGCTCAAGCATATTTAGTATGCACATTTGATCTGTGCAAGATTTAAAAAAAATAAAAGGGAATCTTCAGTTTTAGATTTTTGTGAAAAAATAAATAAATAAAAAATGAAAAAAATTTAATTTTAAGTGCAACTTTATTATATCTAAATTAGTGATGATATTCACTTCCTGTGATCTCATACACAGTAAGACAGAGGGGTAGCAATG
The DNA here is from genome assembly GCF_037356315.1 of Lithobates pipiens. Taxonomy (NCBI): domain Eukaryota; kingdom Metazoa; phylum Chordata; class Amphibia; order Anura; family Ranidae; genus Lithobates; species Lithobates pipiens. The sequence goes on along the minus strand of NW_027507903.1, from coordinate 287,855,099 downwards.
TAAAGCTGTTTTCACACTGATCTGTTGCAAAAATGCGATAAAAACGCATATGCGTTTTTGCAACGTTTCAAGTGTGTTTTGCACCTGTGAAAAAAATTTGACTTACCGTATATACTCGAGTATAAGCCGAGATTTTCAGCCTCTTTTTTGAGGCTGAAAGTGCCCCCCTCGGCTTATACTCGAGTCATCGCTGTCTGCCCGCTCGATCAGCGTGTCGAGCAGACAGACAGCGGCCATTCTATTCAAAAGCCGCGCCTCCGGCTCCGCCTTCGCCTGTGATAGGCGGAACACTGAATTTCCCAGCAGCCTGTGTTCCGCCTATCACGGACATCGTATCATCCTCGTACTACGGACGAGGATGATACGACGTCTGTGATAGGCGGAACACAGGCTGCTGGGAAATTCAGTGTTCCGCCTATCACAGGCGAAGGCGGCGGCGCAGCTTTTGAATTTTACAATGGCCGCCGACGAAGAGGGCACGGGACGGAGGCAAGGCAAGGCACGGCACGGCACGGGACGGGACGGGGGCAAGGCAAGGCACGACACGGGACGGATGCAAGGCAAGGCACGGCACGGGACGGAGGCAAGGAGGCAAGGCACGGGACGGAGGCTCGGGACAAAGGTAGGCTGGACACACACACACACACACACAGGGATGGATGGAGACACACACAGGGATGGATGGATGGATGGATGGATGGAGACACACACACACAGGGATGGATGGATGGATGGATGGATGGAGACACACACACACAGGGATGGATGGATGGATGGATGGAGACACACACACACAGGGATGGATGGATGGATGGACACACACACACACAGGGATGGATGGACGGACACACAGGGATGGACGGACACACAGGGATGGACGGACACACAGGGATGGACGGACACACAGGGATGGACGGACACACACACAGGGATGGACAGGCATGTCTCACCCTCGGCTTATACACGAGTCAATAAGTTTGCCAGTTTTTTTGGGGGTAAATTGGGGGCCTCGGCTTATATTCGGGTCGGCCTATACTCGAGTATATACGGTAAAATTTGCACCAAAAAAAAAAAAACACAACTGTGAGTGCGTTTTTGATGCGTTTTCCATTTCTTTCGATGGAGAGGTATGTTTTTGGTGCTTTTTCTTTTTATTTTTTAACTATACCAAACATGCGCCATAAATGCAGCACGCAGGACTTAAAAAAAAAAATAAAAATAATAATAATAATAAATAATAATAGAAAAGTGCTTGGATCTTGCAGATCCCAGGCCGCGCTGCAGAGGCTATAATGAGGTTCAGGCACAAATAGAAGGACTCACAACCAATGTCGCCACCCCTAAAAGTCGCAGTCCCAGAGGAGTGCAACCAGTATCAGAGGGTTTTTAGTTTTTATAAGGGGTTCGGCGCCACTGTAAATCGGCTCCAATGGAGTGTGTATATAAACTGCAAGTACACGCCCACCATTAGCCTTCAAAAAACCACAATAGGTATCAGGTAGGCAAGAACCTGTCCAGAGGGGTATGTATATAAATAAATGGCAAAGGAGGAGAAGGGAGGTATATATAAATCAACTCTCAAGCTGACTTCCACTACTGAAAGGAAAAACCACCAATAATGTGCTCCCGTCCCTGTGATCAACCTATAAGGTGCCCCAGGTAGTTGGCTATGCGTACATAAGTCTTAGCTAAGCATACACAGAACTAAACGCATGCGTGAACATCAAGAGTTATTAGTATGGTACATAACATACAATACAAATGCATATCGTGCGAAAAATGATAAATAGTGCGATAGTGGTGCACTATATAAGTAAGTGTGTAATAGGATTACCACATTAAAGTTAATTGGAGCTAAAAATAAAATAACAAAAAATAATAATAAAAATCCAAAAGACATACAGTAAGACACAGTCCAATATGCCCTCAAGTGAATGTGTGACAAAAATGATATGAATAAAAAATGTAAAAATGTGCAAACTGGGAAAAAATATATATAAGTAAATAAGGAATATTAGATAAATGTGATATACAATTAAAAAAAATGCATAATTCATATAAAACTCAGCAATAGTTCATGTAAGCCCAAAAATTGGCAATAATCTAGGCAGTGCAGTCCAAAAAGGTGAATAAAAATTATTATTAAAAAATTAAAGAAAAGTTTTTTTTTAAGTAATAGTCCACAAATTCTTCAGGAGAGTGCAATAATTGAAAGTGACAAGTGCCCGGAAACAAAAAATTCAGGTGACTTCCGTGCTCACCCCCTTTAGCTCCCCACTCACCAGAGTTATGAGCCCACGAAGGGCAGTCAGGCCCGTAGATAACACACAGCAGGCGTTGATACGCCGATGAAAGAATATTTTTCCCCAGAGGTTGTAGTCCACTCACTTCCTGATAGGCAGGTAAAGCTGGTGTTGATGTTCAAAGTTTCCTTTCTTTATGCTTTGTCTGTTTGAAATCAGAAAGCCTCTCATCAGTATAGTCTTGGGCAGTGGTACTCTTTCCACACTTCCAAACTTTCTTAAGCAGGAACAGGCAGCACCCCTGCAGAGGAGCCTGCAAGTAGGAGAGGCTCTTTCAGGGGTGCTGCCTGTTCCTGCTGAAGAAAGTTTTGGAAGTGTGGAAAGATTTTACACAAGGGATGGAGGAACCTATAGGGACTGTCGTGTGAGTACCACTGCCCAAGACTATACTGATGTTCTGCGTATGGACTGCAGCGTGATCCTGATCAGAGGCTTTCTGATTTCAAACAGACAAAGCATAAAGAAAGGAAACTTTGAACATCAACACCAGCTTTACCTGCCTATCAGGAAGTGAGTGGACTACAACCTCTGGGGAAAAAAAAAAATTCTTTCATCAGTGTATCAACGCCTGCAGTGTGTTATCTACGGGCCTGACTGCCCTTCGTGGGCTCATAGCTCTGGTGAGTGGGGAGCTAAAGGGGGTGAGCACGGAAGTCACCTGAATTTTTTGTTTCCGGGCACTTGTCACTTTCAATTATTGCACTCTCCTGAAGAATTTGTGGACTATTACTTAAAAAAACTTTTCTTTAATTTTTTAATAATAATTTTTATTCACCTTTTTGGACTGCACTGCCTAGATTATTGCCAATTTTTGGGCTTACATGAACTATTGCTGAGTTTTATATGAATTATGCATTTTTTTTTAATTGTATATCACATTTATCTAATATTCCTTATTTACTTGTATATATTTTTTCCCTTTTCACAGTTTGCACATTTTTACATTTTTTATTCATATCATTTTTGTCACACATTCACTTGAGGGCATATTGGACTGTGTCTTACTGTATGTCTTTTGGATTTTTATTATTATTTTTAGCTCCAATTAACTTTAATGTGGTAATCCTATTACACACTTACTTATATAGTGCACCACTATCGCACTATTTATAATTTTTCGCACGATATGCATTTAATTGTATGTTATGTACCATACTAATAACTCTTGATGTTCGCGCATGCGTTTAGTTCTGTGTATGCTTAGCTAAGACTTATGTACGCATAGCTTACTACCTGGGGCACCTTATAGGTTGATCACAGGGACGGGAGCTTTCCTTTCAGTAGTGGAAGTCAGCTTGAGAGTTGATTTATATATACCTCCCTTCTCCTCCTTTGCCATTTATTTATATACATACCCCTCTGGACAGGTTCTTACCTACCTGATACCTATTGTGGTTTTTTGAAGGCTAATGGTGGGCGTGTACTTGCAGTTTATATACACACTCCATTGGAGCCGATTTACAGTGGCACCGAACCCCTTATAAAAACTAAAAACCCTCGAATAATAATAATAATACATTTTATTTATAATGCACTTTCCATCAAAAGACCTCAAAGTGCTACACAATTACAATAAAAAAAAAAAAATAAAATAAAAAAAAAAAAATAACTTAATTCAAAAACATTTGCTTAAAAAGAAAAGTCTTCAATCCCTTTTTAAAATTTTCAGTAGACTGAAAAACCCTCAAACTATCAGGCAAAGCATTCCAGCGTGGGGCAGCAGCACTGATGGATGTGAACTGTAAATGCAACTGATAGATGTTTAGAATTCCATAGGATTTAATGGTCATACATTTTTCTTAAACTTTTGTTAAGGCAAAAACGGAAGAAAAAAACATTAGTGTGAAAGGGCCGTATAGCCGGCCATAGATGGATCCGATTCGGATTTTACCAAAGTCAGGCCATTGATCTACCTAGGTATAACAAGCCTGTTGGATTTTTTTACTTGTGATTACTGTCTGCGGCTATAGTCACTAGCAGTAATCATTGTGTTCTGCCATCCAAGTAGGCTCCCTGCTGGCAGAATAAAATAGATCTGCGGAAGGAATTCCCCAAAAACACTAACTGTATTAAAGTGGGAATCAATTGATTTTTTTCCTTCCACCCAAAGTAGAAGGAAAGAGAATTGCATAATCTATGGGCTGCTTAAGCTAATCAGAGCTGTATTTCTTTGCACAGAGCGAACAGCAAACAGTTTAAACATACTAACAGGAATTGAGAGCAGAACTATACCCACATCAGTGTGCAGATTCTCCTTTAAATGTCAATAACAGGCCATACGCCAGCTTGACTCTGCTCAGCTTCCCTGAACACCTTTTCTTTATCGTACATCATGGGACACAGAACCATAGTAATAACTATGTGGGTTATATAGGCCACCTCTAGGTGATGGACACTGGCATACCCCAAGACAGGAAGTTCAATCCCTATATAAACACCTCCGTTATTTCGCCAGTGTCTTAAGTGTCGGTCATGAGTAAAGATGTGCTATGCTAAAGCTTCGCTGGGGTAATCCCTGCAAACATTTCAAGTGGAAAAATTACCCTTTTGCCAGTTAAGAAAAGGAGCAAACGTCCTTCATTTAAAAACTGGCTCATTCTCCAGTGCCAGGGGCATCAGCCTCCAGGCAGTCACGACGGCCTCGATGTCTTGCTCAACATGTAAACCTCAGTGTCAGCCCCAGGGACAAAAGAAGTCCTGGAGAAAGAAACCTACAAGACAAAAATACTAAAGCCTCATTATGAAGGGGCACCCCCACTCGCTCGCACAGGGGGGGGGGGGGTTGGGTTTTAAGACTTCTGCAGTTCTCAAGGGTCTGGCAGGAGGAGTTTCGAGACAGATGGGTGGTCTCCACAATAGCTCTAGGTTACAAACTAGAGTTCAGAGAGAGCCTGTCTCCTTGTTTTCTCAGATCAAACATCCCCAAAGATCCAGAGAAAAAGAAGTATCTCTTTCAAGCACTGGACCGTCTTGTCTCAAAAAGTGATCATGGTGGTCCCCATGGAAGAGCAGGGGTTGGCGTTTTATTCAAACCTTTTCACACTGCTAAAACCATATGGAGATGTCAGACCCATTCTAGATCTCAAAGATCTAAACCGGTTCCTGAATATCTGCTCTTTTTGCATGGAATCAATCCGATCAGCTGTCTCCATCCTACAAGGAGAAGAACTTCTGGCATCAATCGACATCAAGGACACATACCTCCATGTGCCCATTTTCCCCGCTCACCAGAAATATCTACATTTCGAGGTAGAAAAACTAAATTTTCAGTTTGTAGCTCTGCCTTTCAGTCTAGCTACTGCACCGCTGGTGTTTACAAAGGTCCTGGCCCCTCCTCTGGCCATATTAAGGGCTCAAGGTCTAACGATTATAGCTTACCTAGACGATCTGCTCTTGATAGACCAGTCGGTAGCCCGCTTAGACCAAAGCATGGTCACCACAGTCAACTACCTGGAATACCTAGGTTGGATTCTCAACCTAGAGAAATCTTCTTTAAAACCTTTAAGGAGACTAGAGTACTTGGGTCTGATCATAGATACAGCCCAGAGAAGGGTATTTTTGCCTCAGGCAAAGATCAGCACCATAAAAAGGAGCAGATTCAGGTGGTCAGAGCAAAGAAGAATCCTTCTAGTCGCCTTTGCATGAGGTTGTTGGGAAAAGATGGTGGCTTAATTCAAAGCCGTTCCTTATGCTCAGTTTCATTAGAGACTGTTGCAAAACAATATCCTATCAGCTTGGAACAAGAAGGTCCAAGCTCTAGATTTCCCAATGAGTGTCTCCAAAGGTGCGCCAGTGCCTCAGTTGGTGGTGGATAACCAAAAATCTGCAGAAGGGAAAATCCTTCTTTCCAGTTACCTGGAAGGTGGTAACAGATGCCAGACTTTCGGGTTGGGGAACAGTCCTGGATGGGGTAACTGTCCAAGGGAAATGGTCCAGAACCAAAAGGACCTTGCCCAGCAACATTCTAGAGATTCGGGCAGCGCGCTTGGCCCTGAGGGCCTGGACATTCAGGTTGCGGAATTGTCCCGTCAGGATCCAATCAAACAATGCCACAGCTGTGGCCTATATCAATCACCAAAGGGGCACCAGAAGTCATACAGCCCAGGGAGAGGAACCATATCCTAGCCTGGGCAGAAAATTATGTGCCATGCATATTGGCAATCTTCATTCCAGGGATAGAGAATTGGCAGGCGGACTACTTGAGTCGCCAGAAGCTGTTCCCGGGGGAATGGTCCCTTCACCCCGACATCTCCCTGGCTATATGCCAAAGATGGGGAGTCCCGGATATAGATCTGTTTGTGTCCAGGTTCAACAACAAAAATTCTACAACTTTGTGTCAAGAACAAGGGATCCACTCACATGTGGAACGGAAGCTTTAGTGACCCTGTTTGATCGGTTTCCACAAATGTATGCATTCCCTCCTATTCCGCTGCTACCATGACTTCTTCTCAGAAGAAAGCAGGAAAGGAAGTTGGTAATTCTTGTGGCCCCAGCATGGCCCAGCAGATCTTGGGGCGAAGGATGGCGGTAGGGGACCCATGAACCTACCACCATGTCCAGACCTGCTCGCAGGGACCAGTATTCCATCCTACCTTACAAACGCTAAAATTTAAAAAGTTTGGCTATTGAAACGCACAGTCTGAACGGGCTTTCAGGGTCAGTGATATCTACCTTGATTAATGCAAGGAAGCCAGCTTCCAGAGTCACTTATTATAGAGTCTGGAAGGCAGATACATGTTTTCTGGTGTGAATCCAGGGGTTGGCATCCTAGAAAGTATGTCATAGGTAGAATCCTTGTTTTTCTGCATAGGGATAGAGATGAAGCTGGCCTTAAGTACTCAAAGGCCAGGTCTCTGCCTTATCGGTATTGTTTCAATGACCACTTGCTTCGCATTCCCTGGCCTGTAATTTTATACAGGGGATAACGCAGCTTAATCCACTGGATAGGTCACCCCTGAATTCTTAGGACTTGAATTTAGTTTTGTCAGCGTTACAGAAACAGCCTTTTGAGCCAATATGGCATATTCCCTTGGTCCTTTTGACAAGTAAATTCATTTTTCTGATAGCCATATCTTCTGCAAGAAGAGTATCAGAGTTGGTGACTCTTGTAAAGAGCCATATTTGATTATTCACAAGAATAAGGTAGTTTTACGTCCTCATCCTAACTTTCTACCGAAGGTAGAGTCAGGTATTCAAATAAACCAGGATATTGCTGTACCTTCATTTTTTCCTGAACCTTGTTCTACGGAGGAAAAGTTGCTGCATTCGCTGGATGTAGTGAGCAGTAAAGGTCTACCCGAAAGCAACTGCTCAGATTCGAGAAACAAATGTTTTGTTTGTGCTGCCTGAAGGTCCTAGGAAAGGACCGGCAGCAGCAAAATCTACTATCTCTAAGTGGATTCGGCAAGTAATTGTTCAAGCTTATGGTTTGAAGAGAAAGATTCCACCTTTTCAAATCACAGCGCACTCCACCAGGGCTGTTAGTGCTTCGTGGGCAGTGCATCACCAAGCCTCCATGGCTCAGATCTGCAAGGCCCCAACTTGGTCTTCAGTCCATACATTCACCAGATCCTATCAGGTGGATGTAAAAAGGCATGAGGATATCGCCTTTGGGTGCAGTGTGCTGCAAGCAACAGTATAGGTCCTCAGGTCTGAATGCACCCTAATTTTGTTCGAGTCTCCCTCCCCTCAGATAGCATTGCTCTATGGCTCCCATGATGTACGATAAAGAAAATATGATTTTTATAACAGCTTACCTGGAAAATCCTTTTCTTAGAGTACATCACGGGACACAGCTGTCCCCCCTCCTCTTTGGATACAGGTATATTGCTTTGCTACAAATACTGAGGTACTACCAGTAAAGGGAGGGGTTAGATAGGGAGTGAACTTGCCGTCTTAGGGTTATTAGTTATAACATAGTTATTACTATGGCTCTGTGTCCTGTGATGTACTCCCAGAAAAGGATTTTACAGGTAAGCTATTATAAAAATCCTATTTTCTCCTAGAAGTAGAAAAGCTGCTATAAAAGAAAATAAAATGTGCCTAAAGCTGCGTTATTGCATACGTGTCAAGCGTTGAAGGTTTGTGTGAGGTTCTAAACAGTACAAGGATTTTTCTATGCATTAAATAAAAAAAATCATCATGCACCCCCCCCCCCCAAAAAAAAAATACTTACCCGAGCCTAAACTCAATCCAGCAATGTACATGAGAGCAGCGTCTCTCCTCAGTCACAGCTAATGAGGAGCATGCAAACGGTGATCATACCACAAATGTGCAGCATCACTGAACGTCAGAGTGGGAGCGACAATTTGATTTAATCAGCCGCTTTACTAGCTGGTAAGGGCTAATAAAACAAAACCAAAACCAGAAGTGACTAAATCCTTGTCATAAACCAGAGAGAAAACTCGGACTGGATCTCCCTCCTGCTCAATCGTAAGCTGGCCCGACCGCCTACAGTAAATCTTTTATCCGTAGAGAGAAAAAACAGTTTGCTGCAACTGCTTGTGTAACTGTAATGCGAGTTGGAGGTCAGCTTCATTTTGTTAGTGCATCTAAATCTACTAGTCCACCTAACACTCTCCTCCCCCCAGGTTAACAAAGCGGCTGTCTGCTGTGCCCGTGTTCTCATTCATCAAGAGTGGGGGCACTCTAATGTAGGTGGTGTGTTATTGGACAGATTACCAGGTGAAAAACAGAAAAAAAAATAAAACGAAAGCAGCTACCATATCTAAGGATTAGTAAGCAGCAATATATAAAATGTTTGGTTTTAGGTTTAGTACTACTTTAATGAATTCCCTACATTAAGGTTAAAAAAAAAAAAAAAAAAAAAGTCCTATTGTTTGCATCACCTCCTCACAGCCCAGCTCAGAAGGGAGCCCGCAGATGCACACCTATAGGAAGTGGCTTTCTTTGGTGGCTCACCGAGAAGAGAAAGAACCCAGATAGCTAGCAGGGTACCTAAGAGGAGGATCAGGGCTGCTCTGTGCAAAACCACTGCACAGAGCAGTCAATTAGAACATGGTTTTGTTACTTAAAAAAAAAAAAAAAACCCACACGCAAAGCAAAAACGTAAGCTTTACATCACTTTATCCATGAATTATGACCCTACAATTATTGCGCTCACTCAGACATTCACAGCGACACCTGTGTGAAGCAGTCACTGTTCACATACAGTACATGTGCAGGACCACTGCATGTGTTATTTGGGTTTTAACATTAATTTTTTATTTTAAATGCGAATTTCACATTTAAAAACATAATAAAGAAACACCCATACCTGTTGGCATGGGAGAGGGACCTCAGCATCGACTTGGAACCGGAGTCCTAGTATTCCAGGCTTCAGGTCTCTTATAAGTGTATATCGAATGTCTCAATAAGTGTATTGACCAGGCAAGTGTATTGACCAGGTGGTATTTGGTTCACACTCGCTTAGCGAAGATGTACCCATCACAAGGTAATATGCTCCATATATGGTGGGAATGCCCTAAGATTAGGGGTTACCTCTATTAAAACGTTAAGTAGGTCTTGAACTAGAACAACTTCCCTTGATTGCCCTGCTGAATGATGTGCCATCTAATGTGATGCGGCCAACGAGACGGCTGGTTTATTTTATGCTGCTTGCGGCTAAGATCACTATTGCTGGATCCGAAAGTATATTAAAAAGGAAGGCTGTGTCGCCTGCTGCCCTATGACACAGTTAATTCCCATATGGGGTCTCTGAAGGTGGGGGGGGGGGGAGTGACACTCTTGCCGTAACATTAGCATTGCTACTGCTGATGTTCGAGGGCAATTGTGATTCATGTTTTGCCACTGTGCTCATATATGCCCTTTCATTATATATGTTATAATGTACAACAGAATGTGCCCCCCCAAAGGAGCCTACAGAGCATTGCACCTACGATTAGCAGATTAGTCAGATCCTGCAGATTCTCAGCATAGCTGTCTGCTTATTACATGTATGGGCAGGCAGTAACCTGGGAGGAGCAGGAAGATCAATGGACTATGAAGATGCTCACCAGCACCCTTGCAGCTCATTGAGAACTACAAATAATCAGCCGCAATGGCTGACGGTACTTGTAGGTATTCATTTAGAGGAAACTCCATGATCACTCATTATCAGAGGGTCATGGAGTTTTAGCAAGCATTTTATTTGTACTTGGGGCATAGTGGAACACCTCAAAGTGAAAAATGTGCAGTAATTATATCAATAGTGGACTTTTACTGGTGTACTTGGACTTTTTCTGAGCACTATTGCTGCAATTAAGAGCATGTGTTTTAAAAAAAAAAAAAAAAAAAAAAAAAAAAAAATGCGTGTGTGTTTATTTATGCACGGTCTGATCACTATAATTTTTGTCTATATATGTTTACACTTGTTTTATACACTATGTGAGCATTATTGATATTGGCCATATTACATTTATTTGGCAATTTTTATTGGTGGGATGCCATGTTGCCTATTTATGTTATCAAGTACCACACCTGCCTGGGCCAGTTTGGAGTGATTTGAGCAGCACCACAATGCCCTGTGTTTAAATTGTGAGAAGCAGATAAAAAGGAGCTTCAGAGGAAGAAATGCAGGTCCCACTCCCCCCCATAGGTAAAGCTTGTAGCTACTTCTGCCTTTGCAGAACAAGTTATCATGCCATATTAAATTACAGCGGCATTGCTGTAAAGTGTTGAACCCATTATGTATGATAGACAGGCTGGACAAGACCGCACAGGTTAATTCCAGTCCAAATTACTACCCAATTACTACAACAACATCTTCAGCAAGCAGAGAATACCCATTGATCGTTGAATAACAAAAAAAATAAAATAAAAAAAAATAAAAAAAAATAAAAAAAAAAACACAAACACCACACACACACCCCAGCATGCATGCAATAAAATTTTGCTCTATTAGGTACTCACTTTGGTTCATTTTCAGGTTCTGGAGTATGACTGTTGAGTGATTTAAAAAAAAAAAAAAAAAAAAAAAAAAAAAAGTAAGCTTTATTAAAAAAAAAAAAAAAAAAAAGCTTTTTTGGTTTGGTTATTGGTTAAAATACAACAATAAGATTTCATTGCTTTACGATTACAATAATGGGTAAAAATCAAAATGCATAAAGAAAATTTTATTACACAGAGATGTTCCATTGTATTTACAATGTGATAATTGACCCATAAAAAAATAAAAAAAAATAAAAAAAATAAAAACACAACACTAAGAAAAAAATCTCCAGGACCCTTCCTTGGGCCTTTCGGAAACACAAAAGAATCAGATTGATGAATTGCAGCAGTTTATTTCAGGTAACGCCTGATAGCATGAACCATATCCAAGGTGTAAAGAGCCTTGTCCCCCGCATAAGGCTTAGGGCAAAAAGACTGCAACAGAATGTCCTGGCTGAGATGGAATGAAGAAACCACCTCAGGTAAAAAAAGGACAGCTGAGGCTGTAAAAACACCATGAAGCATGGCAAAGCACCAGGAACAGTTCCTTAGAGGAAAGGGCAGCCAATTCTGAAACTCTGCAAGCGGAAATAATGGTAATCATAAAAATAACCTTCAGTCAGAAGGACTAAATGGGATATCCGACATAGGCTCAAAAATTACGATTTCTGTAATGCAACATGCAAGATAAACATCCTGGGTCCACCATTGTTGGCAGAGTTCCACAAAACCTCTGGGTGAAGATCCTACTTCTCTTGTTAAAGGCCAAAAAAAATGTTGCCTTCCAATTTCCCTTGCCTGGAATATAGATGGTGGACACAGCGGGAACTTAAACATTGGGCCAAGACCAGATGAGGACCATTTTCCTGCATCCATGATATTATTTATGCCATTATTGTAGCATTGTCCTACTGAACCCTTACAGGGAGACCCTGCAGCTGCACTGAACAATGTAGCAGGGCAAGGCAAATCCCCCTAAATTCCAGGATGTTGAAGGGGCAACAACATCTCCTGCAGTAATTAAAAAGTGCCTGGAACGAGAGATTGTCCACAATGCCACACCAGCCCAGCAGACTGGCACCCAACTAGAGAATTCATCAGGAGATCCACAAGTCCAGTGACAGTTTCAGGTTGAGGTATACTAGGACAAACAACTGCTTCTTCCTTTCCCATGCCTCCAAGGCATTCCACTGGAGGGAACCTGGAGTGAAACTGGGCAAAGGGCACTGCCTTGAAGGAGGCTACCATCTTTCCCAGAACCCACATAAAGTGAATCAAGGGATTTGTCAGCATCTTGAGCAAGTAACCCCAAATCCCCAGAGCAAGATATTTGTCCAGAGGAAGGATCATTCTTGCCTGGATGGAATTTAAGACCAGGCCTAAAGATTCCAACCTCTGGGCTAGTATTAAGGCCAACTTATCCAAGTTGAGAACCCCTCCAAACCTGTCCAGAGTGTGCACGGTGTATGGAAGAGCCTCAGGACCAGAGCCAAGACCTTAGTAAACAGTCTGGGAGAAGTGGACAGGCCAAACATAAGGGTCAAACGGAAAATGCCTGCCCACCACAAGCCACATAAACCTTTGGGGCAATGGAAAGATCAAAAACGTAGAGTTAAGCATCTCTGCTATCCACCAACGCCAGCAAACCTCAATGGTGGAAAGAGGCCACCTACTGACTACAGCAATTCTATCTGTAAACATAGAAACTTAAGTCTCTTGAGGTCCAAGATGGGACGAACATCTCTATTCGGTTTTGGAACAGTGAAAGGTTTGAGTAGAAGCCACAAAACCTTTCACCCTCTGGAACAGTAATGAATACGCCTTGAGATTGAGAGAAGCATGAAGAACACAGGGGAAAGGCTCTGAAATTCCAGCTTGTAGCTGCGAGCTACTATGTTGCACACCCACTCATCCATAATCTCCTTAACAAATTTCCACGAAGGCCTGCAAATGTCGCCCCTCCCAACCGAGCAAGTGGGGGAGCTCCTTTATTTGTCCCTTGGCTTAGAGGGCTTTGGAAAACATGTCTTCTTTCGGAATGGAGACAGTCACTTGGACTTTTTTTTAACCTGTAATGCCACGTACACACGACCGGATTTTGAGGGACTAGGTCCGACTGACTTTTGGCAGAGTTCCGACGGACTTTCCAAATGAACGGACTTGGCCACACACAATCACACCAAAGTCTGACGGATTTGAACGTGATGACGTACGACCGAACTAGAATAAGGAAGTTCATAGCCAGTAGCCAATAGCTGCCCTAGCGTCGTTTTTTTATCCGTCAGACCAGCATACACACGAACGGATTCCTCAGTCTGGCGGAGTTCTGGTGGGAAAATTTAAAACATGTTCTATTTCTAAACTCCGCCGGATTTTTGGCAAGCAAAGGTCCGATGGAGCCCACACACGATTGAATTGTCCGATGGACTCGTTCCGTCGGACCTTTGCTGTCAAAAAGTCCAGTAGGGTGTACGCGGCATAAGAGTACTTTTATCCATGGTCACCTTCTGGATGTAATCACTCAACCCAGGACCAAAAAAACATTCAACACAATCCAAATCCTAGACAGTCCTGACAACTGGGAAAAAACTCAGAGGCATTTTTGGTCTGCGATAAACACTATGCTGAGATGCCTAAGGAGTAAATCCATCGGATTAGGATTTTTCTGTGTCCCCTTCAACCGTCTTCCACTATCTGGTCCTCCACTGGTCACTACTCCGTTTATAGGGAGGAATGCTTCTGTTGCAATCAAGGTGGTCTATGCCCGCAAATATTCAGGTAAAGCTGCTATTCCCAGGGATAGCAGATAGCAAAGATATCGGATAGATGGAGGGAGTCAGAGCCACATGGAACATATGGACTCCCAGGAGATTTATTTATTTTTGAAATCCCATGGCGTGCGAAACGCACTCAAAAACTTCACCCGGTGCCAAAAAAAAGTGCACGCACAAAGAGTGAAAACACAAAAAAGTGCAATGGGTACACAAACCCCCTGAAAATCAGAGGGCCTTGCCCTGAATCCCCCAGGGCGTTAGACTCCTGACAGGGACAAGGGTACTTAAAACATGGTCCATCTGGCCGCAACCAGACAGATCACTTTCTCTGGAAGGTCTACCGAAACAGACCCACCCAAGTACTAGGTAGGGCTGCCCTGAAAGGGAGACCCCATGAGAGGATGAACTAAGCCAGAAGGCCATGTCCACCCCCTCCCAAGACTTTTAGGGCAGGCCCGAGGACCTGCTACCCTACTCATCACATGTGCAGTGTACAACATAAAAATACAAAAAAACGTGACAAAGTGCAGGAGGAATAAGTGGAGAGGAGAGTGAAAAGGTGGCCATTGTGCAACACAGTGGCCAGGAATAAAAAAAATTTAAAAAAATTCCTCAGGTCCCAGCCAAAAGGCCCGGCCCAGAAGGCAGGTGCTAAAAAAAAATAAAAATAAAAATAAGAAATAGTGTGTATATGGTGCAGTGACTCTGGTGCCTCAAATCAAAGTGACCCTCACTCACATTAATTTTTCGGCACCTGGACTGCCACTCAAGGGGCACATACAGCATAGGCTTTCAGGACCGCCCTGACCAAAAGCCCAGACCACAGCAGCCCCCACTCCAGTCAGGAAGGCATGAAATTCAGGGAGCTTGGCGAGTCCCCTTTACCATCAGGCACCATCGTCGCTCCCATCACTCCTTCCAAATTCGATTCAGAAATACTAAGCGTTCCTCCCCTGCATGTAGGAGAGGACTCAATGTTCTCTCACGAAAAACTGTCTGGAGCTAGAGCTACTCCAATCTGGGCCAGAAGGCAAGGGACCTGACCCTCTGGGGTCAGACTGCATGCAGCACTTATCCTCATCAGGAGCACCATTCCAGATGGCTCGGCCCCACTGACACCATCATGGATGTTCAGACACCGGCACTGCCGAACCGCCCTTCCAGGTTCAATGACATCATTGGATTTGCATGTGTCCTCCCCACACTCGGGAGTAACACAGCGGCTCCTCTGGAAACTGATAAGAACAGATACTACACTTGATTTTAACCAAAAGGCCGACTCCCAGGAGATAAATTGTATGCCGGGCTGCGCACAGGTTCCCCCAACCTGATGAAGGTATTTTGGACCCCTCACCCACTACATTCCCCCTCCTTTCTGCTGTTAATGAGACATGGCCTGCTGACATATATATATATATATATATATATATATATATATATATATATATATATATATATATATATATATATATATATATATATATATATATATATATATATATATATATATATATATATATATATATATATATATATAGGGACCCTTGGAAGGAGTGTGCCCCAGACATCAACGGATTTCATCCCGCTTTTTCCTGAGACTTCTTCAGGATGATAAGGTTCTGAAAAAGTGCTGGAAAAAGGGGCAGGAAGAAAAGAGCTCCAAAATAAGGTTACTATAAAGAAAGTCCATGACAGACATAAAATAAATTGTCACGCAAGTATACTTCATTGAAAACAAAGCTCAGACTACTTACAAATCTTCTAGCTGTATAGACTGCGACTTTGGTGAATCTCCCTTACCTGCACATACAGTATAAAAATAAAAAAATATGATTATGGTTTTATTTTATTTTAAAAAGCATATGTCAGGAAAATGTTCTCTCCAATACATAACATTTCTCCAGGTTTTATCCCTTTCAAAGTCCAGGTAAGAACATAAAAATACAGGTTGTCCTGCCAAAAATGCACTCCATTTCTATTTCCTGTTGAAATGGCAACA
Source organism: Lithobates pipiens (assembly GCF_037356315.1). Lineage (NCBI taxonomy): Eukaryota > Metazoa > Chordata > Amphibia > Anura > Ranidae > Lithobates > Lithobates pipiens. Next base: position 287,839,095 of record NW_027507903.1, on the reverse strand, counting down.
CACAGTTGAAATTACCGTTGCCTTTTAAAGATGTCAGAGGTTAAACTTTTTCCATACATGACCTTACTTTCTTAAAATTACTTGCTCAAAACAGATCAAGCAAAAATTGTGCATGTTTGTTAGTCCTCATGCACACAGATGTTTACACTCCCGAGTCCTGAATCATAAAAGATTTGTCACTTTCCTGCACCCGGTGGAGACACGTACAGCCACCAATACAGGTGAATGGCTATACGCAGCTGGTTGATTTTACAGTGCCTTGAAAAAAAAAAAATATTCACACCCCTTGAAATGTTCCACATTTTGTCATGTTACAACCAAAAACGTAAATGTATTTTTATTAGGATTTTATGTGATAGACCAACACAAAGTGGCACACAATTGTGACGTGGAAGGAAGATAAATTACTTTCAATTTTTTTTACAAATAAATATCTGAAAAGTGGGGAGCGTGCATTTGTAATCAGCCCCCTTTACTATGATACCCCTAACTAAAATCTAGTGGAACCAAGCTTTGAACATCTCACGGAGCACTGTTCATTCCATCATGCAAAAATGGAAAGAGTTCGGCACAACTGCAAATAGTAGAAGACTTTGTGGTTGAAACGCATAGGGCCTGCATTCTTTTGCTCCCCATATTGCTTTTTCTTTTATGCATCACGTGATTTTTATGCTTTATCACCATTTGTTTGGCGTTTTAATAATACTTTTTCAACAAACCCTTACCGGTTGATCTACACATGTGGAGCGCCTCCATGTTTTTTTCTTTTTTATGTTTGAGCTTTGTCGAGCTGTCCTAAAGACCAATCTTTGAAAGATGGAATCTGGGCTATCCACCTTGAGCTACGAATTTGGAATCGGGGACCTCTGACGGTAGGGATCAAATCCATTTTAGAGGAGGACGTCATCCGGCAGGATGCCTATCATCTGTGGCTATTGTAGCCGTTTAAGCTTGCATGATGCATTGCCGTAGGGTAGATGTGTCCAACATTCATGGTAAGCGTACCCATCCATGTGCCTGTTAGCTATAGCAGTCTGATACAAGATCTACTGTGTTTGTGGATGCTGGAAGATTTGATCCTCTAAAAGTGGACGGATACTAGTGGACATTTACTTTTGGACTCCTTGTCACTGTTGCCATTTTTTCATTCTTACATTTTTGTGCACACTAATTTTATTTTTATTTCTTTATTGTTTCACCATTATCTTACCATGGGCCAAGAGGCCCATGGTAACTCTGAAGCAGCTGCAGAGATCCACAGCTCAGGTGGGAGAATCTGTCCACAGGACAACTATTAGTCGAGCACTCCACAAAACTGGCCATGTGGAAGAAGGTGTTCTGGTCAGATGCAACCAAAATTTTACTTTTTGGCCTAAAAGCAAAAAACACTATGTGTGGTGGAAAACTAACACTGCACATTATCCTGAACATACCATCCCCACCGTTAAAAGTGGTAGTGGCAGCATCATGTGGAGATGCTTTTCTTCAGCAGAGACAGGGAAGCTGGTCAGAGTGGATGGGAAGATTGATGGAGCCAAATCCAGGGCAATCTTAGAAGAAAACTTGTTAGAGTCTGCAAAAGACTTGAGACTGGGGCAGAGGTTCGCCTTCCAGCAGGACAACGAACCTAAACATACAGCCAGAGGTACAATGGAATGGTTTAGATCAAAGTATATTCATGTGTTGGAATGGCCCAGCCAAAGTCCAGACCTAAACCCAATTGAGAATCTGTGGCAAGACTTGAAAATTGGTGTTCACAGACGCTCTCTCCATCCAATCGGACAGAGTTTGATCTATTTTGCAAAGAATGGGCAAAAATTTCACTGTCTATATGTGCAAAGCTGGTAGATATACCCAAAAAGACTAGCAGCTGTAATTGCAGCGAAAGGTGGTTCTACAAAGTATTGACTCGGGGGGGCTGAATACAAATGTATCCCACACTTTTCATTTTTTTTTTTTTTTTTTTTTTTTTTACAAATAACACAATTTATCATTTTCCTTCCCCTTCACAATTGCGTGCCAATTTGTGCTGGTCTATCACAAAAAATCCCAATATAATACATTTACGTTTTTGGTTGCAACATGTCAAAATGTGGAAAATTTCAGGGCACTGTAAATGCTGATGGCTTCTGCATACGGGGTAATTAGTGAAACATGGAGGTGGATAGTTTAGTGAAGAATGCCATAAACACAGATAAATGCCTACGTCTACAAGCAGCTGGTCATGTACAGCCAGTCCCTTGTATTACTATGTACATTTTACAATTTAAGTCTCGAATGTAAACGTAAATGTCTGTGTGCATAATCAAAGTTCAAAAACAAAGGGTTATACATTATCATTCCTTAGGCCTCATGCATACCTGATCTAAAACATGCCTGTTTTACAGGAGTTTGATATTTCGTTTCTGCCTCCAAATGCCCCTCCATGTCCATACACACGCTAGGCGTTTACAGGAGTTTAAAGGAAGTTTGGCAAAAGAAAAATAAAAAAAAATAAAAAAAACACTGATGCACCTAAATGCGGGTAAACGATATTAAATGCGATTAAGCGCAGGTGCAGAAGTAGTTAATATTTTGGCCAATTAAATGAATAAACTACCAAGTGCTTGACACAGCTAAACGCATTAACAAAAATGCGGCTTAGGAGTGTTTTTGAAGCAGCTTTTCCCCTTGCGTTTACAAGAGCCCGAGTGTGCACGAGGCCTTAGATGTGGTAACTGCATCGGTCTTCATCCTTCATATATATTTTTTTCCTTATATTTTTACTTTGTAATCTTGCCAACACCACACTTCCATTCCTTTCATTTCTATACTCTCTTCTCTACGTTATCTGTGGATAGCGTCAAGGTTGTCGCACAGGCTGGACATCAAATATGTGTCTGATCCTCGCCATTGATGGACTAGTAGTTTACAAAATAAAAATGTTATATGCCATCTTTTTAGCCCAAAGGGAAGTGACAAGGACACATGGAGACACTTCATATGGTATTTTTGTTCTTGTGTTTAGATCCATTTCAATAAAACTCAGTCCTGATTCATCAACTGACCTTTTGGGTGATGGGTCACAAAATAACTTCAGGGACATCAGCATGTCTTAGAAGCTTGAATCTTAAGAAAGCAGATCTTCCTTTAAAAAGGAAACTTGTACTGCCATTGATAAAGTGTTTTTAAAAAATGTTGAATGCCTACTATTATAATCCAAAGGCTTCAGTCCAGAATCATGAACTGAACAAGTATGCAAGACAGGTTTCCTGACTTCACTATCTGCACACTTGTTTAGGGGCCAGGCAACAAATATCTTCAGAAGGAGCTCTGTGTCAAGTTCACATATCCCTTGTTAGAAGTTTCCTTTGAGGACAAAGACATTTTTTGTTTTCTCTTACAGCTTTTAATGCAAGACAAGCAACTGATATTACCTGTTGCTGTTTTAACAGGCGACACAAAAGCTTGCAGGCCAGATTCATCACAACTCAGGTTAGACAGATCCAAGCAACGTTTTGGGGTCTCACTGCAAGAAAGAAGTTATAGGAATGTAAATTTAGATTATTAACTCAGTTAAGCAGTCTTCACATGCAAAATTACACAAATTGAAGAGAACTGTTAAAGTGTAACTAATTTCTAACAAAGAACTTCTCTTAGGGGTTTGTGAATAAACATTTGCTTTGCAAACGTGTCTATGATTCAACAAATCTTTACCAAGATTTGCGTAATGCAGTTATTTACTAGAATCATTGGTGCCAACTAGTGGCAATAATGCAGTATTTTTTCTGAATGAGGCATTGCAGGACAAATACTGCATTATTGCCACTAGATGGAGCGGAAAATCCTAGAGAATAAACCTATTAAGAAAATTATGGTGAATATCATTTGCACAGCAGATTTGCCCTTTTTGTTCTGTTAGAGCTAAAAACGAGGTAGATGGAAAAAAGAAAATAAAAAAAATAAAAAAAAAAAAAAAAAATTATATATTATATTTATTATCATATCATTTCACATCCTTTTCAGCTATCACATGATCCGCTGGCTTTCTCGTGGTCCCGTCTGACAAATGCAGCGGGCACAGCCGAGAATCCCCGGCTGACACTTGGGATAGGAGAGGAGAGGCCGGACCATGTGATCGCTGAGAAGAGCTGTGAAAGGAGGTATAGTTTTAAGGGCGAAGTCCACCTTTTGGGAAAAAATAAACATATGCACCCACATTTGCAAAAAATAAATAAAATCACAACAACCATTTTATTTAGTACTTTATTAGTGCTATTAATAGTTTATTCATTCACAGATAATGTAGCTGTGTGGGCAGAGCTGTGGTAACTAGGGTCTGCTATGTAGCATGTTACACCCTAAAATGTATGGGTGCAACATGTAACATACTATAAAAAGATGGAGTTAGCCCTTAAAAAAGTTTACATTTTAAGTCCAAAGATTACTCAAAACTCCCAAACCCTTATATATGCAGTACATTTTCAGTAGAATAAAATGGCGCCAAGTGTGTTTTTTTTGTCACATGATAATTGTGCTACCGTTGACCACTGTCTACATTTTCGGTATAAAAAAAATCTCTTGTAAACACGGTAAAACGGACGTTTTAAACGTGGGTTTTTTTTTTCTGTCAAGTTAAATCGTTCAGGAGAGGTTGTAAAAACGTCCCGTGCACATTAAGCCTTAAGCCCCATACACACCATCGGACTTTCTGCTGTTTTTTGTCTTCAGATTTAGCAAAACCATGTAGTGCAAGGGCCTGCCTGATTGCATAGAAATTGAAACTCCTAAGGTTTGACCTCATATTATATGGTTTTTGTAAATCTGAAGAAAAAAAATAAATAAAAAATCATCAGAAAATCTGATAGTGCTAGGGGGAGGCGGAATCAAGAGAATGGCAGTGGAAGTTAAATGAAACATTATTGAAGCAAAATGAATATAAGGAGAAATTAGAACAAGAACTGGATGTCTTTTTCTCAACAAATAAAGTAGGAGAAACAACACCTTTCTGTATATGGGAGACACATAAATGTGTCGAGAGGAATATTTCTCTGGGAGCACATAGAAAACATAAATTTAATGAAAAGATTGATAAGCTGCTTAAAGATATTAGGGAATTAGAAATAGTACATAAAAAATAAATCACAAGCACAAGCAGTAGAACAGAAATTAGATGGTTTGCGTGAAAAATTTAATCTCCAACTAATAGAAAAAGCGAAAGCGAAAGCAAAGCTAACTCGAGGGAGGTGGATATTTTATGAATTTGGGATTGCTGGCAAATGCCGTTAGAGAAAATACTACCCGGAACTCAATTACACAAATTAAAAACGCAGAGAGAAGAAATGGTTAATACCTCACAGAATAAAAATAAAGAAAAAAGGACACATATATATTTTCCCTACCATGAAAGAGTATGGAACTTAACAAAAAAATTCATACAATAAGAATAAAAAAAATATATTTCTTTTGCTGGAATTAAAATGAATATAAAGCCACGATGCGAGACACAAGGAGAGACAATATGACCTAGGTCTCTTGAACGATTAAGCTGAGGTGGCAAAAATAAAAAAAAATACCTTGCAGAAAATTGCTCAGGTATTTAAAGAAAACTATAAGAGGCTATAACAGCTGGAAAAGAAACCTACCCTGGCAGAGGACCTAAAAAAACAAAAAAAAAAAAAAAAAAAAAAAGAGAAAAAAGCTAAAGAATATATTGAAAGGACAGAAATGCCAAAGATAACAGGAGATGGCCAGAGAAATTGATGTACCAATTACCCCAGAGGAATTTATAAAGGCATTAAAAATATTGAAATTGGGTAAGGCACCAGGTCCGGATGGATTTACCCTGTCATACTATAAATTGTTTGCGGAGAAATTGGCTCCGAGATTTATAGAAGCCTATAATTCAATACGTGAAGGGAAGCAAATTCCAACAGAAACATTATTGGCACATATAACAGTAATCCCAAAAGGGAAGGATCCTTAATGCCCTAGCTACCGACCTATTTCACTGTTGAATGTGGACCTCAAAGTGTTCACAAAGATATTAGCCATGAGATTGATAAATCTGATTCCGGAATTAATACACCCAGATCAAGTGGGGGTTATCCCTGGGAGAGACGGAAGAGAAAATACACAACCGGTGGTGAATACAATTTACCTGGCACAAAAACTGCACAAGTCAATGGTGCTAGGATACGCGGATGGGGGAAAAGCGTTTGATCGGGTAGATTGGATATTCTTAAAAGCGGTATTACAGCATATAGGCCTGGGGGATGGGATGCTGCGATTTAATTTATATTCAAAACCAAGTGCCAGGGTGAAAGTAAATGATAGTCTTTCTCCATCTTTAACGGAACATGCCAGGGATGTCCCCTTTCACCCCTGATATTCATTTTGACAATAGAACCTTTTTTAAGGAAAATACGTGCCAATGTGAATATTAAGGGGGTGAAAATGGTGACCGGATGGAGGAGGAGGAGGAGGAGGAGGCTGTGCGTGTGTGAGCGAGTGCCTCGCCCTCCCCTCTCTACCCTGCAATGAGTGGCTGCCTGTGACACGGAGCTACCTGGCTGAGCTCAGCGGAAGCCTATGCAAGGTCGGAGCACTCTCGTCCGCCTCTCTGATTATTGGCCCGCCGAGCGGCACGCCTGGAGCCGACTGGCGGCCGTGCAGGGGGGGGGGATGCAGGTGACGTGCCTCTTTTTTTATCCCCCTCCACCGTCCTCTGCTTGAGCGGCCCGCCGGAGAACGGAGGAGAAGCTGGGACTAGAGAAGCGGTGGGAAGAGCCAGTGTCTCCTTAGCCTAAAAAAAGTGTATATCACTATTGACAGCAAGAGAGGCAGAGAAGTATGGTGTGAGAAGGAACTGACGAGCGCTGCATTGTCATATACAGGGTGGTGAGTGACTAATGTCCGATGAAATTGTGAACTGTGAACTGTATATGCCAAGATGTGGAAGGATATTGAGTTTTACAGTCGCTCACCCTCTGCTGCTGATTCTCTGATACTCCTCCAGTGATTCTTTGATATCCCTCCAGTCATTCTTGATAAATTATTTAAATATAGTCTAGAGGAGAGGCTGGGAACGGATCACAGGATAAATCCTAGGCTGTATTTTGGTGCTTGTGGAGTCAACCCTTTCATTACCATTTGGATCTATCCAGACCTATTTGGACTGTATTATAGCCTGTCTAAAATTAGTGTAAAACAATCAGTCGTTTAAAGCCATCAGTGGATATTCAATAATTGAACCCAATAAATTTTTATGTGCTGTGGGAGAAGATAGACGCCATTGTGTGATTGACAAGAAGCAGAGAACTTTGTTCTGTCGTACATTATTTGGTCTCCTTCACTCCCAGTTTGTATTTGTTTGGGACGCTCTCCCTAAAACAAAAAGATTACTATGCTGTCGCACCGTGCGACTAAAGCAAGCCAAGCCGCTGCGGCTGCAAAACTAGAAAAATACGCGCACAACAGTGGGCAGGTACCTAATTAAACTTCCCCCGAAAGGTATTCAACAGGGGCAGCAAGCCCAGACCAATAGGCTGTCAGGTGCCGTGGGAGTTAGGAAAAGCCAGGGGCTAAGTCACCCCCCGATGGTACTGGAAGGAGGAGAGGATGGGGAGCGACTTATGGGTCAGCCCACTGGGGTAGCCTCGGCGGGGGCACCCGGGTTGCCGGGGGGGCCCAAGGCGAGGTGGAACCTGAACCATCATTAAAAGAGGTATTGCTGGCTGTCAACTCCTGTAGAGAATCTTTAGGGGAAATGAGCCCCCAACATGTTACCATTCAGGAGGAACTCTCCTATGTTAGACAAGATATCCAGAAAATACAGGAAAGGACTACAAATCTAGAGGACCAGGTCGGTCAGGTGGAGGATGACTTGGGCCCTTTGATACGGGAGATTAGGACCATGCAAGAGCAGTTAATCAAACAGGAAAATAAACTGGATGAAATGGAGAATAAGATGAGAAGGAAGAACGTTCGGATAGTGGGTTTACCGGAACACTGTGAGGGCCCAGACCCAATAGGTTTCCTAGAGAAATGGTTTGTAGACATTTGGGCAGGGTACCCTATCACCACTTTTTGCCATTGAAAGAGCGCACAGAGTCCCTGTAAGACCCCCCACAAGCTGGAGCCCCTTCAAGACCGTTTCTGGCTAAATTACTACTTTATAAAGACAAAGACTATCACACGTAAAGCTAGAGAAATAGGCAAGATTATGTACAATGGTTCCCGGGTATCGATCTTTCCGGACTTTTCGCCAGAGTTGCAAAAAAGGAGAGCCAAATTTGGGGAAGTGAAGCGGAGACTTCGTCAACTAAATTTGACATATGCATTGTTTTATCCAGCAAGACTATGGGTAAACTCCCCTGAAGGGGCTATAGTCTTTGATACTCCGAAAGGTGCAGAGGACTGGTTGACAACTTTTACCCAGAGACAGTAATATGATTGAACTGCGAAAACTTTTTTCTTTGTTTCCCTTTTTCTCCCTTCCCCCCCCTCCCCCTTTTCTTTTTGGAAGGGGGAAGGGAAAAGAACACTGGGTGTTTACAGTGTTACACTAGAGGAAGGGGGGAGAGGAAGATGGGTAGGGTGAGAGGGAAGTGGACCGCGGGGCACCCCTGGCTGGATGGTGCCAGTTATGGAGGAGTTAGTGTTCTGCATTCCTCTTATGTTTGTTCTTTGATTGGAGTTTGGGGGGGGTCGTTTGGGTGGGGGGAGGGAGGGGAGGAGAGGGGGTGGGGGGGTTAATTCTAAAAGAAGAATAAAGCGGAATGGTTCACGAGTGAGGTGTGCATGGAAAGGTCACGTGAGTAGGCCCCAAGTGATGCCTAGAGAGGCAATGCGAGGAACGTATGAGATGGGTGATGGTAATGAGGGGAGGGAGATAAGGGTAACACACGGAAGGATTACTTGGTATGTAAGGTATAGGGATGAATGGAAAAAGTACACTCAGATTTGGAGCACTAAATAGGATTTATTTAACCACAGTGAAACAAGGGCTAAAAGACACTCAAGACACCCACAAAAAATTTATTAAATTGAATAATAAAAGGTGGGATTCACATATTTTATATAAGCACTATTAGTTTCAATGAGTGAACCTACAATGTCAGGGAAGGGTGGATTTATTTTATATTTTCTTGGAATGTTAGAGGCTTGGGAGACTTGAGGAAAAAGGCAGCGGTTAGGTCGTTGGCCAAGTCACATGGAGCAACGATTCTCTGCCTGCAGGAAACACACTTTACAAATGCCTCTAGTTGACAACTGGGGTGGGCGGAATATCCCATCCAATATCATTCAGTCCATACATCCTTTTCTAGGGGGGTCAGTATTCTGATTAAAGCAGGAACACCCTTTAACTGTTTCCAGGCTAAGTTAGACGAGCAGGGGAGATCTATTTTACCATATATAAAAATATAAGAGAAAATACTGATCATGGGTAATTTGTATATACCACCACCCTTTTCTACAGATATCCTATACGAATTGGTCGAGTTTGTGTTAGATAAGCTGGGAGTCCCACTAATAGTGATGGGAGATTTTAATATGGTTATGGATAAAACGATGGATAGACTCCCCCATGGGGTACAACAGAGGGTCGCTTACCCCAGTTTGAGAGAAATGGGCCTGAAGGATCTTTGGAGAATTCAGGACCCAAAAACTCGATCTCTCTCGTGCTTTTCTACTACACACTCGAGTTTGTCAAGGATAGATTTGATTATGGGGAATGATGAGGCGATGGCATTAGTAAATAAGATAAAATACTTGCCAAGAGGATTTTCAGACCACTCAGGAATGACAGCCTCTAGTTTTAGGGGAGGAAAATCACTTCCAGAAGTGGAGAATTAGTCCCTCTTGGCTGGAGCTCATGGGAGAACCAAAGGAAGTGCTAATGGCATTAAGAGAATATTTAGATCTGAACACGGGCACGGCCTCGCCAGGTATTGTGTGGGATACCCTGAAGGCTTACCTTCAGGGTCTCCTGATACAACAGATCTCAAAAATCAAAAAACAATCTAGGGAAAGGGAAGAAAATGCTTCAAAGAGAGTGATATATCTAGAGGACCAGTACATTAAGGACCCGACATCTGACAACCTGGGGGTATAGTTGGATGCCCAGCAGGAATATCGTCTTATAATGATGGGGAAAGCAGAAAACAAATATATCTTTCAGAAACAAATAGCATTTGGGGAAGGTAAAAGGGTAGGACGGATGTTGGCACACCTAGTGAGAACAAGCTCATCACCATCTATGGTACCAAGGATTAGCTCGGTAGAGGGGAGGACATTGACAGACAAGACAGCTATATTGGAAAGGTTTAGGTCCTATTATGAGGCTCTATATCATTCCCAGCAGGATGAGGAAGGGGAGTGAATCGACAAATTTTTTGAGTCATTGAGAATGCCTTACTTCTCTAAGGAAGATAGTGCCGCTCTGGACAGCCCTATAACGCTGGAAGAAATCCAGTGTACTGTACAGGAAATGGCGGGACAAAAAGGCCCCAGGCCCCGACGGCCTGCCGGTGGAGGTCTAGCGACATTTTGGTGAGATACTAAATCCGGAACTGCTGAAAGTTTTAAAACGGGGCGATATTAAAAGGGGAGCTTCCTCCATCTATGATGGAATCAACTATAATAGTAATCCCGAAGGAAAATAAAGACCCTCTCGATCCCTCTTCATATAGACCCATTTCTCTATTGAATATAGCTGTAAAGATCTTGGCGAAGGTCTTGGTGGCTAGATTAAACGGAGTGATAGAGAAACTCATCCACCCTGATCAATCGGGGTTTATCCCTGGTAGATCCACGAGTATAAAAATAAGGCGGGTGTATTTAAATCTTCAGATACCAGTGGATGGAGACGGTCAGAGAGCGGTTCCATCGTTGGATGCCAAGGCCTTCGACACTCTAGAATGGAGATATTTGTGGAGAGTCTTGAAAGAATTCCAGATCGGACCGACATTTATAAAATGGGTAAAAATGTTGTATAGATCCCCCGTAGCAAGGGTAAAAATAAATAACGATAGCTCTGTTGGGTTTAGATTGAGGAGGGGTACGAGACAGGGGTGTCCTATGTCGCCTCTTTTGTTTGCCATGGCATTTGAACCCCTGGCCGTGTCCATCAGACTAAATGCAGGGAGATAAAAGGGTATAGGAGAGGGGAGGAGGAAGAGAAAATTATACTATTTGCAGACGATCTTCTTCTGCTTCTCGGAGATATACAGAACTCAATAGGGGAAGTAATGTATAGAATTAAAAACTTGGGAGAACTTTCAGGATTAAGGATAAATTGGGGAAAATCCTGTTTACTACCAGTTAACCCCCTGGATAGCCCCCTTCCCAGAGAGGTTGCTCGTCTGCAAATAGTAAGCCAAATGAAATATTTGGGCATTTATATTACTAAAGACCCCAAACAGTATATAGTGAATAATTTAGCTCCATTGCTATTTAAATTTAAGGGAAAATCAACATTTGGAAGAAACTTCCTCTATCAGCAGCAGGCCGAGGTAATTTAATTAAAATAATACTTTTGCCACAACTTATGTACATTTTACACAATTTCCCAATATGGATCTATAAGAAATGGTTTTACAAGATAGACTCCATGTTCAGAGAATTGATTTGGAAGGGGGGGTCAAGCGCAGATTAGTTTAAAAACTTTACAATGTCCAAGTAATGAAGGGGGTGTGGCAATCCCCCACCCATTCAACTACTTTTTAGCAGCCCAGTTGCAACACCAGGTAAGAGGGGACATAGAGAGTAATGGACGAGGAAAGAGAACAATCCTTGAACAATTTCTTGGTAGGTCAGTGGTAGAAGCATTGGAGGCAGGGATCTTTATGCAAGACATTCCTACACTTGGTCTAATTATAAAAGGTGTGGGAAACATCCAAAGGAATATTGGGGTATAGGGGGATTTACTAAATATTCTCCCCTATGGGCCAATAATAAGTTGGGCGAGTTACAAAAAATAGGACAAATCAAGGAATGGGAAAGAAGAGGTATAAAGTCTATCCACCAGATTTACCAAAATAGTAATCTGAAATCCTTTCAGGAATTAAGGGATCAGTTTGCAATACCAAAAAAAATGTTTTTTTTTTGAAGATATCTGCAGGTCAGACACGCGTTGGAAAAAGAGTTTGAGAAGGACGCAATAAAATGGTGTGAGATACCAGTAATACAGGAAATACTGCGAGTGAAATCGAGGAAAGGACTAATATCCAAAACTTATGCAAGTATACATAAGATGTCTCGGGCTATATCACAGGAGCAAGTGTATAGGAAGAAATGGGAAATAGATGTGGGAAATCTCTCGGAAGCCCAATGGGAGAGGGTTCTTGAGTTGGCGCCGTGGGTATCCCTCTCTTCATCTCAAAAAATGTCCCACTTATTTCTATTGTATAGAGCATACTATACGCCCAAGAGACTTTTTGTTCGGTCGAAGGCAGAACTCTTTATGCCCTAGATGTGGAAGGATGGAAGGAGATATGATACACATGTTTTGGAGGTGCCCCAAGCTGCATCGCTACTGGAGGGAGGTTGTGGAAATAATAACCCAGGTATTTGAGACGGTGATAGATAGGGAACCCTTGGGGTGTGTACTGGGATGGATAGACGGAGGATGTGATCCCAAAAAGGTACTAACTTAGCAAAAATTAGATGCCTTTTCCAGGCTAGGAAACTTATAGCTCAGAAATGGCAATCCTCGTCCCCCCCCCCCCCCCCAGAAGTGGAGAGTGGGTGCAGAATATGAATGGCGTAGTCCTTAACCACTTGCCGACCGCCGCACGACGATGTACGTCGACAGAATGGCACGGGCAGGCATATGGGCGTACCTGTACGTCCCTGCCTACCCGCGGGTGGGGGGCCCGATCGGGCCCCCCCCCCCCCCGGTGCCTGCGGCGGTCGGTATTCGTTCGGGAGCGATCCGGGATGAGGGGGCGGCCATATATTCATGGCCACCCCCTCGCGATCACTCCCGACGAATGGAAATGCTCCGTGACATCACTTCCTCTCCTGTAATGTAAACACAGGAGAGGAAGTGATGTAATCTCTCCTCCGTGTCGGTATTTTTCGTTCCGACACCGAGGAGAGAGGATCGGTGAGTTGCACCAACACGACACTACACAGTAGAACATGCCAGGCACACTCACACCCCCCCGATCACCCCCCCAATTACCCCTGCCCCCCAGTCACAGTGACACCAATGTCATTTATTTTTTTTTTTTGCATTGGTGTCATTTGTGACTGTAATAACTGTTAGGGCAGTTAGGGTTAGCCCCCTTTAGTTCTAAGGTACCCCCCTAACCCCCCCAATAAAGGTTTAACCCCGTGATCACCCCCCGTCGCCAGTGTCACTAAGGCTGGGTTCACATTGCAGCGGTTTATGAGAACGGATGTGATTCGCACCGCACTGCAGTGCAAATCACATCCGATCTCTGTGCGATTCGAGTTCAGCCATACAGATAGTATGGCTGAATTTGCGTCGCACCCGCCGCAAATTCGCACGGGACCCTTTTTTTGGTCCGCAGCAGAATCGGATCGCATGGGTGTTCACACCATGCGATCCGAGTTTGCAGATCGCACTGCGATATGCGAACTGATCTGGGGGTGTCATTAACATTTCACTGACACTCCCAGCAGTTCGCATAGGGCAGTGTGAACTGCCGCCGGGAGGCATGCGATGCGGGAACCCGCCGCGGATTCGTGGCGTTCCTGCATCGCTCCAGTGTGAACCCAGCCTAATAAGCAATCGTTTTTCTGATCGCTGTATTAGTGTCACAGGTGACGCTAGTTAGGCAGGTAGGTATTTAGGTTCGCCGCAGCTTTTTATAGCGCCAGGGACCCCCATATACTACCGCATAAAGCCCCCTGATTGCCCCCTAGTTAACCCTTTCACCAGTGATCACCATATAACTGTTACAGGTGACGCTGGTTGGTTAGTTATTTTTTTATAGTTTCAGGGCACCCGCCATTTATTACCTAGTCTCACTAGTGTACCCCTAAATTTAGGGGTGTCTACTTTCCAAAATGGGTCATTTGGGGGGGGTTTGTGCCATCTTGGCATTTTATGGCCTTCAAAACTGTAACGCCCTTAGAAAGCCTGAAGGCGGTGCTTGGTTTTCGGGGCCCCGTACGCGGCTAGGCTCCCAAAAAGTCCCACATATGTGGTATCCCCGTACTCAGGAGAAGCAGCAGAATTTATTTTGGGGTGTCATTTCACATATGCCCATGGCATGCGTGAGCAATATATCATTTAGTGACAACTTTGTGAAAAAAAAAAAAAAAGTTTGTAATTTTCCCGCAACTTGTGGCAAAATATAAAATATTCCATGGACTCAACATGCCTCTCAGCAAATAGCTTGGGGTGTCTACTTTCTAAAATGGGGTCATTTGTGGGGGTTTTGTGCCATCTTGGCATTTTATGGCCTTCAAAACTGTAATAGGTAGTGAGGAGTGAAGTCAAATATTTACGCCCTTAGAAAACCTGAAGGCGGTTCTTGGCTTTCGGGGCCCCGTATGCGGCTAGGCTCCCAAAAAATCCCACACATGTGGTATCCCCGTACTCAGGAGAAGCAGCAGAATTTATTTTGGGGTGTCATTTCACATATGCCCATAGCATGTGTGAGCAATATATCATTTAGTGACAACTTTGTGTAAAAAAAAAAAAATTTTTTTTTGTCATTATTCAATCGCTTGAGGCAAAAAAAATAAAATATTCAATGGGCTCAACATGCCACTTATCAATTTCCTTAGGGGGTCTACTTTCCAAAATGGGGTCATTTGGGGGGGGTTTTGTACTGCCCTGCCATTTTAGCACCTCAAGAAATGAGATAGGCAGTCGTAAACTAAAAGCTGCGTAAATTCCAGAAAACGTACCTTAGTTTGTAGATGTGACAACTTTTGCGCAAACCAATAAATATACAGTTATTGACTTTTTTTTTACCAAAGACATGTGGCTAAATACATTTTGGCCTAAATGTATGACTAAAATTGAGTTTATTGGATTTTTCTAATAACAAAAAGTAGAAAATATCATTTTTTTTCAAAATTTGCGGTCTTTTTACGTTTATATCGCAAAAAATAAAAATCGCAGAGGCAATCAAATACCATCAAAAGAAAGCTCTATTTGTGGGAAGAAAAGGACGCAAATTTTGTTTGGGTATGACCGCGCAATTACCAGTTAAAGCAGCGCAGTGCCAAATTGTAAAAAGACCTCTGGTCATTGACCAGCAAAATGGTCCGGCCTGAAAGTGGTTAAAGAGGGATTCCACCAAAAAAAAAAAAAAAATATTAAAAGCCAGCAGCTATAAATACTACAGCTGCTGACTTTTAATAAATGGACACTCACCTGTCCCGGGTTCCAGCGATGCCGGCAGCCGAGGCCGATCGATCGCTCGGCTCTCGGCTGCTGTAGTCACCATTCTAGGTGAGGGAATCAGGAAGTGAAGCGAATCGGCTTCACTTCCCGGTTCCCTACTGCGCATGCGCGAGCCGCGCAATAAAAAATCTCTGCGCCGTCACTGGGACCCGTGTGTGTCCCAGCAGACAGCGCGGCAGGGCAGGAAATGGCGTAGACTCCCACGGGAGTCTATGCCCGGAAGTGGGTGAAAATACCTGTCTTTGACAGGTATCTCCACCCCCCTCCCCCCTGAAAGGTGTCAATTGTGACACCGGAGGGGGGGAGGGATCCGATCAGCGGAGGTTCCACTTTAGGGTGGAATCCCGCTTTAAGGAAAGGGTAATATATATATATATAAAAGACAGGGAGGTATAAAAAAAGTTTGATAAGATCTGGAAGATGTGGTGCAAGAAAATGAACAATGGTATCTATACCTAAGTGGAAGGGTTGTTGGCTAGGGAAATAGTGTAAGGAGAATGTTGGTGTGAATGGGTAGGATGGATGAAGGTAGGGAATGGAAAGGAGTAAAAGGGTTGTGTGGAATTTTTATTGTTCTTACCTAAATCTGTATGGCAACGTTGTAAGTTTTTGTATGCTTTGTTAAAAGTGAAAAGAAATAGAGATAAAAAGTAAAAAAAATAAGGTGCCCAAAAAAAAAAAAAAAAAAGGGGGGGTGAAAAAAATAAATAAATAAAAAAATAAAAATAAAGAAGAACAGAAGTTGGTGGCTTATGCAGATAATTAGATTTTTTTTGTAACTGCCCCAATTACGTCTCTTCCATCTTTATTGATGGAGTTACGAGAATATGGGAAAATATCTAATTTCAAAGTAAATTATGGAAAATCAGAAGCAATGTGGATAGAAATAAATTCATCCCATCTACAAGCGATATCCACACAATTCGATTTTAGATGGACGAATTCATATATAAGCTACTTAGGAACATAAATGTCAAAAAAAAAAAAAAAAAAAAAATCGGAATGAGCTGTTCGAACTCAATTATATCCCATTGTGATCTTCAGAAATGGGACAAAGATTTCCACGTGGTTTGGGAGATCTAATATTATCAAGATGAATGTGATGCCAAGACTCCTATACTTAATACAGACTATACTAATTAAGATCCCCCTAAGCTTTTTAAAGGATCTTAGATCAAGATTCTTGAAGTTTATTTGGGCTGGGAAACCAGCAAGAGTACGTCGAAATATCTTAGTACTCCCCAAAGGAAAAGGAGGTATAGGACTCCCAGATCCAATAAAATATCATGAAGCCTCACATTTAGCTAGAGTAGTGGAATGGTGTAGGCTTAAAAAAGATAAGTCTTGGATACAGACAGAACAAGCAGTGACAGATATCCCACTGGAAGGACTAATGTGGATCCCAGACACAGAGGTGCCAATAGGAGTAAGAAAACATCCAACAATAGGCGAGACAATACAAACAATTAAAAAAGTATTTAGAAAACCATCTATCCTCGAGAAATCCTAGTCCGCTCCTCCCAATCCTGGGTACTCCAACATTTGAATCGGGAACAGATCCAAAATTTAAAACAATACGAGAGAGGCATTAGCAGAATGTGTAATTTTTCGCTAGAAAATCGGTTAATGACAAAAAAAATAAAAAAAAGACATTGAAAAAGAAACATCAGAGTTAGATCCTTTCAGAATGAGGCAATTAGAAGCTTTTATTAGATCTAAATCAAAAAGGTATATGTAGAAATAAGGGCACTGACTGAGTTTGAGGAGATCTGTTTGAAAGGAGATGTACATGTGAAATTTATGGAAAAAAAAAAAAAAAAAAAAGGAGGGAAAAATAAAGAATTTATATAAAAAAAAAAAAAAAAAAAAAAATAAAAAAAATCTGATAGTGTGTATGGGCATTTAGAGTACAAGTAAACGACGGCCCTTGAATTAATGTCCTTTCTTTGGTGTGCACAGCGATACCCAATATGTGTGGCACAAGTGTTGCTTAATACGCATGTGCTCATACTTACTTTTCTGTGTATGTGTTTTTTTTTTAAAAATGTGTATCGCTATTCCCGAAAAAGTCGCTTGGTAATTTGGGTTCTCTGTTCTGTACCTCAGCGCCAAGAAAACCCTCAGCCTGGTTGAATACTGCGGGGTCCAGCTTCAAGCAGAGAGCTCGCAGACATGTAGTTCATGCACCAAGTAGGTTTAAAGAGGAAGTAAACCCTGATGGGTTTTTACTTCCTCTGTCTCCCTGCAAAGGTAAAAGCATAATGGGCTACTATGCATTGCATAGTAGCCCATTATGTGTCACTTACCTGACACAGGAGCCAGCGATGTCACCGTCTCCATCTTCTTCCGGGTATCGCTGCTCCGGCCACTTACAGCGCCGGAGCAGCGATGACGTCAATCCCGCGCATGCGCATGGGGGCCGCAACTAACGGCATATCGCCGTTAGCAGCGGCATGCTGCTAATGGCGATAGTGCGCCTGCGCGCCGCTGTCTACGGCGCATGCGTTGTACACAGCTGTGACTCTTTTAGTAAAATATCTCCTAAACCATGTAGGTTTAGGAGATATTTCTTGGACCTACAGGTAAGCCTTAATCTAGGCTTACCTGTAGGTCAAAGTGGTTTGTAAGGGTTTATAACCACTTTAAGGGCTTCCTTCCCATGTTTATTGGTAAGCGTTTTAAACAAATCAAGAAGATTCCCTCGCAGAGATAAGCATCACAAACAAAAGTCCAGCAGAAACCGGTTATTATGCCTTCTGACTAGTAAATAGACCCCACTTGGTCTGCTTCACACATGTTACCTCACAGCCTGCTTGCATGCTTTCCCAGCAACTACCCATTAACGCAGGGAAAGAAAACCTACCTTGGTGGGGAACAAGGTATGGTCAGTAATTACCCCATGCTTCCTGCTAAAAACCTTCCAATGCCACCCATTTAACTCACGAACCGCAAAATCATATACGACAGATGCACTCCATTCACAACTGACAGGCACGGTTTGTCACAATACCTTTAACCTGGCTGTGAATTAGCACAAGGAAAGAGACACAAGACCCTTTTAGTGGTAAATTAATGCAATGTATTGGTACAGGTTAGAATAAATGGCAGTTTGAGAATAAATGAACACACAGAAGGTAGGTTCAGATACAGTCAGCTCAGGGCCGGATTAACATAGGGGCTATTGGAGCTGCAGCTCCAGGCCCCTTTCTCAAGATAGGCCCATTTGCCCAAAAAAAAAAAAAAAAAAAAAAAAAAAAAAAGATCGACTTTGAGGATTGTAGCTCAGCGATCAGGAGTCACAGAGACCCACTCTAGCACTGGTTAAAATATGGGGCTGCTATCATCTATGGTTCCGGAGATATACGGGGCTCCTTGCGAAGCCTGTCAGAAGCTACATACAGAGCGGCCAGTTTAAATACAAGCTGGAACACTCTGCAGCAGACAGAGGATGAACTCACAGTGCTTATAATAATTATTTGTATATTACTTATGATAATTAACCCCTTGCCACCCAGGCCCATTCTGAGACTTCTCTCCTACATGTAAAAGTCATCATTTTTTTTATGCTAGAAAATTACTCAGAACCCTCAAGCATTATATATTGTTTTAGCAGACACCCTATGGAATAAAATGGTGGTCTTTGCAACTTTTTATGTTACATGATATTTGCGCAGCAATTTTTCAAACGTTTTTTTTTGGAAAGAAACTGTTTCATTCATAAAAAAAAAAAACACTAAAATTAGCACAATTTTTTGTTGTGTACTAAGCGATGCTTTACATTTTTTTACAGGTTACATGTTTAGAGTTACAGAGGAGGTCTAGTGCTAGAATTATTGCTCTCGCTCTAACGATCGTGGAGTATGTAACCTGTGTGTATCTAGCTCTGATACTAACCAGTGCCTACCCAGGGACTGACTAGTATCTCTACCCAGCCTGTCCCCACACACACTCTCACCTGCTGACCTGTGAATGGGGCAATCACTCCCGCAGTGTTATTGTGTTCTGCCAGTGAATACAATGATTTGTGTTGCTAACTATAGCTGGCAGCACTGATTGTTTTGGGGAAAACCTGACAGGCTGGTTGTACTCAAGTTGGTTAATAGGTTGACTTGTGTAAAACCAGCTAGCCCATACATAGATCGACTATGGCTGGTCTCTGCTTAATTGGTGTAATTTCAATCCATGTCTGGCCCGCTTAACCACTACGCAGTCCCTAAACATCCTTCCACAAACCTTTACATTTTTCCTTCCCAGATTACTTCATCCTCCTCTCCTATACATAGTGCCCACTGTCATACTCTCCACACTTCTATCCTGTACATACTGCTCGCTGTCATGCCCTCCACACTTCTCTCCTATACATAACGCCCGCTGTCATATCCTACACACCTCTCTTGTACATAGTGACTGCTGTCATACACTTCTCTCCTGTACATAGTGCCCACTGTCATACCCGCCACGCTCCTCTCCTATACATAGTGCCCACCGTCATACCCTCCACACTCCTCTCCTGTACATACTACTCACTGTCATACCCTCCATACTCATCTCCTATACATAGTGCCCATTGTCATACACTCCACACTTCTCTCCTATACATAGTGCCCGTTGTCATAAACTCCACACTTCTCTCCTATGCATAGTGCCCACTGTCATACCCTCCACACTCCTCTCCTGTACATGCTACTCACTGTCATTCCCTCCATACTCCTCTCCTATACATAGTGCCCAGCATCATACCCTCCCTCCACACTCCTCTCCTGTAATTACTGTACTACTCTCCACACTTCTCTCCTGTACATAGTGCCCACTGTCATACCCTCCACACTCCTGTACATATTGCTCACTGTCATACCCTCCACACTCTTCTCTTATACGTAGTGCCCAATGTCATACCCTCTACACTCCTCTGCTGTGCATACTGCCCACTGTCATACCCTTCACACTCCTCTCCTGTACATAGTGCCTTCTGTCATACCCTCTGCACTCCTCTCATGTACATAGTGTCCACTGTTAGACCCTCCACATTCCTCTCCCTCACCTGCACATACTTCCCCCTTTTATACCATCCATACTCCTCCCCTATGCCTCTTACCCACAAAAACTGTTCTTTAAAATTATACTGAATATCCTCAATGTTACCAGCTCTAGAATGGGCACTTTTGTCAGTTCAACTAAAGGAAATTTCACAGTCCTCATATTTGTTCTGCCCCATTATTAGTACTTATTTAATTTTGTAATTACTATTGTGATGTATAGAGGAACATAGGGGATGTCAGCTACTCTAAACATAGCACTTGTAAAAAAAGCGTCCCTGAAATTATTTTTGAAATGTTGACAACTATTCACTTAGGCACTGCCCAAGGGCCACAGGGTCAGTAGGGGGCCCCATGAGAGGCTAGTGATATTAAAGCAGTAGTAAACTTTTCTAACATTACTACTTTTTAGAGGCCCTGGGGTAGGTTATGCCATAATGTACAAGTATTCCCAGCATATTAGCACATTAGGGTACACTTAAATTGTCAGACTAAGCCCTCCAGTGCTGTGCTGTGATCAATCCGGCGGGGCCCGGGCACTTCCATCTTCACCCGGTCTTCCTTCTGGGTTCTGTGCCTTCGGTCACTTGCCTTGGCCAGGCTGCATTGATGCCATTCCCACACATGCTCATGTGCATCCTCTTTCTCTCATCCCCCCCCTTTCTCTCTCTCATCCTCCCTCCCTTACCCCTCACACTTCTTTCATCCCCTTTCTCTCTCTCTCATCCTCCCTCTCTTTAATTTAATTTGTTATAACAAAAAATATTTTGCATTATTTATTTATTGTTTATAAAAGGCCCTACCAAAATCCTCAGCACCAGGCCGATGATGCTCTTAATCTGGCCCTGAGTCAGCTACACCGCATAATTACTAGGTATGCCAAGGTAACTTAGAATAGAGTTCTGTACCACTAGCCTGGGATTAATAAAATCAGCAAATTCAGCAATAGTGCATAGAAACATTAGCTGCAATAAGTATAATATATAATAAGATAACTAGTTTAGAGTGTACTCTAGGAGACTGGCTAGGATAAGGTGCAATATCCCCTGTGAGTTACCTCCTAGTATAAGCAATAGGTGAGGGTCTCTGTACAGCAGCTGTAAAAGGGACACAGTCTTTAGTACTAACTCTTCAGCTGGCTAGTGTTGGGGCCCATAAGAATAGTCTCAGTGAAGCCTTCAGGCAGCAATAAGGCTACTAGATGGCCTTATGGTCAGTTCCTAAATGGATCAGCCTACTTAACAACAGACAGTAAATACCCACAGCAGCAGCTCAACAGCCCCAGCAAAATTGCAGCCCATTATCTGGTCACACACCGTGATT
This sequence comes from Lithobates pipiens, assembly GCF_037356315.1. Classification (NCBI taxonomy): domain Eukaryota; kingdom Metazoa; phylum Chordata; class Amphibia; order Anura; family Ranidae; genus Lithobates; species Lithobates pipiens. Next base: position 287,817,366 of record NW_027507903.1, on the reverse strand, counting down.
AGTCCACTCTCTGCTTTGCACTCAGGTGACTCTGGATGTCAGCACAATTGGGCTCAGCACTCGGGATCCCACTCAGGCCACCAATATGCAGCAGTGGTGGTGCACACTGGACAGCAATGTGCACTCTCTGGGCTCCCTAATGGCAAGAGGAAGCTCTCTTGTGCGGCTTGAGAAATCTCCTCATGGCAATCTCCCTTTGGGAAATGCAGTTTAAAAGCTATTGATTATGGTAGAGGCTCTCTCCTCTTGATTACAGCTCCCGAAGTGCTGTGCTGCTTTACTCAGTCTACTAAACACTTCCTGCTCAGCAACTCCTTCCTCTAAATATCAGTAGATGGCAAAAACAGCAGGCTCCATTCAAATAGGTGCTGTGTTGGATATTGCCCCAGTGAGAGCAACTCTCGCTGCAAAGACTACTAGTAAAAAGAAGCATGTTGCAGGTGCTCTAGGTTTGGGGGCTCCTGTGGTGACCCACAGCAACACTTTGAAAGCAAGCCTGGGATCTTTTTTAGCCATGTATGTGAGGTGTAGCAAGTTTATTTCAACATTTCTGGGCCTTTTCCTTTGAAGGTAATTTAATTGGTTGAGTCTTAGACAGTATAATTGTGTCCACAGTAAAATCTGGTAGCTGCGACCTTAACATTCGTAGACTAGAACATGCATCCACAGCTCTTGTGGTTCATGCCACATCCATACAAAACATGTTTGTGCCTAATGTTTATGTGATATTTACCCATTGAAAGTGCTTAAGTTACTGAAGCCCACTGCAAGGTCGGTGACTGGTGTTAATGGCTGCTCTGGAGAATATATAACAGATGCATCTCTGTCCCTCAGAAGATTTAGTACCATTCGACAATTTGTGCGGAAATTAAGACCAGAAGACTTTGAGTAACCATCTGATGAAAAAGAGTGTCCATCTGCCATGGTTTTATGATTCTTCACCACTAGTGTGGATCCTGGAGAGCTGCTGATGAAGAGAGAAAGAAATGTACAAATTAAACACATTAATTCTTACACAGGAAATGCCAAAAAAACAAAACATAGCTAACCATCTAGGTTACAAGCTGTCTGCACAATGTCCTTTAGATTTACCAACTACAGTATTGTGAGGACCTAATAAAACAATCAATTCAGGCCCAGACACTACATAAATGTTTGTGGGACATAGGCTAGGTTAACATACATGCATTTGCAGTCGATGGGTTTTGAGACCCATTTTGCGACACATTCTGCATTTTTCCATGTGTTGTGTTTTTGGGATGGTAATGCTGTTAAGAAGAAGTGCCTGTTGCCATGCAGGAAAACACATGTACATACATTTTTCATGTGGATTCCATTGAAATTCCTTATAGCAAAAAAATAAAAAAGGTACCATGCTGCATGTAAAAAACGTCCTGCACTTTCCCAAAACACGCACCTGTGGAAACTGCGAAGATGTGCAGGTGACCCATACAAACTACAAATGTTAAACGGATTGTACTGCGTTTCTGCACATGCACTGCAAAATGCATAGGTGTGAACGTACATTGGAGAAAGTAAAATCAGGCTGAGATTTGTAAAGTCTAAACATTTATATAAAGAATATTAGGACGCAATGTCGGCGCCGCGGACAGGAGGGGGAGAGAATGGAGGCTTCAGGCAGCCGCATCGCTGGACCGTGGGACAGGCGAGTGGGTTTATTAAAACTCAGCAGCTACACTTTTTGTAGCTGCTGACTTTAAAAAAAAAAAAAAAAAAATGGGTCCAGCTGGAACTCACATTTTTAAAAGTGCAGGCAAGCAGCAGTGCTTACTCATCAGGTGGAAGGTGGTAGCCCAACGAACGCTTAAACACAGCCCCGTAAAGTGTTCCTCACATTTGTGATGGAATTTCAGATACTCGTAAGAACTCTAGGACTTCTTTACGCCAAATATAGGGCACATGGTGGGTGGGGGGGCTCCGAGGCTGAGACCCCCACCCAGCACAGTCTGATCCCCTTGAGGGTGCTGGGTGTATAAAAGGGACTCTCCTGGACCTTCCTGCCTCCACCATTGGACTGCCATAAGAGTATTTTCTTTAGTTGCGCATTCCTCCCTGCAGTTTGCAAGTTGCAACGGTTTTGGGCTTCTTTCATACCCGAAGCTTGGACGGGATATTATCCTGACCAAAATCACTCTTACTCTGGTGGTATTTCAGTTATGTTAAGCTATCTTGAATACTAACAATTCTTGTTGACAACCAATTGCTACACGTTTGTATACGCTTGATTAAAAAATAAAAACCTTTTGAAGTAAAAAAAACTTAAGTTACACCCAAGCACAAAATCCCCCCCCTCCCCCCAAAAAAAAATTGGGGCCACGCGGTGCACAAATATCGCACCTGAGCCACCGCCACCACCAGGTGCAAGAAACCCCTACCTCCTGATGCCCCAGACATGCAGCGCTGGCCAATCGACCCAGTTCCAACATCCAACAAGAAAAACTTGAGCTCTGCTGCTTCCTGTAGCAGAGCCAAAATTTTACCTTTCCTCCCCACACACACCCCGGCACCCCCATGCACGCTCTTCTCCCTCACCCAGCAGACACGCTGTCGCTGTGTCCCATCCCCAACAAGTGGCGCCGAAGACAAGTAGGGAGGTGAGCAGGGTCCAGCCCACACAGCATGCCACACACACCCCCATAACTCCAGCACCAACAACTGTAAGTGCCAAATGCCCACTCTCCGAGAGAGCCAAAAGGGACACGCATCCCCCAAAACCACCCAGTGAGAAAGCCATTCCAACCAGTAGCACTGCAACCGAATGAGACAGCTGGCCGACCCCCGAATTTAATTTTTTTTCTAGGTAAAAACAAAACAAACAAAAAATGGCCTCTAGATTCAAAGCAAATTTGTCAAGCTCTGCATTACAGGACCAAGGATGAAATATTCGGGAACCAATGGGTTATGCTGCTATCCTTAAGAGATTGGATACTGCCAAACAAAGTTGTAAGGATGGCCCAATATAATCCTTTCCTTTCCTAGAATTGCTTTGTTTTGTTAGCAAGCAATAGCAAGAGTGGATCATTAGAAAAAGATGGGAAGGACCTGTGTCCTGTAGTGTTCTCACAAAAAAATAAATAAAAAAGAAGGGTGGACACTAAAGCAAACCAACAGAAGATCTGAATGATCCGGGAGGGCCTATGGAGAGTCTGCTAGGAGTCCGAAGAAGTTTGAGTACCATGTCGCCTGGGTCAGATCAGTGACATGAGAAACCCTGGGATGCTAGAAACCATGGGAACAATGCTGGAACGTGAAGTTCTGCTCAAGCCATAATCAAATCTGCATCTCCCGAGCTGCAAGACTTTTGGTTCCTCCTCAATGGCTGGAGTATGTCACTGTCGGGATGAATCTTGGTCGGATGACCCCACAGATAAGAGGACCAGCAATGAAGAGATAACCGGACCACCCAGCATTCTAGAATATGGAGCTGAAGACAAGATTCCTCAGACAATCAAGTCTCTTGAACTGAGAGGGTACCTAGGACTCCAACAAGACCTCAGATCAGACAGCCAAGATCTGGCAAATGGACATAGTTTCAAATGCAAGAAGCAGAAAAGGACTTGCAAGGGAGAGCAAGGCCTTGAAAAAGGACTTCTATCATTTCAGCAGGTACAATCAGATTCATGTTCATGACAGGAGCAGGCTATGCTAAGCTGGGCAAAACACATAGGAAGAGCAAAGAATTTTTAAATTTCTAGCCGAGTACCTTGAGCATTGTGCAGTGCTAGGAGGCACTACAGACAAAAGCTGTAACAGGAGCCCCAGAGGCTTTGCATTGAATACTGCATCCTGGGAACTGTAATATACAATGTTTTTTTTCAAAAGCAATGAAATGCCATTATACCCTGCATACAACATGGCGCCTTCCTCCAGTTCTCTGACACTTCTGTCTTGTGACCTATGGTAAGAAGTCAGACACTCCTGGAAGTGTTAAACCGCTAAGGAGTTTGACAGAGCTAACAAGATATGTGTAGAAAAAGGGGTGAGTACAAGATATTTTCCATTGGGAACCAGCCTTTCATTTTCCATTCATAGGCTGGGGTGGTTCCAGAATGACCATGAGTTATGCTTGAAACCAACTTTTATTTCGGACTCTTATCACTTGTTTTGCACTGCTAAAGATATGCCTTGGTGCAAGTACACCAAGCCTGGTTTTCCCAGAGCCCAGTCCTCTAAGGAAACAAGGCAAAACATTGTTTCTTCGGATAACGAGGCCTGGGTACCATACCATCTTGGGAGTCAAAATATTGGCCCGAGATATGGATCGGTCAGCATAGCCCCTAAGCCCCCGCAGGGACCTGAATAGAGCTTTCTTCATAGCACATGTTTTACGTGACCAACTACCTTAGACACTGGTGAAAAAAAACGGAGTTACGTACCGGTAACATCCTTTTCCGGGAGTCTTTCAGGACAGCCACCTTAGAGTGATCCTGGCTCCTCCCCTCTTAGGAAACACTGCCTTCAATTTCATGATTTAAGCCTCGTCCTCCCTCCGTCCCTCAGTTCTTCCAGAGTACCTCCGGCCAACTGGGGAGACACAAGAACACGTCAAACAAAAACTTTTAATCTTACCTGATGGTCTCATGTGATGAGTTCCCGACAATCTCCAAAAACCTGGGTGGGAACCGATGCTGTCCTGAAAGACTCCCGGAAAAGGATGTTACCGGTACGTAACTCCGTTTTTCCCCAAGTTCGTCTTTCAGGACAGCCACCTTAGAGAGGATAAGCGAGCACATTACCTTAGGGTGGGACCACTGCTTGCAGCACTTTACGACCAAAGGCTTGGTCTTTGGCTGACAGAAGATCCAGTCTATAGTGTTTCACGAACGTAGAAAAACTGGACCACGTTGCAGCTCTACAGATCTGTTCAGGAGATGCACCAGCCCACTCTGCCTGAGAAGTTGCCACTGCCCTGGTTGAGTGTGCTCTAATCCCAACTGGGGGTTCTAACCCCCCTGCCACATAAGCCTGCCCAATGGCTAACCTTAACCATCTGGCTATCGTACGTCTAGAGGCTTTGGAACCCTTCCTAGCCCCTGAAAATAACACAAAAAGTGAATCAGACTTCCTGAACTGACTTGTGCAATCTAAATAATGATCTTCTAACATCCAATCTATGAAAGATGTGTTCCTGTTCTCTTACTGGATTTGAACAGAAAGTAGGTAGCACAATCTCCTGGACTCTATGAAAACTAGAGGCTACCTTAGGTAAAAAGGCCGGATCCATCTTAAAAACCAAACGTTCCGGAAAGACCTGAAAAAAAGGTGCCCTAACAGAAAGGGCTTTGAGTTCACTCACTCTCCTTGCTGTAGTGATCGCCACCAAAAACACCGTTTTGAGAGTGATCAGTTTTAATGAGCAAGATTCCAATGGCTCAAAAGGTTCTCCTGTGAGAAAACGTAAAACTAAAGAAAGATCCCAAACTGGGAAGGGGGAATTTGAAACAGGTCTCTGCCTACTTAGGGCTTTGAAGAACCTCATTATCCAAGGGTCTGATGCTAGATGCCTTTCTAGAAACACGCTTAAAGCGGATACCTGACCCTTCAGTGTTCCAAGGGCTAAACCTTTATCTGCCCCAGCCTGCAGGAACTCTAGAACGGCTACAGAGCTGCACACGTTGAAGGAGCCCTCTGAGCACCAGCTATTGAACCGCCTCCATACCTTTAAGTAAATGGTCTGGGTTTCCTTTTTCCTGCAGTTTAGGAGAGTGGCTACTAAACGATCTGAGAAGCCCTTGCCCTTCAGCAATTCCTCCTCAGAAGCCAAGCTGCAAGGTTCCACCGCTCCACCTGAGGACAGCAGATTGGACCCTGAGAAAGGAGATCTTCCTGGACTGGGAGAATCCAGGGGGGGTTCTACAGACAGGCCCTTCAGAATGGAGAACCACGGCCTCCTGGGCCAGTGAGGTGCGATTAGAATAAGGGTAGTATTCTCCACCTGAAACTTCCTTAACACTGCCGGAATCAGCACGGGAGGGGGGAAAGCATAGCACCTGGAGAAACCCCAACTCTGTGCTAGTGCGTCCACCCCCAACGCCCCGTCCCCCCTGTTTATAGAAAAGAAGATGGCTACCTTTGCGTTTTCCCTCGAGGCAAAGAGGTCTATCGAAGGAATCCCCCCACCTCTGGGTGATCATTTCGAAAACCTCCTGCTTGAGAACCCAGTTGCCTTCTCTCAGTGTTCTCCTGCTGAGGAAATCTGCCACCTGATTTTGCTCTCCTTTCAAGTGGATCGCTGAAAGGGACAGGACATTTGCTTCGGCCTACCTGAGGATGGCTTTTGCTAGGGCCCATAAGGATTCGCTCCTGGTGCCCCCCTGTCTGTTGATGTAAGCTACCACCGAGGAATTGTCCGACCTGACTTTTACATGATGCCCCCGGAGTTCTCTCTGAAAGGTCCTGAGAGCCAGATCTACTGCCCTCAGCTCCCTCCAATTCGAGGATCTCTTCGACTCCCTCCTCTCCCAGGTACCCTGTATCAAACGGGAGTCTAGGTGTGCAACCCAACCTGAGCTGCTCGCATTGGTTGTGACCACCCTGGATATTGGTAAAAATCCACTCTAGGCCTTAGGACAAATTTGCTCCCTTTCTCCACCACCAGAGGGACCTCTTTACCCGATTTGGAACCGAAACCAAAGAATCCAGAGACCCCTGGCTGTGGTCCCAAACCTTCAGTATAAATAATTGCAGAGGACGGTAATGTAATCCCGCCCACTGAACCGCTGGGAGCGTGGACGTCAGCAAGCCCAATGCCGACATGACCTTCCTTACGCAGATCTGGTGGCTGCCCTGGAGAAACAACAGTGCCTTGTCTACCTTTTGAATTTTCTCTAAAGAGAGGAAGACTTTTTGTTCTGTTGAGTCCAACACATACCCCAGGAAGGTGACCCTCTGGGAAGGATTTAAGTTGGATTTCTCCAGGTTCAGAAGCCAACCCAGGCTTACTAACAGGTCTCTTGCTATCTGTAAATCTCGAGTCAACTGCGTCGGAGAAGGGGCAAACAGGAGAAGATCGTCGAGATACACGATCACCGAGATTCCCCTGAGACGCAGAAATGCCAGAACTTCTGCCATCATTTTGGTGAAGATCCGGGGGGGGGGGGGGCTGGGGGGAGAGGATAGCCCGAAGGGAAGTGCTTTGAACTGCAGGTGTAGCACCCCTACTGAGGTTCTCACTGCCAGTCTGAGGAAACGCTGGTGGGTCTCTGATGGGAATATGCAGGTATGCATCTTTTAAATCTATCGATGCCATGAAACAGTTTGGTGGAAGAAGTGCTTTCACCGAGTAAACTGAATCCATCCGAAACCTTCTGTAGGTGACAGACATTCAGAGGCTTCAGGTTCAGGATGAGCCTGAACTTTCCCGAAGGCTTGCGAACCACAAAAACGTGAGAATAGAAGCCCCTGCCTGTCTCTCCTGCTGGGAACCGTACAACCACTTCTTGTTCCTCTAACTCCTGAAGAGAGGAAAGAAGGGCAGACGATTTTTCTGCACATTTTGGCAGCTCGGTGACAAGGAGTCTCAGAGGGGGGAGTTCTGAAAACTCCAAACGGTAACCTCTTCTGATGATCCCCAACACAAACTGATTGGAGGTGATCATCTCCCACTGTGGGAGAAAGGCCCCCAACCTTCCTCCCACTGTGACCCTGTCATTGAGACTTTTTGGGCTGTTCAGGAGGGCGAAAAATTGCTCCCCCACGCCCCTTGCCCTTGAGCCCCCAACTTTTCTTCTGCCGATCAGTTCTAGGGGCTTCAAATTTTTTCTGAGGATGAGTCTTTTTCTTTGACTGCTCCCCAAATTTCCTCTTAACGGGAAAGGCCTTTTTCTTATCAGCCGTGCGATCTAGCACTGCTTCAAGACCTGGCCCAAACAGCAAGTCTCCTGTAAAAGGGATCCCACAGAGCTTTGCTTTGGACGCATTGTCCCCCTGCCAGGTCTTCAGCCATAAAGCCCTCCTAGCTGAGTTGGTCAGAGCCGAGGACCTTGCAGACATTCGCACGGATTCAGCTGAAGCATCCGCAATGTATGCTATCCCCTTAAGCAGCATGGGAAAGGAGGATAGAATAGTCTCCTTTGCCGTCCCTGCTTCAATGTGCGCGTTAATCTGGGTAAGCCAATACTCCATATTACGAGCCACCACTGTGGCTGCCATGGCCGGCTTAAGATTTCCCTGTGATGAATCCCAGGCCTTCTTTAGAAGTGAATCCATCCTTCGATCCATAGGGTTTGAAAGTACCCCCATGTCCTCAAAGGCCAGATCAGTGTGTCTGGACACCTTGGAAAAAGCAGCCTCTAATCTGGGAGATTTATTCCAGACGAGAGCCTCCTCTTCCAAAAAAGGAAACCTTCGTTTTAATGCCCCAGAAAAGAAAGGTTTCCTTTCGGGATCCTGCCATTCCTTCCTGATGGCATCGATCAAGACATCATGAACCGGGAACACCCGCTTTTTCTGTTCCCCCGTGCCCTTGTACATCTGATCATGGAGTGACAATGCCTTCTTTTCCTCTTGTATGCCTAAAGTGGTATGAATAGCTCCTAAGAGCTCGTCCACTTCCTCCAGGGAAAGCTTATACCGTGAGGTTCTATTGGATTCCCCATCCAACCCCTCATCGACAGATTCCCCTTGGGAGTCTGAGCCAACACTGTCAACTTCTTCCTCAGCTTCCTCTCTGGAGCCCCCTGGATTCTCTCCACCTGCGGGAGGAACATCCACTGGGCTAGATGGTACACTCTGCTGCGCTGGTGTAGGAGTGCTCTGGGGCTGAGGCCACTGGAAACTAGAGAAAAGTGTTTTGAAGGACTGGAAAGTACTAGAGAGTTCCTTCACAGAAGCCGCCAGATCTGCACCCTGTTCTGCTGCCTGCTCCCTAACCAACCCCTCAATACACTCTTTACAAAGTGCCTTGGACCAGGAATCCCCCATAGAGGCTCTACATGAAGGACACTTCTTCCTAGAACCATGGGGGGACTTGCTCGTGGCTTTCTGAAAAACAGAAATAAAAGAAAGAGCAGCATAAGATTTAAAAAGAAAAAGAAACACCAGCGCTACTTAGAGGACCACCGGGAGTGCCCCCCCCCAGGATCAACCATCACCAGGATCCCAGACGCACTGCCCTTCCCCCCCGACCACCAAGGGGGAAAAACACCAGTGGAGCTACTGGTTATAAAGTAAGGGAACACCTCCCCAAGGTTCCCCTTACCTTTGAGTGGCTGGTGCTGTTATCTCCAGGAGCTCTTGAAGCCTCTGCTTTGGACATTCTCCTGTTGAGGAAGAGTGGTACGAACGTGCCTCCTACAGCTGCCTGTACAACTTTAGAAAGAGGCTGCACCAGCCGAACGCTTGGTCCCCTTTCACGTGCTGCGTCCGGAACTGGAAGACGCGGATACAACGAAGATGTCCGCCCCCACCGGAACTGACGTCGCCCGTCATCCGGTCCGGCCTCCAGCTCCAAGCCGACTGCAAACACAGGGGGACCCTGGACTTCTTGTTGCAGCGCCCCACTGGGCGAAACGAAGGGATGGACCTCCCCAAACGTCCTGCTTTCCCCAAGCGAAGTTTAGAGTGCGTGTAAAAAGGTCAGTACGAGAGTCCAGCTCCCCAGCCGACCGGACTGCCTATCCTGTTGAAGCACCCTCCTGGGTGAACGAACGGATTAACCTCTAAAACTTCCTGCTTTCCCCAAGCGAAGTTTAGAGTGTATGGTCAGTATGAAAATTCAGCTCCCCAGCTGACCGGACTGCCGAAAGTAGTCCGATAGACGATTGGACTGCCGAGCGGGGCCAGAGCTCCGCTCCAGATAGCTTCAGTCTCGCCAACTGATTTAGCTAAGGTTCCTTAGCGGTGTCTCCCCACCGGAGGAAACACCATAACTGAGGGACGGAGGGTGGACGAGGCTTAAATCATGAAATTGAAGGCGGTGTTTCCTAAGAGGGGAGGAGCCAGGGTCTCTCTAAGGTGACTGTCCTGAATGACGAACTTGGGAAAACTGAGGTGCTCCCCAAATTATATAGGGGAAGAATTCTCCTTAATTATGGTTAACCAGTGTGCAATCACCGAAGGTGCCTATCTAACCCACTATGTAATGAATGCGCTGTGTCCCGTGATGTATGAACAAGAAAGCGTATTGTACAAGTATGCAAACTGTTTTCTCTTTATTTACCTTTATTTCTCTGACAGGATTCTCCAGCTTTGCTGGCAGGGAATTTTGTGGTATGAATTTTATCTTATACAAGGCAATGCAGGATGTAAGGAAGAAAAATTACAAGTTCAGCAACCTGTATCTTATAAAAGTTACGCTGTTAGCACAGGGTCATTATGCATGTTGTTAAAACATACCTGTAATAGAAGAGGCAAGTCTACTATACTAAACTGACAGGGGTTATTTCTTTCCAAAATTGAAAAAATAAAAATAAAAGTTTTGCCTATAGTTGTACAAAACAGCTCTGTGCTGACAGGGTGACAGAGCAAGTGCTCCTGATGTGCCTTGCAGAGACAATAAGGTATTTTTTTCTGATACGCTGCAAAAAGAAAGGTCAAAACTTGCTGACTGCTAGTAATATTACACCACAGCCAGGCCAGAAGGAAGTAGAATAATTATCACTTTTAAAACACAAATTTATATATATATATATTAATTATATATATATATATATATATATATATATTTTTTTTTTTTTTTTTTTTTTTTAACTATAATTTTTAGGCCTCATGCACACGGACGTTTTTACAGCCACTTTTTTGAGCTTTTTTTGCAGCTTAAAAACGGCTGTCCATGTTAGTCTATGGCTTCATGCCCACCTAGGCGTTTTTGAGCTGCAAATGGCATAGGCGTTTTTAAGCTGTAAAAAAAACCCAGGACCAGTGCGTTCCGTGGCGTGGAGCTAGAGCTGTAAAAACGCGAATCGCGGGAAAACGCGCAAAAACGCGCAACATATTTTCTTTGTTTTCTGAGTGCTATAGCCAAGAGATGCGTTTCTTAAAAAACGCTACTTAACGCTAACGCTAAAAAACGCGCAAAAACGTGGTAAAAATCACGTTTTTAACAACGATTTTTCCAGGCATCGGAGCTAGCTTTGCAGCCAGTTTTTTAAAACGTCCGTGTGCATGAGCACTTAAACTAATACCTACCCTTTATTGTGCATGTGCAACCACTAATTATAAAGAATACATAATCACCTATGTCTTAGGTTCTTTAGATTGTTGATAAAGCAACATCTATGTGGTGACCATTTTCAGCATTGCAGGATTAACAAGCAAACTGATGTTCTTACCAAGATAATAATGCCTGGTACACCCTGGTAGTTTCTTTTGTTCAACCCAGCTGGCTGAATGAAAAAAAAAAAACTGGAGGAGCTTGCTGTACTAACGGTGCAATGTGTCACAAAAACCTTCAATTGGAAAAAAAAAAAAAATAAATAAAAAAAAGAAAGAAACACTGTTGCACTTTGTTGTATTCACTTTTCTATCAATAAACTTTTGTAAAAGAAAAAAAGAAAAAAAAAAAAAAAAAAGGAAGAAAAAGCAAAAAGAATAATATTTACAAACTAAAGCAGTGAAGAAATTCATTTCACTGGGCTGCCCTACCCAACAGACGCTTTTCCAATAAGGCTTGGCATGTGTAAAAATGTGGCACAATTGCAGATGCGTGGGGGCACCATTAACAATAGCACTGCTGCGTGTCTGCTAAATGGTTTCTCTTTTCTGTGTTCCCCCAGTAGGAAGCCCTGTACTATTGGTGGCACTCATGCGGGTGCTTTCCCGTGCGGGACTGTGTGCATCCATAAACACACACACACACACACACACACACACACACACACACAGCGCATCTCGGCAGGCTCCACACTCTCTCTTCACAGGATTTGATTGAGAGAAGCAGGAGTGTATGGGTCCACCCTGTCTCCTATGAGAAGCTTAAATGAGGGGAGTAGACCTGAAGACAGGACAAGCACTGGATCATTAGTGGAAGCAGGCAAGTATTTACATAAAATGTAAAAAAAATTGGTAGCCTTTAAAACTTTAAACTACTTTAATGGCACCCACACACATCTGCCCAAGTATAGCAAAGTTTCTCAGAAACAAGCGTTCCCAAACCAGACACGTAAACCTAGCCTTAGGGCTAATTCCTATTGTGTGCAATGAGATGTTTTTCTGCACTGGATAAACACAGGACACAGAATTTAACATTCGATTCTCCCCATTCACACCACAATGCTGGTGTTATGGGTGGTGCAAAAAATGCAGCAGGTCTGCATTTTTCTGCAGTGTACAGAATGGCAGCACATTTCACCAGTCTGCTGTGTGAAGACATGAATGAATCAAGTATCGCAAAAATAAAGTTATAAAAAATGTTAAAAAAAGGGGAGGGAAGTGCATTGTGCTGCACATTGCACTGCAACCAGCTGAAGTTCATATTTACAGCTACCAGCATAGTTAAACACCAGACACCCATAACACCACTTTCAGTCACCGATAGACTGGTTGCGGGGGGGGGGGGGGGGGCTGACAGGTTGAAATCCCTGCTCTTCTCCAAATAGCATTTCCAGGACAGACCCGGTCAATTGCCTGTGACTGGACTGATCAAATCAGAATCAATCTGGTCTGTCCTGGAGATGTTGCACAGAGAGAATAGTGGGGATTTCAAATCACTGGACCGATAGTGGGGGTGCTGACAGGCCAGCAGAGGTAAGTTTCATAGTAGGCAAGATTGAATAAAGACAATAGTCCATCCAGTTCAACCTATGTAGGTGTATGTGTGTCACTGTTGATAATCATTTTCCATATTCCTGTATGTTGTGTTCACCAAGATGCACATCCAAAAATCTTTTAAAAGTGGCAATACTCCCCGCTGACACCACCAATTGTGAAAGAAGCGAAGAATCCCCTACACAGCTTAAGGTTAAACAACTTCTCCTCCAATCTCATTGCATGATCCCTGTGTCTTCTTACACTCCCCGAGACTGAAAAGTTTCCTTTCTATGCTGGGATCACTATTGGAGGCATTTGTATACTTCTATCATATCGCCTCAAGTGTCTCTTCTCCAGGGAGAAAAAGTTCAGTGCTTGCAGTCATTCCTCGTAATAGGTTCTTCAATCCACCTACAAATTTAGTTGCCCTCCTCTGGAATCTCTCCAGGTGCCCCACATCCCTCCTGAGGATTGGTGACCAGAACTAGATGGAATTACTCCAGATGTGGCCGGACCAGAGATTTATAAAGTGACAGGATAATCATTTGATCTTGAGTAAATTCCCTTTTTTATACAAGCTAATAGTCTGCTGCCTTTGCATTGCCTGCTATTGCTCAGTCTGTCTTTTACCAGGACCCCCAGATCTTTCCCCATCCCCGATTCCTCCAGAGGTTCTTCCCCTAGTGAATAGTTTGCATTTATATTCTTAACCCCCAAGTGCATCACTTTACATTTTTCAACATTAAACCTCATTTGCCATGTAGTTGCCCACACCAATATTTTATTGAAATTTTTGTTTTTTTTAAATGTATACAACCTGAAGTTATTGCCCTGCTTATTTTTGTATCTGCAAAAATTGAGATTGAGCTATCTATACTGGCCACTACTGGGAATCATTTATAAATAAATTAAACAGAATTGGTCCCAACTTACCATTGATGTCCCCATTATGATGAAGACATTTCCCTGCCCTGCTACGATTTCTAACTGTCATAGGAGATCCAACTCCTTCAGGTTAGGGGGCCTATAACATACCCCCACTATCAATTAATTTCCATCCGGAAACGCCTGTAAACCAAGAAGCCGTTTAGGAGGCTCAGATTGATGGCCATCCGAAATCCTCCTGATGCCTTCCCTACCAGGAAAACATAGTTGCATAGTATGGGAACATGGGAATAAAATAAATGGAATTTTTGATCCTCCGGAAATGGGGAAATAACCCCTTCTGATTGCCAAAGAGAAATCAGACATAACATGCCCTGCCGTTTCACTTGGTCCCTCGGCAGATGAGTGAGAAAAAAACCTCTGGGGAGGAGAGAGATTGAATTCCAACCTGAAACCCTCCCTTACAACTGAGACCACAGGGGATTTTCTGTTACCTTTGCCCATTCCTCGCTGAAAAAGGTCAGCCTTCCTCCTACCCTCACGGAGAGCTTTTTGCCTGGGTTGAAGGAGCAAAGAGAGACCCTTTAGCTTTGTCTTTGCTAAACAACCATTTTTTCTTTGCCTGCTGACCCGCTGGTTGAAGTTAGCTTTGCCCGAAAACTACAAAAAGGGCTTCTTACTTTGAGGCTTAACCTTCCGATGGGAAACGTTTACCCTTTTCCGAGGACCGAGCAAGTACTTCTAAAGCCAAACCAAACAATAGTTTGCCTTCAAAGGGAATACCGCAGAGTTTATTTTTGGAGGTCAGATCCCCATCTCAGGTTTTCAACCAGATTGCCCGTCTAGAGCAATTGATCAAGGCTGACGTTTCGGCCACTGATCTAACTGAGTCTGCCAAGAAGGCCACTGATTTGGCAATCAGGGGAAGAGATTCTTTAATCACCTCTACAGGCGTGTCGGAGAGCAGGTCATCTAGCCTCTGGACCCAAACATCTAGATTTCTAGCTAAGCAGGTGGATGCCAGGGCTGGTCCCAGAGAGAAGGCTGAAGCCTCTCAGGGAAGCCTCTCAGGCCTTACGGAGCAAAGTGTCAGCTTCCCTAGCCATCTGGTCCTTAAGAACCCCAGAGTCTTCAAATGAAAGATCAGCTTTCTTAGGCACTTGAGACAAAGTCTCTTCAATGTCAGACTGAAAGGGAATTATCCTCTTATGTCCTCTGGACTGGAACAATCTTTTCTTAGGCTCTTTCCATTCTGACAGGACCAGATCTTTAAGTGACTGGTGTACAGGAAAACACTTAGGCTTATGCCCCTGAAGACCCCTATACATTCTATCCTGAACCAATTGAGTTTTTTGTGGGGACTCAATCTGTTCACAAGTAAAAACTGCTTTCAACAGTTCTTCAATATCAGCGACTGGAAATGGGTATCTAGCCATATTAACAGTTTCCTCCATCTCTGACACGGATTTTTCCTCATCAGATGAGGAATCTGAGTTCTCCCTCTCCTCTGTATCAGAGACCACACGGGAACTAACGGCCTCTGACACCAAAGGAGACAGAGATCTTGAAGCCAAAGGAACCTGGGGTACCGTCACTCTACAGACGTGGAAGGGCTCAAACCAGCTAACCTATCATTAAAGGCTTGAAAGGAGGAAACTAACTCCTTCATGGAAACTATGAATTCCCTTAGGTTGGAAACAGCCTCAGCCCCTGCCACTGAATAAATACATGTGTAGTGCCGGTTCCTGACGAGTATGCGCTACATGTTTTTGAAAATTAATATTCCTGAAACCACAGTTGGGTTTTAGGGCTAATTTTGCTAAATTATGGTTGCAGTAGCAGTCTGGCTGGATTGCACTGAGTTCTCCTTGGCTGCAGGTGTCGCTGTCACCGCCAGCAAGTGGTAGAACACAGTCTAGCTGGGTGTATTGAGTGCCACATTTTCTCTGAACCAGCCCAGTGGGAGTGTTCTCCTGCTGTGCACTCTGGGAAGTGGTATTTAAGGTACTGACATCACGTGCTTCAGGGTTCCGGTCCAGAAGATATTTTCTGTCCGTTTGGTCCTGGTCCTCCTGACCAGCCCCCATGGCCCCCCTGGCCTGGAGTGTGGATCCATGCAATTCCAAGTCTCGGTCCTGATGACCCGAGGCAAAGTAACTGCAGGAAAAGGCCTGAGGATTCAAAGGTGCTCTGGTGCCGTCTCATTTAAGGAGAGGCCCAGCAACTGGAGAAGCATCCAGGGGAGGACTTTTCAGGAGGAGGCCATGCACAAGGTTGGTTTCCTAAAGGAGCCTGGAGGCTCAGCTGAACGACACTTCACGGACTTACAATCTCAAGGTATCGCTGGACCGGCTGAGAGATACTGGTACCGTATGATAGTTCTCCAAAAATTTGTCTATGACCCTTGGTTACATCCAAGTCTGTGGCAGAGACTTTGCTCAAGTAATTCTCATCCAAGTCTGTGGCGGAGACTTTGCTTTACTTAACACCCTACTGGCTGCTATGCCTAGTAAAAGGTCTATCCGGAGGTTGTGAGAATCCAGCAGAAACGGTTATTCTCTGGATTTCATCTATAAGAGACTTTCTAATTTCGCAGTCCAAAAGTACCTGAACTTTCTCCTAAACCCTCTACCCTTCATTAAGAGACTTTTTTATCTTCTAAATAAATAACCCAAAAGAAGATCTAGTGTCAGTTTCTGCATTTCTTTGGACCATCTACCACGGGAAACCCTAGACAGAGACGAGGTCAAGAAGGTAACGGTAAGCCCAATAAAACCAGCAGCTCCTTTGGGGGTCAGTGCTACACAGGTCTCAAATAAGTTTCCTACAGCTATCAGGAAGCGTGGATCTACAAATTTCCACATTTTCTTTTCACAGGTTTGTAAACCTAGAAAAAAGAAACCACAATAAGAAAGGCATACAAAATTACACTTTCTAAAACATTTGCCCCTGGATATATAATCTCTCATTACAGCGGAGAAGTACTAACCTTAGGGGTAACACAGGACCTGATTGCAGCCGCTGGATCAGACAGAGCAGGAGCACCGTCCACAGGGATGTCCTTAACCTCCATGATGAGAAGGACCAGATAAGAGAGCGTCGCAAAGAGCTTGGATGCTGTACAGCCAGCAAAACATCCACAGCAGCACGTGTGCCTGAGCCGGTCCTTTTCAAACATGAAGAGGTACCCGGAAGTGTGTGACATCACTTCTGGTTACGGCGGCGAGACAGGAAGTGCACTCGCCGTAATCTTGGTACACCCAAAACTGTGAAAAGGACACAAGGAAGCGCTCTCTGGATGTACCAAGGTGGAAGTTGCAGAATATTCCAATTCAAGTAACCACTAGAAAAACAGGGGGAACCCTTCTCAGATTGCTGAAACAGCAGAAAATACTGCAGACATGGCCACAACCGGTGTGAGTAATCTGAAATAAGGGGGGTCCGCTAACCAGTCACCAGACCAAAGAAAGAAACCAACATGACGGCGCGTACTCCTGGAGGTCTGGGAACACAAAACAACGCAGGGTCAAGGGAGGGGCCTTTTAAATTGTATCTGATTTGTGTTTCCTGTAGATGGTGGAGCCAATCATCTCTCATGTAGCTGTCCTGCTATGCAAAGACAAAGAATTCTCTCTACTCTTCTGAAGCCACAGCCATGAAAAGAAAGGAAGAGAAAAACTGGGAAGTCTGCCAAGAATCAAAACATTCTTTATCAGTTGAACTTAAAGGGGTTGTAAAGGTAAATGTTTTTTCACCTTAATGCATTCTATGCATTAAGGTGAAAAAACATCTGACAGTGCCTGCACCCCCAGCCCCCCCCCCCCGTTTTACTTACCTCACCCCTCGAAAGTCCCGCACTCGACCCCCGACGTCCTTTCCACCGTTCAGCCTGGCCGCTGATTGGCTGGAGTGGATGGATGGAAAGCAGCGCAGCCATTGGCTCGCGCTGCTGTCAATCACATCCACTGACACGGAGCGCCGGGGGGCGGGGCCGTGTGATACAGCGAGCGGCTATAGCCGCCGGCTGTATCACGGGAGCGCGCCCGCAGATGCTTCTCAGCATGCAAGGGAGCTCGCATGAACATGAGAAGCATCTGCGGGAGGAAGCCGAGACAGCCGCAGAGGGACCCCAGAAGAGCAGGTTCGGGGCCACTCTGTGCAAAACGAGCTGCACAGTGGAGGTAAGTAGAACATGTTTGTTATTTTAAATAAAAAAAATAAAAAATAATTCACTTTACAATCCCTTTAAGTATAAACATTGTAACAATTTGTCAATGGAATAGACTTCGTGTGTAAGTGAAAAAAGTTTAACCACTTAACCACTTCCCGACCAGCGCACAATGTACGTCGACAGCATGGCACGGGCAGGCATATTGGCGTACATGTACGACCAATATTCGTTGCCGCCATGCCATCGGGAGCGCGCCGCCGGCGGCGCGCTCCCGCGCTGGTCGGGACCCCCGTGAGTCCGGTCGCGGGACCCGCGGACTCGATCGCCGCGGGCATCCCCGCAATCGTCTCACGGAGCGGCCGAATGGAGGAAATGCTGTATAAACAACATTTTCCCATTCTGCCTAGCAACTAGTGACGCTGATCTCTGCTCCATGTGATTGGAGCAGAGATCAGTGTACACTAAATGAAAGCCCAACCCCCCCACAGTTAGTAACACACCCCTAGGAACACTTAACCCCTACACTGCCACCCACTGGTTAACCCTTTCACTGCCAGTGTCATTTACACAGGAATCACTGCATTTCTATAGCAGTGATTACTGTATAAATGACAATGGTCCCAAAAATGTGTCAAAAATGTCCGATGGGTCCCCGACAATGTCGCAGTCACAATAAAAATCGCAGATCGCCGCCATTACTAGTAAAAAAAAAAAATAATAAAAAATTATTAATAAAAATGCTATAAAACTATCCCTATTTTGTAAACGCTATAACTTTTGCGCAAACCAATCAATAATCGCTTATTGCGATTTTTTTTTACCAAAAATATGTAGAAGAATACGTATCGGCCTAAATTGAGGGAAAAAAATGTTTTTTTATATATTTTTGGGGGATATTTATTATAACAAAAAGTAAAAAATAATGCGTTTTTCTCAAAATTGTCGCTCTATTTTTGTTTATAGCGCAAAAAATAAAAACCGCAGGGGTGATCAAATACCACCAAAAGAAAGCTCTATTTGTGGGTAAAAAAGGACGTCAATTTTGTTTGGGAGCCACGTCGCACGACCGCGCAATTGTCAGTTAAAGCGACGCAGTGCCGAATCGCAAAAAGTGGTCTGGTCTTTGACCAGCAAATTGGTCCGGTCTGAAAGTGGTTAAACACTAAACCTTTTTCTGACATTTGTTGGTTTCAAGTTAAATTTTTTATTATTTTTTTTTTTATGCTAGAAAATTACTTAGAATGCCCAAACATATATATTTTTTTCGTAGACACCGTAGAGCAGCCTTTCTCAACCTTTTTAACACAGAGGAACCCTTGAAATAGTTCTCCGGCCTTGATGAACCCCTGCTAAAAATTGGAAATCGACAATTCATTATCAATTAGTGTGATGGTCAGTAAGAGGAATGATCCTTACAATTGCGGTCATTGGGATGAATTACCTCCTTACAGATAGCTAAAAAGATCAATGGTATCAGTGGGAACTTATCTGAGAGGCAGAAATTGCCCAATGCTGAAGGAACCCCTAGCAACCTCTGGAGGAACCCCACAGAACCCTGGTTGAGAATCACTGCCCTATAGAATAAAATGGTGGTTGTTGCAATATTTTATGTCGCATTGTATTTGTGCAGCGGTCTTTCAAATGCAATTTTTTTTTTTAATTAATGAAAAAACTAAAAATAAAAAGACACACACACACACACACACACACACACACACACTAACCAGTAAAGTTAGCCCATTTTCATTGTATAATGTGAAAGATTTTATGTCGCGAGAATCATGATCTTTGTATTCTAAGCCAAAAAACAATATAAGAAAAATGATATTTTGGCCATAATTATATATATATATATATATATATATATATATATATATATATATATATACACACATATATACATATATACACATATACATACACACACACACACACACACACACACATACATACACAATCCTCTGGCGCTCCAGAGCCACGATCCTCTGGCGGCCCCAAGCTGCCCAGAGCCGCGAAACCCTGGCGCTCCAGCCCTGCCCAGCGCCGCGATCCCCTGCCGCTCCAGCGCTGCCCAGCGCCGCGATCCCCTGCCGCTCCAGCGCCGCGATCCCCTGCCGCTCCAGCGCCGCCCAGAGCCGCGATCCCCTGGCACTCCTGCGCCGCCCAGAGCCGCGATCCCCCTGGCACTCCTGCGCCGCCCAGAGCCGCGATCCCCCTGGCACTCCTGCGCCGCCCAGAGCCGCGATCCCCCTGGCACTCCTGCGCCGCCCAGAGCCGCGATCCCCCTGGCACTCCTGCGCCGCCCAGAGCCGCGATCCCCCTGGCACTCCTGCGCCGCCCAGAGCCGCGATCCCCCTGGCACTCCTGCGCCGCCCAGAGCCGCGATCCCCCTGGCACTCCTGCGCTGCCCAGAGCCGCGATCCCCCTGGCACTCCTGCGCTGCCCAGAGCCGCGATCCCCCTGGCACTCCTGCGCCGCCCAGAGCCGCGATCCCCCTGGCACTCCTGCGCCGCCCAGAGCCGCGATCCCCCTGGCACTCCTGCGCTGCCCAGAGCCGCGATCCCCCTGGCACTCCTGCGCTGCCCAGAGCCGCGATCCCCCTGGCACTCCTGCGCTGCCCAGAGCCGCGATCCCCCTGGCACTCCTGCGCTGCCCAGAGCCGCGATCCCCCTGGCACTCCTGCGCTGCCCAGAGCCGCGATCCCCCTGGCACTCCTGCGCTGCCCAGAGCCGCGATCCCCCTGGCACTCCTGCGCTGCCCAGAGCCGCGATCCCCCTGGCACTCCTGCGCTGCCCAGAGCCGCGATCCCCCTGGCACTCCTGCGCTGCCCAGAGCCGCGATCCCCCTGGCACTCCTGCGCTGCCCAGAGCCGCGATCCCCTGGCACTCCTGCGCTGGTGAGTAGACAAGTTCTATGAATGATGGGAATCAGCACAAGTCCTGGCCGCTCACAGCACTGGAAGATCTCAGCTCTAGGCAGTATGAATGGGAGAATTTCCATGCAGTAGCAGCCTGCAGGACATAAGATACACACTATTACACATAGCTAACCTATGTAACCTGCCCCCCTCCCTTTTTCCCCAAACTTCAGTTGTAAACAGTTGAATGCACTATGCATACATTTGGAAGCCCAGAAAACAACGTAAAATTGATCAGGCAGAACATAAATAACCCGATCAGTGAGGACTGGCACGAAACCTAAAGAAAGCACATGAACAATAGAAAAGCTCTCACATGTTTCCTGCCTCTCCTCATCCAGGAAGGAGCCAAGCTCACCGCATAGCGCCCCGAGCTCTCCCTCAATCTGTTCGTTCCTGCCCCACACCGGATATCAAATGTAAATAACCAGCGGCGACCAGCCGAAAAGACTAGGAGCACTCGAGGAATTGAAATCTTCCGCCCCAGCCATCCACCAATCACTACACAGTATCCGGGTCACAAAGCCGCTAGCAACCAATGAGATAAAAACGCCAGGGCAATTTGGCTCGGGACGGGAGGGCGTTACCCGTTTTAAAACGACTTATGCATCGATTGGTCGCCTTTTTAGTGTGTTAGATAGCAGAGCCTGTGATTGGCTCGGTGCTCATTGCAGGTTCAATGACAGCTTCCAGCGACAGCCACGCCCCTAAAGCCTGATTATGCATGCAGGCCCCGCCTCAGGTCACGTCGCGGGACTTTTTAAAGAGCTGGTGGGGGTGGCGCGCCTCTGATCAGCTGTAGAGCCATGCATCGGTAATGGGGGTTGGGCAGACTGTGGCAGTGAATGTGTATGGCTGAGAGCGGTGACTTTATGCTTGTGGGTGGCGTCCAAGCTTTGTGTTGTTTCAATGTGGGTGTGCGATCTTGGTGTGTCTCTAAATTTAGCCACGTTAAGTTATAGTACTCGGAGGATTGCATTTAAGCAAAACTGAATTTTCAATTTTTGATGGGGCTATATATTGACAGTACAAACTGAACACGTGGTTTACCATGAATTAGAATTCCACAGCTGCCCATTTGTTTCCCATTTCTAGTGCCAAGGGACGTCCTTCAGGCAACCCCTTATGATTTCCAGGAGTTAGAATACAACTACCGACAACTTTTTTTTATTTATAAATTTTGGATTGAGTAAGGGACAGTTTTTAGCTGCTTACTGATTTTTTTTTTTTTTTTTTTGTGTCCCATTAGGGAGATTTCCCTTCACTTCCTGTCTCCTAGCTAAACAGGAAGTGAGAGGAAATCCCTGCAAAGTAAGAGAATTCCTTTGCCGCCGCCCCCCAGGTCACCAGAACTAGTGGACCCATTGGAGGATTCCCCCTCTTACTTTTCAGAGGACAACCCAACATTTGGGATTTTCTTTTACTTTGTTTCAAAACTGAGGGTAATAAGGACAAATAGCGAGAGGGTGAATCTCCTTAACAGGGGCACAAAAACAAAACTAACAAGCGTCCTAATTTCTCTCGACTCTATCAAAAACTATTAAAAAAATACATTTTCCATTTAGCCATTAACAGGGCTTTTTTTTTTCTCAGAGAATAGGTGCAGGAACTCCCCCTTTCTGTGCCACTCCTTTTCTCCACCCCCTACTCCTCTCCTAGCAGAAGCAACAGCAGATCTCCCCACAGCCAGCATCAATCCTCTCCAGCAATAATAGACCCCCCCCCCCCCAACAGTAGATCTCTTCCAACAACTGACCCACCCCCAGTAACAGTAGGTCTTCCACCAGAAACAATAAACTTCATCAGAAACAAAAGACCCCCATGCAAAAATAGATACTGTGACAGAACCAATCCCACACTCCGATTGAGTGCTTCCGTCAGTATACCGCTTCCTAAGTCTGAATATAGATATCAGATATTCCAACCGCTCACAAGCACAAAACAAGACGACACTTGCTTAGCTGCTCAACATAGACTCCTTTATTAGAACCAAAAAGACAAGTATTTATAATACAGTAGAAGACTAAAACCTAACCTAATTAGCATGAGCTAATTATCTAATCATTGACCCAGACTAGTTGTCTGCGAGAGGTCTTTTCAGGGTAAGAATTTGTCTCCTAGCTCACTGACTGACTATTCAATACACATTACCATAAACCTAAACGCAGGGTTAATTAGCACAACCAACAATGTGTGGGATATTCTTACAAGCCAGACTAGACTCATTTACACAAGACAGGTGGCTGGAGTTGATGACATTAGCATCTAAAAGTTTGTGTCCCAACAGTGTGATTCAGTCTATTGCTAATATGGCAAATACATAGTCTGTGTGTCTTGAGGGGGGACATGGATCTGAATCCAAGTAACACCACCTCAAGGGTCCTCAGGCATACAGCTCACAAAGAGCACCGCTCCCCCAAATGCCAGGGCCCATAATCGCAAGGCAAGAGGCTCGCATTCTGTCCCCTCCAACAGCCTCTGTCACGGATACCCTGTGTTAAAATAACTAACACCCAAGCAAGTGAAGCATAATGTCCATGAAGGCTGAATGCAGATATGAAAAATAGAATATAGTTCAGTCCCAAAGTTCGATGAGTCAATCAGATACAGTGGTTCATATTATGGAAAGACAGAGGAAGATCCGATGGGCATCCCAAGACAATGACATCAGACAAGTGTAAAAAAAAAAAAAAAAAAATGGGTACTCTTACCAGAGCTAATGGACTTGTGTATGGACAACACCAGGTCTACTGAGCATGGACAGGCAAATCCTCAATCTCAGGAACAATGTGGCAGGTCACAGATGGTCTTTTAATTAAAAGGGAATGATCCGCAATGTCCTCAGGAGCTCCAAAAAAAGGACAACAGCCTCCCATGGTGTAGGTCAAAAGACAAGTTAGCTGTTTATTGGCAAAAAAACAGCATATGAAAGTAAAATGGTGATCACAATGTTAAAAGCTATATAGGGAACATAGAAACCAGACCTACGCGTTTTGTCCCAGTGGACTTCTACTGGGGCATCAGTACAGAACAGTATATCAGTACTGTTCTTATTGTTAGTGCTACATTGTTCTTTTTGTATGACTTGTCACCTTTGTGTGTAGCAGCTGTTTCACTTTTTTTTTTTTACAGGTTAGCGCAATAAGTTTTCTATATTGCAAAATAGATACCCTCCAGCTAGAATAGATCCCCTAGCAGTGAGTATCGATAGACCCGGTAGCACACCCTAGCCCCACTTGCTGTCAGTGGTGAAGGTGTCGGAACTGCGTTCCCCCACGTTCCCGCTAAAAAAAAGCCCTGGCCGTTAACCTGTTTTATAGTGATCCATACTTTTCTAAAATGATGCAGATAGTGGCTGCATCTCCTCTGCTTTTATAGGTCTCCAAGAAGTTTTCTCGTTGGGCTGTCCAATTGAAGGTTATGATCATGATTCATAGTTTGCATTTGTCAGCCCTTTTGTTAGGGTAATTTGTGGTGTGTTTTTATATTTAAAGTGTGTATGTATGTGGGTTTCCCACTTTAGGTGCGTGCATCTATGATAAACAGTGCATCTGGCATATTTGATTAGACTGCCAATTGCTGGATAAGCCACTTAAAATTATTTTCAGTTGCTCTACCATGCTCCAAGGCAAGAAGTATAGTATGCCATAAGTAGTGATCTGAAGGTGTGATCTGAATGAAATGGTCAGGCAAATGTGTCTACATTCAGTTGTAGACCCCTGGATAAGTCCTTTATCGCATATCTGTGCCAGCAGCATGTAATGCAGTAGCTCTATAGTTGTACTTTAAAGTAGAACTATAGGCAAAACTTTTTTTTTTTTTTTTCATTTTAGATATTTTATTTTGTTTGCCATCTCTGTTCCATTGCAGAGATTTCTCTTCACTTCCTGTTCTCATAGCCAATCAGGAAGTGAGAGGAAATGCCTACAAACGAAGGGAATTCCTTGGACACCCAGGTCACCAGAACTCTCGACTTTTCTTGGGGCAACCCAAAATTTGGGTGGTATTTTACTTTATTTTCAAATATCATGGGTAATTTCTCTTTGAGTAAATCTCTTTAGCGGGGGCCACAGACCACAATAAGATTTGACAGGTGTTCTAACCCCTCTCCACTCTATCCAAAACAAACAAAACTGTTTTGCCTTTAGTTCTACGTTAATTCTAAAGTTTAGGTTTGACATATTTTACATGGGTAATTGGGTTTGCTTGGACCAATGCAAGTATGTATGTGCCATACCTGGCCGATCCCTATGAAAGCTGGTAAAATCGCAGCAGTAGGCACAGGTTCTAGGGTGATCTGTTCTGGTTCCTGTGCCAAGGAGCCCTGGTTCCTGTGCCCTGCTGCTTGCTCAACGTGCACTATTCAGAGAACATGCTGCATTCTCTGATTGCATGAGGTGGAGATGGCACTGCGCCACCTCCAATCTTGTCCAGTCAGTGCTTTGCATTCTTTGTGAAAAGGCAAACTGGTCTATGAATTGTTGCTCAAGCAGCCTTCTGTGTTCACAATGCAGGAAGGCAACTGCTCTGCACAAAAGAATCAATCTAGTGGAGAACACTGGAGTAGCAGTGCCTACTACATTAATTTCCAGCTTCCAAATGGGTCCCACAGGTTTGGCATGCACCTACTTGCATTGGACTAGTTTAAAGGATAAGATAACTTAAAATAAAAGAATCCTTTTTTATTATTTTTTTAACCTGTAAAGCATTGCACCAACGATCAGATCACTGGTGCCATCCAGGTCTCCTGCAGACCTGTCAGTATCTGTGCACCTGTACGGGCAAGCGGATACAATGACGGGAAGAATCGATGAATTATGCCAGCACATGGTAGTGCATTAACGACTACAAGCCGACATCCGTTAAGGATGTTCGGACTTGTAGTTCATTCATACGCAGGAATCTGTGTATGAATGACACAATCGTGCTGATTTATAAAACTGGCAGCTATTATGGGGATCTTCTCCTTGTACCTTTGTCACAGGGAAGGGGAGGATCCAGAGGCAGCTGCAGCATTGGTAACAAGTTCACCTTTGGGAACATATCTTTTTATGCAAAACAAGCAATACCTAAGCTTCAGCTTTAACTTTATACATCTGTTACTCATCTGTTACAACATCTTGAGATGGGAATGAGGGACACCTACTAGCAAATGTATGTAGCCATAGGATATGCCCCCTTCCACCCCACCCCCCCCCCCCCCCCCCCCCAGGGAGACTTAACAACAAAAAAGGTTAATCAAATCCATATGGGCTTTTTTTTACCACTACTTTTCCATTAGATTGGCTTTTAAAATTTACAAATGCAGCAATTTAGAATTTGGATGAAAGATTTAGCACTGGGAAACGCTTTTTGAAAGATAAAGTGTATTTTATATACAACTATATGGATCAGATCAAAATGAGGGACAGGGGGACATTGCTTCAAACCGGGGACAGTCCCTCCAAATCAGGGATAGTTGGGAGCTATGGTTAGTTGTTTTGGGTTGGTAACTTAAAATCAACCAGTATTGCTGTATTAAAGTTTGCAAGGCAAAATATCAATGTATAAAATGTGTAAATACTCCCTTTCCTGGTGGAGATGCAATAGTGAGATGGGGTTTCGCAGGAGGAACCAGTGAGAACTGCGGGAAACCAGGGAGATGGGACAATCCCACAATTGTTGTCCCTGTGTACTTTAGTGAAGTACTTTACATGAGTAGGGTGGCATTTAGTGCTGTGGGCAGAAACAAATAACATTTTTTTTAATAGGGTAGCTTGCCTGGTGGACTTGGGAGTTAAGGAGTTGAGGTTGCTTTAAATCAGGTCTCTAAAAAAAAAAAAAGAAAAAAAAAGAAAAAAAAAAGAAACAGCTCATGGTATTGGTTGTCTGTGGGAGGAATGGTGCCCCATTGTTGGCGTCTGTAGGAGGAATGGTGCCAAATTGTTGGCAGAATGGTGCCCCCCATTGTTGTCTGTGGGAAGAATGGTGCCCCCACTGGCACCTGTATGAGGAATGGTGCCCCGCTGGCACCTGTATGAGGAATGGTGCCCCATTGTTGGAGTATGTAGAATACGTATTGGTCTAAACTGAGGGGAAAAAAAATAGTTTTATATTTTTTGGGGATATTTAGTATAGCAAAAAGTAAAAAATGAATTTTTTCAAAACTGTGGCTCTATTTTTGTTTATAGTGCAAAAAATAAAAACCGCAAAGGTGATCAAATACCACCAAAAGAAAGCTCTATTTGTGGGGAAAGAGGGTGCCAATTTTGTTTGGGAGCCACGTCGCACGCCCGCGCAATTGTCAGTTAAATCGACGCAGTGCCAAATCGCAAAAAGGGGCCTGGTCCTTTAGCTGCAAAATAGTCCAGGGCTTAAAGTGGTTAAACCTGTGTTTTTGAGATCACGGACAAAATCGATGCATGGGTTTTCCAAAATGCCAAGTGAGAATTGAATCCTTAGAAGGGAACTGATCATCAGTTGATCCCCCTGATCATACATTATCTGTAGCTCATAATTGCATCTTTGAACAGTGTGGAAGAGACACACTAACATCTCATACTCTTAATGTGCATGTTGTACCGTGTATTTATGTTAAGTATCAGTTTCATTGTATTTCCTTTGTGTAAAATACCTGGTGATCTTGCCAGTCTCCCTGCTATTTCAAACTGAGCATGCTAGGTCTAGAAGCATGTCCTTCCCAGTATGGTCAGTTTTCTTACTGTTCTGGGAGTACAGCCTGCCTGTCCTACAATGGTCAGACTTGTGCAAACACTCCCCCTTGCACAGCTAATCATTGGGGAGATTAGTGTTCTGCTATTCTCTACCCCTTGCTAAAATGTCCCTCTGTAGTCTCC
The DNA here is from genome assembly GCF_037356315.1 of Lithobates pipiens. Classification (NCBI taxonomy): domain Eukaryota; kingdom Metazoa; phylum Chordata; class Amphibia; order Anura; family Ranidae; genus Lithobates; species Lithobates pipiens. Next base: position 287,789,849 of record NW_027507903.1, on the reverse strand, counting down.
ACCCCCAGCTCTCTAAGCCCCTGATGCACCAGAGAGCAGAGGTCATGCGATCATCGCCTATACAAAATGGAAAATGTGTTTATGTATTTATATTTAAAAAAAAAAACATTTTCATTTTGCCTGTTTGGTTTTAAACTGAGTTGTTTTTACAAGGTGTTTTGTATGTATATAATATAATGCCTTTCAGCACATGTTACACCCATATTGAGCGTGTAACAAGTTCTGAAAGGACTGGTCCCTGATCCCCCTGCTCTGATGGCTATTGGGGATCTTCTACCCCCAGCAAACTGTCAAAATTTTAAAACCCACCTCTGTGGGTCTCCACCTGGCGGTGTCACTCATTCAGTGCTCAGCCTTAGCGGACATCAGCTTGTAGTTCTCAATCTACCACCGCACTATGAGCACTGGTATTTTTGATTCTTCCTGTCAGTGTATCTGCCTATGAGCAAACGGGTACACTGGAGTCCTGCATGGCATCAGTGATCTGGTTTAATGCTTTACAGGCTCCTACAACAAAAAATAAATGTTTTTTTTTTCCTGCAAAAGTGTATTTTTATTTTTTTTGTAAAAAGGTGAGCATAGTAAGTGAGCTTAAAAAGACACGTCCAAGTATAACCTGTGTGATTATGTCAGTATTGTATATCCCTGTATGTTGTGGTTGTTCGGGTGCTTATCTAATAGTTTTTAAACTATCGATGCTCCCTGCTGATACCACTGCCTGTGGAAAGTCCACATCCTTGCCGCTCTTGTAGTAAAGAATCCTCTACTTGGTTTAAGGTTTAAACCTTTCTCCAGTCATCTTCCAGAATGGAACACCTGAGATGAGTCCCACCTGACAGGAAACACAATCAAGGTTTAAAAGGCCTCAGTTATTGTTTGTTTCCCACAGAATGGCAGCAAAACCGTGAATTTTTATTTTTTATTTTTTTATCTTTAAAGACCAAGGTCTGGGACTGTTGTCTCTCAACCGGGAAGTCAGATTGAGGTAGTTAGTGGTGGCTGCAGGGTCTAGCAGAGCTTTGCTCTTTCCAAGGGGGATCTTTCCCTTTCATAGATGTCTCAGGGAGGTATGTAGAGTGGCAGGTGAAGACTAGGCAACCCCTTCCCTCCCCTCCCTGATATACTGGTAAGTGTGGATACAGTGAGGGCCTCCACAGCCCCAGGGACCTTGCATCCCACTCTCCCCTCCTACCTGACAGTGGATGGTTTAGGAGGGGCTGTTAGAATATCCCACTTTGTTTGATGGGGGATAAAGTCCCTCATGCTGCTGCTGTGACATGGCTTCTGGATTTAGATGGCGTGGCACCAGGAGGTCTCAGGCATGCAGCTGTGTGCACGGCGTCGCTTGGCTGAGTGTGCATGTCCGGAAGTGGATGGCACGCTCATGTGACATTTCCACTAACCTCAGGCTACAGCAAGATGGCAGCTAACAGTGTGGCAGGTTCAGAGGGACAGACACATAAAAGCGGTAACAGAGTGGGGGTCTGTGGTCCTGTGTCCCAAAACCTTTCCAGAAGCGATCCTACCTGGTTGGTTGGTCAGCTAGAAGGATGGATGAGGGACCAAAATTGGCAGCATCAGAGATCACCACAGCGGGTGAGGGACTTGGCTGGTGGAAGAAGTTTTGGGGTGGCGTTTTTTCCCCTCCCCCACTGGATACACCAAGAGGGTAAAGGCTAACACTGGGTATGGTTTATTTTTTGTTTTCAGAGACTGGTTGCCCTGCTCAAAGGATGGCCGGTAGGTCTAGGAAAGCCACAAATAAAGCGTTGTGGTAATTGTAATGAGAAACTCCCGCTAGACCACGCTAAACCCTTAATAAATGCTTCAGATGCATTAATAGGTTAGCAGGGAAAGTCTGCTCAAGCTATGAAGGAATGCCGGCGCTACAGGCTGAGATGCTAGCGACCCTTTAGTCATTCAAAGCTACTGTTGGGGAGCTATCCCCAGTGGAAGGGGCTTCTTTTCTCAGGATGGGACCTCGGCGAGTCATACTGGGGGGTCCCAGGGATTGGCCCTATTCTGACGAAGAGGCAGAGGCCTCAGATCAGAACTCTCGCGAAGAGGATTCAGACTTGGGCAGCCTGCGACTAGACCAGGAGGTCATCTCTTCGCAGCCGAAGACATGGAGGGTCTCCTCAAGGCAATCTATACCTCCTGAGGCTATTCAGGAGCCAACTACTCAAGTCTCAGCACAAGCTAAACTATACAGGGGACTCTGCAAACCTCAGGCCAAGTCATTCCCAGTGCACCAGTTGCTTAAGGATATTATCCTAAGAGGATGGAAAGAACCGGAGTGGAACATTTTAAAACTAAAGGGCTGGAAGCGTAAATGTCCTTTAAGGCAGAGGAAGAAACATTCTTTAAAATTCCACGTTTGGATGCTTCCTTAGCACAAGTATCCAAACGTTTGCATCTCTCCTTTGAAGATTCCAGAAATATCTGGGATCTGGATAAAAGGTCAGAAACCTCATTATGCAGAGCCTGGGATGCCAACGCTGCAGCTATGGGACCAGCAGTGGCTTCCACTTAGGTCGGCAAGTTGTTGGCCCATGTTACACGTGAAAACAAATCTAAGGAGGTGTTGGATTCTTTGGAAGTTATTGGTAAGGCAGTAGCCTACCTGGCAGACTGCGGAAAAAACCTTTAGAACAACTGCTAAATCTGCTAGAATAGCCCTTTGGTTGAAAACCTGGGATGGAGATTTTACTTCTAAATCGCATCTCTCTGGGATACCCTTTTGAGGGCTCTTTGGGTCAGGCCTACAACAAGTTTTATCCTAATCGTCTGATAAAGGCAAAAAATTCCCAACAAAACCCAAGAAGGGATGGGGGGTGAAAAATTTGAGGCCCTCAGTCAAGACTGCTTTAAGGGCAAGAAGGAGCCTAGAAAGAAGTGGGGATTCGGTAAGGGAAAAGGCAAGGTGGTATGCTTTTTTTTTTTTTTTTTTTTTTTTTTTTTTTTTTTTTTTTCTGGACCTGCCAACAAGGAGTCCAAATGATGTTAGACTAGAATATGTCTACCCCTCCTCCAAAATTTATCCTTGCTCATCTCCCCAGGGATCCACTGAAGGCAAAGGGCCTTCTGGGGTGTATCAACGTTCTGGCAGAATAGGAAGTTATTATCCCTGTTCTGTGGGTCAGATTGGCCGAGGGTTTTATTCCCACATATTTGTGGTGCCCAAACCCTGGGCAAATTTCGACTGATTATAAATTTAAGGAAGCTAAACTGGTACTTGCTGTACAAAAAATTCTGGATGGAAAGCATTTACACGTTCCAACACCTCCATGAAGGTGTATTCATGGTCACACTAGACTTAAAAGATGCTTATTTGCATGTGCTCATTGCCCTGAAACATGAGAAATTCCTGCGGTTAAGACAGACCAGGGTGCCAAACGCTGGCAGTTCAAAGCACTCCCCTTCAGCCTCTCTAGGTTGGTCAGTCAGGAGAAGTCCTCCCTGGATCTTGCACAATCCAAGATCTTTTTGGTTTGCCTGGTGGACTGTCCCAGAGAATCTTCTTCCCCAAGAAAAGATTTCAAAAGTGCAGGAGAGGGGAGGCCTCTGAGGACCATTATAAGTATTCTGGGGCTTATTTCTTGCATCCCAGCGGTCCACTGGGCCCAGTTCTACTCTTGGGTGGTCTCCAGGGATTCCTTCTCTCCTGTGATGGGAGAAGGGAGTCCTGGATGAGGGAGGTAAACTCCCTGGACTAGTGGCTCAATTCATGCAACCTGTTGGGAGGTTGGACCTGGAACCAGGTGTCCAGTCTAAATCACCAGGGGGGACAAGGTCCAGCAAGTTGGGTTGTCCCAGGAAATCCTGGGAGAAGCAGAGACAACAGTTCTCTCAATCTCAGCAGTCCACATACGCGGGTCCCTCAGTGTGCAGGCAGACTTTCTCAGCAGGCAACCCCTTTGTCAGGAAGGGTGGGAGCTAAGCAGCGAGGTGTTTTCTCTGGTTTGCCAATGCTTTGGTGAGACGGAGATAGACTTGTTTGCTTCCAACAAGGACAGGCAAGTTCACAAGTTCTTCTCTTGCCGGGGGCAGGGTTTACAGGGAGAGGATGCACTAGCCCAAAGCTGGGATTTTTCCCTAGCATGCACGTTTCCTCCCCTGGTGCTCATTCCCCGGGTTTTGCAGAAACTATCCCGATCAGACAGGTGACCTATTCTGATTGTGTTCTGGTGGCCAAGATGGGCATGGTTCCCCACTCTGAAGAGATGGTCGATGGCTCCTCATTCCAACTCCCCTCCAGTCATGATCGTCTCCAACAGGGACCAGTTTAGCACCCTGATCCTGGTTTTCTTTCCTTGATGGCCTGGTTTTTGAAAGGGAGATCCTCAGACGTAAGGGCTGTTTTGAAAAAGTGATATGCTTTTGTCAAGTAGAAAGTCAGTCTCTTCAAACAATCCCAGCGGTCCTGGATTTTCTCCAGGACGGGGCTGACCAGGGTTTAGCAGTAAATACCCTTAGAGTCCAGGCTGCAGCCTTGTCAGCCTTGTTTCTGAATAGTAAGCTGGCTCTTAACCCCCTCATAAAGATTTGTCAGCTAGGGAAAGAGTTAAACAGGTTTCCACCTTGGGATTTATCCCTAGTACTAGATGCCCTAACTAAAGGGCCCTTTGAGCCGTTTGCTCAAGTTTCAGTTTATTTTCATTCCCTTTTTAAAATTGCTTTCCTTCTGGCTATCATGACAGCCAGAAGAGTTGGTGACCTAGAGGCTCTGACAATTTAAAGAGCCTTTTTGTTGCTTCTGGAGGATAGGGTAATCTCAGATTTCCACAGGTCACAGGAAATTATACTTCCTCTGTCAGAATCCCAAAAATGATAGAGGAAAGAATTCATTTACTAGATGTTAGAAGATGTCTACTGGTCTATTTAGAAAGAGAGTGAGTTCAGGAGATTAAACCAACGATAGCCAGGAGGCTTAAGCAGACTGTCACTGTAGCCTATGAGCGTTCGGGAAATCCTGTCCCAACTTTTTCTCAAATCGCCTTTCAGGACAACCCCGGAGAGTGTAGCTCCACCTTCTCAGGAAACACATGCCCACTTTAAAAACACTTCCTCTTCCCCCATGGCTTCAGTTATTGTTTCCTCCAGGGGAAAGCTACACTCTTCAGGGGAGTAAAAGGCTTGCCTTATGGTGGTCGTTTGTTGGGCCCCCAGCAGCATCTCCAGCGGGACAAGCAGAGGGAGGGCTCTGTCGCTGGCGGAGGTTGCTGTGGGTCAGCGGCGTAGGCTCAGTTTTCGGCGTCGGGTCCCGGGCAGCGACAGTATCGTTACGGTGACGCGCGGGCGCTCTGAGGGGGCGTGGCGCCGTGGTTCAAGCGCCTGGAACGCAGGGACCATGGGGTGGGTCAGGTGACCGAGTGCTTCCGCTTCTGGCCAGCCCTGATGACACGGCGGCCGGGAAAATTCAAAAGAACGAAAGATGCTGCCTTACTCAGCGCTATGGCGGAGACAGGCGCCCCTAGCACCGGTCAAGCCCAGGTATGTAAGGTGCAGCGGCACCCCTCCAAGTTCTGTGCTGGGACCAATCCTATTTAACCTCCCTGGCGGTATGATTCAGTCTGGAATTAGGTGCTGAAAGCGGTACAATTATTTTGCACGGAAATCTGGCTTTTATTTTGTAGTCCTGTAATTCTTAGGAATAACGCTCTTAAATCTGTTCAAACCAGAGTCTAGCAGACATCCTGGGTATGATAAAGTTTATAATATAATAAAGAATAATAAAAATTATTCAATAATGTAATAAAATCCTAAATCACTGAAAAATTGACACTTTTTGGTTGCTATGGACAATCTCCAAATTCCAGGCAGTAAAAAACAGTATTTATAATATAAAAGTGCATGCAGGGCATTGCACAGACCACTAGGGACAAAGGGGGTGTATATTTTTTAATGCAGTACTGTAATCTGTAAGATTACAGTGCTGTGTGTGTTTAGTGTGTGTTTACTTTTTTGAATTTGCCGCCGTTCTCCGCTCCCGTGCGCCGTAACGCCGCAGGGAGCGGAGCTCGGCGGCATTCGACACTGTGAATCGAGCGGAGGACAGCTCGATCGCACAGCGCGGCGGACATCGCTGGATCCAGGGGACAGGGTGAGTAACGCTCCGTGTCATCCCCTGCATCGAGCGAAGCCATCCCGAGTCTGGCTCGGGGTTACCGCTCCTGTAATTAAAATCCCAACCCGAGCCAGTCTCGGGATTACCGCTAGGGGGGTTAATTTGTTCATAAAAGACTTGGAGGATGGGGTAAACAGTTCAGTCTCTGTATTTGTATATGTATGATGCTAAGCAGGGCAACATTTTCCGCAGGTTGTGGAAACCTTGCAAAAAGATCTGAACAAATTAATGGGGTGGGCAACTACATGGCAAATGAGGTTTATTGTAGAAAAATGTAATAATGCATTTGGCTGTCAAAAATATGAAAGCAATCTATACACTGGGGGGAAACCCTCTGGGGGAATCTAGGATGGAAAAGGACCCGGGGGTCCTAGTAGATAAGCTCAGCAATTGCATGCAATGCCAAGCTGCTGCTAACAAAGCAAAAATTCATATTGGCATGCATTAAAAAGGGGATCAACTCCAGAGATAAAATTACAATTCTTCTGCTCTATAAGACTCTGGTCCGGCCACACCTAGAGTATGCTGTCCAGTTCTGGTTACCAGTCCTCAGGAAGGATGTATTGGAAATGGAGCGAGTAGAAAGGGCAGCAAAGCTAATAAGCGGTCCGGAGGATATTAGTTATGAGGAAAGGTTGCGAGCACTGAACTTATTCTCTCTGGAGAAGAGATGCCACTACCCACCCCTGACAAGTACTCCCCAGTTATCACCACCCTCTGAACTCTCCCTTGTAGCCAGTTTTCAATCCATGTACTCGCCCTATGGTCCATGCCAACGGACCCTATTTTGTACCATAAACATTTATGGGAAACTGTCAAATGCTTTTTCAAAATCCAGATACACCACTTATACGGACCTTCCTATATCTAGTTGGCAACTCGCCTCCCCATAGAAGGTTAATAGATTGGTTTGGCAAGAACGTTTCTTCATGCTGATTACTGCTAATGATACTGTTTTCATTACAATAAACTTGTATATAGTACCTTATCCCCTCCAAGAGCTTTCATACTATTGATGTTAGGCTAACTGGTCTGTAATTCCCAGGGATATATTTTGGCCCTTTTTTAAATATTGGTGCTACATTGGCTTTTCTCCAATCGGCTGGTAGCATTCCAGTCACTGTCAGTAAAAATTAGGAACATTGTTCTGGCAATTACTTGACTGAGTTCCCCAAGCACCTTTGGGTGCAAGCCATCTGGTCCAAGTGATTTATTAATGTTAAGTTTCCCAAGCCTAATTTTAATTCTGTCCTCTGTTAACCATGAGGGTGCTTCCTGTTATGTGTCAGTGTAAACCTTGACCGGAAAGCCTGGAAACCATCCCAAGCAGTGTCGTGCACCTTCCTGGCATTCAAAATAAAGATTTAATGATAAAGGCTGCTGTCAGCCAGACAGAACCCAATCTATCACAAATACTGGAAACTGAAAAGAAGGCATGATGCTGGCATCCAAGACCTGATACCGGCCTAGGCACTGATGGGGTTCTGGAATCCACTAAAGCCCCTGAGCCAGTAGAAGCTGCCGGAGCTGCAATGACTTACCAGTAGTTCGATACTATTGCACCACTCCTGGCACGACGTAACTAGGAAATTAAAAGGTAGTGTGAATTTGGGACAGGGAAGAGACCAGTATGCAGGGTAACCTGCTCCACGCTTGAAGCGCAAGGGAAAAGTAACCTAAATAGCTAGGCTTTCTGAGCCGAAACCAGGAAAGCAAACCTCCTGCATTGAAATACTGCCATCGGAGCAAAGAGTTGAAGCTAGCTACGTGTGAACAATGAAGCCTTGGGATGGTCCAGGTTCTGAGGGCGAACTACCAATCCCTGAAAAGCATGGGGAAAACGAGAGAAACATGACAGACAAAAAAATTTAATGAAAAATGCAGTCAAAGAACAGATAAGACTTGCCACTGAACAAGCCAATTAAAAACTATCACCTCAATCTGTTAAACCCATATATGTGATGGGTAACCTGCAGTACAAGAACATAGACAACGCAGCTGTGTTAAAACAACCCAAGAACATAAGACAACCAGCTCATGTCATAACACCCCTGGCACCTGACAAGTATGATGATGTGGGTGCAGAAATGACAAGAACAATAGCGCATAAATGTGAACCTAATGAAAACACCACCCTATTGTATGCAGTAAGTGAGCCCGAGCAACCTGCAGCACCAAGACAGGAAACTGAAACGAACATTCAGGGCTAGGGTACCCACAGACCCTGGTAGGTAGTAAAGGTGTAATGGTGGACATATGGAATACAGGCGAGAAGATTGTGTGACGGCAAACTAAACCTCAGCCCGTATGGATCTAAACGTGACAGATCCTGGATGTGAGCACTAGCTAACGGAAATGCAGCAAACGAAAGGCAATAACATGTGGAAGACTCGAGAAACCTAGAAACATACTAAACATGGGGAAACCTAAGAAGTACGGGAAATGTAAAATGTGAGAATTGACTTGAGGTGTAACTTGCCTGAGAAACCACCAAAGAACATAATGAAAATGACAGGCGACAAGCAAGTGGAGCTCAGAAGGATGTGGTAATTTTCACTTTTTGTATAGGATATGCCTAACTGAGGCTAAGGTTTCTATACTATCCTTTCCTCTTGCAACAGAATGGAATAATTCAGTCATCTGCAGTGACGATCAAAACCCCAACATTAGATGAATGGTGTTCAATGACATGCATCAAGACATTTTAGACTTGAATGTATTTGACCAACAGCTCCTAAGTAACCTACACACGCCGTTACGACCTCAGCCCTGATGGTGTCAGAACTGACACTGGGAGGCCAGCGGTGCTCTGATCCCGACCAGACCCTGAATGGGGAGTAGTGGCATGCCAGTAGATGCTCAAGATAGTCCAGATGGGGGTGGCTGCCTGCCCGTGCCCCCTGAGCAAACCTGTATCCTATCAGTGGAGACTCTGAGCCCCCCTTGCAGCTGCACATCTTCCTAGCCGAGATGAAAACCCGGAAGTGACATCAGACAGGCCCCCCCCCCCCCCGTATATCGGAATTTACACAAGCCTATGACCATGAGGGGATGAGGCAAAGGAGGGCAGGCTTTATGCAGCCTGACTCCTACAAATACAGGCTGACCTGTGGTCAGCCTTACACTTGTCCGTCTGTATAATTAAAATTCCCCATTATGATAACACTTCCCATCCTTGCTGCTAATCCAGATTGTGATAGATCTGTCTTCAAAAAGTGGGATTGCACTATGGGTAATGTATTTAGATAAGAGCTGCCTCTACCAAACATTTCCTGCCAGGTTGGTTGGAATAGAATGATGAAGGTATAGGTAGATGTGGCGCTAACCTCAAAATTGCAGAACCAGAAGAATACGTGCCCAACCAAAACTACGTGTTATCTGCTAATAGGGAAGGAGAACCATTGTGCCCCAAAGTATAGTTAAAATAAAGTGGTTGTAAACCCTTACAACACACTTTGACCTACAGGTAAGCCTAGATTAAGGCTTACCTGTAGGTCCAAGAAATATCTCCTAAACCTACACGGTTTAGGAGCTATTTGCCGAAAGACAGGCACCGCTGTCTACGGTGCATGTGCCGTAGACAGCGGCGCACTGAGCGCGGCACCGTCAATGGCGAATATGCTGCGCGTGGCGGCTCCCGTGCGCACGCACGGGAGTGACGCCATCGCGGCTTCGCCGAATGACAGCTGCGGAGCAGCGAAACCCACCGAGAAGATGGATGCTCTGGACTACAGGGGACAGCGGTGACATCGCTGGCTCCTGTGTCAGGTAAGTGACACATAATGGACTACTATGCAATGCATTGTAGTCCATTATGCTTTACCTTTTGCAGGGAATGAAAGAGGAAGTAAACCCATTAGGGTTTACTTCCTCTTTAATGAAATCTCAGTTGTGTCAAGGTTTGTATGGTGCCCTGACCACCAGAAATGTGTCCTAATTAACGAGCTATAAGGAATTTCTATGCAAACATAGAGGGAAACCATAAAGAGAAAAATTACTTGGGTGTTAGAGCCTCTGTATAGTGTTGACCTCACTGGTTTGTGCTAAAAATTCAGTGTAGTTAGTGTTGATACAAAAGTTTGCTTATCGTTCATTATTGATGGGAATATAATTCTCATAGGTCACAATGAGGGATAAAAAAAATGCACCTTTGCACCCATCACATTTTTCAAGTACTTCAGGCACATAAATTGAAATGAAATTCTACTAATAAATTCACTTGCATTTTTCTCTTAAATTCAAATATTCTAAATTTCTCATTGATCAAATAGACGTTTTTTCTGATGGGGAAAATGACCACTCTTTCCAAACACTTTTTACTGTCATATTCATTATGCATCACATGCCCATTTGGCTCAGTTTTCCTCCAATACATTTACAGTTTTATTTTTGATTTTAATTTTATATTCTACAGTTTTTTTATCCTTTTTTATTTTTATTCTCATTTTAGGTCTCACAAATATTGTGAATATTTTTATATTTTCTATGTATTTACTGTTATGAATGATCAGCATTATACCTCCATTGGCAGATTATAAATGGAGCAGAAGATGAGAGAGATCGGCAAAGGTGTTGCCATAGTGTGTAATTGGTATGTAGGATGCAGTGCACCATCCCCTGCAATTGATAACATTTACCACATATGAGCAGGTTTTACAATTTACTGCACCTTTCGGCATATAAAGAAGCTAATCCCCCCTTCCCTTAAACAATATGGAGATTTAGAACCTGCGCAGGCATGGTATGGGCACTACACCCTATATAATGAGGTGTACCAAAATGGCCACTCCGGATGACGTCTGACGAAACGCGTAGGGCGTAGCCATAGGACAGACATACACTCTCTCAGGGCTGCAGGAAACTGAGGCTTTTGTGTGTTGCGAATTTTAAATGGCAATATTGTGAGTAGTTTTTCAACTTGGTAAGCTGGATGCTTTTAGCATGCTGCACTATGGATACTTTTTTTTTTTCTCATTTTCTCCCGCTGAGGCAAGCAAAATACCTGGATAAGCACCACAAAGCGACACAGGGGCTCACACTGTGAAGGTGCTTTCACCCCTGCAGGGGATCTGGTGAGTGCAAATCCATCACTTGCACGGAAAAAAACACACCGGGCTTTCGTTTCCAGAGATAAAGAATTCAATCACCTGTGCACTAGTCACTTTATCATGATTTTGGACAATTATAACTTTATTTTCCAAAAACAATTTTCAGGACAGCCACCCGAGAGATCATGAATTACTTTTATAGCGCTACCTATGCGAACTGAATCGCCTCAGGGCGCTTTCTTGCCACCGGTGTCCGTCTGCAGCTTTTTTTTTTTTTTTTTTTTATGCGGTCCTTTCACCTGAAGGGTCCCGACACACTTACAACATTGACATACACATACGGCCAATTATTTTTTTTTTGGACAGGGTCGAATTAACCTACCAGCATGTCTTTGGAGTGTGGGAGGAAACCGGAGTACCCAGAGGAAACCCACGCAGGCACAGGGAGAACATGCAAACTCCAGGCAGATAGTGTCGTGGTCGGGATTTGAACCAGCAACCCTATTGCTGCTAGGTGAAAGTGCTAACCACTACACCACTGTGCTGCCCTATGGCTCCACCTCCCACAGGAAACGCCTCCTCCATCAGAGCTTTTAAGGGAAGTCTCCATGCAGCCTTCCTCGGTTTCTTGTGTTTCCTCCATCCTGGAGGAACACCTCCGATGGGAGCCATGATCTCTGGGCAGGTCCTGGAGGTCGGGGGGGGGGGGGGGGGCTCTCACCTGAATTTGTTTTTCTTTTGCAAGAGCTGGTCCTCCCATTTTCCTCCTAGCGTAGACTGCAGCATGGGCTCTCTCTCCTCCTTCCATGCTCGGAGAGCCAGCACACTGGGGGTTCTTCTGTCCCCTTGTCAGAGTGGCGGCTGTATTTTTTTGTTTAAATCTCCCGCGTGCAGCGCGCGCTGCATCGCGGGAGTGTGGTTGCTCATCTCGGGTGGCCGAGAGGGCTCGGCCGTGTCCTTTGGGAATGTAGGGCGGGACTTCCGGCGGCGTTCCGCGTCATTTCCTGGCGTTGGAACACAGAGAGAGGAGGACCAACTGGCGCCTTATTTCCGGTCAGGTGCAGCGGCATTTCCGAATCCGGGACCGGCGGCAGTGTGTTCCACACAATGGATAGCGATATGGCCAAGAGGGCAAGCCAAGGCACCAGCAAGGTGAAGGTAGGAGCGGGGCTCTAAAGTGCTGGCACCTATGCTCCTGTGTGGGGGGGGGGGGTGTTCACCCTTTCTTTCCCCCTCACTCCCCACACCCCTTTCCCTCCCTTGCTAGGTATGCAATGGTGGAAGGTTCTGGGGGTGTCGGCTTGCGAGGGCACTGGGGAATGGTGGTTTCTCCCTTTGTTGCACCTGGGTGATTTTTGCATCTTTTTGCAAAAAAAAAACAGCTGGGGGTGTTTCTTGTCTTTCTGTTTATTAGGCGAAGAGCTCTGCCCAACCTGTCAAAAGGAGAGGTCCTGTCTGCAAGGAAAAACTCAGCAAAACCTGGGCCAAGACGCTCTGTGACTTGTATCGCAAGCCTAGTCAGGGAGGGGTCCCCGTCATTATGTGGTGACTTGGTATTGTGCATTAAGGATGAGCTTAAAGCAACCTTTCAGGCTTTCAGATCGAAGCTGTTAGAGCCTGGAACGTTGGGAGTCTAGAGCTCAGGAGGTTCGCAGTTGCTGATGGGGGGGGGGGAGGGGGGAGGTTTGTCCCAGGACACCTCACAGGATTCCTTTTCACTGGCCCTAGAGGAGTCGGACTCTGAGGAAGAAGATGATGCAGCTTCCAAGTACAAGTTGTCATTGGAAGAAGTGGGGGGCCTCAAAGTGATTTATGCCACTTTGGGTATTGAAGAGGAAAAGGAGCTATCCTTACATCCTTGAGTGTATGCGGGCCTAGGAGATTCCAGATCTCGCACCTTCCCGGTGCACTCTCTGGTGTCCGACATGATAAAAAGGGAATGGTTGGAGCCGGAGAACTCTCATTGTGGCTGATTCCCCTAAGCAAGAGATCCTGGATTCCTTTGCTACTCTGTCCGTGGCTATTGCCTATATTGCTGATTCCTCAGCAGAATCTGTATGTCGGCCAGGTCAGCCGCCCTGACCAATTCGGTTAGAAGGGCCTTGTGGCTAAAGACTTGGCCAGGGGACGCGGCCTTGAAAAATAGGCTGTGGCTTTCCTTTTTCGGGGGATTTATTGTTTGGTTCCGAGCTAGACTCTATTTTGGACTGAACAGCGGATAGGAAGAAGTCCTTTCCTGTAAAGAAAAAGCAGGCGTCTACTTTTTTTTTTTTTTTTTTTTTTCAGGGACCTAGGGGTCAAGCGGAGGTTGGGATGCAAAACAGGAGGAAATCTTGGGTGCAGAAGCCCAAGGGTAAAGGAGTCAATCTTCCTGTGTCCACCTTAAAGCCACAATGACTTTAGTCAGAGTAGGGGGGAGACTTCGGGAGTTTCTCCCTCAGTGGGAGACCATAACTCAATATCAATTTATTTTGAGGATGGTTTCCCAGGGTTACAAAATCGAGTTTACCGAGTACCCCTCTCAAAGATTTCTGTTCACCTATGTTCCCAGGGACCCAGTCAAGGCCCTTGCTATGAAGGCCCTAATTCAGGACCTGATTTTTCAAGGGGTTGTCTTGCCGGTCCCAGCAGGGGAGCTAGGTCAGGGATTTTACTCGTGTTCCTGGTCAGGAAACCTTTGGGAAAGTTCCATATGATTTTAAACCTCAAGGGTCTAAACAGGTTGGTATGGTACGAGCGGTTTCAGATGGATTTTATCTTTTCAGTAAGAAACCTCCTGTCCCCAGGATGCTATATAGCTTCCGTGGATTTACACCTTCATGTCCCGATTTGGAGCGGGTCTCAGATTTCTGAGATTGGCCCTAAGGGAAGGGAGTAAGGTTGTTCATCTACAATTCAGGGCCCTCCCTTTTTGGTCTGTCGTCATCCCCGAGGGTATTCACCAAAATTATGGCAGAAGCGTTGGCTCCCCTTTGCCTGGAAGGAATCTCGGTGATCCGTATCTGGACGATTTGTTTTTTGCCCAGACCAGGGAGGGGTTGCAAAAAATCTCGACAGAGCCTGCGTCCACTTAAGGAAGTTGGGTTGGGTCATAAATCTTCAAAAGTCAAACCTGGTGCCCGCTGAGGAAGTCACATTCTTGGGGTTTCGAATCCGCTCCATAGACCAAAAGATCTTCCTGCTGGAAGAAAAGAAGCTGGTCCAGGGGGTAGCGCAGTTACAATGCAACCAGCCCCGACCCATCAGGAAGGTGATGTTGGTATTGGGGACATTGACCAGTGGGTCCAGGGTTAACCTCCTTAGCGGTAATCCCGAGTCTGGCTCGGGTTGGAATTTTAATTACAATAGCGGTAACCCCGAGCCAGACTCGGGCTTGCACCGCTCGATGCAGGGGAGGACACAGGTAACGTTGCTTACCTTGTCCCCTGGATCCAGCGATGTCCGCCGCGCTGTGTGATCGAGCTGTCCTGCGCTCGATTCACAGTGCCGAATGCCGCCGAGCTCCGTTCCCTGCGACGTTACGACGCACGGGAGCGGAGAACGGCGGCAAATTCAAAAATGTAAAAAGACACAAAACACACACAGCACTGTAATCTTACAGATTACAGTGCTGTAGTAAAAAATACACACCCCCTTTGTCCCTAGTGGTTTGTGCAATGCCCTGCATGCACTTTTATATTATAAATACTGTTTTATACTGCTTGGAATTTGGAGATTGTCCATAGCAACCAAAACATGTCCCTTTTTCATTTTTTTTGGATTTGATTACATTATTGAATAATTTTTATTATTCTTTATTATATTATAAACTTTATCATACCCGGGATGTCCGCTAGACTCTGGTTTGAAGAGATTTCAGAGCGTTATTCCTAAGAATTACAGGACTACAAAATAAAAGCCAGATTTCCATGCAAAATAATTGTACCGCTTTCAGCACCTTATTCCAGACTGAATCATACCGCCAGGGAGGTTAATGGTCCATAGAAGCACAGAGGTCCTCAAACTGGAAGGAATTGAAGGCAGTGGAGAAGGCAATGTGGGCCTTCGCAGATGTAGTTCGAAAGCAACACGTCCAGATCCTGTCAGACTTTCTCAGCAGGAACCACATTCTAGAGGCAGAGTGGCATTTTAATCCAGAAGTCTTCAGACTGATTGGAGAGAGATGGAGTCAGCCAGAGGTAGATCTTTGCCGCCCAGGTCCCTCTGTTTTTCTCCCTGAACAGGCATGAGAGGTCTTTGGGAGTGGACGCCTTGGCACACAGCTGGAATTTTCGTCTGGTCTATGCCTTTCCCCTGTTTCAATTGATTCCGCGGGTGTTGGGGAAGATCAGGGAAGAAGATGCAGAGGTAATTCTGATCACCCACTTTTGGCCCAAACGACCATGGTTCTCGGCCCTTCTTCAGATGCAACAAAGACCATTCCGGCATCTCCCCCCTAAGACAAGATTTTCTCCAGCAGGGCCCTCTAGTCCAAGACCTAGAAAAACTAAGGCTCATGGCTTGGTTTCTGAAGAACAGCTCTTC
This sequence comes from Lithobates pipiens, assembly GCF_037356315.1. NCBI lineage: Eukaryota > Metazoa > Chordata > Amphibia > Anura > Ranidae > Lithobates > Lithobates pipiens. The sequence continues at coordinate 287,774,150 of NW_027507903.1, read as the reverse complement.
AAGAGGAAGGGTTTCTCAGACAGGCTGGTTGCTACCTTGTACAGTAGGAAAAAAGTTACCAGGGCAATTTATTTTGAATACAGGAAGGTGTTTAAAGCGGGAGTCCACCGGGACTCCGCGTGTGTTTTTTTTTTTTTTTTAAAAGCCAGCAGCTACAAATACTGCAGCTGCTGACTTTTAAAATAGTGACACTTACCTGTCCAGCGCGCCCGCGATGTTGGCACCCAAAGCCGATCTCTAGGTCGTCTGTCGGGTCCTGCCGCCGCCATCTTGGGTATGGGAATCAGGAAATGGAGCCTTTCGGCTTCATTTCCCGGTTCCCTATTGCGCATGCGCGAATCGCGCTGCGCAATAAGGACGCTCCCCGCTGCCTCTGGGATCTGTGTGTTTCCCAGCAGGCAGCGGGGCACTTGCGGGAAGGGGCGGGCACTTGCGGAAAGGGGCGTAAGTTGCGCCCCTTTCTGCAGAGAGCTATCCCGGAAGTGGGTGCAGTTACCTGGATTATCCAGGTAACTGCACCCCCCTCCACCCTGAAAGGTGACGATTGTGGCACCGGAGGGGGGGAGGGTTCCGATGAGCGGAAGGTCCACTTTAGGGTGGACCTCCGCTTTAACTCCTGGTGCAGGACTTCAGCTAGGTCACCGAAATGAATTGCTTTGGTTCTGGAATTCCTACAGGAAGGTGCTAATAAGTTAGCAATCGGTACCCTAATGGTCAGGTGGCCACGCTAGGGGTTTTTCTGGAAAAGCCGTTGGCATCGGACCCCTTAATAATTAGTTTTTTTTTTTTTTTTTTTGGGGCTTTCTCGCTCCAGGCCTGTAGTATCTAGAAGCTGTCCGGGTTGGGACCTATACACTGTCCTGCAGGCCCTAACCAAGGGGCCATTTGAACCTTTGTCTCCCTGAGATGGATTACTTTGAAAACTTCTTTTTTTTTTATTTTTTTTATAGCCATTCAGCTCGCAGCGTTAGTGAGTTGCAGGCTTTATCAATCAGGGTGCTGTTCTTTTTGTTTTTCCGGACAGGTTAGTCCTTAAAACGGACCCTAATTTTTTGCCCAAGGTGACATCACTTCAGAATTGTTCCCAGGAGTTAATTCTCCCTACATTCTGCTCTAATCCATCGGGTAGGAAAGATTTCCACACCTTGGATGTTAAGAGGGCAGTTTTAAGTTATTTAGAAGCCACTAAAGACTTTGGACAGTCGGATGCTCCTTTTTTGTCTCGTTTTCTGGCACTAAAAAGGGAAAGCGGGCATCCATGGGGACAATAGCCAGATGGCTGAGAATGACCATTTTGGAAGCATATTCCTGTGCTAGTCAGTCCAGTGAACGTCTGGGCCCATTCCACAAGGGCGGCAGCGGTGAGTTGGGCAGAGAAGGCTGGCGCTACCCCTGAACAGATATGTAAGGCTGCGACCTGGTCAAGTCTAACGACATTTGCCTGCCATTATAGACTAGATCTTTTATCGGCTGGGGATCAGGCTTTTGGAAGGAAAGTCTTACAGGTTCCGCCCTGAATGGAGTAAGTCTCGGTAATCCCCCTCGGGTGGCTGTCCTGAAAGTCGTTTTGGAAAATTCAAGTTAGACTTACCGTTAACTTGTTTTCCAGTAGACTTTCAGGACAGCAATAACCTGCCCTGTGGTGTATGTGATTTGCTGTAATACTATGATATAACTGTCGCTTATGTGTTGCAGCTGGGGTTGGAGAGTCTCTACAAACTGAGGAAGGCTGCGTGGAGACATATCTTAAAAGCTCTGGAGGAGGTGTTTCCTGTGGGAGGTGGAGCCATGATCTCTCGGTTGGCTGTCCTGAAAGTCTACTGGAAAACAAGTTACTGGTAAGTCTAACTTGAATTTTTATATTTAATATTTTCCATCACCAATATTTTTTCACACATTCTTTTAGTTTTTTATTTTTATTTTTTTTGTACGTATAATCTGTAATTTTGTCGCACTAGTTGCGTATATTGGAACTATAATTGTTTATCCACTGTCACCTTTTAAATTGTATAATTTTTTCTTTTTGGATCAACACTCTTTAACTACACTGAATTTTTTAGCACAAACCAGTGAGATAAACACCATACAGAGTTTCTAACACCTAAGTAATTTTTTTTCTTTTTTTCCCTCTGTTTGTATATAAATTCCTTATAGCTCATTAGGAAAAATTTCTGGTGGTCAGGGCACCATACAAACCTTAACACAATTGAGATTTTAGGTTTTGGCTAAAGTTCATTAATTCTACTTTGGGGCCCAATGGTTCTCCTTCCCTATTAGCAGATGACAACGTAGTTTTGTTTGGGCACGTATTCTGGTTCTGCAATTTTGAGGTTAGCGCCACATCTACATAGATCTGTCTTCCCTCAGTTAGAGGGCCTATAGCATACTCCCAGTATTTTACCCTTAGCTTCATCCCTTAGTGATGCCATCTCTCGCATTCACTTGTACATTATTCTTGATTTATATAGGCATACCCCTCCCTTCTGTCTGTATCCCTGTGATAAAGGGTATACCCTTGAATGGTTACCAGCCACTCATGAGAGCTGTTGAACCAGGTCTCTGAATTTGCCACAAAATCCAAATCCTCCTCGTACAACAGTATCACTAGTTCACCCATCTTGTCTGCCAGGCTCCTGGCATTGGTGACCATGCCACAAAGTTTAGACCGGTCGCATGCTATCCTCTTATTGGGTGTTCCGAGATTGCTGATTGCTGAGGACTGAGGACAGACACTCAGAGTCCTCGAACCTGTAATGAAGACCGGGTGAAGATGGAAGCTTCTGCAGCAGTGAAAGCATGCTGCTAGAGATTAGTTCTTAAGGTAAGTCTTTCATGTGCTAGTATGCAGTGCATACTAGCACATTAGGATATTGCCTTGCAGGTGGAAACCCATTTTATTTTCCAGTTAACACTTTCATTTTCCAGGTGAGCCTCCTTTATCGGTGTCCATGATTGGCTTTGAAATGTTGGACTTCAACCTGCATGTATTCTAGCTTGCTTTGCATACCCTTTGTGGGACAATGACTCTCTGGCGTTACCCTTGGATGCATTCACCAAGGACATCTCGGGGAGGGGGAGGGGGGGGGCATGCTCAATCCCTGAGGGCGTTGCTTTGTTACTCACTCACAGGCCTCCACCTCCAAAGCCAGACAAGTCTCCCAGTCTGTCCTGCAAACCCTGGACTTCCATCTCCTAAGCCCTCTAATAAATTTTGAGTCTTGCCTGCTTTTTAAATGTGATCTGTTAGCTTTTATGGTCATTTGGGCAAACGGAATCAGTGTGGGTGCCAGAGGTGATTTCCAATACCTACAAGCTAGAATTTCACTCCAGTCTTCTCCCTGGTAAATTACTTTGAACAGCCTTTGTCACTGCAAGCATATCCTCGGACTCCTTTCTGGTTCATTAGGGTTTTTTAATATAAGGTATTTCGTTGTGTTGAGAAGAAAATGATTGCTGGTAGCTTACATCAATTTACACATCTGTGTTCAATTTGCAATAGTTTACACATCTTCAGTTCAAATCTGTTTACATATGTTTGTCCACAAAAAATGCAGATTTTTTTTTTTGATGTAAACCTTCCTATAGTCATACATTGTGGCTCAGACTAGATCTGTCTTAAAAAGGAAAAAATAAAAATAAAAACTAGTTTGCATGACAGGGCCCTTACTTTGAACCTGCCTGTCACTAACAGATCTGCATACAACCTTAGTTGGTCTTCTGGATCAGTGTTGCCACAGTCCAGGGTAGCAGAATGGTTCCAGGGGTTCTATTTCAACTTTTTCTGTTCCTAAGCAAAAACTTAAAATTTGCCCCATCTTGGAATTTAAGAACCTAAATGTCTGTCATGACCAGAACTTCCATTTACAAATCACCAGTACTGTTATAGCCTTCCTAATTCAGACTTTCTGATGTCTTTGGACGTCCAGGATGCATACCTACATGTCGTAATTTTTCCAGCACATCAGTGATTCCTTTGCTGTGGCTCTCCTCCACTTCCAGTTTGTGGCCTTGCAGCTGGCCTATGTTCTTCACTTTGAGTTTTCAACCAGGTGTTGGTGCTGGTTAGCCTTGTTGTGCTCCCCAGGATTTACATTGTGGGATACCTAGGTGACTCCCCGCTGAGGGAACATTCAGCTCAGGTTTTGGTAGACTTTGTAGCACAGACTGCCCAGGCCCTGCATAGTTTTGTCTGGGTTGCTAACCATCAAAAGTCAGCTCTGGAACAGACTCCTTGTTTGGAATATCTGGGACTGCTTAACCACTTCAGCTCCGGACCAATAAACACCTTAAGGACCAGAGGTCTTTTTCCAATTTCGCACTGCGCTGCTTTAACTGGTAATTGCGCGGTCATGCAATATTGCACCCAAACGAAATTTGCGTCCTTTTCTTCCCACAAATAGAGCTTTCTTTTGATGGTATTTGATTGCCTCTGCGATTTTTTTTTTTTTTTTTTTTTTTTTTTTTTTTTTTTTTTTTTTTTATATTTATTTTTTGCGATATAAATGGAAAAAGAGCGAAAATTTTGAAAAAATATATATTTTCTTCTTTTTGTTATAAGAAAAATCGAATAAACTAAATTTTAGTCATACATTGAGGGCCAAATTTATTCAGCCACATGTCTTTAGTAAAAAAAATGTCAAGCGTATATTTTTTGGTTTGCGCAAAAGTTATAGCGTCTACAAACTAGAGTACATTTTCTGGAATTTACACAGCTTTTAATTTGACTGCCTAACTCATTTCTTGAGGTGCTAAAATGGCAGGGCAGTACAAACCCCCCCCCCCCCCCAAATGACCCCATTTTGGAAAGTAGACACCCCAAGGAAATTGCTGATGGGTATGTTGAGCCCATTGAATATTTTTTATTTTTTTTTGTCCTAAGGGATTGAATAATGACAAAAAAAAAATGGTTATATGTGGAATTGCACCCCAAAATATATTCCGCTACTTCTCCCGAGTATGGGGATACCACATGTGTGGGACTTTTTGGGAGTCTAGTTGCGCACGGCACCCCGAAAACCAATCACCACCTTCAGGATTTCTAAGGGTGCAAATTTTTGATTTAACTCCTCACTACCTATCAGTTTCGAAGGCCATAAAATGCCAAAATAGCACAAAACCCCCCCAAAATGACCCCATTTTGGAAAGTAGACACCCCAAGCTATTTACTGAGGCATGTTGAGTCCATGGAATATTTTATATTTTGCCAAAAGTTGCGGGAATATTACAAACTTTTTTTTTTTTGCACAAAGTTGTCACTAAATGATATATTGCTCACACATGCTATGGGCATAAGTCAAATTACACCCCAAAATAAATTTTGCTGCTTCTCCCGAGTACGGGGATACCACATGTGGGGGACTTTTTGGGAGCTTAGCCACGTACGGGACCCCGAAAACCAAGCACTGCCTTCCGGATTTAAATATAAAATGCTACCAAAAAAACTGTTAGCGATCGCAGGGATCAGGCCTGACTCTGCGATCGCTGCAGTTATGTGTTTAGTGTTTTGTAAGTGAGTGATCGATCGATACTGCACTTGGGTGGGCTGGGCAGAGGGGCAAAATGCAGGTGCTAGCAGGTATCTGGGCTGATCCCGCTAACAATGCGTTTTTTTTTGGAACCCTGAACTGCTGGGGACGCTAGTATAGATCTGATCAGATCAGATATTGATCTGTTCAGATTCTATACCACTGCGGGAGGTGTATGCTTTGCGCGTGGGTGTTAGCGGTACTGGCACTAACCTAGCGCTGCCTGGGGCGACGCAGACCCTGACCCTAAAACCTAATTGATATCACCCGCCGGGTGATCAGGGGGTTAAACCTTTATTGGGTAATAAATGGTGGGTGCCCTGATGCTATAAAAAGCAAACTAACCAGAGTCACCCGTAACACTTATACAGTGATCAGTGGTGAAAGGGTTAACTAGGGGCAATCAGGGGGTTCAAATTTTTATTAGGTAGTATATGGGGGTCCCTGGCGCTATATAAAAACCTGACGGGGAACCTAAATAACTAACTGGCTAACCAGCGTCACCAGTGACACTTATACTGTGATCGCTGGTGAAAGGGTTAACTAGGGGCAATCAGGGGGTTAAAACCATTATTGGGTAGTATATCGGGGTACCTAGCGCTATAAAAACCTGGCGGTGAACCTAAAAAAAATAACTAGCTACCTAGCGACACTGATGCAGCGATCAGAAAAATGATCGCTTAGTGACAGTGGCAAAAGGGGGTGAAAGGGTTAACTCTAGGGGCAATCAGGGGGTTAAATCTTTATTGGGGGTGATGGGGGCTACCCTGGACTTAACACTAACTGCCCTGACAGTTTTTACTTTTACAACTGACACTGAATGCATTGATCAGTAAAGAAATGATCAATTCAATCAGTGACACTGACTGGGGGGGGGGGGGGGTTTGTGTACCTGTGTGTACCTACATGTCAGTGTAGTGTTGGTGCACACTTACTATTAGTCTTCTCCTCGTAGTCTGGTCAAAAAGACCGCCCCGAGGAGAATGACATCACTTCCTCCTTCCTGTGTAAACAATACACAGTGGGAGGAAGTTTGTCATTGGCCAGGAGCGATCGAGAGGGGGTGGCCAGAAACCAACGGCCATCCCCTCATCACGGATCTCTGCTGGAGGGAAATGGACCGCCGTATCCAGCGGGAGGGGGTCCGATCGGACCCCCCACCCGCTGGAAGGCAGGCACGTACATCTACGTGCTTGTGCCTGCCTGTGCCATTCTGATGACGTATAATGGCAATACGGCGGTCCTTAAGTGGTTAAGACAATGTCTCTTCCCCGTAAAAAACTTATTTTTGCTCTGACTCTCTGCAGTTCAGGAGTTGCCCAACTCTTTGCTTCTGCATGAGCATTCTGGAGCAGTGGGTAACCTCCAAGGCAGTCTCATTTGTCCAGTTCAGCTCGACTCCTTCAGTGCAATATATTGAGGACATGTCTGTCCAGTCCTTGAACAAACTAATATCTTTGGCACCAAAGACGATATTGTCCCTGCCTTTCTAGAACTTTGACTGATATAGCAGTCCCTAAAATGCTGGGTGCCCTGACTGGAGAGTACTAACAGCTTTCAGCTGGATGTCACAGCAGTGGTGGTCATGCTCCTTCAAGGAAAAACCAGAAACCTAGCCAGAGTAAAGAGCCAAAGCTGTTGTATAGCTGAGGGCAGTGACCCTGCCTTCCTCTGACGTCATGTGGCATCCGAGGGGGCAGGGTCACCCTTTTGCGTCACTAGGTGGCCCCACCCTCAACTATATAACAGCTGTCATAGCAAAGAAGTGTCAGTTGTAGGAGCCTCCCATGGAGGTGGAGTTGTTGCAGGGTTTTTTTTTGGGTCTGTCCGGTGCTGTCATCGAAGATGAATTTACATTGCGGGACATTATTAAATAAAGGACGTGCCTCCAGAGATTTCTCAGTTTAGCAATAGACCTGGGTGGGGTTACAGTGCATCCAGTTGAGTTTCTCCTAATGGAGAAAATCCTGAAACTGGACAGAGCGGTTGCCTCTCTTCAGTACAGCTGGCAGGTCTCTAGTGTCGACACTGGGCCTTCTAACCTCTACCCTCCCAGCAGTGCAGTGGGCAGGACTGCAATTTCGTCCCCTGCAGACATTTGTACTAAGGGTGTGGGATCAGAGGGACCTAGACACTTTTTAGTACACGTTCCTTATCAGGTAAACTCTGGTGGTGGAATTATTCTTCTTCTCCTTCTTCTCCTTCTTCTCCTTCTTCTCCTTCTTCTCCTTCTTCTCCTTCTTCTCCTTCTTCTCCTTCTTCTCCTTCTTCTCCTTCTTCTCCTTCTTCTCCTTCTTCTCCTTCTTCTCCTTCTTCTCCTTCTTCTCCTTCTTCTCCTTCTTCTCCTTTTTCTCCTTTTTCTCCTTCTCTAGCCCTCAGGTTCTTCAGGAAAGAACTCCAGGGTCACCATGTCCAGGTGCGGTCGGACAACTCTTCGGCCAAACAAGCGGGGCGGCACAAGAAGCGGAGTCCTGCTGGCCCTAGCAACAGACATTCTGAGCTGGGCCGAGCCCCCCTCTCCCCCTCTCCCCCTCTCTCCCTCTCTCATCCAAAAAATGGGGACCCCCAGAAGTGGACCTTTCGTGTCAAGAGAATGTGAAAACCCCCTGTTTTTTTTTTTTTTTTTTTTCTCCCTAAACGGAGGGGAGGGAGCACTGGGGGTGGATGTGTTAACCCAGAACTGGCAATTCAGGATATGTTATGCCTTCCCTCCTCCGGCATTGTTACCGGCAGTTCTGAGAGTTTCAACTAGAAAACGCATCTGATTCTAGTGGCTCCACATTGGCCAAAAAGGGAATGTTTTTTTTTTCTCAAGCAATTGGCAGCAGACCCGCCCCCCCCCCCCATTCCAACTTTGGGGGGATTTTGAAAAAGACCAGAATAGAGCATAATGGCATGTATGTTAATGTGTTCGTGTCTCCCCAGCTGGCCGGAGGTGATCTTGAAAAAACTGAGGTCAGGCAGGAGAAGTAAGAATTTATGGGCTGGCGCAGTGTTTTCTAGAGGAAGAGGAGACTACCTCTTAGTGGCTGTCCTGAAAGACTACAGGAAAAGAAATTGCCAGTAAACTTAAATTTTATTTATTTTTATTTTTTTCTGCCTATTCAGTTCGCACCAGAACACGCGAACTGGGGGGTGCTCGACTCATCCCTACTTTGCAGGTTTGAGATGGAAGGCATGCCATTGATTCTTATACCTTGGGCTTCCCAGATGGCTGTGATACTCTAGCCTGATCATATTCCTGGATAACACTGTTCTTCCAGATTGCCCAGGTCTTCTGTCCTAAGAACCAGTTTGCAATCCTGCATTAGTCACTGGCTTTTAGTGGCATAGCTGTTGAAGCCCAGGCTTTGATACAGGAGGTATCCTGAGCTGGTGATCCCCTCAATGCTAAGATGGGAAGTCTAATTTGTGCAATGTCTGTCATCAAAAAAAATTATCCCAGGAAATTCTCCATGATCATTTGGTTCTTGGTACTATCAAGGGTCAAGTTTCCGTGCTGTCCATCTTATTTGAGACTGCTGGCTTCCTACTGGAAGACCTTGGTACAGTGTATCTCCTTTTTGACTTTGGGATCTAAATATGGTTATCTTGGCACCTCAGAAACTGCACGATTTTCTATCTCGTAAGCAGCAAATATCTCATTCCCTGGTATAAAGAGTTCCCGTAAAGTCTAACAGTGAATTATATACCCATTCTTTTTTCCGGTGTATTATGTCCCAAACTTTAAACATTTTTAGTCAAACCATGAGCTTCAAAATCCATAACTCTAAACTTTTGTGATATCCATATATTTTTGTGCAGTGTGGTCTTAGTGTTTTCAGTCTCCACCCATGTTTTTTTTCACCGTTTCCAATTGTCCACTCGATCGTGTTAAAACTACTGCTTTATAACATTGGTTTATGTCTGGTGTTGCCAATCCTGTGTCTCCTTTTCATTGTGATTTGTGCAAATTTAATTCTCGGCTTTTTATTTTGCCAAATGTATTTTATCAACATTGTTTTTATTACCTTGAGAAAACTGTGGGATCCCAATTGGTAACATCTGAAATTTTGTAGCTTTTTGGTAATATTTTAAACATATTAACTCTTCCAATCCATGATATTGGTTGTGTACTGAAATTTTTTTTTTTTTTACATCTTCCTTAATTTCATTAATGGAATATAATTTGCCGAGTATATTTTTTCTACCGTTGATAATTTAATTCCCAGGTTTTTTTAGTTCTTCAACCCATGTAAATGGAATTTCTCTCTGGAGGATCTGGGCTTCTCTTTTCTCTAGTCTGATATTTAAGATCTGTTTTTATTGGGTTTATTTTGAAATTTGAAAGTTCTTCATAATCTTTCACTTCATTATATTTAGTAGGGTCACTCTTGGGTTAGTTATGTACATTATATCGTCCACGTATTCCCTGATTTTTGTGCTTTTTCTCCAACTCTTACCCCTCCTACGTCCTTGATTGTTTCGGAGTGTCGCCAAAAAGGGTTCCATTGACAGTACATATAACGTACGGGAAAGCGGGCAACCTTGTGTTCCATTAAACATCTCAAACACATGTGATAGTCTCCCGTTGACCTTCGCCATTGCTGTTGGACCATTGTATAGGTTTTCTATCCACTTCATTATTTTTGGTCCCATGCCTAAGTGTCTCAATGTGTCCATCATGAATCCCCAGTCTATCCTGTTGAATGCTTTCTCTGCATCTATTAACAGGAGTAGAGCTGGGGATTCACTGGACTTCTTGCGTAACAAGATTGTTTTTGTTATTGTCCTGTCCTTCTCTACCTGGGAAGGAAACCAGTCTGGTCAGGGTTTATCCAAAGTGGTATGAAAATTTTTTATTTTTTATCCTAGTAGCTATGATTTTTTGCATATATTTTTGTGCCAGCATTTAGTAAGTCAATAGGTCTATAACTCAAACAATTCGTTTTATCTTTTCCCTCCTTGGGTATAATTCTTTTTCTCCTATATTTTTCAAGTTTTCATATAGCTTTGGGATCAGTTCTTGGAATTTTTTTTTTTTTTTGTTTTTTTATATAGTATTTAATCGTAAAACAGTCTGGTCCTGGACTTTTTCCTAGTGGGGTTTCTTTTATAGCCAGTTTAATCTCCTCGTGTTAATTTTATTTTTTCCAAGTCTTTTAATAGCTCATTGTTAACTTTTGGCAACTTGGCCCTTTTAAGGTAAGCTTGTATCTTCTTTTTTTTTTTTTTTTTTTTTTTTTTTTTTTTATTGTTGCGTATCAGAAATTACTTTTAATGTTATTGACATAACCTTCTGACCTCAGCTTGGTGAAACGCCATTAATTGTGTTGGTTGACAATTACATGTCAATATTCCCAGCAAACTTGGCAACTAGCTTAGATTTGAGTGAAAAAGTTTACCCCACACAATTAACTGAGGTTGAAAATGCCATGAAAGTGAAGTAGTTATTCTAAAGATAGCATAAGTTATTCATGAACCTTCCCATTTAAATAGGATACCATATTTGCAACCTTAAAATGTATATGTGGTAAACTGATTTATGTGACCAATTCAGATACACTGTACTATTATAAAAAAAATAGTATTTGACAACATTTAATATGACATTATTCGTTTATGTATAGAATTATTTCAATATAATACTATATACCTTAGGTTAATACATTACTTGTACTTGAGTAATATTATAATACGTTTCATTTGGTCGTATTAGAATAAGCCCCTTTTGTTACATGGTTTGTTCTGAAAATACTTTTTAGGTTTGTAAGTTCACTTGAAAAATTATTCTCTAAATGATAGTCTGTGGAATTTCCCCTTCTTGTTTTTTACTAAGTGTCTAACTCTTTGAATTACAACCTGGGAGAGGGTACAAACGTAGTCTCGTAAGACAGAAAACAATGGCAATGTCTATTAGCTATGAACTCAAATTTCTCCTATATTTACAATTATGCATGTATATATTCTCTTAACACCAAATATTCTGACAGGGCATTGTATGTGTAGTGATATTTATGTGAAATGGCACTTCAATGCTCAAATCAGGCTTTGACTTCCCCAATGTGGCTGATGAAAAATAGTGCTGGTGTTTGACAGTCTGTTCAAAATGAATGGGCCTTAATGGTTCTTGTGTCGTTCATTCCATGTATATAATGCTCAGGGGTGGTGAGAGCTCAAGAGCTGCCATTTTCATTGAAAGAAATGTGGTTTTAGTAATTTTTTGTCCAGCTTAAGAGTATCAATGGCATTTACCATGGCTGTACTGCTAAGAGGCTTTGAAGAATATGTGAACCCAACATTTCATATTCCTACTGTACCATGTACTTGTATGAAAAAGTATCCTGTTTGTATTGCATCCTTTGTGTTCCTGTCGGTCCCTCTGCATTACTATTAAAAACTGACCACACTAAACCAAACACCCCGTAGTCAGTTCTCTATCTATGCTGGGAACTTGTCCTGACACCCCCTTCCTGCACAGCCATTCACTGGGAAGAGCCATGTGCTGCTGAGAACCAAATGTGATTTATTGGTTTATACAGAAATGTTCTAAATTTCTTTACCATTTAAACTAATTGGGTGGATTTACAAGGTGAGGGTGATTCCAAAGGCAGTGTTTTTTTTTTTTTTTTTCCTCAATGCATTCCTCATCTTGTTTTAGTGACCTGCATAAGAGCAGGTCTCATTGGCTCACATAGCGGGAGCTGTTGGCTCCGGATGCTGTCAATCACAGCCAGTAAGCCAACATTGAGAAATCAGAGGGTGGGGTTGAGCTGCGCTCAATGTGTGAATAGACAAATGCTCGGGAGCCTCCGTGGCAAGAGATTTGCCATTGGGGCATTTCGACGGGGGGGGGGGGGGGGAGAAGCCGGAACCGCCAGCAGGGGACCCAAAAAGCCGGGGCTGCTCTGTGCAAAACCATTGTACATAGCAGGTGAGTATAACTTTTTGTTTTAAAAAATAACTACCTTTACAATTGCTTTAAAATGTTCTCTCCTTTTCAGGATGGATTTACACCTGTTTATTATCTTTGTTTTTTTAGGCTAGAGCATCAGCTGTCTCCTCATATGCTGCCACAGAGCCATGAGCAACAACTGCCTCCACTCTCAAATGCTCTCCTTCCAGAACCATGGATGCTGATAAGCAACACTGCTGCCATGGAAGATTTATTTGGGTAGCTGTATTTTAAATGAGTCTATTTGAGTTGGTATAAATGTTTAAAATGATCCTGTTGGAAATTAGTTTCATGAAGGCTTTAAATGCTACAGAATTAGTATGAAGTTGGTATTCCATTTAAAGTGCATTACTACCAGTCGCATCGGTTTAGTTCTGCGGCGAAGTTAAAGCTATGATAAACACCACTGTGTGCAGGTGATCTTTGCCACAATGTGTGACAGCATCCTTGCACATTTTTGAATACTTGCCTGTCATTTGGTGGTCCTCCACCATTGCTGCTGTCTGATGCTGCCACCATTATGCTTGGCGTTTCTTCTAGGTCCTACAAGGCATCTCTTCAATCACTGACTCATGACCACAAGTTGCATCATCAGCACCCAACTCCATTGCAGAATGGAGAAGTCTAGAAAATATTGTGCTTAGCAGAATCTACAATGCAACACCCTATAAAGCCCAAGATTTTTTTTCTTTTCTTATTGCAGTTAATTGGTGTTCCCTGTGCTGGTGTCTGCTGTCAGTTGACATCCAGAGGCTTCTGCCCCATATCTCCACAGCAGTAATGCTGCTGGGGTTTATACAGCTGTAGCATCTGTCATAGGTACTTATCAAGAGTGCTGACTATCTGCCCTTTTTACCCCCCTCCCTCCTTTCATAAGCTCTGTACTATAGCTTTCATTATTGAAAAGTGTTTTAAAAGGAGTGAATGAATGGGGTCTACTTCAATCATAGAGCAACTTTTATTCATGGAAGCTTCGTATTCATAGTCTGCACTGCAAAACCAGAATCGCTGCTGCAGGGGTATAGAGGGGCAGAAAACTATGGATTTTGACTAAAAACCTAAGCCACCGGAGGGATGCTTCTCATTGAATGTCAGTCATGTCCCTGTGCTGAGAGAAACTTGTGCTTTTAAGATCGCCCCAAACATGCACTCCTGTACTCTCTGCACATTCTTTCAGTACCTTCTCACATCTGGGTTTTGTCTTTAGTATATTTACCAATTGCAGCCAACAGGTGAAGCTCTGCAAGTTTTCTTAAGTCTTAAAGTGCATGTAAACCCTTTGCTATACCCAGTGAAGTGAACAGCCCCAGATACACAGGGATGAAACAAATCTCCCTACATAAGTGACTGGGAAATTTTACGCTTCTCCCTATAAGCAAATTTCTTTGTGCTTAAAAGCATAAAAACAGCTCTTGTATAATGCTGGGGAAGCGCGCTTGTATTTCTCAAAGTAACACAGATGCTGGTATCGCCTTGAGCTTGGCAGAATCCTCCAGAGAATAGCCAGCTCCTTTTATTTATACTATAACCATGAATAACAAAGGAAGGTGGCTTCATAATCAGCCAATCAGACACATGTATTCCTTCAAAAGAACCAATTACACATGTATATATTCAAATAGAAATACAATAGTGATGTGTGCAGATGGTTATGCGCACGGCCATGCGGCAAGCGTCTTTGTGAGACAGTCTCTCACAAGTTGAACACTAATTAAATGGCTCTGAAAACAATCGTGTTTACAGTCCCACTTCTACCAATGATGCAGGCCATACGCTATCATGGCTCAGCGAGCCATAATTTTGTATGGCTATGCTAGGGTTCCCATGTATTTGGATCTCCTTACTTAGGAGTTTAGATGTGGTTGCCATGGAGTGGCCAGTCCCTTGGTGAGGTATAAACAGACAGCCTTAAAATAGCAAACGGATCTGCCGTGTCCACTGGAAGGTTTCCGCAGCCAATTGTCTTCCTCCAACATCTGTATATGTGCGTATTATAGCAGAACTGTCACTGGGGGACATCTAACAACCTACATTTTAATAAAAATTTCCAAAAGTTTATACACAGATATGCACATGTATATCTGCTGTCTGCAGCTTTTATAGGCTTTAGAAAGTGCACATCTTACAGGTTTTGATGCTGCACAATAGTTCCCATAATGCAAGAGAAACAGTCTAAGTTCAAGGATAAATGTTGTAAATTGGGCAGCACCACTGTAATATTGATTTGTACAGTAAGCTGATTTTGTACAATTTATGCCTAAACTACTGTACCTGATTATTTGGCTGCAACAGTTTTATACCTGACTGTATTTGTTTCTAATCAAACTTTTACTTTATTTTAAAAAAGTGCACATCGTATAGAGAATTTCTCTTCCTGTTTAGCACTTGTGGATTGGCATATCGTCAATACAGCTAATTGGAGAAAAGGCGCAACACACCCCCTTCTACATAGGTAGTGACTTGCAGAGCTGTGCTGTGACAAGTTGAGCTCTCTGCTAATCTACCCTGACACAAATTTCAGGTTGGTTTTATCTTGGTTGACGGAGAAGTTATCATGCTGATGACAGAGCAACGAAACGGCAGTAAGACACCGGATTTAAAGAGATAAGAAAACACTACAGATATGTGCTTACCTCAAATTTACCTACACTTTAAGCCCTGCTTGGCAACCATTGCAACCGCATGGACCTGGGATCCCCAAAGTCTGTGTTCAAGACATTGTGTCCAAAGGCTACAAGCTGGAACTTTGTAGCTTTTCTCCTCCATGCTTCATTTATCATTAAACGTGCCTGTTGCACTTTACAAGAGCAGCTCAATTTCCTGTGCTGGACCTGTTGCATTCAATTTTATTTAATGGGGCAGAAGCCAAACTGTACAGCACTTTCTGGACCCAAAGCACCAGAACAAATTTCTTGCAGATTCTATATGGAATCTTTACAGTCGGGAATTGCTTTCCCTCCAGCAGAGGGACTTCTGGCCTTGATGGTCATGAAGGATGCCTGCTTCCACGTCCCCATTTTTCTCCACCTCATCAGCAGTCTATGCTTTGCGTTGAAACATTTTTCAGTTTATGGCTCTGCCCTTTGGTCTTGCCACAGGTGCTGGCTATTATGAAGGCCCAAGGGAGGACCTGCTCAGGAGAACCTGGATGAGTTGCTTCTAATGGAGCAATCGATGGATAACCTCAAGGCAAGTATGCTGCAGACTGCAAGTCCTGTAAGATTTTGGTCAGACTTTTTGGCTCACCCCATGTGTCTGAGCCCTAAAACAGCTGGCCTTGTGGCTATGCAGCTCAGCACTAGAATTTGGAAGACCTCCCCCCCCCCCCCCTCTCAAGTGCTAGGCCACTGAGTGTGGGGGGGGGGGCAGTTCTATATGCCTATCAGTTAATGGGATGCGGTCATTGGAGGATAGCTGAGAGGACTCAATGTTTTAAGGCTCAAGGCTTTTCATTTTTAACTTCTGTACTGGACCCCCTATTCTGCAGCCAGCCATACAGGGCTCAATTTGAGTGGCATTCACAAATATTGCAAGTCCACTTAGGTTACCATTTCTTAGGCCAACCTACTGGCATCTGGACTGAAGATTGAAGCACCATACAATGGTATTTTGGACACAGTCCAAAATTTGTTTATTCCAGCCCTTTAATGCAACATCCAATGTGTTTCAGGTACCACACACTGCCCCCTTCATCAGGGCTACAGTGTGTGAAAACCTAAAATGATTAGACCAAGTCTCAATATTGTAAGTTGTACATATCTGAGTACATCTAAATTTGCATTAAATATTTTTGTAGCAGTGTTGATGCATATATGATCTCGTGTGTGTGTGTGTGTGTGTGTGTGTACACACAACACGTGCTAGAACTAAAAATTTACGGATATCCTAAGCAGTGTTATTTACTTTGTGATTAAGTGATCACATTTTTAAAACTGATTATGCAAAATTATCTTGGTCATAATGATGCTTCCAATTATGGAAATACCCTATATACATACCACAATTTCTGATCCAAATGGTCTAAAACGTAAACTGTTTCAAAATACAGGGATAAAAACTTTGGTATGTATGGTAAATTCAGTACAATAGGGTTTTACTTTGATAAATGGCATCAGCTGGCATTAACTTTTTTATTTTTTATTTTTTTTAAAGGTATTGCTCTAGTCAAACTTATGACTAAAGCTGGTTTTGCACGTGGGTGTATCTGCAGTTTTTCATGTGCTTTACTTGTGGTACCATAGGCTTTGTATTGGGTCTTTTTTTTTTTTGCTCCAGTTTCTGAAAGCACACAAAGGATGCTGCACACATTGCACTTTCTGGAACTGTAGTAAACGCACAACTTAATGGGACCATGGCTAAATCTGTGGGTATACAGCACAAAAATCGATACGCCTGCGGTGTGACCAACCTGTGGCACAAGTGTGAAACTGGCCTTATGCTGACTGAATAGGTAGTTTATTGAAACAACATTGAGGTGCTGGTTTAGGCTACCTTGCTGATGTGATTTGTGTTTTTCACACATACACTACTACCACTCTTTCGCTCTGTTTAATGTATATTTAATGATGTACGCTGAAAACGACAGCATTTAGGTGCTTTTTTATTTTTTATTTTTTCCCTCCTGTTTTCAAATCCTGCTGTAGCTCTGAAGTTAGCGGTGTTGCACCCATTATGTTTGGAATAAAACCACTTTTTGGACTCTAATACTTTGGTGTGGTGCTTTTGAACTTCAGTATTGGAAGTATGGCTTTTTTTTAAAAAAAAGTTATCTCGGTGGATGCAGTATCTATTTGAATGGGAATATGCAGATTGAAATCCTGTCTGTTATAATATTCAGCCACTGTCTAGCAAATTGTGTTGAATCTTTAAAATTCTATATCTCAACCAGGGTGCCATCAAGATCTCGTTTGCTTGGTGCTTCTAGATTTCTTGCAAAGAGAGACTATAATCAGTCAGATGCAGAACAGACTACAAGGTACAAATTGCTCTACAACACTTACTTTACTTAATTTTTTTATCAAATACTGTAGATAAAACTTGAAAAATGTTCTTCATTGACAAGTGGCCATTAGGCTAATAATATGCTGTTTAAATATTTCAGGCCGCTTTTTCCCAAACCAGCTTCTCCAAAACGGGGCTCTGCTGTGACTGGGGTCAGTGTCAGTATTGGTGTTGATACAGAACTGGATTTGTTGGACTTTGAGCAGTCAAAGTGCAGGTTAGTATTTCCTAATATGTTCAGTTACAGATCTTTTCCTACAACGGTTTTGGACTTGGTGATCTCCAGATTTGTGGTAAGAAGCACAATATTTAATCTGCATTGGCAGACTTTGCAGCCTGGAAGTAGGGAAAACATTGTAAAAGTGTGTGGGTTTTTTTTTTTTTCCATTACTCCCTGACAACCCAAACCAAGAGATTTGTTTTCCTTCATTCTAAGGACAGGAAGCATGTATGTTAAAGTCCCTTCACCCCCACCAATAACCACTGCATTAAACATGAGACTGGTAACCATTTATCACCATAGAGAAAAATGGAGAGAATGTGTGCCATCTGTATTCCTTCTACTTCTTTTTGTAAAATTGAGTAAAATCTTTTAAATTTGAGATTCTTGGTCTAAATCATAGCTGTAAATTCCTAATTCATGGTTTGTCCTGCTTGATGTCCACTGTCAGAATAATGCTGTCATCCTTTAAAATAGGCCCTGTAACCATATGTAAATTATATTACAGGAAAAATAGTTGTAACAAACACCTTATGCTCTGTACACATGACCAGACTTTTCAACAGACTAAGGCCGCGTACACACGCGCGGACTGTTCGCCCAACCTTGTTCGGCAAACAGTTTGTCAAACAGTCCGCTCAAAATTTGCATGAGCGGACTTGCCCACACACGAGCGGACTGTTTGACGAACAAGGTTGGGCAAACAGTTCGCTCAACTTTTGAAATGAACGGACTCGCCCACGTAAGGAGGAGGCAAATCCGCCCATTTCGAGCGCGTGTACAGGTAGGCGGGGCCCGCGAAGGAGACGTCGCGGGCTCCGCCGCCTGGAATGGGCTTAAAGGGGAACCCCAACGCCGAAAAAAATCGGCGTGGGGGTTCCCCCCAAGTCCACACCAGACCCTTGTCCGAGCACGCTACCCGGCCGGCCAGGAAAGGGGGGCGAGCGAGCGCGCCCCCCCTCCTGAGCCGTACCAGGCCGCGTGCCCTCAACATGGGGGGTGCCTTGGGGAAGGGGGGGCCGCGCGGCCCCCCCACCCCAAAGCACCTTGTCCCCATGTTGATGAGGACAAGGGCCTCTTCCCGACAACCCTGGCCGTTGGTTGTCGGGGTCTGCGGGCGGGGGGCTTATCGGAATCCGGGAACCCCCTTTAAGAAGGGGGCCCCCGGATACCGGCCCCCCACCCTATGTGAATGAGTATGGGGTACAATGTACCCCTACCCATTCACCTGTGAAATAAAGTACAAATAAAAACACAACACAGGGGGAAAAAATATTTTATTGCACAGCCGGGGGTCTTCCGTCTTCGGGGGTCTTCTCGCCGGACTCCTCCGCTATGTGTGTGTAGCTCTTTTGCCAGCGGAGGAGTCCGGCTTTCTTCCTCCCCGCCGCCGGCCTCTTCTCCCGACTTCGGGGGTCTTGTCCCCCTCTTCGGTTCTTCTGCCGGGCCACCGCGCCTGGTCCGGTGGCCCGGTCTTCAGTCGCCGTCTTCCGTTCTTCTGTCGCCGCCTTCGGTTCTTCTGCCGGGCCACCGCGCCTTCTTGTAGCTCTTTTACAGGCGGTGGCCCGGTCTTCTGTCGCCGCCTTCCGTTCTTGTTCTTCTTCTTGTTCTTCTTGTTCTTCTCCAGGCGATGTTGACACGTCGCTCCCTCCGGCCGGAATGCCAGAGCCGCCCTGCGCTGTGACTTATATAGTGACAATGGGGCGGGGTCACATGGTATATGTCACATGGGTTGATGTCACATGGTGACCCCGCCCCCTTACGATGTCATAGTCCCCATGTGACATCAACCCATGTGACCAACCCATGTGACATATACCATGTGACCCCGCCCCATTGTCACTATATAAGTGACCGCACAGCGCGTCCCCGGCATTCCGGCCGGAGAGCTCGTCGAGTCAACATCTCCAGGAGAAGAACAAGAAGAACAAGAAGAAGAACACGAACGGAAGGCGGCGACAGAAGACCGGGCCACCGCCTGTAAAAGAGCTACAAGAAGGCGCGGTGGCCCGGCAGAAGAACCGAAGGCGGCGACAGAAGAACGGAAGACGGCGACTGAAGACCGGGCCACCGGACCAGGCGCGGTGGCCCGGCAGAAGAACCGAAGAGGGGGACAAGACCCCCGAAGTCGGGAGAAGAGGCCGGCGGCGGGGAGGAAGAAAGCCGGACTCCTCCGCTGGCAAAAGAGCTACACACACATAGCGGAGGAGTCCGGCGAGAAGACCCCCGAAGACGGAAGACCCCCGGCTGTGCAATAAAATATTTTTTCCCCCCTGTGTTTTTTTATTTGTACTTTATTTCACAGGTGAATGGGTAGGGGTACATTGTACCCCATACTCATTCACATAGGGTGGGGGGCCGGTATCCGGGGGCCCCCTTCTTAAAGGGGGCTCCCGGATTCCGATAAGCCCCCCGCCCGCAGACCCCGACAACCAACGGCCAGGGTTGTCGGGAAGAGGCCCTTGTCCTCATCAACATGGGGACAAGGTGCTTTGGGGTGGGGGGGCCGCGCGGCCCCCCCTTCCCCAAGGCACCCCCCCATGTTGAGGGCACGCGGCCTGGTACGGCTCAGGAGGGGGGGCGCGCTCGCTCGCCCCCCTTTCCTGGCCGGCCGGGTAGCGTGCTCGGACAAGGGTCTGGTGTGGACTTGGGGGGAACCCCCACGCCGATTTTTTTTCGGCGTTGGGGTTCCCCTTTAAGCCCATTCCAGGCGGCGGAGCCCGCGACGTCTCCTTCGCGGGCCCCGCCTACCTGTACACGCGCTCGAAATGGGCGGACTTTCCGAGCGGGAACAGTCCGCTCATTTCGAAAGTACAGCGGACAAGCCCACACACGGGCGGACTGTTCGCTCAAACACAGTTTCAGCGGACAGTTTTTCGGAATTTCCGAAAGACATTGTCCGTCCAACTGTCCGCTGAAACTGTCCGCTGAAAGCCCACACACGAGCGGACTGTCCGCCCAAACACTGTTCAGCGGACAAGGTTGGGCGAACGGTCCGCCCGTGTGTACGCGGCCTAAGTCCGACAGTCTTCCCAACGGACTTTCGGCAGACTTTCTGAATGAACGGACTTGGACACACCCAATCACACCAAAGTCCGACGGATTCAAACGTTATGGCATACGACCGAATTGGAATAAGGCAGTTCATAGCCAGTAGACAATAGCTGCCCTAGCGTCTGTTTTTGTCCGTTGGACTAGCATACACACGAATGGATTTCTCGGTCCGGCAGGAAAATTTAAAACCGGTTTCATTTCTAAAGTCTGCTGGTGTTTTGGCAAGCAAAGGTCCGATGGAGCCCACACACTATTGAATTGTCTGGACTCGTTCTGTCAGACCTTTGCTGTCAGTCTGGTCGTGTACGCGGCATAAGGTGTACTACAGCCAAGTAATTAAGGTTCTCTGCACTGAAATGTT
This sequence comes from Lithobates pipiens, assembly GCF_037356315.1. Taxonomy (NCBI): domain Eukaryota; kingdom Metazoa; phylum Chordata; class Amphibia; order Anura; family Ranidae; genus Lithobates; species Lithobates pipiens. The sequence continues at coordinate 287,753,055 of NW_027507903.1, read as the reverse complement.
GAAACGGCACAAAGCTCAACAAAATCCTAGTTGCCACTGACGGGAAGGTTATCTGGGATCTCAGAATATGTAACCTGTGTTTTGATTACATATCCTGTTTGAATTCCTATACGCAGAGCAATAGTCTTGTCTTTATCTCATGAGAACCAGTGGGGGGGGGGCGCACTAGCATGTTTCCCAGGGAATGCATTGAGTGCAAGGGCTGCTTCTACCCTGCCTAGCTTGTGCTGCTACATCCCTAGACTTGAAGTGAACTGGTGAAAATCGCAGCTGCTCTGGTCAGTGCTCATATCTGACAGCATTATATTCCTAAAAAGGATTTATTGGGCAGTTTGCGGGGTACTTGGTTCTCGCTGGTTAACCTATGTTTGCTGGTCAAGATGTATGCTGGTAAGGTTAGTTCCCAAGTGCCTATGGTTGGCTGGGCAAGAAAGCAGTAGGTGTGTTCTTGTACTTCATACCAACCACCCTATGTCATGGGATTAATATTCATGCAGAAAGAATTGGTTGGCTGTGGTGCAAATGGAAGTACCAAAACTGTCACTATTTGTATATGCAAGGATTGTATGGCTACTATAATTGATACTGCAAACAGACTTTATTGACCTGAGATCTACTGGCTACAATTCAAGCGGTGGGTAGCCCTGGATTTGAAAATTGGAATAAGCCAGCTTAAAAGTACTTGGCCAGACGGTGACTGGTAAATAGCAATTCGGTTCTGACTGCAGTGACTGTCAATTGCCGGCAGGGCATATTCCTTCATTCACAGGGTTTAAGGGATGGGGAATGTGGGATATATGCCTGTATCCTGAGCACACGTCTCAGAAAGCATACAGCCCTAAACCCAAGTAATGCTACCAAAAGCCCTGTATGCACTAAGTCTTGGGTTTTAGGCCTTGTTTGCATACTGCATTGTAGTAATATGGGTTCTTGCTCTGTCTTTTTGAGGCAATTCACAGGCGTGTTGTGCATAGGGCAGCCCATTCACTTGAATGGGCTGCTCTATGTGCATTAGTCGCGCCAAAGATCAGAGTCCAATTTTTTTACGTGCATGTTTTTGCAAAATCGCACAACATTTGGTGTGCCATTCAGGATGAATGACACCCCAATGTGTGTCCCAAATTAATTAAATGCTCATGGTTTGGAATCCTGGTCAGAACTGCACCGATTCTGCCTGGGGTTCCTAATTGACTTTGAGTTGGTGTGGTGTTTGTTTTTTATTTTTCCACATGATATTCTTCAGAACAAGAGAACTTCAGTAAAGGTCCCTGTTGCATCAGGGTGCTACACTTTTTTGTTTTACAGTTTGGCTGTAGTCAGTGGAGCAGGAGGTAGAAGAGGTATGAATGGAATACATCTGTCCCCCTGCTGGAGCAAGCATGTCATTGGTTGCTAGGACACTGATGAGCCTAGCTCTCAATGGACTTGATACAGTGCACTTGAGGGGGGGGGGGGGGGGGGAGGTTGTTGAACCTGACCATAGCCTTATCCGAAGGCTGCGTGCAGTTCTGTAGTGGGTTGGATTTGGTCCACAGGCCGTAATTGGCAGACCCCTTGTTTAGGCACAGGTTTACTTTTTTCATACGTCATAGGACACAGTTGGTGGTAATATTCATTACCCACGGGGTTATACACCCCTAGGTGAATGGACAGGAAGTAAGCCCCTATATAACCCCTCCCATACAGGAAATGCTGCTTTTATTTTTTACATGCTTGGATAAATGGTACCCGTTCCTCGCAAAAGACTCAATATCCTGCAAGGGTTTTGCCTGTAATGCGACCTCCAGGTGCTGGACTCTGCGACGTGGAATCCTGGACACCACTGTGCTAAGGCAATCATGCAGGGTGCTGTGAAGGTCCAGAGGAGTGTACCCTAAACATGGAAAGGGTACCCAGTCCTTGAAGGTCCTCAAGTGACTGGAACCAGCCATGATGGGTAAAGATTGGGCACTTAGTTTCTAAGCTGCCCTGAGCCTGGACTGTATGATGCGCCATTTCGCCTTTTTGTTTGCTATAGCGCATGTGTATTCGCTAGAGCGCTGCAGTGCTCAGCAGTTTGGCGGCCATGGCGCAAGTGGTGACGCACATGCGCCATAGCCTTTATCTTGGCGCACAAAGATTTGCGTCATATGCGAATACAGCAGATCCCATTCGCAGGCATTGTGCATGTGTGCGCATGCACAGGATCTTCTGATGCACAGCCAGCTTATTTAAGCTGTGTATACAAAGCATGCAGTGCTTCCAGAAGGCAGCTGTGGGACACAAAGCAGGCTCTGAACGAGGTATTTGCAGCAGTTTATCCTTACCCTTTCACGTGAGTCAACAAGTGTTGCTTGGCAGGCTAAAGGTGCTTTAGCTGGGTTAGAGCACAGGATTGCTGGCATGATTGCCTCCACCCCGCAGGGTGGCAAGAAGTGACAGATCCCCTTCCCCAGAGCCTCCTAGTCTGGAGCAGGAATGGGTGGAGGATGGGGGAAGAGCTATAAGCTCAGGATTTTGTGGAGGGCCTGGTGGTTGAGTCTGCTTTTGAGCATTCTGGACAAGACATCCAGGTTGATGTCGGCGCCTCAGTTGCAGATGCGTTTGATCCAGACTCTTACCGAGATGGTTTGTTCTACCTTTAAGTTGTCTTCAGACCACACAGGCTCTCCCCTTGCACCCTCTGTTGGAACAGGCGGGTGTGTGCTGTTTGGGAACATCCTGACAAGATTTTTGTTCCTAAGAGGTTTTCCCATTTTATCCCATGGATTAAAAATTTAAGTGGAGCATGCCAGCTATAGATGCAGCAGTCTCTTCCTTAACCTCCCTGGCAGTAATCCCGAGTCTGGCTTGGGTTGGGATTTCAGCACCACGAGCGGTATCCCCGAGCCAGACTCGGGATCGCATCGCTGGATACAGGGAGGACACAGGGAGTTACTTACCTTGTCCCCTGAATCCAGCGATGTCCTCCGCTCGATTCACAGTGCTGAATGCCGCCGAGCTCCGTTCCCTGCGACGTTACGGCGCACGGGAGCTGAGATCCGCGCCAAATTCAAAAAAGTAAAAGTACACAAAACACAGTACTGTAATCTTACAGATTACAGTACTGTATAAAAAAATTACACACCCCCTTTTGTCTCTTGTGGTCTGTGCAGTGCCCTGCATGCACTTTTATATTATACATTCTGTTTTGTCTTGTTTTTATGGCTGGAATTTGGAGATTGTCCATAGCAACCAGAAAGTGTCCCTTTTTCAGTGTTTTAGGATTTGATTACATTATTGAATCATTTTTTTATTATGTTATAAACGTTCATACCCGGGATGTCTGCTAGACTCTGGTTTGAACAGATTTAAGAGTTATTCCTAAGAATTACAGGACTACAATATAAAGCTCCAAATTTCCATGCAAAATAATTGTACCGCTTTCAGCACCTAAAACCAGAATGAATCCTACCGCCAGGGAGGTTAAACAAGAACTTAACTTATCAGGTAGCTAACGCACAGGGCTTGAAAGACCCCGTTGAAAAGAAATTGGAGTCATTTTATTATATGCTTCCTTTTCTTTGGCCAGTTCAGCTATTCAGCCAGCTGTTGCAGCGGAAAAATAAGACCGCTATTCCTTGAGCGCTGTGTTTTGCTGTTGCCTTAAAGGATTCAATACAGAGTTTCTCGCTTGGCTCTTGTCTGTACATATGCACAGACTTTTTTGTCTTAAGAACTGGTCAGCTGAGCTTCCTTGTAAGTTATTGGCAGGTTTCCCCTTTCATGGGGAATGGTTATTTGATTATTTGGATAAATGTGTGTGTGTATATATCCAAAAGATTTTCAGAGGGAAAAGTTCTCTACTTCCTGTGAAGAAAAGCACCAGGTGTCCCTCATTTAAAACCTCAGGGACTTCTTCCTCAGGTGTCTCGGTGCCAAGGCAGTTCTGCCAACAGCGCTAGAGCCAGGGGCAAGGCCAAGGCCAGAAAAAGCCCTGGGTCCAAAATTCTTCTATACCCAGCACCATGCCCTTTTGAGGGGACTCCCCCACTCTATCAGTTGGGGGGGAGTCTGCTGCACTTTGCAGACATTTGGAGAACAGTGGGTCACTATATCCTGTAGTCACAAGCTGGCGTTGTGGGGGGGGGGGTTCCCCCTCAGGTTTCGAAGATCCAGCATTCCCTTGGATCCTCAAAAAAAATTATTTCAAGCACTACCTCATTTAGCGCTTTAAGGAGTGATTGTACAGGTTTCTGTATATGAAAGTGGCGTAGTGTTTTACGCAAACCTGTTTATGGTTCAAAAACCAAATGGACACAAGGACCATTTTTTTTGTGAGACTGACAATAGACGGGCCATGAGCGCTTCCACATTGCCCTGATCTACTGTCTCAAGGTCCATTATTCCTCTCTAATTTTGACGGCATGGCTGTTGAAGCCAGGGTGTTGCAGGACAGTGGCATCTTGGGACCAGTGGTGTCTACCCTAGTGAATCTGTCATAAGGTCTGGAAAAAAAATTTTTTTTTTTATTTTTTTGCTTGTGAAGCCAGTAAATGCATGATTGGGAGAATAATGTTTTTATTTTTTTTTCTAGTCAGCTGTGGAAATCAGATTGGCTTTGAGTACAGAGGTCAGATTTTAGCCCTGTCAGTATTCTTCCAAAAGCCTTTAGTCTTCCATTCACTGGTTTATGCAGGGGGCAACTCCTTTGTGCTACACCCCCCCATTAGGTCACCTATGTTTACTTGGTGCTGTCTGTTACAGAAACAACCATTTGAGCCCATGAGGAAATTCCGTTAGACTTTCTGTTATGCAAGCTAGCCTTCCTGATGGCTGCCACCTCGGCTAGAAGGGTGTTGGCGTTGGTGGCCCTTTTTGTGCAGGGAACCATACTTGATCCTTCATCATGTGTTCATGTTACGACCTGTTTCAGCCTTTTCATTTTAAATTGTGTATCTGTGGTTCAGATTTGTAAGGTTGCTACCTGGTCTTTAGTGCATACGTTCACAAACTTTTATCAAGTGGATGTTCGAGCAGCTGAGGATTCGGCTTTCGGACGCAGTGTTCTGCAGGCTGCCATAGAAGGTCTTCTGGTTATTGCCTCAAGGCTATTGCTCTAGGATATCCTAGTAGGTAATGAATATTAGCCTGTGTCCCACGATGTATAAAAAATATAGGCTTTTTTTCGTCATGATTACCTGCAAAATCCTTTTCTTTGAGTACATCATGGGACACAAATCCCTCTTTTTTTTTTTTTTTTTTTTTTTTTTTTTTTTTTTTTTTAGGATTACATGCTTGTTACAAAACTGAAGTATGTCCTGTATAGGAGGGGTTATATAGGGGATCACTTCCTGTTTAAGACTTGTGTCCCTTCCCCTAGAGATGGTGTATAACCCAGTATGTAATTTAACGCTGTGATGTACAAGGATTTTACAGGTAAGTATGATGAACTATTTTTTAAACCTGATTGATGCTCTAAAGCTAGCCATAGAGGGTGTTTGGTTTTTTGTTTCTTTCCCAAAGTGTATTTCAGGCCAGCACTAGAGATCGTGACTCCTCCCACTGGACCACAGGAAACTCCACCTTCCTCCAGATCTTTAAATGGAGGCACCTCCCTACCGCACCTTTGTTTTTTTTCTTCTGGCCCAGAGGGAACATCTTATGAGGGGGAGCCATCTCTTCCTGAGACAGGGGCTCCATATTTTTAATTCTTTTTGAAGACACCAGCCCTCCTGTCCTACCAGAGTGTTTGCAGCAGTAGGTTCGGGCTCTTTTCCCCCTTGGTGCTCAGGGAGAGCTGCTGATGATCCAGGGACCTGCTCCAGTGCAGCGCCAGCGTGTGTATCGCTGTCATTTTGCGGGGGCCGAGAAGTCTGGCCCATGCCGGAAGCTACACTCCCTATGAGCAGGTCACAAGGTCAACGCCCAGCGTCATTCCATCGCTCGGGTGTAGGAGGCAGGGTAGGAACTGGGACGGAAGTGGTGTGTGAAGCCACAAACTGTGGTGGTGACTGGCACCAGTAGAGGGCAATTAGGTCTGCCAATTTCCTTTACCAGGGGTTTTCAGGTCTGCCTTAAACCCCCATGATGGCAGGGGCCTGTCTGGGCACTGGAGGCTTTCTTCCCTCTTAATGCACCTCGTTGGGTGGCCTACAGGCAGTCTGGGTCTCACCAAGGGTTTTTTTTCTTTCCTTTTTTTTTTTTTTCCTCTCTTCCTCCTTGGGCCAAAAGCTCTGACCCAAGCAGAGCCTATAGTCTACTAGGACCCTCAGGTAATTTTCCATCCTAGATTCCCCCAGAGGTTCTCCCCCAGTGTACAGATTTCATTCATATTTTGCCACGCAAATGCAATATTTTAAAATTTTCTACATTTAAACCTCATTTGTCATGTAGTTACCCACCCCATTCATTTGTCAGAGCTTCATGCAAGGTTTCCACATCCTGTGAAGTTATTCCCCTGCTTAGCTTGGTATCGTCTGCAAATATAGATTGAACTGTTTACCCCATCTTCCAGATCGTTTATGAACAAATTGGATTGGTCCCAGCACAGAATCATGCAGGACCCCACTACCCACCCTTCACCATTCCGAGTATTCCCATTTATCACCACCCTCTGAACTCTATCTTGTAGCCAGTTTTCAATTTATGTAATCACTCTATGGTCCATGCCAAAAGACCTTATTTTGTACAGTAAACTTTTATGGGGAACTGTGTCAAATGCTTTTGCAAAATCCAGATACAGGTCTACATCTATCTAAATGGCAACCTCCTTATAGAAGGTTAATACATTTTTTTTGGCAAGAACGATTTTTCATGAATCCATGCTGATTACTGCGAATGATACCATTTTTTATTACTAAAGTCTTGTGTGTATAGTCCCTTATCCCCTTCAAGAGCTTTCATACTATTGATGTTAGGCTAACTGGTCCTGTAATTCTCAGGCATGTATTTTGGGCCCTTTTAAAATATTTGTGCTACACTGGCTTTTATCCAATCCGCTGGTACCATTCCAATTGGTAGACTGTCAGTAAAAATTAGGAAAAAGCTCTACGTCAACTACAGGGAATTGCAGTAATTCCCTTCTCTAACAACCTACTATTCTTCACCCCCTCAAGGGAGAGGTTACAAGACCTAATCAGAGCATGCAACCATCTGGCATCTCTAAAATGGATTCTGGACCTTCAGAAGACCTCCCTAGACCTGTCCCAGGAGGTTCGTTTTCTGGGCTATCAATTCGATGGAACAGAATTTTTCTCCCGCAAGGACAAGGTTCAGTGCACAGCTTCTATACTTTAGACCAACCAACTGATGAGGATAAGGCAAATGTCGGCATTAGGGGTCCTGACCTCGACAATTCACCTAAAGTCGTGGGATCACAGCTTAATATCCCAGAGGTGAAGATTCTTGCCAAGGTGAAGGTCACTATGATGGTGGAGGAATCGGGAATCTATCAAGGGGCCTGGCTTGGGGCTTCCCAGTCGAAAGAAGACTCGCAACAGATGCTAGCTCTTGGGGATGGGGGGGCCCACCTAGAGGTAAACCTTGCCCAGGGAAGTTGGTTTAAGGAGGCGATGAGGTTGAAGGTGATTGCTTTATCTCTCGTGAATTTCGCGCAGGATCTCCAGTATCGTCATGTTCAAGTGTTGACAGACAAGGTTTCTTCAGTACTTTTCTTGAAACAATCTCCACAAGTCACTAGGGACGGATGCCCTGGCGCATCCATGGAGATTTCACTTTTGCCAAGCTTTTCCCCATTCCAGTTAATCCCACTGGTATTAAAGATCCAAAGGGAAGGAGTACCAGTCAATCTAATTAATTTTTTGCAGAAATGGTGCTTGTTGGCATCTACCTCTGACAAGATTTGCTAACCCAAGGTCCAGTAAATCACCCAGATGTGGCCAGGTTGTCTCTTGCAGCATGGTATCTGAGGAGCACCTCCTAAAGAGTAAGGGGTTTTCAGACCGTCTGGTTGCAACATTACTATCGAGTAGGAAAAGGGTAATGTGCCATCTATACTAAAGTCTGGAAGGTCTATAACGCATGGTGCAATTCATCTACCCAAGACTCAAGGAGCCACGTTTCCATCTTAAAATTTTTAAAGGACTGGGCAGAGAAGGGACTAGCAGGCAGTACCTTGAAGGTACAGGTTCATGCACTAGCAGTTTTCCTAGATAAATCTGGTTGTCTCTGAACTGCTGGTAGACCTTTTTTTTTTTTTTTTTTTTTTTTCTTGCAAGATCAAGGTCAGCACCGGTCAAGTGTTTCCCTATATGGGACCTGTTGCCAGTCCTGCAATCCCTAGCAAAGAGTAGATTTCAACCTCTGGAAGCGGCATCACTCAAATGCATCACTCTTAAAGCAGTGTTCCTGATCGCCATTACTTCAGCATGTAGGATCAGTGAACTACACGCTCTATCAATTAGGGAACCTTACCTCAGTGTTTCCGGATAGTTATCCTTCGGTAAGAGTTTTGGGTCTGTCCTAAGGTAGCCTCAATGCATAATTGTTCACAGGACATTGTGCTCCCGACCTTCTGAGCTAACCCATGGGAGGAGGAGACTTCCCCCTACCCCCCCCCCCCCCCCCCCCATGTTGGCTGTTACCTAGAAATAACAAAGGACTTTAGCTGCACAGACTCGTTTGTCCTTTTGTTGCCTGGAAAAAAAGTTTGCCAGGCTTCTAAAAGGCTCATTGGCCAGATGGATGAAATTATCCATCCTGGAAGCATGCTCGCATGCAGATTTGTCTCTGCCAGCAGGAATTCGTACGCGCTCAACCAGAGCGATTGTAGCCACTTGGGCAGAAATGGCTGGTGCCACCCCTGAACAGATTTGCAGGGGAGCAATGTGGTCAAGATTTTTTTTTTTCTCGCATTTTTGTGCAACACTACAGGCTGAACCTTCACATCTACCAATGATGAGGCATTTGGCAGAAAGGTCCTGCAGACTGTTGTCCTGCCCTAAGGGGGCAAGTCTGTTATATCAGGTGCTGTCCTGAGACTTTGGGAAAATGTAAGTTAGACTTACCAGTAACTTGTTTTTCATAAGTAATTCAGGACAGCAACAATGCGCCTTATTAGTTTTATTTACTATGCTGTCACTAACGTGTGTGTTCCAGCTGGGGCCGGAGGGTCTCTGCTACTGAGGTGTGGTAGGGAGATGCCTCCCTTTAAAGATCTGGAGGAAGGAATTGTTTCCTGTGGTCCAGTGGGAGAAGTCACTATCTCTCAGGTGCTGTCCTGAAAGACTTGTGGAGAAACAAGTTACCGGTAAAACCCCATATACGCTATCAGATTTTCATTTTTTTTTTTTTTTTTTTTTTTTTTTCCCTTTCAGATTTACCAAAACCATATAATATGGAGGTCAAACCTTAGGAGTTTCAATGTGTATGCCATCAGGCAGGCCCTTGCACTACATGGATGTTGGTAAATCTGAAGACAAAAATCTACAGAAAATCTGATGTGTATGGTGCTTATAGCTTGTTTTTCCCAAGGCGTCTTTCAGGACCGCACCTGAGATAGTGACTCCTCCCTCATCCTTAGGAAACACCTTCTTCCTCCAAACTTTAAAGGGAGGCACCTCCCTACCACACCTCAGTTCTTGTGTTTACTCCGGCCTGGAGGGAACCTCTTTTTGGGAGGGAGTCGAGGTCTCTTGGGTGTTCCTGAGGGACAAGGCTTTTTTGCTGTTTAGGGACCTGCTAGTATGATTGCCAGGAAATGGGGGCTACCAGAGGTAGACCTGTTCGCCTCAAAGGTGAATGCATTGGTCCCCCAGTTTTCCCTGGACAGTCACAATGGGTCGCTGGGCACAGAGGCGCTAGCATATCCATGGGAATTCCGTCTTTGCTACGCTTTCCCCCATTTCAGTTAAGCCCGTTAATTTTAAGGAAAAAGTGCCCGTCATACTAATCGCGCCCTTTTTGGCCAAAGAGGGCCTGGTTTTCGACCATTCTAGGACTGACAATCAAGCCTTGTTGGCATCTGCCCCTCAGGCACGATCTGTTACAGGGCCCAGTAAATCATCCAGGAGTGGCCAGATTGGCACTCACAGCCTGGTTTCTGAAAAGCAGCTCCTTAGCAGCAAGTGTTTTTCCAGCCGTTTGAGCTCCACTCTTTTGGCAAGTAGGAAAAGGGTTACAAGGGTCATTTACTCTAAGGTTTGGAAGCTTTATAAAACGTGGTGTATTTCATCCACCCAGGTCCCAGGGTGCCTTGTCTCCATCCTGGAGTTTCTACAAGATGGAGCAGACAAGGGACTAGCAGTTAGTACCCTGAAGGTGCAGGTAGCGGCACTAACAATGTTTTTAGAAAGATCTGTGGCCTCAGATCCGCTGGTGATCAGATTCTTTAAAGCTCTCAAGAGGTCTAGACCAGCACCTCTTAAGGTTTTTCCTGGATGGGATTTGTCGGTAGTCCTGCAGTCTCTAACAAAGGGTCCTTTTTTGAGCCCCTGGATGAGGCGCCCCTTAGGCTTCTCACATTAAAGACCATTTTTCTGATTGCCATTGTCTCTGCACGCAGGATCAGTGAGCTAAATGCTCTATCGATTAAAGAACCGTATCTGTCCATTTTTCCTGATAGTCATTCTTAAAAACAGATACAAAATTCTTACCGAAGGTAGCTTCAGTACAGAACCGTATTCAGGACATAGTACTTCCAACCTTTTGCGTTAACCCAAAAGGAGAGGAGACCCTTTTCCACATGTTGGACGTCAGGAGGACTCTGTGTTAGAAAGGACAGAGCCTTTCAGACATTCAGATTCACTGTTTGTACTTTTTTTCAGGAAATAAAAAGGGTTTCCAGGCTTCTAAAGTTTCTTTAGCTAGATGGCTGAAATTGTCTATCTCAGAGGCATATTCCCAAGCAGGGTTATCCCCGCCAGCAGGGATATGTGCACACTCAACCATGGCTCTGGCGTCTACATGGGCAGAGAGCTGGTGCCACCCCTGAACAGATCTGCAAGGCGGTGACATGGTCGAGTTTTCACACATTTGTGAAACATTAAAGGCTGGACCTCACATCTGCCAGCGATCAAGCGTTTGGCAGAAAGGTCCTGCAAGCTGTTGTCCCACCCTAAGGGGTAAGTCTGTTATCCTCTCAGGTGCTGTCCTGAAAGACGCCTTGGGAAAAACCAAGTTAGACTTACCGGTAACTTGTTTTCCAGAAGTCTTTCAGGACAGCAACATCCCGCCCTATTGTATTTTATTATGCTATGCTGTGACTAACGTATGTTTGTGTTCCTGCCGGGGCCGGAGGTTCTCTTCTACAACTGAGGTTTGGTAGGGAGGTGCCTCCCTTTAAAGTTTGGAGGAAGAAGGGGTTTCCTAAGGATGAGGGAGGAGTCACTATCTCTCAGGTGCTGTCCTGAAAGACTTCTGTAAAACAAGTTACTGGTAAGTCTAACGTTTTTTTTTTATTTTATTTTTTTGTTTTTTTCCCGTCCACTCAAGCAAGGTAGATGAAGGTATCTTCCTCACTGACATTGTATTCTGACACTCTTTGCTACCTGAATACACTGATCAGTGGTTTTCATCCGAAGAAGGCTTTCTGACTTTCCTGAAGTCTTTCAGAAGTCAATCTAACTCCTTTTGTCAAACAAGGATGCCTACACATGGACTGAATTTCACCCAGTCCCTGCTGAAGGGGCCACAAATGTTTAAGTTATTGGGCTTTTAGATCATACATAGTAAATTGATGGAAAGTGAAACTTTTTGGAATTTAGTACACATTTTGTTTGCCAACATTAGATGTCTAGATTGTCCATTTGGTAGTTCATATGTTGGTTAATCTTTGTATTCTTGGAGATGGGTTTTCTCTAACTTCCCCCTTTTTAAATAAATTAGAAGTGGACTCCGGGCAAATGCTGCCACTTTTGCATGATTTAGGATATGGAGCCCTTTAATATATTTAAGCAAACCTTTCATAGGAGAAACTTGAAGGGGGCTATTGCTTTTCTGTTGTGAAAATGCTAGCTGTCTGGCTGTGGGTTTTTTTTTTCTTCTTCTGAGGTATTGGTATATTTAAAACTGTCCTTTTTGCAGAGTGGGAACTCTGCTGTTAGTACAGTCATGGTATGTAGTGAAAAACAGTCGCTGCTAAAGTATTGTAAGATGGGTGAAGTGGGAAGATTAATGGGGGTGCTGAACCACTTATCAGTTATAACTGCTTACCTAATCCATTCTGTACATGTCTCTTTAGTATTATTTTCTCTAGCAGTCCTTACAAATTACAGCTTTTTTTTGTAGGTTGGAGAGTGATGAAGCTGTTCTGCAGAGGCGGCAAAAGCAACTGGACTATGGCAAAAACACAGTTGGCTACGGATGTTATCGTCAACAGGTACCCAAGTAAGCACAGTGGAATGTATCTTGTGGTGTTTTTTTTTTTTTGTTTGTTTTTTTTTGTTTTAGTTCTACAACAGTTTATGCATCATTCTAGTAACATAAACACAAAGGGGTTCTAAGTGATCCTAGCTCTATTTGAATCGTAGACCTTTTCTGTATTACAAACAATGTGCTAGTGCTAGGCATAAATAATTGACTTTTGAGGCCGTAGCTTTTTAATAACACAAATGGATTTTGTGCTTGTTGTATAGCAGCCTACTGTGCTTGTTGAGGGGAGAACATTTTTTCTTGAGTTAATCTTTAGCAGGGTCGGGTGGGGGGTGGCTTTGAGCTATCGGGGGACTGAATAGACACTTGACCTCTCCCCTTTTGAGACAGAGAAATGGACTCAGGATAGATTCTCCAGTCTTTCTCTGTAGCCTCAGCTGCACTAAAGATGAATGGACAGGCGACAGAGGCTCCTCTCCTCCATTCATGAACTGAAGCATTGTTAAGTTTACTCTGCTCAGTTACGAATGAACAGTCAATGATTGTGTATTCAGAAAGGAGCTGGTAAATGACATATTTACTGGTTCCTTCCTCTGCTCTTTTTCCTGTCAGAGCTGGGGCAAGGGGTAATGGAGGACACAGAGGTGGCGCGGAGAAGGACATGGCAGGGGACCTTGGAAGCACGGAGGATGACACGGGACAGTCAGCGCAGCGGTGAGAGCCATTATAAGCACTGTTCTCCCTGTATAGATTTCAATAAAGCAGCTGAAAGCCTAGGGTGTGGAGAAGCGGCTGTTGGCTTTTTTTTATTTTTATTTTTTAAATCTATACAAGGAGATCGGTGTTTGTAACTGCCCCCACCGCCGCATCGATCATCCCGGACTGTCCAGGTATTGGATTAGGCATCAGAAATTTTGCACAAGTACTTGTGCAAATGCTCGGTACTGATGCTAGTATCGGTGCAACCCTAGTCTGATGTAAAGGGTGTGTTTTTTTTTTTTTTGTTTTGTTTTTGTTTTTTTGTTATATGCTGAATGTAACTTGTATTAACGTTGCACTAAGCTGTGCATTCCTGGCACACTTTGTGCCTGAATGGAGTCCAGTGCGCAGGAAGAGTATATTCACAAGTTTTGTTTCTATAAGATGCATGCTGAATCCTAACCCTTAAACATGCCAGTGAAGTGACTAGCCTCAAATGATACCAAGAGATGGCACAAATCCTCCTACATTAAGTTGTACTTGTTTCTGTCACCCTCTATCCTCTACATCCATTCAAAGTCCAGAATTTATATAGCACTTCAGAAAGCAGAGGGCGGGGAGCTGAAGTTGCTCTCCAGAGCTCGGTGAGAACTGAGTGGGGGAAGGAACACGCTCCCTTCACACACAGGGTAAAGTTCCAGCACATAGCCTGTCAGAAGTGACAAGCAGATAGCCAAGGAATGAGGCAGTTGAATAGAGAAATAATCGTTTTTTTTTTTTTTTTTTTGTTAAAGTAGAATTTTTTTTTTTTTTCGAGAAATAACCCATAGTGCTCGTGAGAAGTATATGCTATAGAGCAGTGATCTAAACAAAGGGCCTGAATGCTGTCCCTCAGACCTTAGGAAGCCAGATGTGGCATTGGTGGGGAGTAAACAAGACCTCATTGTGCCCCGCCATTGGTGTAAAACCAAATATTTGAAACTTTCCTCAACCAGCAGAGAAAGCAAAGCCAACAAAATGCCATTTGTAGTTTTAGACCATCTGATTCCAGCGGCAAACCTTTTATGTACTAAATGCAATGGCCAGATAGTATTGCCTTTGTATAATGCAGCAGTTGGTGGTTTTGCAAGACCGATTCAACTCTGTAATCTTATGCTGACTACATGAGTCTCCTCCTAGGGTTCTGTCTTCATGTGATCACTCTTATGAAGGGGAAGAGTTTGAAACTACTAGCAAAGGAAAGAGCTGGTGCAGACGTGGAAAATCTTTTTCCACTGAAGAAACAAAAAATCAGTTCTATAGTCACACCGTATGCTCATTTTATCAGCATTGGAATAGCAATGCAAACTGGTTATTTTCTTGAAGCCAATGAAAGCTTACACACTTCAAGATCATTCAGAGCAATAGGAGTATGCTTGAAATAATTGAAATCAAAGTGGAAATGAATGTAGCCCCATTATCTGTGAAATGCATCCGTATGCTCGCATAGTGTTGTGCAGTATTAAAAAGGTTTTCTATATTGGTCATTGGGTCTACTGGGCTCCTCCACAACCTGGATCATTATATAAAATTTTTGCGCTTGTGATTTTTAGATTGTTTGATCAAAAACAAAAACAAAAAATTGCCAGTCTGGGCTGCAAAGAAATTTGCAAAGCTGTAGGTGGACACTTGACACCGCATGGATTGGTTCATTGCATAAAATGTATGTAAACCTTCACCTTGTTAAACGCATTTTTTAAATTGGAAATTAAAAGTAAAACCCGTGTGTAATACATATAATAAAAAAAAATATATACACAGCGCTACCTGCCGTGGCTAGATATCCTATCTATCCTTGGGCTCCATGCATACTGGGCTTTAAAAAAAAAAAAAAAAAAAAAAAAAAAAATTCCCCTGTAATCGTCCTAATGTGCAAAACTCCTGTAGAAGCAGTGATATTTTTTATTTATTTTTAAGCAGTATGCATAGAGCCGAACTAAAACATTTATTATTTTTGATTAGGGTATATAGATTTTCATGTTTTGCACTTTTTATATGGATCCTTCACGATAGATTCACCCTTGGATATATTAATATGAACTTTGCGTCACTTGGTGCATACAGGTTATGGACTCTGATCACTAGACGGTTTGTCAATCTGGACTACCAGAAGTCTATGGCTGTAGCACCTTTGTTTGTTTTTATATGGATATTCTCGCAACTGTTTTTCAATAATTTGGTGGGCAAAACTTGATCTCGGCTGTATAAGGCTCTGGGGGAGAAGCAGCAACACACTGAGGGGTTGTCAGCAGAAGTCTAATCGGAGTTCTCAGCACATCTAGGAAAGGGGCCATACTGTGCTTTTATGCCTAGTGTGGTCACTTTAATAGGAAAGCATGGCAGAATCACTAGGGTGTTTGTGTTTTTTTTTTTTTTTTTTTTTTTTTTTTTTTTTTTTTTTTGTATATGGTACTGAGCAGGCACATCTGGAATATGAAATTTAGGGTTGACCTATTAAGCCACCAGGTTTTTAGTCAAGGGTCTTGGCTATGACTTTGTAGCACTTGATTTGGTCATTTTTCTATTGCTATTCCTGGAGTAGCCAGGTGAAAGCTCACAGCAGACCCCCTGTGGAAAGGTACTTCAGAAATGGTTTGAAATTTTTGTTTATGTATTTATATTCACATCCCCCTCAGTTTACTAATTCCTTGTCTGATGGAACAGACAAAACAGGAGAAAGGAGTTCATTGAAAATTAAACCACCCAGTCTATCATGACAAATGCCAGTCTGAGTGGATGGGGGAGCCACAGTGGTACAGATGTGTCCAAGGGAACCTGATCCTGAGAGCTGGCAACGCTCCAGTTTCAGGAAGTTGAGTGATCTGGGAAGCTCTCAATGGTCTTCCAAAGGCATGTGAATGTTTTCAGAAAATACCACAGCAGTATGTTTTGTGAATACAGGCTGGTAAGTCTCTTGTTGCAGGATTTAAACCAAAAGGTCTGTTCTGGACAGAGGGATGTATTTAGCAACAGTACCTCTGAGAGCAAAAGAAAATGTTTAAATAAAATTCAACATTACAATCCCTTTTTTAATCTCTCCACCATAACCTTCAGATCCTTTGATTGGGTAGAATTCGTTCTGAGACCCTCTACATCATGGGTGCTTAATCTGTGGCCCTCCGGCTCTTGCAGAACTACAGTCCCATGAGGCATTGCAAGGCTGTCAGTTAAGCTATCATGACTGCCAAAGGCAGAGGCATGATGGGACTTGTAGGTCTGCAACAGCTGGAGGGACACAGGTTGAGCACCCATGCTATGTGGTCAAACAGCTGTTGCATAAGCACCTCTGAGCTCTTATTTATATTAATACTGCCACAAATATGGAATGATTTTTAGGGCCAGTAACTCTGCTAGATCATATTGCACTTGCTCTGCATTGAATTAAAGACCCTGCAGGCTCTATTTTTATTTTTTAGAAACCCTTTCTTGCAGTTTTTCTTTTCATTAAGGCTACATCTATACCTACGAATTGGCCTGGCAGCATGTACATGTGAGAACCCCAGACAGGGTAGATCACTTGCCGGTGATTTCTGCATAGTGTTTAAGTGTGAACAGCTTCAATTATCTATGGGAGATAATTGGGCTGTCGCATGTATACTCTGGTCAATATGCAGGTGTTAATGTAGCATAAAACAATATTTCAAAATGGTTAACCTGAATCTTTTCATCCTCAATTAGAAAAGGAAAAAGTCACCTCTGAAGGTGTTACTGCAGTGTACACTGTCACATTCCTGTCTGCATATGAGTGATGTAGCCATCTAAACCCTCTTATTTTGACTTGTACTGTAGCTGTAGTTTTCCCCAGTGATTTTTCTACTGCTGCTTAAACTTGTCCCACCAGCTAGAAAATCTCTGCACCGGGGGAGACTGTGTATTCATCACATCTAGTATATGTGGATGTGGAGTATGTAGCTTATAGCGTTAGCCAGCACTTGCCCAAAGTCCATAGTGCTGTGTAGGCATCAGCATCTTATGGCTTATGCAGATTTTCTTAACGGCTAAACCGGAGTTCTGTGTACAATGCTCAGATTCCCTTTAAGGAGTTTGACAGGTTTGTTATAATGTGATTTTATTTATGCAGATCTGAAAGGGAGCCAGGAATTCACCCTCGTACACCCAACAAATATAAGAAATATAGTCGGCGGTCATGGGACACACAGATCAAACTTTGGAGGCGGGCTCTTCATGCTTGGGATCCCCCTGAAGAGCTATCATTTGCGTAAGTCTCCCATGAATGTTTACCATTTAAAAATGCCCTTTGTTTTTTAAATGTTAACGTGGTTATTTAACCTATTTGATCAAAGGGTGTTGCAAGTGTGGTAATTGACCTAGGGCACAAGGAAAGATTGGCATGGTGAGGAGTGTAGTGTAAATGTGGCTGCGATAAGAATGTAAGTGGGTGACCTTTACTTGAAGTTTTTGTGCTGGTCAGCTAGTGGGTAAAGTCTTGTTTGGAAACTAAGGTACTTTTTAAAGTGATTAGAAGTGGGGCTTTTATTTTTATTTTAAAACCTGCCATGGGGGCATATGCATGAGCCCATCCAAGCTAGTCATGCTTGCGTAGTATTCCACATCACCCAGGGCGAAACGGCCTTGCTGCACTGAATATGAGCCACCCGCCAACTCTACACAAAGCCAGGAACTACGCCTACCACCCATGATGGTTTACAATGGTGTTAAGCCAAAGTCTAAGTCAAGATGTCGTGGCCAGGACATTGTCCAAGATGGCTGCGCCTCCATCTTCTCGGCCATTTATCCTGTGCGCCACACACCAGAGCCAACCTGGATCCCTGCAGCTGCCGCTGAAGGAGTCTGACCTTTACCTCCTGGCTTTCCATGAAAACACAACCAGACCTGCTCCATCAGTTTCAGTAAATGCTCACAAGGGCCGTTAACCTTGGAGATCATCACAGAAATACTGCCACATTAAATTTGTGACGTGATCGTCCGCACCTCAGTGTTGGAGCAGAGGATGGATGAACATGATCTTCTTGCAAGCACCCATGCTGAGAAACTGGAAATTATTTGAGGAGAATTTAACCTTACAGGCCTGCCTGAAAGCTTTTGAGAACACCATCACAGCACTTTCAGGAACTTGCACCCTCAATCCCTATTGAAAATCTTGAAATGGACAGAATCAACAGATCCCTAGAACATGACCTGAAGATGGCCCTCCATGGGATACTGTGGTAACTCCTCTTTTTCCACACTAAGGAGCATCCCCTGCACCCCCCCTGCAGAAGACCTCCAGGCCCCACTTCTAGATCTTCACCTCTTGCAAACTGTGGCTGAATGATAAAATGCATTTATAATGCCCTTTTTCATCAAAAGATCTAAGTGCTACATATTAGAAACAAAAGAACAGTTTACACTATGAAGCGAAGATCTTAAATGGACAAAAGACATTTCTTTTTAGTAGTTTTTAAGACCTTTAAGTCAGTGGATTGAGGGGCTCTCAGGTAGGGCATTCCATAGGTGAGGGGCAGTTGCACAAAAAGCCCGGTCTCCCATTGTCTTCAGTCCAGTTCTAGGTATTTGAAGGTTTGAGTGGGGGGAGCGTGATGTGTGTGTGTGTGAGACGTTCTTTGTGAGAAGGAGGGGCCATGTCCATGTATGCATTGGTGTGAGGAGAGAGACCTTGTACTCCATAGACAGGAAGTCAGTGGCGTGAGTGGAAAATAGGGGTAATTTGCTCATATTTCCGCACTCATCGCTATCCTTGTTGTAGAGTTTTGCATGTACTGAAGCCTCTGCAGACTTCTAGGAACCCCAATGAGAAGTGCATTACAGTAATCCAGTCTGGAGGAGACAAAAGCATGAACCAACTTTTCAGCATCTGGGAGGGAAAAAATGGGGCGTAGTTTAGAAATATTACAGAGGTGGTAGGTCTTGCATAGGTGATTTATATAGGCTTCAAAAGTGAGTTGGGAGTCCATTTTTACACCAAGATTTGTGACGGTTTATGAGAGGGGGATATTGGAACCAAAAAAGTGATGCTGGTTGGTAGTGCCAATCATGACTTCAGTTTTGGAACTGTTTATTTGAAGAAAATTATGCTCAATCTATACCTCTCTCCTCCAGACAGGTGGTGAGCACTGATGCGAATGATTGTAAAGGTGGGGTTTCAGCTGTTGCATTTACAAATAGCTGTGTGTCATCGGCATAGCAGGGAAATTAAATTTTTATGGCAGCTAATGATTTGGCCAAGGGGAGTGCGATAGATAATGAAAGGATCTCCATGCAGAGCAGCCTCCAGCTCCCCCAAGAAGATGCCAACTACCTCAGGTCTACAGGCTGCATCCAGTGCCAGCAAGTGAGGCCACTATATCTTCCTGTATCTGGCCCCAGAAGAAGACTCAGCCCCCCCCCCCCCCCTCCATTTTTCCCACCTGGCAAATTCTTTGATCCTTCCTGAATAGTATCCATATACTGTTCTCCTCACAATCCCTTTTGAACTCCTCCAGTACCTTTTTTAAGTAACCAATGCTGTTTTTCTGCTATCTCCATACCTACATCTCCTCTGCCTTTACCCTTTCCACCGCCATCTACTACCCCTCACCCTCCATCTTCTCTTCACAACCCTCCTTCCCCTTGTACTGTTACTTCTCTATTTGTAATGGTTTACTTGTTAGCAGTATTGTTTGGTTGACTCAAGGACTCTGGTTGCTTTGGCTGCGATCTCTCTTCCCATTAAGACCTCGGTCCCCCTTTACATCCAAGGCATCCACAGCCCTAGACCTCCTCTAACGATTTCTTAGTGGCTCCCTAAAGCCTTGCTTTCCTCACCGGCCAAGTTGGGTGAGGAGAACCAGGCTCACCCTAGCTACTGCAATTGCAAAATGTCTTTACTGCTACCTACCACATTTCCATATGTTTTCTTTATATTACCACTAGTTTGCTGCATTTCTAGCTAGACCTAGGGGCTGCCATGCTTCTATTTAATTGGGCTCATTCTTGCCTTACACGGAGTGGTTTATCTTTGCTGTTGCGCCCCATAGTTTAACTGCATTACCTCCCAGGGTAAGCCTACTACCTTATAGCCCACAGAGGTTCCCTAGCCATCAGTTTGGGATGCCTGTTATATGCCCTGTTTAAGATTTGTTTATCATTACTGTACTACATTCTGTATCTTTTTTTTTATAGGCTGTTACAGTCCCAGAGACTGTTCACTGCTTCCCACCTAATCCTTGAGCACATCACTTCAATATTTTAATTGTATTTTTTTGGTACTACTCCTTGGAAAATTGTCCAGGGATGTTCTTGTGCACCCCCCTGGGGCGTACACCCATAAGCGTCCATGATCGCCGGGTTCCCTGGACCCGGTGCATCGCGACTCGTGGTAAAGGGTCAAAACAGCTGCCCTTTACCACATTATCACTCCATCCAATGAAGTGATCACTTGTCAAACTGCCGCATGTCTAGTTCAGCTCTCCTCGCATGCAGCAGCGCAAGTGGGCTGTTTTTGCAGTGCCCACAGCGTTGATCAGTGCCAAATCATGCCCCATCCATGCCACATCAGGGCTCATCCTGATGGTGCTCCCTGGATGTTGGGCCTCTGTATGTGGCCTGGCTGTGAAGTCTCACACGTGGTATCGCCATACTTGGGAGGGGTAGCAGAATGTATTTTGGGGTGTAATTTTTGCTTTGTTAGAAATATCCTATAAATTGACCACTTTGTGCATAAAATGTTTTTCGTTTTTAATTTCAAGTTTTTGAAAAAAATAACATAACATGTCAAATGACAAGACTCATTATGTCTTCTAGATTATATTTTGGGGTGTTTGCTTTTCAAAATGGAGTAATTTTTTGGGCCTTTCCATTGTCCTGGTGCTCCAGGGCCTTCAAGTGTAATAGGTAGGCAAGAAATTAAATGTGTAATTTATGTCCCTAGAACACCTGATGGTGCTCCCTACATGTTGGGCCTCTGTAAGTGGCCTGGCTATGAGAGTCTCACGAGTGGTATCTCCATACGTGGGAGTAGCAGATTGTGTTTTGGGGTGTAGTTGTAAGTATGCTTATGCCATGTGAGAAATAACCTGTTAATGACAATTTAGTGAAATTTATAAAAATTACATCTTCAAAAAAAAACTCACCTTGCCTCTTACTAAATACCTTGAAATGCCTACGTGTGTGGTGTGTACTTTCCTAGCTTGTAAGGCTGCTTTAAAACTGAAAGCGCTGGCCCGTTTTTGTTTTTCGGCTGCCAGCGGGGGTGCTTTTTGCCCAAAAAGGTAAAGTCCCATTTTTGTGACACTTTGACAGGCATGCCCATTCATGCCAATGGGCAGTTCGTTTTGGGAGCACCAAATATAGCGCTCCCAACCCACCCCAAAGATGCTGCTTGCAGGACTTTTTGGAAAGTCCTGCAAGCACACCACTCAGTGTGAAAAGGCACGCTGAAATGGGAGGCAGTTTACTGGTGCTTAGCAGAGGCTAGCGCTAAAGCGCCTGAAAACCACCCCAGTGTGCAGCTGGTCTAATGCTGGCCATACACTTTTTGAAAAATCGGCCGACCCCATTTTCAAAAAACAAACATTCGGCTGTGAACACAAATGATTGTCATGTAATGACTGCTAAATCGCTCAGCGCACATAAATGATTACTATTATAATTACGAAAGAATGGTCTAAATTACCGCATTTCAGCTTTTTTTTTTTTTTTTTTTCCTTTTTATAATTTATAGCGCAAAAAATAAACTCCAGTGGCGATTTATATATCGCTGTTTTAGGCTTGATTCACACCTATGCATTTTTAGTGCTTTATGCATTTTGCAGATTTGCACTGCAGCCCATTTAACATGGTTTCCTATGGAACATGTTCTGTAGTGCAAATATGCAAAATGCAAAAAGCGCAAAAAATGCATAGGTGTGAATCCAGCCTTAGACCGGATCGAATTTGTCCGCATTTCTATGTCTACCCCTGGTCAAATTGAATATAGAGCGTGCACACTTAAGCGACTCAGGCTCAGACACTCGGTTCAGTATAAAATTACTTTCTGTTTTTTTTATTTCCTTTTCATAGCTTATACAATATCAGTCAGACCTTTGGCTGGACTCTGCGTCATACAAGGCAAGGAAGGCATATGTAAAACATCATAATACAGGGAGTACCAGAGTTGCAAACATCGGACTTGCGAACGACTCCTACTTACAGAGTTGGAGTGATGTCACTGCCGGCCCCTTGCGTTCCACGCTAGTCCTGCAAACTGCCGAGTAGCCACCTTGCAGAACGGGACACATCTCACACTGCAGATGTACTGCATGTCCCACATACAGGACTGCGTGCCCAGAGAAACACCCCCTGTGGAGATGGTGAGATTACATACTGTTCTCTGAGCCCACTACTATATGCCATGTATAGTACTTGTACCTGCAACTTGTGTGATAGCTGGACTGTTACTAACCCTGTGTCCCAGCATGAGCTTATGTCGTCTGCCTATGTGGAGCTATCATTCAATCGTGTGGTTTATTTTTATTTTTTTCCCCATCTTTAATTTTATACAGTACTGTAGAAGTTGCTTGGTCCTGAATGTAGCGATCCTTCTGGGTCTCTTTTAGCCCTGTTTTTTTGCACTGGATCCCACAGCGCTGGACAGCTGAGGACCACTACTGCTGAGGGCTGAGGACTCACAACAAGCGGGCATCTCCAACCTTATCTTGCTGCCATAGTGAGTGTTTGTATTTTTTCAGTACCAGTCTTATTGGCATAAATTGGCTGGCTGCTAACTTTTTTTTTTTTTTTTGCACTCCATTCCACATTTTCTGTCTTTAACATGCCGAAAAACAAATCTGATGCAAGTGCTGGTGATGCAGCAAAGAAAAAAGATCACCATGGAAAATAAAGTAGAAATGATAAAAAGGTGAAACTCCATCTATTGGCAGAGCATTAGGCTACAATTGGTCAACGATCTCAACAATTTTAAAAGATAAAGGTAGAATAATGGAGCATGTAAAGGGCTATACCCCAATGCAGTCTACAATTACCAAGCAACGCAGTGGTTTAATTGTTGAGATTGAAAGGCTGCTGCCAATTTTGGCTAGAAGATCAAAATCCGCATAATATGCCTATCTGTGTTTAGTCCAAGAAAAGGCTCGAAGCCTATTTGAAGATTTAAAAGCTGCCCATCCAACAGTTGACTATTGCAATGAAGAATTTGGTGTAAGTAGGGGTTGGTTCAATCACTTTAAAGAGAGCTAATATGCATAACTTGGTTAAGGGTGAAGCAGCAATTGCCGATATAAGTACTGCAAATTATTTTTTCCCAAGATATTGACAACGGAGGTTATATGCCAGAACAAAGTTTTTAATGTAGATGAAACTGGATTGTTTTGGAAAAGAGTGCCAGCGAGGACCTATAGTTCAAAAGAGGAAACGTGCACAAGGAAATAAGGCATCAAAGGACAGGCTGACTGTATGACTTGGGGGTAATGCAGCTGGGGATTTCAAGCTAAAGCCTTTGCTAGTGCATCGCTTAAATCCCAGGGCACTACGTAATGTCACAAATGCATCTCTTCCTGTTATTTGGAGGGCAAAGGCTTGAGTTACAGTTAGTCTTTGAAGATTGGTTTTCAAACCATTTTGTCCCTGCTGTTGAATGTTATTGCTTGAGGGAAAACATTGCCTTCAAAATTCTTCTTCTTGACAATGCCCCTGGACATCCAAACACTACCTGACATGCACCCCAATGTAAAGGTGGTATTTCTACCCCCCCCAAAACCACATCACTACTTCAGCCTATGGATCAAGGAGTCGTAGCCTCCTTTAAGGCCTATTTAGAGGACATTCTCACAAGCTGTCAGTGTTACTCGTAAGGATCAGACTACCTTAAGAGTTCTGGAAGAATTATATTTATAATGCCATCAAAAATATTGCTGATGCTTGGGCTGAAGTCAAAAACAAATATGAGGAGTTTGGAAGAAATTGTGCCCCCAAATCACAAGAATTTCTGGGGTTTACAGATGAAATCACCGCAAGCTGTGCTTACTGTTGGTAATCAACTGCAGTTGGACGTCTGTGAAAATTATCAGTTACTCGACTCCCATGGCCAAGAACTAATCAGTGAAGACCTTATGGAAGTAGAGCAGCAGATGACAGCATTTAAGGAATAAAACCAGGACATAGAAACTCCAAAATTGAAAGTTTTCTACAAAACAGTTAGCTGTTTTTTCATCTCATTGAAGCAGGAATGGCAAAGTTAGAGGAGCAAGATTCTGATAGACAGGTTTACCAAAGTTTATATCATAGTTACTGAAGGCCTGAGATGCTACAGGGCTATTTATGATGAGATAAAGAAAAGCGCTGTGCAAACATCCCTTGATGTCTACTTCAAGAGTCTAGCATCTGAATCAGATTCTATAATAGCAGTCCCATCCTCTTCAACAAACCCATCATCCTCTACCATTGTTTAAGGTTGTACTGTTCTGTACAGTGTTTGAAAATCTTTAAGCATTTACTGTACATGTATCTGCATCTACATGCACAGGTAAACATAAATATGTTAAAGCAAACACCTGTCTACGTTGTATTATTTTTGGTTAGAACCTACAGTACTCTGTGGGGTTAGAGCAATTAAAGTTTTTACTGCTGTCTGTATCTTCGTTAGATGGATTTAATCTCACTTCCTGTCTCTGCGACTGGAGTTGCACTTAAAAATACTGTTCCGACTTTACAAATTCGACTTAAAAACAAACCTACACTCACTATCTTGTTTGTAACCTGGGGACTCACTGTATTGTGGCTATGTATAAGCTTTCTGCTGATTTATGTCCATATAGGGAGTGGCAATTAATCATAGCTATTTTAGGGTGACTTCATTCGTTGTCTCTTGGGTGTATTCTCGGTAAGGAGGTGCGATCTTAACTCTTTGCAGTTCAGTTTCACGATAAGGGAGGGGTGAGCCTGCAGAAATCTGAGTAAAGTTTTAAGGCTAACCAGCAATGTCAATCCCCCCTTGAAAAGTCTACTTCAATCTGCCCCTCATACTGAAAGTCCTACTTACCTGGCCCATTCTTCTCAGCAAGTCTTTTGGCCTGTATATAGAGAAAGGTAGCAAATGACTCCCTACCCCCCCCCCCACCCTATGGTGTTACATCCAGGGGAGGGCGTGTCTGTAATGGAGTGTAAAGTCTTATAACATCATCTGGTATTTCTTGGTTCACAAATGTGGGAGTGGATTGGTCAACAGCTTTTTCTACACATTTCTTAAAGTGGAAGTAAACCCATCGATTTAAACAGTTAAAAAAAAAAAGGCATGCCGGGAATGCTAACTGCACATTGGCTGTGCTCTCAGCCAAACTATCAAACCATCCAATGGCTGGTGTCATAACGAATCACATGTGCAGCACCACAGCAGCTGAAGATTAAACAGAGGCAAAGATGGAAGCTTCCTTGGCTGAAAACGATAGGGGAGTTTACTTCCACTTTAAGACAAGGAAGAACACAGCAGACCATGACAGCCAGTGTCACTAGAATTATTAGGATGGCTATTCTAATCTGTTAAAATTCCCTGCCATCCCTTTATCCAGGTGAAATACTGATCCCAGGTGTTGGAGAGCCCTGACTTTTCAACTCCTTGGACAAATCCTCAAGTTTCCTGATGGCTAAAGTCACTTGGGCCAGTGTTGTGTTTTGTTTTTTTTGGGTTTTTTTTCTGGGATATAGGCACAGCAGGTACCTGTCTCGAGTATAATTTTACACACACTCCCTTTCTTGGCTAGGACCATGTCTAAAGCCACGCGGTTTTGGAAGGTCATCTGCAAAGTGGCTTCTAGTTCAGCCAAACCTTAGCGTGCATCTCTGGTGTAGTTTACAAACCTTTGGCTATAGTAGATGTAATTTATCCTATCTACATTCTTGTTCAAAGTGATGATGGGGATCAGACTCAAATGCCGCGGCTACCTGGTCTCTTGCCTTAAACTCATCTGGGACCTCTATGGCATCTATATATACATGAGGGTCAAAGCTCCCTGCTGGGGCACGCCTACGCTTCCTTTTGTTTCTGGGGTCTCTGAGAAAATATGCAGGGGCATTCTGTATGTTTAGGGGTACTGTTCCAAAATGAGGGCTAGCCTCCCACACAAAACAATTGGTTTTTGTGTTTCCGTGCACTATACTTCATCCATTCGAGCCACAGGCTGACATCTGAGAATCCGGTCTCTGCAGTCAGTTTCCTCTAAAGTAGGGTCTGCTATGGCTACCATGTCCTTTAATGTCTGTATATGGGGCCTCGGGGTTAGTTAGATGTGGGTTGGAACTACCCACTCTGGATTATTGAACATATCAGTTATAGAAAGCCCTTCCAACTGAAAGATGTCTACTTCCCCACCATAGGCCAAAAACAGGTCCCACTGTCTCCTGGGCTAGGATTCTCAATGATCAGCCTGAACTGTTTGAACAGTGTGCTTCAAGATTGTCATTCTATTTGGGTGACTTCCTATTTCTGTCCTTTCTATTAAAGGCGTTCACGGGCTTGTAACCCCAGTGTGTTCTGGTGTTCAAGCCCACTGATCCACAGTCATCACAATTGTTACACCAGGTGTCGGTTATATATGGTCCTGGTGCCTAATGCTCTATCCCAGGACCGGATTCTGTGATCAATACCTTGAAGTATCTTCTCATAGGGGGATATAAAGGTGGCAACGTGTATTGGATGAATTCTACCAGAATTGTGTTTTATACCATCTTTCTGTTTGATGGCTACCTCTTGTGCCTGAACAATAATCACAATGAAAAGGATATACAGAATCATGGTTTGGTCCCTTCAGTCTCTTCCTCGGGTACAGGGACTTTCTTGCAGTGGGAGGAGTGTATCCATGAGTTCTTCCTGGCTTCCTTGACGTATGTGGTGGTTGTTAGAACCTGGAAAGGACCATCATATCTGGATTCAAGGTTGTGCTTTCTCACAAACTTTATCGGGACCCAATCACCAGTGACCAGCTTGTGTGCTCCTGTATCTAACTCAGGTTCTGGAATGGAAGAAAATACCTGCAAATGGATATGGGTTCATTTTCACGCTAAAGCAGTCACATAATCAGTCAATCCATCAGATTGGAGCTGTAACTGTTGTGGGAAGTAATCCAACCTGGGGGCTCGACCAAATATTTCATAGGGTGACAGGCTGTGGTTTCCCTTTGGGGTGTACCGAACACTGAATAAAGCAATGGGTAGGCTATCTGGCCAACTCATTCCTGTTTCCTGAGACTTATTTTTTATTTTATTTTTTTAGCATTCTAGACTATTGTGCCATTCAATCTTTGCACTTTTCCCCTGCTCTAAGGATGGTATGGGGTGTGTAAATCTAGTGCGATTCCCTAAAGCTGCCCATATTTCTTTGGTCATTGAGGCTGTGAAAGCCGGGCCCTGGTCACTCTATAACCTCACACCATATCTGCACACCATTTCCGCTAGTCTTTTTTTTAGCTGTGGTCTTTGCTGTCATGTTGGTGACGGGATGGGCTTCAGGCCATCCGGAGAACATGCAAATGATGACTAGCGCGTACTCGTATCGGCCACTCTTTGGCATCTGGATGTGGTCGATCTGTATTTTCTGGAAGGGGTACTGGGCTTTTTTCCACATGCTTCAAGGGTACCTGCTCTGTTCTTCCTGAGTTGCATTTAGCACAGATGGTGCATAACTTGCAGGAATTGTTAATAAGTGGGGTGACCCCTGGAGCCAAGTAGTAGTTTCTGATCAGGACGTTCATCAATTTTTGAATCTGTAGAGTTGGCTTTTTTCCTTCTGACAATTTTCATGCCATAGTTAGGTCCTGGAGCTTTGCTTCCTGGGCAGACATGGAGGGTAATGTTGAGGCTTAAAGAACTATCTTCGCTGGTGACTGCATATCCAGTGTGGTACCATCCAGTGTGGTACCATCCAGTGTTGCCTGCATACCTGGAACCATCTACAAAAATTGTCAAGTCAGGATCCTCAAGGGCTGTTTCACTGTCGGTAAGTGTTTCCATTTTCATCACTTCACAGCAGTCATGAGTGGCAAGATGAGGATCATTCTCCATAGAGGTTACTCCCTCGAAGAGGAAGCAGAGTGGATGGGTTAAGGGTATCACATCGAAGGAGAGTGCTATCGGAGATGCAAGGGACACTGGAGTCTGAGGTGTCGTTGTGAGGATAGGTGCTTGCTCTGCATTTGGTTCAGTATGGCAGTTGTCATGAGGGGCAAGGAGGATCAGAGTGTGGCCCAACACAAGGTCAGTGGTCTTTTGCAGAAGAGCTTGGGCTGCAAAGATGGCTCTGAGACATAAGGGCCCCTCTTGGCCAGAGTCCAGTTGGCAGGAGTAGTAACCAATGGGTCTGAGCCAATACTCCTGTGGCATGTCCTTGTCTCTCTGAGACAGTTTGAAAGTCTTTTCATAGTCTGGGAGGCCTAAAGCAGGGGCTGTGGAGAGGATCACTTTCAGAACTTCAAAATTGTTCATAGCCTCTGGGGAAAGCAGGAAAAGATCAGATTTCAGGGCATCATAGTGAGGCTGCTTCAAGAGGGAGGCTCCTGGGATCCAGGAACGACAATAGATCAACCCCAGGAAGGCATGAAGGGGCTTTTGACCTTGAGGCAAAGGGATGGCCTTGATTGCAGCAACTTTTTTCTTCCGTGAGATGTTGAGTGCCTTGGGAGATGCAGTGACCACTGCATCTCCCACTGAATCTTTTTGCTTCCAGGCCTTGCATCCTTGCTTGGCTAGGTAGTGGAGACTTTCAGAGAAGATTAAAGCATCTCCAAGGCTAGCTGCACAGTGCAGGAGGTCATCCACATACTGGAGTAAAATGTCTGGGTGTAATTTCATCCAGGTGGCCAGGACCGCCTAAGTCTTCAGAGGATACCATGGTGGGGGCAGATACGGTGTGTCAGAGGCCATCATGAGAGGAGCTACCTTTCTGTTCCTTTACTCTATAAAGATTCTAGGCCTTTTGCCACTAGTAACGTCTCAAGGTCCATTACTCTATACTCTGGGCGTGATGGGAACAGACCCTTTCGGATTGGTTCTTTAAGACCTGAGACTAATTCGGCAGCCAACATATGCCGTGTGTGCTTTGTTCTGTGTGTTGAAACCCAGATTATTAAACGTTTGATTCTAGTGTGAAATTTCTTAACAGATTCACCCTTGTCCTGTGTTATCTTGTATTAGTCGCTTGGTCTTGCCAAGCGCTCCTGAGTCCAGGCTTTTAACTGGGACACAAATGCTCATTCTGAGTCATGGCTATTGTCGCTATCAAACGCATACTCATTGAAGCATTTCTCTATCACCGGCCAGTAAGCGTCTCCTGCCTTTATTTCACACAGGCTCACCAAATCCTGCCACGCGACAGCATGTATCTTTTGGATTTGGGGGTGGTCTTTCTGTAAAATGTCATGGGCTGTTTTTCAGGGTCCAGTAGGCTGGTGACAAGAGATTCAGCCTGAGAGGGGTGAAAGTTATGTACATCAGGGGAGCCCCTTGTGGCGCAGTTATTCCCCTAGGTGCCTGTATTGCTCCCCCCCCCATATTCTGTGATGTGTACCTGCGACCTTGGTGGAAGCTAGGTTGGGGTGTTCCAGTGAAGGGGCCATATATTGGGGGGGGGGGGGGGGTGCAGGAGGTACTGTGCGTGGTGAGGGGCCTTGTGTTTGCGTTCATGTATTGGTGACACAGGTCACCAAAAGTGAGTGAAAGAATCCACTGTGACCTCCCCCGCTTCTGAGTCATATTGGGGGGAATGTGATGGCTTGTGTGGCGTCGCCGTCAGTAAGTGCCCTGCTGTGTATGTTGGGCAGGCTTCTGGACTCTGGTCATCTGGGCTTTTACAGGGGGGGGGGGGCTGGTTGCCAGAGGGTGGCTGTCCGCCTGAATCCTTTTGGCTTGTTGGTGATGAGGGTGGTATCATCTATTAATATGGGATTATGACTTGTTCTGAGGTTGGCATCCACCTCGTCCTGGGAATGCTCTGCAGAGGGAGAGGCAGCCGGGGTATTAGTCATTAACGGGGTGGGTTGGGCCTTGTAATATGTTCCTGAGG
The DNA here is from genome assembly GCF_037356315.1 of Lithobates pipiens. Taxonomy (NCBI): domain Eukaryota; kingdom Metazoa; phylum Chordata; class Amphibia; order Anura; family Ranidae; genus Lithobates; species Lithobates pipiens. Next base: position 287,723,018 of record NW_027507903.1, on the reverse strand, counting down.
ATTGGTCTATCACCAGACATGTGGGTGGTGGTTCAGATGGTGTCAAGCATGTGTGACGGCAACAAAGTGAGGCATACAAAGACAAGTGTACGTGTGGGGCGTCACAGTGGTGTAGTGGTTGGCATTCTCGCCTAGCAGTAAAAAACTTTGGTTCGAATCCCAACCATGACACTACCTGCCTGGCGTTTGCATGTTCTCCCTGTGCCTGTTTCCTCCAGGTACTCCGGTTTCCTCCCACACTCCAAAGACATGCTGGTAGGTTAATTGGCTTCTTCCTAGTATATGAATGGTGGGGACCTTGGATTGTGGGCTCCTTGAGGGTAGGGACCGATGTGAGTGTGCAATGTGCAGAGATGGGGACAATTGTAGACACTCAGGTTGAACTGGATGGACTGTTGTCTTTATTCAACCTTATGAACTATGTAAGTGTGACTTGCCTACAGTCAAGCATGGCAGGGGAGGTGTCAGAGGCTCCTCTGCCACTTGTAGCAGAGGGGTAGCAGGGGGAGGTATCACTTGGAATAGAGGGGCAGTAGATGAAATGCAGTGCCTAGTTCCTGAGAACCCTATGATGGCGTCCGGTGGTGGCTTTGACCCCTTTTCTGGCTTTTTATACACCTACAATACAACCATGTTGGTTAGTCTCCTGTGCTATCCACCCTTCTTGAATAGCTTTTGCAGCTTTAAACAGTGTCTGCTGTATGCAGTAATCCATGGTCTAACAAACCCCTTTTTCTTTTCAAGAGTGTGCTATTTATCTGACTCTAGCTGTCCACCCAAATGCATAGTGACCCCACACACTTGCCAACTTCTTTCCCTTTTTGACAGCACCTTCTTCTCCCTCTAGTACCAAGTCACAAGCCAGGCTACCCTCTTTGGGTTTCTCTAAAGCCCCATCGTTGGCTATTGGGTTTGTGTCCGGGCTCAAGATTTGCATTAGTTTTATGAAGCGGTCTTGGACTCAAGGGTCCAATTCTTCTGACCGTCGCCTGTCCCTCTTTCGGCCACTCCCCAATATATAAGGCTGCCTTGTTTCTTGATTAGGATATTGATGTGTCTAGTCAGGTTTTTAGACTAGTCACAAGGTTGCCTTGGATTCTGAAAGGGTTTGGCAATTCCTCTATTTGTCAAACTAGACCGGTTCAGACTAGATCACAATCTCAAGTCTAAGATCTATCACAGAGAATCAGTCAGTCTTCCCCACCCAAGGTGGTCGCAAGTAGGAGAGGTGAGTAATGTGACCACTTATTACTCTCAACGAGACATAAAGATGAAATTCAATTCACCGCTTTAATTGTCATTTACTTTCCCAGCACAATGCCCAAATTTCTCACTTTTTTTTTTTTTTTTTTCCCCCTCAAAACCTTCCGGTTGCAAGGGGCACCTTTTGGCACCTTGTCCCCTTATCCTAGCTTCAGCTTCTATGACCTTCAATGACTTGCCAGGAACAAGTTTGACCGGGTAATGTACATTTTAATCTGAATACCAATATGTGTGAACTCTGGCAGTAGGGGTTTGTAACCAAGAGATTCCCTTCTATATCTTGGCTCTACTACTTTGATCAGACCCCAGCCTTCCTCATGTATACCAAACAATCCACAAACAGACTTGGGACATGACATTGCCAACAAATGTGTGACGGCTGCAGTGAAATACAGGATTGCTCATATTCTCACTGTATTCCTGACACCTCCTCCTGGTCACCCATGCCTCCTAGTACAATACAATTATTCCCCCGGGAGGAGTTTAACCACATCAACTATACTCGTCTGTGACTACATAATCCTTCAATCCCACCAGTCATCACAAGATCGATCAACAGAACATACAAAGTACAGGCGGCAGATATAGTTAATTCAGGTTTAATAGGCTTTGGGCAAGATGTATGCCTGTCTTTGCTGACCATGGATAGCTGATATGGACACAGACTAGCAGACCAGGGATGCAGGATAAACAGTAGACAAGATGTTGAAAAACATCATGCTGTTTTTCTGAGGTGATCAGTCTGTCCTGCCCATGTTGGTTTGTCCTGGTCTCCTCTGGATCGGCGATCCCTCGATACAGAGCCCAATTCCCACATTGGGCACCAAATGTTTTAGACCGGACCGAATTTGTCAGAATTTCTATGTCTGCCCCTGGTCAAATTAAATATAGAACATGCACACTCAAACAACTCATGCTGAGAAATTACTTTATTTCCTCTTTTCATAGCTTGTATAATGTCAGACCTTTGGCTGGACTTTGCGTCATACAAGGCAAGGAAGGCATATGTAAAACATATTGTGGTGCTGTATAAGCTTTCTGCTGATTTATGTCCATATAGGGAGTAGCAATTAATCATAGCTATTTTAGGGTAACTTCCTTCGTTGTCTCTTGGTTGTATTCACGGTAAGTAGGTGCGATCTTAACTCTCTGCAGTTCAGTTTCACGATAAGGGAGGGGTGAGCTTGCAGATATCGTATTAAAGTTTTAAGGCTAATAAGCAATAGAGATATAGATAATGTGTGCATTTTATCATGATACCTTAATCACAGCCATTAAACCAACAAAAAGCTCTGTGTGTGGGGAAAACTATCTTCATATCAGTACAGTGTTGCATAACTGAGTAATTGTAATTCAAAATGTGAGCACTCAAGGCTGAAAATTTGGCCTGGTTAGGAAAAGGGGTAAGCGTGGCCAGTGGGCAAGTGGTTAATCTAAATGTCAAACTTCTGGCCAAAGTGATTGTCTCGCCTTGTTCATTGGCACACTTATTCACAAAGACAGGGTTCATCCCCTCCCGCCAAGCAGGTGACCATATAGAACGAGCCGCACTCCTAGCCCGTACCTGCTGCATCTTGTCCTGCTTAATTTCTGTGGACATAAACAAAGCATTTCACAAGTTGTCCAGATTGTATCTTCACTCCATCCTATGCTGCTGGGGGTTTGGCACCCATTTTTTGCAATGGGTCTCAGCCCTATAGCAGAACCCCAAAACGTATATGCATCCTACTCCGTTTCCGTTCGGACCCTTTCCCCATTAAGCCAGGCACCTGTCAAGGTTGCCCTCTTTCCCCACTCCATTTCACCTTGGCAATTGGACTTTTTTTTATTTATTTTTTTCTGCTCCAATGCAAATATAGAAGTCTAGAACTAGGTGGACAGCGTAAACAGTCTATTCACTGACAATGTCCTCATCTTCCTTGCCTCTCAATCTCCTCCCCAAACCTACTCGCTACACGCTCTCCTTTTTGGACAATTATCTGGCCTAAAGGTCAACCCACAAATCAACAGTTATAAACATTTCACTTCCTCCATCCTTACAGTCCCATTCCCCTGCAACACCTCGCATGTCACACATCTAGGTGTCAAATTTACAGTTAACCCCTCAGAACTTTTTGGCCAACTATCCTTCTATGCTATTGCACCTTTCCTCTGGCCAAATGGTCATCCCTGCTCTTAGCTTGGATGGGCAGAATACCAGGGCTCAAGTAGTCTACTTATGTGCATATTCTACAGCAAAGTGCCTTTTAAACTTCATATGGGGGGGATAATAAAAATCAAATCTTGCCTACCTAAACTAACTCTCTACATTCCCCATACAAGCGGATGCCTTGGTGTGCCCAACTTTACCAAAACCTATTATGCCATGCAGCTTGCACAACTTCCTAAATACTGCGCCACTTGGGGAACTCTTCTATGGGTAGCTCTATTCTGGACTGTGAGCTGCCCCCCCCCCCCCATAGCTAACGCCCTCGCAATGATGCATCATTGCCAAACAGCCTATCTGGGACAGACTCAAGCCTCACTTTAAACTACAATATCCTATGCTTCATTCGCAAGCCCTCCTTCTGTCCAGCTTGGTCTTCCCCATCCTCCTTGGCCTGGCCTACTGTGGGCTCATCACCTTTTTACAAATCGTTCCGTCACGCCCTTTTAGGGCTTTCAAATCAATTACGTTTTTTCCCTCCTACACACCACCCGATTCTACCACTGCCCGCTTAATCACTTTGGAACAGGCCTTCAAAAGGGACCCCCCACAGACTTGGTCTAATCTTGGACTTCTATGCACTTCTCTAGACACTCAACGTCCTCTCTATCGCATACACTAGCAAGTGGGAAAGTGACCTTAACCTAACACTTGATCGAGCCAATTGGGTGCATATATGGTAGGCAACTAAATCTGCCTCGCCAAATATTGTAGTTCTAGAAACCAGTTACAAAGTGCTCAACAGATGCTAGCGGTTCCCTGCAAGGATCTAGAAAATCCTCCCCCCCCCCCAATATTAGTCACACATTGTTTTCGAGGCTGTACTGCACCTGGCACTCGTGCACATTTGGTGGGAATGTCCCACGGTGCAAACATTCTGGACCGAAGTGTTAAAGATCCTCTCAACCCTCTTTAGGACGCTATTGACATCGGAGCCTAAAATGGTAATCCTGAACAAGCCCTTGGCTGTGACCCACTGTAAATTCAAACTTCTATTTATCACCACTGCAGCCAAATCCCCCTCTATGCATCTAGCGATGAAATGCTGAATCACTCAAGCTATGGGTCATGCCAAGATTGCTTCTAACCTATCACCCCCTTCCTCCTTCCCTCTTCCTTTCCCTTCCTTACTTGGTTCCTATTGTCTCCAACCTCCCTCCAACCCGCTAAGCGACTTGCCTGCATCTTGGCCTACCCCTTTCCTTTTTTTTTTATTTTTTTATTTTTTTTAGTACTATCTGTACTGCCTAGTTTCAATCAAATTTAAACTATGGTGTTTACCCTATTTACAATATGCGTTGCGTAGCACTAGATGGCACACAAATCAGAAAAAAAACAGCAATTCCCTTCACTATCCAAAATGGAGGGGGAGGCTTTTGAGATCCTTAAGTATATTTATGTGTACATACAGTTACTTTTTAGCCATATAAAAACAAATGGGGAGCAGTGATCATATCTGGCATTAAGGGCTGATCAATGTTTTGACATGGCCCTCCCACAGTGGGAGGGGTTTAAAAGGGGCATAGTTCAAGTGGAGCTAAACCCTCCCTGGTCTGTATAGTGAAGTTCACTTTTTTTTTTTCTGTACAAAGGACTAGGGGGGTAATTTACGAGAGTTTAACCTCCACATATGAACTGGCTTCATCACAGTAAGCTGTCAAAATGTGGCATTCCCACAAACTAGTTCTAGCCAGCTTTTTTTGCGGTGGATAATCCAGCCACTTGAAGGTTTGATATGCATTCCGAGTGCTAGTTCTAGTGACCAGTTGTAAAGTGTTAATGCAGCCTTTTCTTCAGCGTGAACCTGTGGCCATTTTCTTACCTTCCTCATTAAAGTGTTCCTAAAAGTTAATTCCATCTGTAAAACTACTGCTAACTGAATTCAATTTTAGTATTTCTGGAGAAAAACTTAGAAGTGGTTATGGAAATACTGAAACCAGCCCATTTGACGCCAACAACTATGCCACAGTCTCAATTACCGATCCTTTATTTTCATCATCCTGGCGGTTTTGATGTCAACATTGGTGCTTCAACTGAGCTCCTCTATATCATCATTTCCAAAGATCACCTAAACCAATGCACATGTGCAAGTCCCTTACTCAACCACTTGGAAGAGCAGGGTTCTAATTGGGGGGGGATTGCAAATTACCTTTTCACTCTACACTTCATCATGTAATGCCTATCATTACATATCATCATCCACTCCTCTAGCAGAAAAATTAAGTACTCTCCCCCCCCCCCCCCCCCCCCCAACCATAACACTGCCTACCCCCACTATATCTACTCAAATGAGTACAAACACTATATTAACATTGTAAGCTATAGTCTATCACTTAGCAGCAGACTTTTTATAAATATATAGGCTTTAGAGTGCAGGCTACATTCTGCAAATGTTTCTTCGGGCTAAATAAAATTTCACCTTTTTAATATGCTTTCCCCTTAGGAAAGAAATGCCTTTTGATGACTCAAAGCAGAGTTTGTTGGAATCCTGGAGTTCCTTTCAAGGTTTGGAGGATGATCTATTTGACCTGCAGGTATGTGAGATCTTATAATGGAATGCTTAGTGACTGGTAGCCATATTGTGCAGAAGTGTTTCAAGTAGGCAACATTCAATCCTTATTCCAAATGAACTGTCTGTCATTCTGATCCAGCCGCTTTTTATACTAGCTAAATTGATCTTTGGTTTCAGTAGTGGTCTGTTCTGCACCTGATATCTACCCTCTGCACAGAGATATAAAAATATAGGATTTAATGGTCCTGTTGACTGACCCATTTATACTGAGCCAGTTTTAAGGCCCGTACAAAAAATACTGCTCTGAAGCAACCATACAATAATCTGAACATTTTGTACACAGCTTTCCTCTGGAATTATCCAAAGGGACGAACACAAATGTTTTTCATACAATACCAGATCATACAACTTTAATCAGTACAGTTTTCGTATAAAAATACTACACTACATCACTTTCCAAACTTTTATCCTGTCGTATGAGAATTTTTGAACTTTAATAACCTTCATCTTCAAAAAAAGACGATCACTCGTCCGATAATCTCATTGTGTGTACTGGTTCAGGCTTAAAACTGTTCTGGGGCATCAATTGGCTCTTCTGTATTAGGAATTTCTTAACTTGCTATTTAAATAGTGTGTGAATGTGGTTGTTTGAAAGTGGAATCCTATTCTAGTTTTTATTTTATTGTAATGCACTGTCAAAGATGTTAAAGATATATAATATACCTGAGCCTAGGCTGGCTTTTTTTTTTTTTTTTTTTTTTTTTTTTTTTTTTTTTAGAATTTGAAGCTTAAAGTTTCTATACTAAAATGGGGTGCTGCTAGGAGCTTAAGTATAAACTAGTGTGCACGAGGGCTAATTTATGGGAATATTTTTAAGCATGTCTGCTTTAACTGTGTATCAACCAGTACTATTTAGCTAATGTACAGTAAATGTCAAGGTTTTTTTTTTTTTTTTATATCATTCTGAAGTGTTAATTTTCTTACAGATATCAGATGTACCTGATGTGGCCTGCCCTTCTGAAGATCCAACTCAGACTTTCTTTAACTGGATGCAGCGCTATGACCCTGCACAGGCCTACAATTATCCATATTGGATAGGGCAATAGATTGTCTTTTGTAAAAGAAGAATTTGATTTAAATCGGCTCTTTAAAGCATACTACTTTCTCATTAGTTGGAGAGGGGCTAATTTTGTGAGTTGTATTCTTTTTGGTATCATTTATCTATAGTAATTTATGGGCAGCATTCAGATTTGCTTATTTAAAATGTCACAAAAAATCTTTGTGCACTATAAGGAACAAGTGTGCTTAAATATTGTAATATATCTGGTATGGTAACTTTATAAACACAGATCAGTGGGCATTTTTCTTTAGTATAAAAAACATCTGAATTCTTATGTAAGCACTACTCTGCTTTTCCTTCTAAAATGGAACCTGAATGTATGTTCAATTGTAATGGAGTCTGTCTTGTATGTGCAATAATGGATCACATTAATCTGTATTATAAATGTCTTGTTAAAGTATGTGGAGTGGTGGCATGAAATTTATATCTAAGTTCAGTAATGCTGCTTGTGAGGCCTAAGCTGAGTTTCAGCTTCATTGCAAGATCCCAATGTGTGACCCATAATACTGGTTAATATCTTGTTCATGTATCGTACTGTATAAATACTGAGTGATACAAATTGAAAATGTATCGACTGTATTACCAAGATGTTGGTAGATGCTTTGCAAGAGCAGGGATTGTCTTAAATCGACAATTTAAAATATTGTGGTTGCAAGTGTATTCCACTCTAACACGGATGCATTGTTTTTTTTTTTTTTTTTTTTATAAGTGGATAACTGGTTCACAAACTAGTTTCGATCTTCGAAAATTTGCCCTGCTAGTGTCTGCATCCACCTTTGTGTCTGAGTCTATCTTTACTGCTGCAGTTTCTATATATGGAAAATCCGGCAGCATAAGCAAAGCGTAATGGTATACCGGGGGTGTTAAACAATGGTTGATGCACCTTGATACCTGTATGCAGAGCTCTTGTAGCTGAAGTTCTGAGAAAAATAGAAGCTGATGTGCAAGTCGACTCAGGAATGTAGATACATGTGTGGAAAGATTGTCCCTTAATCAGTTACTCTGTTAATCTCTGTACTGTAAAACCACTACCAACAGTAAAACCTTTTACAACAGAATTATTTGGGGGAATAAGTCAACATTGTAATGACTTCAGTGTGGCACTCCATATTGGGATGCCTTTTGAGGCATTTACTTTGTCATGTGTTTTTTTGCATGGATGCCAAATTCAAGATTTACTTGAATTCTAAAACCAGTACAATTGATTGTATGCATTCAGTTTTTAAATAAAATCTTATTTTCAAGAGATGTTTCCTGTTCTGGCTGAAAAAATGCGGTATTTGCAAACCAGGGACCTGTATGAAGGAGATTTTTAAGGTAATTTCAACAGATAAGCTTTTCTGGGCATGAAATGGTGAGGATGGTTCCATGTGCTTTATAATATTCTAGAGTTTTAACCCAATACCAATTGTCATGTGTTGGGAGTGATGTTTCACCTAACCCACGGTGCATGGGAGATGCAAACAAAAATGCAGTTAATTTTCCTTGCATGTGATTGGGTATTCAACTCATTTGCTAAGCTCTGGAGCAAATGCCCTTGCAGAGTGCAGTTTATTTGGCTTTAGTAAATCAACCCCAATGATATGGTGGAGCATTAATTTCCCTTGCCAAGAGTGTGTCATATGACGTCCTGGACTTTGAGTGGGGATATCTGATGCATGGAGTTACAGGCATCATTCAGAGATCCTTTTCAGCTGGTGATTCTGTGCACCGTAAGAACAATTATGGCGGCAGTTCAGCCACTTGATCGTTCTTACAGGCAGCGGGAGGGGACATCTGCCACCCTCCAGGGCTTCTGCCGGCTCACCGGTGCAATTGGCGTGTAACAGAGAATCCGCCGCTGGACATTGATCATAGAGATTTCCGGTGATCAGATGGTCCCCAGTTATCTCTATGACCCTCGGAGGCCCTGGAACGATGTTATCACGTCCAGGCCGACAGAAGTAAACCATGTTGAGGACGAGGCTGTAAAGGCTGAGACCGTTTATTTTTTATATTGGTTTTTCCAGCCTGAAGGAGAGAAGACCGCCTTATTGACCCCACATTTCTCCATAAAGATGACCTGTGATGCACTATTATTATTGCAAGGGATTTTTACATTCCTTGTAATAGGAATAAGTGATCACAATTTTTTTTGTTAAAATAAAGGTAACCTAAACAGAACCTGAACACATATGCAAGTCGTGTTCAAATCGCACATGTGAGGTATTGCAACGTGCGTAAGAGCAACAATTCTAGCCCCTGCTCGCTAACTCGCAAACTCATGGACGTTTTTCAGCTTTAATGAGCAGTGGAGTTTATGGGCTTTTTTCTGAACGCCAGAAATTCGCGTTCAAAGTGCCGTTTTTCAGCGCCAAAAAACGACAAACGCTGATAAACGCTCAAACGCTTGTAAACGCTCATAAACGCTCGTTCATTAGTGTTCGGCATTCTATTTTTCAATGCATTGTGGGATTTTTGGAGTGTCCTCTGTGTATTTTTATAAAAAACGCCCATTAACGCTAACGCTGTAAAACGCTCATAAATGCTAGTATAAAACGCTGTTAAAAGCAGGTTTTTCAACCAGCGTTTTCTGCCAGCAATCTGGCGTCCAGAAATAGCTTTTTTGAGCTTCAGTGTGCATGGAGCCTTAAACTTGTAAACACAGTTCCAGAAAAGGCCCTGTATGGAAGTGGTAAATTAACACTAGATCACATGGTCTCTAGCTACCAAAAACATTGCATTTGGTCCCATTCCAGGCTGCCAATGCTGCTGTACAAAGGTGACTCCCTTTCTATGTAGAGTACCTCTACGACAAGAGCTGTGTTATGGGCCAGATCACCCAGTGAAAATAAAGGAAAAACATTAGCCAGGCTGATTTGGGGAAAAACAAACTGCCTCCATATTTGATGTGGTTTGAGGATTTCGTCCTGTTGTGCCATTTTGTATTCTGACAGTTCGACTCCTTCGCTGCCAGAATACACTACTTAGTGGCAGCAAGGTAAGCCCCCCCCCCCCCCCGTCATATTCCAGGTCAGCCCTAGAGAGGAGCGCCTAATTACACACAGGAACCACATTGCCAGTAATTTCTTTAAAAGGTGGTCCCTGATCAGTTTTAGTGTTTCTTCCATCTGAGGCATGCTGCCTAAAAGCAAAAGCGTCTCAAGGGCTGACCAGGATAGGTGTCAGCAGGTGCAGCCAGGGCTGGTGCAAGGATTTTTGACACCCTAGGTCAGGGATGGTGAACCTTGGCACCCCAGATGTTTTGGAACTACATTTCCCATGATGCTCATGCACTCTGCAGTGTGGTTGAGCATCATGGTAAATGTAGTTCCAAAACATCTGGGGTGCCAAGGTTCGCCATCACTGCCCTAGGTGAAACCTAATTCTGCCCCCCCCAAATATGTATATAGTGGGGTGGAGTTTTTTTTTTTGTGCTGCTTCTTCAGCCACCTGAGTCTCTGGAACCGGCCTGAAGACACATGGTGGCAATACAGTGCCTACTTTACATCAATGCCCCTGCCCCTTTACACCAGTGTCCTCAGCCCCCATTCCTTGCATCCTGTCCCTTTCACAATTTTTTGGATCTGTGAGGGTTGACATGGCTACTACCTTTTTAAGGATCTTAAATTTTATTTTTGAGGTTAAACCTCTAACAGCTTCCTCTGGAAGTTCCTCTCCTATAGCCTCACCAAGATCAGGTGCCTCCAGGGTCGCAGGCGACTGAGGGAACAAGCGGGTAGCAGTGCGGTTAGCGTTATAGCCACTGACCGCTCCAATTCAGAGCAGGAGCAAGGGGGAGAAGAGAAAAAGGGCCCCCCCCCAGTACAAATTGTCCCTAAAAGACGTAGAGGACTTACTTAGGGCTATATATGAGACTTTGGACTTTTTCTTCCTAAGACCTTGGTACATCAGGTGGTCATGTTTTGATGTAAGTTTTTTTTTTTTTTTTTTTTTTTTTTTTTCTTCCCATCTCCAAAGTATTCCTGGGCCAGCAGGTGATGCCAGCCGTCGTGAGGAATGAGTGGGCAGACCCAGAAAAGAAGCCCTTTGCAGCTAGTCTAGAAGAGGTTCCTTTTTCAGTTCTGATCAACAGGAAGTGTGGAATAAGAATCCTAAATTGGATGCACCACTTAAGTCTCCAAAGAGTCTTCATTGGCCTTTGAAGATATGGGGCATCTTAAAGATTGCATGGACAAGGGGGCGACATCCTTAAGAGAGCTCGGGAAACAATTGTGGTTAGCCTGAAGCCAGCACTTTCCACCACTTGCATGGCAAGAAGCCTTGAATTCTGGCTCTCCCAACTGCAAGACCATATAAAAAATGGTACGCCTAAGGAAGAAATTTTAAAAGCCTCTACTGGATCTCTCCAAGGCAGTCTGCTACATAGTGCACGTGTCTGCAACGTCCATCAAACTGGCAGCAAGATCAGGAGGCCTAGCCGTGGCAGCTATATGTGCTAGTTGGATGAAGATCTGGTCAAGAGATTGTGTGTTCGGAACAGGCTTGCACAAAGCCCTAGAAAGAATGGCGGACAGGAAGAAAACCTTCCTGACAAACACAAATATGCAAAGGTGGTGTTTTTTGGGGTAAACGAAAAGCATCCACAAGAAGAGACTACCCCAAAAACACCTGGACGGGTTGCATAGGGAGGCCAAAGATTAACATCCTCTGGCTCTTCTAACCAAACCTCAAAACAATTACACTTCTGCCAGTAGGGGGAAGGCTGGCTATCTTCCTACCTCAATGACAGAAGACAACAGATCAATTCATTCTACATGTCATCACAAGGGTTTACTCCCTTGAATTCAACTGTTGTCCTCCAGTGAGATTTCTATTAACAAAACTTCCCAGGGATCCCAAAAAAAGCAAGGGCTCTCCCGTTGTTGCTGAGGGAGATAGTAGACCAGAAAGTCCTTATTCCCAGTCCCAGAGGAAGAAAAATGAAAAGTTTTACTCCAACAATTTTTGTGATTAAAAAAAAAAAAACCTTCTGAGAAGCTTCAATTGATATTAAATCTAAAACCCCCTGAACCAAGCGTGACAATGCAAATAATTCTGCATTGAATCCAGCATCTCGGTCAAAAATGTCCTTCAACCAGGAACTTTCATGGCCATGGGTCTTAAAGGGGTTGTAAAGCTTTGTTTTTTATTTTCTAAATAGGTTCCTTTTAAGCTAGTGCATTGTTGGTTCACTTACCTTTTTCCTTCGATTTCTCTTCTAAATGTTTTTTTTTTCTTTTTCTGAATTTCTCACTTCCTGTTTCTCCTAAGTAAACTTCACACCATCACCCGAGCGGTGGTTAGTCAGCCAGAACAGCTTACTGAGGAGGAACAGGAAGTGAGAAATTCAGACAAAGAAAAAAAACATTTAGAAGGGAAATCGAAGGAAAAGGTAAGTGAACCAACAATGCACTAGCTTAAAGGAATCTATTTAGAAAATAAAAAACAATTCTTTACAACCCCTTTAAGGATGCCTATTTCCACATTCCCATACGAGAAGAATCCCATAGAGACCTGAGGATGGCAGTGGCGATAGGAAAGGAATATCATTTCCAGAGCAAGGCTCTTTTTTTGGGGCTATCCTCATCACCAAGGATATTTTACCAAAGTCATAGCAGAAGCCACCCACCCTTCTATGGGTCACCTGTCGCCACACTACCTGCCTCTGAGTGCAGTCCCTTGGTTCCACCCCCTTGTTTGTGTCTATTCAGCTCCAACCTGCTACTGGACCAATGCCCACTTGACACTGAGTGGTCGTGGTTTTGCCTAGTCTCAGCGTGGTGTGACCCCAATTGCGGTGATCAGTTGTGATTGGACACTGATAAATGGCAGTGATCAGCCCTCCTTGCCTCACACTGACAGAGTGTGAGGAAAGCTTGCCATACATTATATATATATATATATATATATATATATATATATACCAAAACCATATAATGTGAGGTCATGCCTAAACACTTTCAATTTGTATGCAGTCAGGCAGGCCCTTGCACTACATAGTTGAAGGTAAAGCTAAAGGGAATTGATTAGTAAAGTTGTATGGTATATTGGCAGTCAAATGCTAGTTTTAATGTCACACACTTTGAACAATAAATGCTTTATTTGTCAAACAGCCATAAAGTGTCGATGGATTGGCCTTTACCTAGCACTGCCTAGGAGGCTTACACAGGAGCTGCTCCTAGTGAGGGGTCAAACCTGCAGCATCCCTTGGATGCTCAGCACACCCACAGTACAGCATCTTGCTGTCAGCAGACTACATTTCCCAGCATGCACTCTGTCCTCACGGAGCAGACACGGCTGATGGGGGTGTGTTTGTGGCCTATGAAGCGACCGGTGTTCTGCCTAATAGAGTCCGGCCATCGATATGTGTCCGTTCCGTACTGCGCATGCGCAGTACGGAGCAGACGAAGCTTCGGAAAATCTCCGAAGCTGAACGGCGCCTGCGCCGTGAGTGGAGGAGGTAGCCCCACTATCCAAGCGGACATAGGGTTTAGAATTTTAGAGGGCCCCTCGCGGGCGAGCTTCGCTCGCCACGCTTCGGGCTCGGCCTCGCTGCGCTCGGCTCTTTTTTATTCTAACTCTATGTCCACTTGGATAGTGGGGATAGAACCTGGACTCACGGCGCAGGCGCCGTTCGTCCTCGGCAATTTTCGGAATCTGTGCTCCTGTGTACTGCGCATGCGCAGTACGCAGAGGACAGCATCTGATGGAGGACCCTAATTGACAAGACACCGGCCGAGCCCGGCTTCTCGCATATCAGGCGCTAATGATGTTCGAAGGACAGCGACACGGTGCCGAGGTGTTCTGACATCGCGCTTCAAGGAACAGCCATTGCAACACAGGCCGCAGCCCGACCGAGCAGCAGCCGCTCGCCCCGTCTATAGCGTAAGATGGTTTGTTCCGCACTGGGGGACCGGGCTGTCCCATCGTTCTGTGGGGGTGGCATATTTAAACCCATTGTGCTTTTTAAACCTGAGACACATTGGCCGCCTCGGTGAGGGTATATTAGAACCAGAAATAATATGCCCCTTCACATAGGGGCTAAACAAACGGGTTTCGGCGCCTTCTTCATCTTACTCCAGGGTGCCGATACCCCTGTGCTCCCCCCGCGAAAGAGGAACATTCCAGACGATATTTAAGGGCTCTGCAGGGCCGCTGGTGGCTCAGAGCTGCTCTGGGTCGTAGGGAGGGTCGTAGTCGGGGCAGGTAACGACGGAGCAGGTGGGGGCGGCAGAGACAAGGTAAAGGGGGAGGCGGGCTGATGGGGAGGCCTGGATGGTGGCGGCGGTGTAGAATGCGGCCCGGGAAAGGCGCCGGCCAGGCCAGCTCCTGAGGAGGGAGATAAACAAGCCCTTAACTCTTCATGCTCCGGACCAAGAGCTGCAGTCACTGGGGGGCCTGTCATTGCTGCCCTCAGCACAGCATCGTTCTCCTAGACGGGCGGAAGATGACACTGGGCACACAAGGCCGGCACTGCATTGGTTTGGAGGTGGTGAGAGATGCTCTGCCCCCCCTCGCCCTTCTCCTCCCCCCCCCCCCCCCCCCATCCTCCTTCATACACAGCATCCCCATGTCATGATACCCGAGCTCTATCAATCTGTACATCCAATGTCTGCAGTCAGGAGGAGAGAACGAGACCCCCCTGTAGGGTGCATGAGCTCTTCTGTGTTTGTGTTGGTAACATCAGCAAGCCATGTTCAGATGACACCATCATGTTTTCATTCAGCCCATTCTAGAAGTGCTGCTAGGGCCCACTGCATCCTCTTGTAAACCACACACATAAGGTCAACTTGTGTGCTCTCCCCACTATGCTACGAAAACACGGCTCCTTACACACGATGCCATCATGGCTTGGCCTACAAGACCAGAATGCACAACATTTCACTTTGGGGGATGCCACTGATCAATCTGTAGGAACCCAATGCAGATCAATCAGTAGCAATCCAGTGCAGATCACAGCTCTATTTAATGGCGATCCAGTGCAGATCACAGATTGGTCTGTAGAAATCCAGTGCAGATCACTGATCAATTTGTAGAAATCTAGTGGAAATCACTGATTAGTCGGTAGAAATCCAGTACAGATCAGGCAGTAGAAATCTAGTGCAGATCACTGATTTGTCAGTAGAAATACAGTGCGGATCACAGATCAATTAGTAGAAATCCAGTGTAGACCTCCAGATCAGTCTGCAGAAATCCAGTGCAAATCACTGATCAATTTGTAGCAATCCAATGCAGATCAATGATTAGCCCGGAGAAATCCAGTGCAGGTCCCAGATCAGTCAGTAGAAATCCAGTGCAGATCCCAGATCAGTCTGTAGAAATCCAGTGCAGATCACATATATTCATCAGTAGAAATTTGGCGCAGATCTCTGATCAGTCTGTAGAAATCCAGTGCAGGTCACAGATCAGTTTGTAGAAATCCAGTACTGATCAATTTGTAGAAATGCAATGCACATCATAGATCACCAGTAGAAATACAATGCAGATCACAGATCGGTTTGTAGAAATCCAGTGCGGGTCACAGATCAATTAGTAGAAATCCAGTGCAGACCCCAAATCGGCCTATAGAAATCCAATGCAGATCACTGATCAATTCATAGAAATCCAATGCAGATCACTGGTCAGTCAGTAGAAATCTAGTGCAGATCTCAAATTAATCAGTATAAATTTGCTGCAGATCACTGATCAGTCTGTAGAAATCCAGTGCAGGTCACAGATCAGTTTGTAAAATTCCAGTGCAGATCACTGATCAATTTTTAGAATCCAATGCAGATCATAGATCAATCGGTAGAAATCCAGTGCAGATCAATCAGAAATCCAGTGCAGATCACAACTCTAGTTTTAATACTAGGCCTTCCTTCAGAAGTCCCTTATATTAGCCTAACGCCTTAATGAGGCCATGACAACTTTTTGAAAAGTTCAGCTTTACACCTCCAAAGCTGCATAGGCCCGATGAGTTTGTTTTCCAAAGCCGAGCCTTTGCTTGTATGTAATCCATGCTGACCAACTCACGTTTTTAGTTGTTCCGTATTGTTTGCATGAATGACTTTGTGTTTGTTCAATGCAGGGCGGAATGATGGGGCCAAACTGAAATTTTACACTTGTCGAGCCCAGTCAAGACTGGCACAAAGTTTGGCATCATGTCCTATACTGCTTACTGAGAGAACAAATGAGTCGCCCTTCCTAGACACCATGATCTCCATGATTACTGAACAATTACAAAAACAAAGTCTGGAGGACCTAAAATGCAAATCTTTCAGTATAAGCCTGGTAAGGTTTCATCCGATAAGTTTTATGTACAAGATTTTGTATTGCGGGGGTTTCAGGTTGGCTACCTACAGCAGGTCATATTTTAGGCACTAAGGCTGGCCATACAATTTTTCTTATACAATTTTATAAATATAATATGAGGTCAGACTTAAAAAAAAAAAAAAAAAAACCTGTCAATTTGTGTGCAATCACAGGCAGGCCCTTGCACTAAGTAGTTGAAGGTTAATCTAAAGGAAATTGAATAGGAAAATTGTATAATGTATGGCCAGCCTTAGCTATGTCCTCTCATGCTCACTGTAAATGTAACAATAAAAGATTGGTTCGGGCTTTATCAACCAGGGTACCTTCAAAGTTTGCTAATGCATCTTTGAGCTATGTTAGATTTCTCTCCCATCTAAAATGACTACCAGTGAAGTTGTTCACTGACATGATATACAGGGATGCTTCGCCTTTCACCACCAGTGTAGGGGGACGCTATCATTTTCAGTCTATAGTGTAGGACCATTATTATTATTTCATATTAAGATGATTATTGTCTTATACAGTGGGAGGTTATATAATGACCTGCTTCGGTTGTCAAACTATATAGGTATTCCACATTCTTCATTCTTGTATGGAAACTGTTGTACAATTTACTCATCAAGCTAATATATCATGAGCCATGGCTATAATAAATTTTAGCAGGGTTTCCGGAGACTTTACATTTTTTTTTTTTTCAAGGGTTCCTCCGAGGTGATAAGGTTAAAGGTGGCTTGGATTAGCAAATCACAAGCAATTTTATTTATAAAAAGACAAGAAAAGTTCAAATTGGTTGAACTTGATAAGCTTTTTCTTCAGGATGGATCATCTCTCTTTGACGATACGCTTGTTTAGTACAGTTGGATTCTGACAGACACAATCCTTTAGATTGAAATAATCGTAATGTTGAACAATTAAATCTTTCCATGTGTGTCAATGTTAGGGCATTTGAAGATTAGCATAAACAGCAGTTCATGGTATTTGTATGTGAAAAGATGAGTATTCCATGTAATATAAGGTTGTTGGTGGTTAAAGTGGTTGTAAACCTCAGATATGAAATATGAACAAGGCCCAACCCTCTATAGTGTGTACTTATCTCAAGAGCACTAAGTGTTATTTCTCTCTGCTGCTCCGTTCCTCTGCTATCTGTATGAATCACTTCTGATGAGTTTTCCGGACACCAAGATAAAAATGGTGACGGGAAGGACCTTCAGCTGATTGATGGCCTCAGCTCTGTTCCTGTGTGCTGTGTGAAGGGGTGTGTCTCGCTCCCCTCATTCAGCTCGACAGAGTCTCATTTCAGCTCTCAGCCCCCTCTTTTCTGAACTCTTAGAGAAGCTTTATAAATTCTGCATTTTTTAATGGATGTAGAGGAGAGAAGACTGCAGATAAACAGGTACAACTTATGTAGGAGGGTATGTTTCATATCTGTGTATCACCTGATGATAGTAATTTCACTGGGTATATGTGAGGGTTTACAACCATTTAAAGCCCACTACTCTTGAACGTTTGGATTCTAGAGCTTGTGTTACTAAACCCAGAACAGTAAAATCAGTCTGTATATGCAGTAAGGCATGTTTGTTATACTTACTGTAGAACCTAAGGGGTTAATCCTCCACATTGTTAAAAAAAAAAAAAAAAGGTGTTTGATTCTGTCTCCTGTGATCCTCTGTTTCTTCCACAGTTCCCAAACCATCTCATAATAGTACAGAGCCTTGGAGGCACTCTGCACATGCTGTTTGGTGTGTATTGCTAGAAAGTTTTATGGTGTTTTTTTTTTTTTTTTTTTTTTTTCTTGGGCGAGTGCATGTGATCAGCACATGGCCAATCAATACTGTCAAGACAAATGGTCAGGGGTCCTGCAGCCTCATGGGACAGTCAGGTTAGAATGAAAACTCCTCCTACCAGCTTTAACCAAACACTAATAGAAGTCACAAGACTGCTACATACTACTGATGAGAAAAGCTATTTAGCAGTTTATATTTACTAAAATATTTGCATTTCCATGTTCTGTGTACTGTGAGAGATCGGATACAGTTAATGCAGGGTCCTGGGTTTAGTAACACTTGAAGGATAATTTTTTTTTTTTTTTTTTACATGTTCCATTATGATTGTTATGCAAGATGCAGCTTGGTTGGGTTTCTTAGTTTGTGTTTGAATACTTTCCACAAATGCTTGTGGGATTCTGCAGGTCTCCTTTATCTTTATGCTGTGTTACAGAATTTAAACTGTATGTCCTTTTTATTTTTATTTTTTTTTGTTTTGTGTGTGTGTATAATATATTAAAATATATATGCCATACAGCAACAATACAGTTGTTGACAGTTCAAAAGTAAGGTATTTTTAACGCAAGGCTGGACAAGTCCCAGGAGCCAGGTAGCCAAATCTTAGAAATTACAACTGGTGCCAACTTTTGAGGTTTTCTGTAGTTGTCAATGGAGCATGCTCCTGGATTGGACAGATTGGCGCCTGAATTCCATACCAGTTTATACACTCCCACATTTAACACACCTTGTCAAGTCCACGGTAAATGATACCAGAGAAGTATATAATGTAGATTTGAGAATCTGCATAAGTCATAGAAAATACTTAATTTTCTAACTTGTAATTGAAGAAAAGACCTTTCAGATCGTGGGTAAAAGGTCTTTGATTGTGCTGGATGACCTATTTTATTTCAAGAAGCTGTCATAAGTACACAAAAGCGAATTATGCGCTGCCCATCCCTTGAAGAATTTAGGCAATTCTTGTATGTAATAGTTGAAATCTGAGAGAAAACATTTACAAACTTGACCTTGTGGTTTTCTCTAATTTTGTATGTGAAGAAATAGTTCAACATTCATTTCTGTTACAGGGTGACTTATTTCTTAAGCTCTAGTATGACTATATGGATCCTCAGTCTTGTGTAATAAAAACTTGTATTTGCTTCATGAATGGTGTTCGAGATATATTTTATTTGTCCTGTGTTCCTTCATTGCGTTATGATTTTTCATATATAATAAACTACTGTATGTTTGTTGTAGCTGCCAAAATTTTACTTTTAAAGCAGTATTAACCCCAAAAGCAAACCCTTATTATATTGGAGCTTACCAGTTCTTGGTTGTGATGGCTGCATTCCTTTTTCTCTTTTACGGCTTTCTTTCCTTTATGTTCACCTGGTGATTAATCTACTAAGTGCTTTTCAAAAGAACAAGCGCTCCTGCAAATATTTTACTTAAAGTGAATCACCTTGTAAAACAACCCGTTCAGTTTCAAATAGAAATGAAAGGCAAAACGTTTTTGTTTAGATAAAAAAAAAAAAAAAGTTTTGTGGAGATAGATATATATATAATTATAAATGATCTCATTCTCCCTGTTCTCAGCTGCATAAGAGCTGGGGGAGGAGAAGCGGAAGCACACTGAGCTTGCCAGTGAATGGCTGTGCAGCATGGGTGTGTCAGGAACACCAGGGGTGAACCAATACAGAGAACAGGATACTTTCTCATACAAGCACACGGTACAGCAGACACATATCAGAAATCTGAAGTGTTGGGGTAGCAAACGTTTTAAGCGCATTGAGACAAACCATTTACAACTGACAGGGGTACTTACAACGATCTGCTTTTATTCATGTAAAAACGTTGTCCCAAAACAAGAAATACGTGTTGCTGTAACGGCAATGTGAGATTAACAATATTGCTGTCTGCTGTACACACTGTGCTACTTTATCCAGAGTAAGGGCATGCTAATACAGGAGGTATGTTACTGGCCAGCTCATAAGGTGAATATAGAGGGGGAAAAAAAATCCCAAGTAAAAGAAAATGAATGCAGCCACCACATCTAAGGACTAGTAAACTGCAGTATATTAAATTTTTTGTTTTGGGTTTCATGCTGATTTAAAGTATAACTAAAGGAAACATTGTTTTGGATAGAGGGGAGAGGGATTCATTTCTATTGCTGTCTATAACCCGACAGCATTCTCTCTTTGTCCCGTTTATCATTATCATTGAAAGTAAAAGAAAATTATTACTTTTTGGGGACAACCCAAAATGGGGTGAGGGGAAATCTAGTTCTAGTGACCTGAGCATCCCCGAGCAATTCCCTTAAGTTGCATGGATTTCCTCTCACTTCCTGTTTGGCTCTGACAGAAAGTGAAGGGATCTCCAAAATGGGAAACCGAAGGCAAAAAAAAAAATCTCACAGGTTATAACCCTCCCTTGCTCTATCTGAAATGATTGCCTAAAGTTACAGTACAATTGAAAGTGGGTTAGTGTGTCCCAGCTCTGGAGAGCTTGCCATCTAAAAAGTATGGGCAGGTGATCCAAAAGGCGAAAACTATGAATCAGTTGATGGAGCAGGTAAAAGTTTCATTTTAAGGTGGAGGTAGGCTAAACTTCCAGGAAGAGATGATTTTCAGGGATCACCTGAAGTATGGGATAGCCAAACAGATTGGGATTGGGAGTTCCAGAGCATGGGAGAGGTTCTGGAGAAATACTGTAGCGAGCATTGGAAGAGGTCAGAAAGGAGGTAGAGAGTAGGAGGTCATGGGAGGAATGAAAAGGACAGTTTGGGTGATATCTTGAGATGAGGTTGGTAGTATAGTTAGTGTTTTTTTTTTTTTTTTTTTTTTTTTTAACTACTTACAGACCGGAAGATTTAGCCTAATGACAAGGCCATTTTTTGTGATACGGCGTTGCGTCGCTTTAAGTGACAATTGCGTGGTCATGCGATACTCTACCCAAAACAAGTTGATGTCCTTTCCACCCCCCCACAAATAGAGTGACAGTTTTGAAAAAAACAAAAAACAATATTACATTTTTACTTCTTGCTTTAATATCCCCAAAATGTTTTTTTTTTTTTATTTTTTAATTCTTCCTCTGTTTAGGCCAGTATATATTCTTCTACATATTTTTGGCAACATAAAATCGCAATAAGCATATATTGGTTGATTTGTGCAAAAGTTATAGCGTCTTCAAACTATGGGAAAGATTTTATAGCTTTTTTTATTTATTTATTTATTTTTAACTAGTAGTGTTGGGGATTTGCGAAACATTGCGGCAGACAGATCGGACACTTTTGACACATTTTTGGGACCAGTGACATTTATACAGCAATCAGTGCTATAAAAATGCACTGATTACTACATGTCACTGGCAAGGAAGGGGTTAACAGTAGGGAGCGGTCAAGGGGTTAAATGTGTTCCCTAGTTAGTGTTTCTAACTGTATGGGGATAGGACTGACTGGAGTAGGAGACAGATTGTTTTTCCTACTTAGTAGGAACAATCAGTCTGTCTCCTCTCCCCTGACAGAACAGGGATTTGTGTGTTTACACACACAAATCCCTGTTTCTGCTCTCGCACATGCGATCTCGGGTGGCCGGCGGCTATCGCCCTTAAAGGTACCTATACAGGGGTTCGCGGGAACGAATCACTTTGCCGACATATATAGCCAGTCTGCAATTGGTTAGTCTTTAGCAGTTAGTAAGGTAGCTAAATCTGAGAGCAGTATTAATGATAGAGTGGGGGGTGTTATGTAAACTTATAACCTGTAGATAAATTGTCAGAAAGAAACCACCTTTAGGTAGCACACCGTAAGTACATACCTCTTGCTGCAGCAAAAATGCAGTCCAAAGCCCCAGCTGTGTTTTCTCTTATAATTTGGTATTGGGCTTGGTCTACATTGCTGCGACTTGGGATCTGACTTGAGACCCCAAGTCGAGTGACGTAAAATCCCATGTTAGTCAATGAGCTGTCTTAATTAGCACTACTGAAGTCACTCCGACTTTAGAAAAGGTTCCTGTACTACTTCTATCTGACTCGTGCCCATAGACTTAAATGGAAGTTGTTTCCAAGTCAGATCCTCCTCTATATTGATGTGATTTGGATACAACATTACAGGAAGATGACCCAGGCATTCCCTGCAAGTTGCTTCAAAGTGGCATCAAGAAGTATTTAAGTCACCTGCCAAAGTCGCACTGTAAGTGGAGCAACTTTTCGGTCACGCCAGTGTGAACCGAGCCTTAGGCCGCGTACACACGGGCGGACTGTCTGTCCAACTTAGTCCACTGAAACACATTTCAGCGGACAGTCCGCTCGTGTGTGGGCTTCAGCGGACTTTTTCAGCGGACTGTCTGGCGGACTAAGTCTTTCGGAATTTCCGTAATATTGTCCGTCCAACTTTGGTTTCAGCGGACAGTCCGCTCGTGAGTAGGCAAGTTGGATGGACTAAGTATGGCGCATGCTCAGAAAGGATTTACACGGCGAAAGGTTGCATTGCTGTGTATTGGACTTCCTATTTCTAGTCCCGTCGTACGTGCTGTACACGTCATCGCGCAAGCTTTCAACGGACTGTCTGTTCATCGTGTGTGGTCAAGTCCGTTCATTCAAAAGTAGGACGGACTGTCTGTCGGATTGTCTGACGGACTTAGTTGGCCAGACAGTCCGCCCGTGTGTACGCGGCTTTAGGCACATCTCTCTGCTCAAAGTTCAGTGCTTGGTCCCAGAGGACAACAGGCCTAGGTAGTGCTATATGGGAGGTGATTTTTATTTTTTTTTGCTTATCAAACTAATTTTATTACACAAAGATAGATACAAAATGCAGTTTTTAAATGATGGTTTCATTTATTAAAGCAAAAAAAAGTTGTCCAAACATGCCTGACTTTATGTGAAAAATTGCCACCTAAACGTAATAATTGGTTGTGCCACCCTTGGCGGCAACGACTGCAATCAAGCGTTTGTGATAACTGGCAATGAGTCTTTCACGTTCCATTGCTGTGGAGCAATTTTGGCCCACTCTTCTTTGCAGACTTGTTTTAATTTGGCCACATTGGAGGGTTTTACAGCATGAACAGCCTTTGTAAGGTCATTATACAGCATCTCAATTGGATTTAAGTCTGGGCTTTAACTAGGCCACGCCAAAGCCTAAATGTTGCTATGTTTGAACCATTTGGAGTTGGGCTTGGTGTGTTTCGGATCATTGTCCTGCTGCATAACCCAAGTGAATTTGAGCTTGAGGTCACAAACTGATGACCGGACATTCTCCTTTAGGATTTTCTGGTAGAGCTCAGAATTCCTAGTTCTATCATTTATCGTGAGTTGTCCAGGTCCTGAAGCCCCAGACCATAACGCTATCACCACCATGTCTTGACTGTTGGCATGATGTTCTTGTTGTGAAATGCTGTATTCGTTTTAAGCCAGATGTAACGGGATGCATACTTTCCAAAAAGAGATGTTTTTTGGTAAATTTGAGATGAACCTTTTGTGTTTTCTTGTGGGGTTTATTTATTTTTATTTTTTTGGTCAACAGTGGCTTTGGAAGTCTCCCATGGATGCAATTTTTGCCCAGTCTTTCTTATTGTTGAATCATAAACTCTGATCTTGCCTGAGGCAAGTGAGGCCTGCAGTTCTTTAGATGTTGTTGTGAGTTTTTATGACCTCCTGGATGAGTCCTCGTCATGCTCTTGGAGTAATTTGTGTAGGCTGGCCACTCCAGGCAAGGTTCACCACTGTTCTAAGTTATCTCTATTTGTGGATAATAGTTCTTCCCCATGGTTCACTGGAGTTCCAATGCCTTTAGAAATGGCTTTGAAACCCTTCCTAGACTGATACATGTACATTAATTTGTTCCTAATCTGTTCTTTAGTTTTTTTTGTTTTGTTTTTTAGATTGTGGTATGATGTGTGGCTTTTTGTGATCTGTTAGCGTGCTTCACTTTGTCAGACAGCTTCTATTTATGTAATTTATTGATTCAACAGGTCTGGCAGTAATCAGGGCTGGATGTGGCAAGTGAAATGTAACTCGGCTTTCCAAAAAATTGTGGATAGTCACAGTTCATCATGATAGCATAGGAGGGGGCAATTACTTTTTCACATAGGGCAAGGCAGGTTTGAACAGCTTTTTTTCCCCCTTTAATAAATAAAATAATTTTAAAAACTGCATCTTTGATTTACTCGGGTTATCTTTGTGTAATATTACAATTTGTTCTGAATCATTTAAGTGTAAGAAATATGCAAAAAAAAAAAATCGGGAAGGGGGCAAATTTTTCAACTTTTTCACACAACTATGTATTTTTATATTTTTTAAACAGGATTTACCTATCTATCCCTGTTTGTAAAAAAAAAAAAAAAAAAAAAACTTGTAAGACACCAGGCATATGGAGCTAGTATGCATTGTTACAAAAGGTCAGCTTATCCTTTAACCACTTTCAGACCGGGCCATTTTGCTGACTTAAGACCAGACCAGACCACTTTTTGCAATTTGGCACTGCGTCGCTTTAACTGACAGTTGCGCGGTCGTGCGACATGGTTCCCAAACAAAATTGATGTCCCTTTTTTTTTTTTTCTCCCACAAATAGAGCTTTCTTTTGGTGGTATTTGATCACCTCTGTGGTTTTTATTTTTTGCACTATAAACAAGAAAGAACGACAATTTTGAAAAAAAAAAAACGCATTATTTTTTACTTTTTGCTATAATAAATATCCCCCACAAATATATAAAAAAAACTTTTTTTTTTTCTCTCAGTTTAGGCCGATTACGTATTCTTCTACATATTTTTGGTTAAAAAAATCCCAATAAGCGATTATTGATTGGTTTGCGCAAAAGTTATAGCTTTTACAAAATAGGGGATAGTTTTATGGCATTTTTTAATTTTTTTTTACTAGTAATGGTGGCGATCAGCGATTAATAAATTTTTTTTTTTTACTGCGAAATTATGTGAACACTGATCTCTGCTCCAATCACAGGGAGCAGAGATCAGTGTCCCTTGTTGCTAGGCAGAACGGGGAGATGCTGTTTACTTCAGCATCTCCCTATTCAGCCTCCCTGTGAGACGATCGCAGGCGTCCGGACTCACGGGGGTCCCGACTGGTGCGCGTGTGCCAACGGCAGAGCACGATGGCAGGGTGGAAATTTCAAATGGACGTACCTGTACGTCAATTTGCCTGCCCATGCCATTCTGCCAACGTACATCGTCGTGCGCCTGTCGGGAAGTGGTTAAAGGGTCAGGTCCATAAATATTGGGTCATTGACACAATTCTAATCTTTTTGGCTCTCTACACCACCACAATGGATTTGAAATGAAGCTAACAAGACGTGCTTTAACTGCAGACTTTCAGCTTTAATTTGACCTGGTCAACGGTGTAGGAATTACAACAGTTTGTATATGTGCCTCCCGCTTTTTAAGGGACCAAAAGTAACGGGACAGATTAACAATCATCCATCAAACTTTCACATTTTAGTACTTGGTTGCAAATCCTTTGCAGACAATTACAGCCCTGAACTCTGAAACGCATAGACATTACCAGACCCTGGGTTTCATCCCTGGTGATGCTCTGCCAGGCCTCTACTGCAACTGTCTTCAGTTCCTGCTTGTTCTTGGGGCATTTTCCCTTCAGTTTTGTCTTCAGCAAGTGAAATGTATGCTCATTCGGATTCAGGTCAGGGGATTGACTTGGCCATTGCATAACATTCCACTTCTTTCCCTTAAAGTGGTGGTATAGTCATATTTGTAACTTTGATCTACAGGTAAGCCTATAATAAGGCTTACCTGTAAGTAAAAAGAATATCTCCTAAACCTGTACGGTTTAGGTGATTATTCCCTTCGTAATGAGCCACTCACTTCAGTGGTGCACGCGCTCTGGGGATTCTTGACTGAAAGTCCGGCAGACGCCAGACCCTGCTGGGAAGAAAACTCCCGCGCTCATGCTTACAGCGCCGGAGCCACGATACCCGGAAGACGCGCCAAGGGAAAATGTCAGCTCCCACGGCGTGGACCGAGTGCGATGCCGGCGCCTCGTTCGAAGGTAAGTATTCGATGCATACTAACTCATTATGCCTTTTTCCCTTACAAGTGTAGGAAAAAAAAGTCGGCAGGTTTATTCCCGCTTTAAACTCTTTGGTTGCTTTCGCAGTATGCTTCCGGTCATTGTCCATCTGCACTGTGAAGCGCCGTCCAATGAGTTCTGAAGCATTTTGCTGAATATGGGCAGATAAAATTGCCCACTTCAGAATTCATCCTGCTGATTTTGTCAGCAGTTACATCATCCAATAAATGCAAGAGAACCAGTTCCATTGGCAGCCATACATGCCCACACCATGACACTACCACCACCATGCTTCACTGATGAGATGGTATGCTTTGGATCATGAGCAGTTCCTTTCCTTCTCCATGTTCTTCCCTTCACTCTGGTACAAGTTGATCTTGGTCTCATCTGTCCATAGGATGTTGTTCCAGAACTGAAAGCTTTTTTAGATGTTATTTGGCAAACTCTAATCTGGCCTTTCTGTTTTTGAGGCTCACCAATGATTTACATCTTGTGGTGAACCCTCTGTATTCACTCTAGTGAAGTCTTCTCTTGATGATTGACTTGACATACATACACGTACCTCCTGGAGAGTATTCCGTCATCCACCACAGGTGCTTTCCGTGGTCTTCCGGGACTTTTGATGTTGCTGAGCTCAACGGTGTGTTCTTTCTAAGGATGTTCCAAACAGTTGATTTTGGCCACCTAATGTTTTTGCTATCTCTCTGATGGGTTTTTTTTTTTTTTTTCAGCCTAATGATGGCTTGATTCACTGATAGTGACAGCTCTTTGGATCTCATATTGAAAGTTGACAGCAACAGATTCCAAATGCAAATAGCGCACTTGAAATTAACTCTGGACCTTTTATCTGCTCCTGCTCCTGTAAATGTGATAATGAGGGAATAACACACACCTAGCCCTGGAACAACTGAGCAGCCAATTGTCCCATTACTTTCGGTCTCTTAAAAAGTGTGAGGCACATATACAAACTGTTGTAATTCCTACACTGTTTACCCGATTTGGATATAAATACCCTCAAATTAAAGCTGAAAGTCTGCAGTTAAAGCACATCTTGTTTGTTTCATTTTAAATCCATTGTGGTGGCGTATAGAGCCAAAAAGATTAGAATTGTGTTGATGACCCAATATTTATGGACCTGACTGTAATTTTGTATATATTCTTTTAAATGCTACATTTTTAAAAGAACAAAGAGGAAGTGATATTCGCCTGCATTCACATCTGAGCAGAGCATATTCCTAGTGATTTTGAAGCAATTTTTGGGTGTTTTTACAAGCTTTGTGCACGGGTTTTTGGATGTGTATCAAGCTTTCAGGCATTTTATTTCCTTGGCTGGACAAGGAGTAGAGGAGTTTTTCACATGCAAAGATGTACATAATTTTTGTGTTGCACAATTAATGGCATAGTTATTCAAGTCTAGTCTATGGGGGGCAAAAATGACAGAATACGCAAAAAAAAAAACAGTGCACTTTTATAGCATTGGGGTAGTATGAATTTAGGCTTATTGATCACTCAAGAAAATTTTAGGAAGGTTTTAAGGAATGAATATTATTATATGTTTGTTATTATGAAGCAGCAAAAGTTGTCTAGCCAGAGCAGACGGTAGCAGGAAAACAATCTTAAAGTGTCACTAAACCGTATGCAGAATGCGGTAGCATGCTAGTTATATTCACTGTAAAACTTAAGGGGTTAATCCTCTGCATTGTGTAAAAAGGCTATTTTAACCCTGTATACACAGATCCTCCCCCTCCTGCAGGGTCTCTCTTGGCAAGGCCTGATAAGACACAGTGAGGGTAGTACTGCTGCACATGCTCAGTTTGGTTTCTATTGCTGGAGAGAACAGTTCCTTGTTGAGCTGATCTTTTCAGGTCATGTGATATTGACATGTGGGCATGTATACAGATCCTAAATGACAACTCAGTCCCTCCCTCCTCCTCCATGCCCAGTAACTAAAGAAAGAACACAGTGGTTGGGATCTCACATCCTGATTGAAGGCTGATCTGCATCCCATAACAGCATGAGGACACAGGCTGTAGTAGAAAAAGCACTCAGGCAGACCCTGCAGTTTATCATGTGACCGTGATATACAGATCAGCCAAAAAGATATGTATATAGTGGCAGTATTTTACTGTAAAAAGATTTCTAAGCTGTGGGTACTATTGGGGGGTGGGGTCAGATGAACTATTTTCATATTGCTGGATTTAGAAACATTTTAATAGACAGTTTTGTTATAGTGATATATCTTGATGGAAAATTTTCTTTTTCACAGCCTATGGGTTCCTTTTTTCTCAGCTAAATTACCGGATTAATTGTACCTGTCTACATTTTTACTGTACATTTATGTTATACTGTTAGGCCCCTTTCACACATCCGGACATTATGTCCGTATTTCATCCTTCCATTTGCGGATGAAATATGGACATACATGCATTCCTATGGGATAGCGGGTGTCTGCGGATAAACATTCGCAGACACCCGCTATCGTCCGCCTCCACTATTGTCCGATTCTGCAGACGGAGGAAAATACTATTTTTCTATCCATCTGCAGAGCGGATCGGATGAACGCGGACAGACGGTCCGTGCTCATCCGATCCCCCCCATAGCGGAGAGCTGACAGGGTGGTCCCTGCACAGTGTGCAGAGACCGCCCTGTCCGCCGCCAGCTCAGTGGGGACAACGGAACAATCCCCGCTGAGCAAGCGGATCATCACGGGGCGGATCATTACTGATCCGTCCCGTGTGAAAGGGGCCTTACACAATACAGAACTTTAAAGGTATCACGGATAAGTCATAAAATATACAGTGCCTTGAAAAAGTATTTATACCCCTGACATTTTCCACATTTTGTCATGTTACAACCAAAAAACATAAATATATTTTATTGGGATTTTATGTGATCGACCAACACAAAGTGGCACATAATTGTGAAGTGGAAGGAAAATGATAAAAGGTTTTACATTTTTATTTTATTTTTTGACAACTCTCTGAAAAGTTTGCTGTGCATTTGTATTCAGCCCCCCTGAGTCAATACTTTTGTAGAACCACCTTTTGCTGCAATTACAGCTTCAAGTCTTTTTGGGTATGTCTCTACCAGCCTTGCACAGCTAAAGAGTGACATCCCCCCCCCCCCCATTCTTCTTTGCAAAATAGCTCAAGCTCTGTCAGATTGGATGGCGAGCGTCTGTGAACAACAATTTTCAAATTTTGCCACAGTTTCTCAATTGGATTTAGGTCTGGACTTTGACTGGGCCCTTCTAACACATCAGAATGCTTTGATCTAAACCATTCAATTTTAGTTCTGGCTGTATGTTTAGGGTCATTGTCCTGCTGGAAGATGAACCTCTGCCCCAGTCTTAAGTCTTTTGCAGACTCTTAACAGGTTTCCTTCTAAGATTGCTTTGTATTTGGTTTCACCTATCTTCCCATCAACTCTGACCGGCTTCCCTGTCCCTGCTGAAGAAAAGCATCCCCACAACATGGTGTTTTCAGGGTGATGTTCAGTGTTTTCCGCCACACGTTGCGTTTTTGCATGTAGACCAAAAAGTTCACTTTTGGTCTCATCTGACCATAGCACCTTCTTCCACATGTTTGCTGTGTCCCCCACAAGGCCTCTCGCAAACTGCAAATGGGACTGCTTATGGCTTTCTTTCAACAATGGCTTCCTTCTTGACACTCTTCCATAAAGGCTGGATTTGTGGAGTGCATGGCTAATAGTTGTCCTATGGAAAGATTTTCCCACCTGAGCTGTGGATCTCTGTGGGGAAACCTGCATCCAGTTTTTAATAGTTTTGAACCCAGCCTTAAACTTCTCCATAACTTTATCCCTGACATGTCTGGTGTGTTCCTTGAACTTCATGATGCTGTTTGTTCACTAAGGTTCTCTAAAAAAAAACAAAAAAAAACCTCCTAAGGGGTTCATATACAATAATGCTGTATTTAAACTGAGATTAAATTACACACAGGGGGACTCTATTTACTAATTGGGTAACTAACACAGTTGGTTTCACTAGCTTTTAGTTAGGGGTATCAGAGTAAAGGGGGCTGAATAGAAATGTACGCCACACTTTTCAGATATTTATTTGTAAGCCAATGGTATCTGGTTCCAGTCAGATTGGCAGATGCAGTCCAGGAGGCCTCCTCCAGGTGTTTTCGTAGTTGTGGCCAGGGGGGTACTGTCCTCCATACCTGGTGGATGTGTAGCAAAGTAAGGAAGTTCTGGATCCGCACCTACAATTTTATCTATTCCCTCACCTAAGTGAATCTAACAAAGTCTCCACGGCAGGCTCTTCTGGGAAAGCCAGTGGAGGGGATCCTGGACATGTGAGACGCCTAATGGCATTCATTTTCACGGAAGCTAGGATATCCATAACGAGATCCTGGAGTTCGCCTATAATCCCCTTTGATCTTCTGAAGGCAAAATTGACATGGATCATGATCAATGAATGTATGGTGGCTATCCACAGGGACAAGCTAGGCCATGTTGAGAAAACATGGAATCCATGGATAAAATACCTGTCAGAATCCACCTGATCTGGAGGGAGAGACAATAGCCCACTACATCGGAGGGCCATAGTCTGGTACCTAGACACTGCCACTTTCTGTCTTTTCATATCTTTCTCTACGGGTTTTCTCTTATGTTACCCAATCCTTCTCCCCCTCTGTTTTTGTAGTGTTTTTTTTTTTCCTCCACTCATCTTTCATTATCCATTCTTCCTACAAGATGGATTAAACTTTAACCCATTGTTGGTCCGGAGTGACCTAGTCACTAAATATAAAGTGGAAGGGCTCGCAAGAGTCCAAGTAAGGGAACAGACAGCAGTTAATAATACGTTCAAAGTTAAACATAGATCGCCTGTGTATATTATTTCTTCACATTTTATTTATTTTATAATATTCAACAGTTCCCCCTGTTGGGGACTATGCAAATGATATTCAGGTTCATTGTCAACAGTTCGGATTTTACATCTTCAGTGACCTAACATATCTCGGTTCTCTGTATCACCCTGACAATCAGTGGGTGCCGGAGGACATCGAGTACCGTAGATCGGCTTCTGCTGTGAATTATCACAATAGAAGGGGCCTGCTAGCGCCACGCATGCGCAGCCCTGCAGTTGGGAAGTACAGGATCACATGTATATATGTGATCCTGCACACAGCTGCTGCCCCGAAGCAGTAAAAGTAGAGAAATTACAGGTAAAAGAATTCTTCTATTCACTATTGCCATATATCTCCCCCACCACAGTTATATTCTGCTATTTAGTTAGCCTATGCTCTCCTGTTGGGCTCACAGGTCTGTGTACTTAATTTTTAAGGATGCAGAAGGTGGGCTCTGCTGCAAATCAAACATGACAAAGATGTAGCCAAAATGATTCCTGTACTAATGAAGATATAGAGGCTTCTATAGGTGACTTCCCTCTCTGAAAATGCTATGTACTTTACTGTCATGCTGATCCAGCAACTACAGTATTCTAACCTTCACTTAATCATTCTGATCCTCTCCCTGTAAGATATTGTGCAACTGTTGTTTCCCCCACCTGCCCCCCAGCCTCCTGGTATACAGGCTTCAGGACAGTTTTCCCTAATCAACAATCTTGCAGAGACAGGGGCCAGTTGAGTGACCAGGAAGTGACGATCGATTCCTAATCCCTAGAGGGTGGAGTGAGGCGGGAAAAAAATAACTGAAGACTTCAGGATCGAGGAAGTCTCTGATATACTTCCTGAGCTCTTAATTATTATTTAAGTCAGCAGCTACAGTATTTGTAGCTGGTGACATTTATTTTTGGATAGCTGGGTGAAGTTCCTCTTTAGGCACTGACCTGGAACATGTATGCAGATGTACTTTCTAATCTGCATGCTTTAAGATGGTTAAGGAAGAAAGTAGTCCCTAGATCAGCGTGTCGGCCCAATATTTTCTCAGTACAGGTTTCTGAGTTTCCATTTAGCAAAGGAGGCTCTTTTGCACAGACTGACATTTTAATATTTATTTCATGTTTTGTGTATAGAGCTAAAAGACTTTGCCTGTGCCTCTCATGCTTATCTGTCTTTCTCCCAGCCACTGCCTGATCATCCAGAAACTGAGGCGTGCAGCAGTCCTTACCATTTTGTGACAGGTAAATGAGTCTTTTCAACTCTTGAGTCATTTTTAGGAGCCACACACATTATTTGTTTTTTTGTGCTGTGAATATGTACTGCTGCAGGTACATGTATGTGTGATTTGAGACGTTTTCTAAATGGATATTTAGAATTACTTGTTCTATAAATGGTATTGGGAAAGAACGCTGCCTGTGTGTAAAGAATTAGTCCGGGTACACTATTTACTTTCTAAATTGATAAAAATGCAATTCCGATAGATTGCAGTGACCTGTGCATGCCTGCCATATTGATTCTCAAAGTGCACCTGTGCCTAGACTATGGACAATAACCACTTTCCTTGGACTATTCATAAACCACCCAGATAAAACAAGCTTAAAGCTGGTATTTTTCAGCCGTCAATTTAAATGTTTAGTAAAAGTGATCTGGCTGGCTCTACAGCTGCCTGATCACTTTCACAGTAGTGAGAGGTGCCACATCCCACCCTCTTGCTGCTGCCCATGGGGGTTCCCAGGTTTTCTTGTTCTGGGGAGCCAGGGACTGCAAGAAACTGCCAGAAGAGTTGGGGCAAGAGGAGATCTAGGAACATCCATTCCCTGTTCTCTTCTGCAAGTAATGAAGCTTGAAGCAATGAACTTTTTGTGTAGCTACAGGACAATATGTTGATTAGCTGCAGTAGATGGCAGGGAAGACATTGGGGGTCTAATAGACTCCTGATGTCCCTATAAAGAAGACCTGTCACCTACTCATGCTATCGGATAGGAGCTTTTTAGCTCCCTTGTGATTGCAATAAAGTTAAATGGGGGGAAAAAAGTGTTTTCTTAAAAATAATTTAAGACATTTTTAAAGCATCCACTTGTATGTAAACATCAATTATGCCGTATATGTGAGGTATTGCCATGAACGTTGGTGGGAGAGAAAATTCTACGGCCATAGTTCATGGTTGACTCTAAACTGATAACCTCTGAAGGCTTTTAAAGAGGAAGTAAACCCTGATGAGTTTACTTCCTCTTTCATTCCCTGCAAAGGCAAAGCATAATGGACTACTATGCATCTGACACAGGAGCCAGCGAAGTCGCTGCTGTCCCCTGTAGTCCGCCGCATCCATCTTCTTGGTGGGGTCTCGCAGCTCCGCCGCTGTCATTCGGCGAAGCCGCGATGGTGTCACTCCCGCGCATGCGCACGGGAGCCGACACGCGCGGCAGCTCCGTCGCTGAGAATGCCGCGCTCAGTGCGCCTGCGCGCCGCTGTCTACGGCGCATGCACCGTAGACAGCGGTGCCCGTTTTCGGGCAAATATCTCCTAAACCATATAGGTTTAGAAGATATTGCTTGGACCTACAGGTAAGCCTTAATCCTTAATCTAGGCTTACCTGTAGGTCAAAGTGGTTTGTAAGGGTTTACAACCACTTTAAAGCGTAACAGATAGACCAGTGGTTCTTAACGCCTGTCCTCAGAACCCACTAACAGGCCAGGTTTGCAAAACCCCTGAAATACATCACAGGATATAACTTGCTGCTCAGTGATTGCAGTATTCTAGTCTGCATCTCCCCAAGGTAATACTTAAAATCTGGCCTGTTTAGTGGGTCCTGAGGACAGGAGTTGAGAACCACTGATATAGACAGTATTGGGTCCTGTAGTTTTTCGCCATTTCATGGGTACCTGCAATTTTAAGGCTTGACGTTTGCCATCTATTTAACACAACCTCTTTTATATTTTACCATAACATTGAGTATTTTATATTGTGTTTGCATGCACTGTATATATATTTTTCCATCAAATATACTTTTGATAGGTGTGCAAACATAGTGCAAGATAAAAAAAAATTGCACTACCAGTCTGCAGGACCTCTTCTTTCAGAAAAAATATAAAATTGTTTGGGGTTCTAATAATTTTCCAGCAAAAAATGCTGGATTTTAACATATGTGAAAATGGAAAGATTTCCCTTAGACATGAAATGGTTAAAGTAATTTTTTTTACTCTTAACAGGCACTGAAAGCGCTTTCAAACAAGTCATCCCTGACCCCTTTAGCTGCTTGTACTGTACAGTAAATCATTATCAAAGATAACAGCAAAGGTTTAATGGGCTTAGTTGGTTTCTAACAGCTTAAAGTGATGTTAAAGCTCCATTTTTGTTTTTTTAATTAACAAACCGGTCATACGTACCTGCCAGAGCTGTACGATTGTGGCCAAAATGAGAATTGCAATTTTTTTTTTTTGCTTAGAATAAAAAGATCACCATTCTCTCATGATTCTTGCAACATAAAATCTTTCACATTATACAAAAAAAAAAAAAATGGGCTAACTTTATTGGTTAGTGGATTTTTTTTTTAATTAGTAATTTTTTTCTAAAATAAAAAAATAATTTGCATTTGAAAGACCACTGCGCAAATACAGTGCGACATAAAATATTGCAACAACCACCATTTTATAGGGTGTCTACTAAAAATATTTTTATATATAATATAATGTTTGGGGGTTCTAAGTCATTTTCTATAAAAAAAAAAAAAAATGATTTTCACTTGAAACCAACAAATGTCAGAAAAAGGTTTAGTGTTTTAAGTGGTTGAACTTTTTTCACTTACACACATGTCTCTTCCATTGACAAATTGTTACAATGTTTATACTTAAGTTCAACTGATAAAGACTGTTTTGATTCTTGGCAGACTGCCTGTTTTTTCTTTTCCTTTCTTTTGAGGGCTGTGGCTTCAGAAGAGCGGAAGAATTGTGAAACACTCTAGTCAAGATCGCGATAACGATTCTTGACGATTAATTGTGCAGCTCTAGTACCTGCTCTG
The DNA here is from genome assembly GCF_037356315.1 of Lithobates pipiens. NCBI lineage: Eukaryota > Metazoa > Chordata > Amphibia > Anura > Ranidae > Lithobates > Lithobates pipiens. The sequence continues at coordinate 287,687,969 of NW_027507903.1, read as the reverse complement.
TGCAATGGTTTTGCACAGAACAGCCCCAATCCTCTTTTTTTTGGTCCCTTCTGATACTCCTGGCTCCTGTTTTTTCCTTCATTGCTTTGGTACTTGTTGGGACTACGACTATTTGAGGTTCGCTGTAAATAGTCTCATGCTACTGAGGATTGTAGGTCATGTTGTCATGCAGAGGGCAGTGGAATGATTTTGCAGCAGGTATTTGTCATAAATATACTGTGCGCATAATATTATATTACAATTCAACCTGGCTTCATCTTTTGTTTTAATGGAAGTTTGAAACGGTCCAGATTTATAGTACTGGAGGATTATGTTAAATGTTCTGCTCTGAATTCTGTTAGTCATGTAGCAGTGCAGGGCTGTTCTATATTCTGATTGGTTTTAAGTTTAAATTAAATGTGATTGTTGTAGATATGAGTGCCATGCGTGGTTTGAAATTCAGCAGACACTGGTCGATCTACCGACTGCCTTCTGTACAACCGCCCTGTTGGATTTTCTTTGCTCGATCAGCAATATGCTGATTAGTGTATTCTGATAGCGAGCAAGTCTCACCACCGTCCGAATACAAAGACAAAACGGGGAGGATTCTCCCTGCACTGCCAATGTGTGGATGGGGGAATTCTGGTCTTCTTTGGGAAAAACAAAACAAAAACTGTCTCCTCTTTAGACAGCTTTAGTATAATTAAACCTGCCACCATACCCTTTCGAAATCCTATTCTAACTGCCCTGTGAAAAGAAGGGGTGTGTGTGTGTGTGTGTGTGTATGTATGTGTATGTATGTGTATATATATATGTGTGTGTGTGTGTGTGTGTGTGTGTGTGTGTGTGTGTGTGTGTGTGTGTGTATGTATATACTATTATAATATGCTCTGAACTGGTCACATCATTGACTCCTAGTGGCGGCTTCGGGGGAGAGGAGAGACAGCCGGCAATGGATTCCCCATTGTAAGCCTATGGGTGATGTCACTGACTAGGCATTGCTGCTGTTGTGGCTGCTCTCTCCTCTCCCCTGGAGCCAGCTACTGGGGAGATTTTATGACCAGACCGGAGTGCTCTGAGAATAGGAAAGTATAAGCATCTTCATTTAACAGGGTAGTTAGAGTAGGATTTAAAAGATAGGTGGGAGCAGGTTTAAGCATACTCAGTAATAGCCTGGAATTCCACTTTAAAGCGGAGTTCCGCAGGTTGTTTTTTTTTTTTCTGCAGCTGCTGACTTTTAAAATATGGACACGTACCTGTCCAGCGTGCCCCCGATATCGGCACCCGAAGCCGATCTGTCCCTCGGCTCTCGGAGGCTCCTGCCACCATCTTCGGTAAGGGAATCAGGATGTGATGCCTTGCGGCTCCACTTCCTGGTTCCCTACTGCGCATTCGCGACTCACGCTGCGCTTTTCCACTGGTCCCTGCTGTCTCCTGAGACCCATGTGTCTCCCAGAAGGCAGCGGGGGGGGGGGGGTTGGGTCAGGTGGGTGGGTGAGACGTGGCGCAGGTATCTATGCCCAGAAGTGGGAGCAGGATACCTGTATTAGGTATCTGCTCCCCCCCCTCCCCCTGAAAGGTGCCAAATGTCACACCGGAGGGGGGAGGGTTCCGAAAAGCGTAAGTTATATTTTTGTGTGCTTTTATAAGGAAGTCAAGCATCACACCAAAGGGGACATATATATATATATATATATATATATATATATATATATATATATATATATATATATATATATATATATAAATAAATACATTTTATTGCTTTGCAGTCACACAAAAGTCATGAACAATGTGTGAAATGTCAAAATTTGTGATTGGTCCAGAGGCCAGGGAACACCCACCGTATTATTGGCACCACATCCCAGAAAAGTATTATAATGGTACAGGGAAGAAAGTAGGTATTTTCACGGTGCCTCTAAAAATTCAGTAATGACTTATTCAAATATTATGAAGAAACAATGTCAAAATTAATAAAATTACAAATTTTATTCAAGTACAAAAATTAAAAACAATTAGGCCGGCTGATTTGATGGCAAAAGGGTCCCATAAAGCCAAGAAAGTCCATACACACTTGTTCCGACATGTTTCGCCAGGTAGCTTCTTCAGGGGGTGAGTAGGCCTCAACCAAGGTCCCGCGGTAAACTAACCCCTAAAAAGTTGGTACATCCACCATCCGTTCCCCCCAAAAAAAGATGGATTTCGGACAACTCGCCAAGAGGGGGGCACAGAGGGGGGTAAGGATCAAGATAGAAAAACACGTGATGTATAAATTAAGTAATAGATTTAACACAGATCAGGTGCACAGCGGCGAGCAAGCACAGGGCGTAAGCCTACATTGAACGCCAGAGACCACACACAGGTAACCCTCCGGTTGGAGTGTCACAATGTGGGAAATGTTGTTTCTATTTGTTGCCTTTCTCAGGGTGAATATAACATTCTCTAACCTTTTGTTCCTAAGGCCTCTTGTACACTACAGCTCATAAACTTGAGTTTAGGAGCTTTTGAAGTTTTTTTGTTTTTTTTTCTTTTGCGCCATGGCGCCTAAACTTCACTCCACATAAGCCTGTGTCCATGCACACGTAGGTTGTTAGGATCATTTAGGATCTGTTGCAGTTAGGTGAGATTCAACCTCCCTCTCCTGAACGTGGAAGAATCGAGTTCAGGATAGGAATGTTTTGACCACTGGCCGCAAAACTCGGTAAAATTGCGGGATGTTTTTGCCACAGTCAAAGTAGTTTAAAGTGATTGTGTAAAGTCTGGTTTTAAAAAATAAATAACAAACATGTTATACTTCTCTGCTCTGTGCAGTTGGTTTGCAGAGCAAACGGGGATCCTTCTCTTCTTGGGTCCCTTTTCGCTGCTCTTGCCCTCACACCGAGCAGCTTGCTGTGGGGGCACATGAGCTGAACTGCAGCTCCGCGTGTCCATTCAGACACGGAGCTACCATTAGGCCCCGCCACGCTCTCCTCTGATTGGCTAACTGACTGGCAACCACGGGAGCCAATGGCCCGGCTGCTGTGTCTTAGCCAATCGGGGGGAGAGTCCCGGATGGCTGAGGGACTTGTGGATGGAGAGAGATGGGGCTCAGGTAAGTATTATGGGGTACTGGGGGGGGCGGCTGCACACAGGTTTTTTTTTTCTTAACGCATAGAATAAGCGAAGATATTTAAAAAAACTTCCTTTTAACCACTTCAGCCGCGGAAAATTTGGCTGATTTGGCTGCTCAATGACCAGGCCATTTTTTGCAATACGGCACTGCGTTGCTTTAACTGACAATTGCGCGGTCGTGCGATGCTGCACCCAAACAAAATTGATGTCCTTTCTTCCCCACAAATAGAGCTTTCTTTTGGTGGTATTTGATCACCTCTGCATTTATTTTTTATTTTTCGCTCTTAAAAAAAACAAATATCGTTTACTTTTTGCTATAATAAATATCCCACGTTTTTTGTTTTTTTTGTTTTCAAAAAAATGTTTTTCCTCAATTTTGGCTGATATGTATTCTACATATTTTTGTAATAAAAAAAAAAATCGCAATAAGCGTATATTGATTGGTTTGCGGAAAAGTTATAGCGTCTACAAAAAAGGGGATAGATTTATGGTGTATATATATATATATAATATATATTTTTTTTTTTTTTTGTTTTTTTACTAGTAATGGCAGCGATCTGCATGGGTTTTTTCTTTGTTGTTTTTTTTTTTTTTTTTTTTTATTTTTTTTTGGGACTGCGTACAAATTGGACACTTGATACATTTTTGGGACCATTGACCATTATACAGCAATCAGTGCTATAAAAATGCAGGGAAGGAGTTAACACTAGGGGGCGAACAAGGGGTTAACTGTGTTCCCTCACTCTGTTCTAACTGTAGGGGGGATGGGACTGTCTAGGAGAGAGAGAGAGATCGGTGTTCATACATAGTATGAACACACAATCTGTTTCCACTCCCCTGAGAGAACTAGGATCTGAGTGTTTACACACACAGATCCCGGTTATCGCTCTTTCACAAGTGGTTGCCCGGCGTTCATCGTGCCCACGGGCACTCGCATTGGCTCTGGGCACATGCTGTGGGCAAAAGGCAAAGCGACATAAGTAACATCGTTTCGCCCGGCTGTGGCATTCTGCCACAGTGAAACTGCGGCAGCTGGTCGCCAACCAGTTAAAGTGTTTGTTAACCCAAAAAAATTGATCCTGCTCCTTTTTAAAGCAGTGGTCATCAACCCTGTCCTCAGGGCCCACCAACAGGCCAGGTTTGGAAGATAACTGAAATCCATCACATGTGATATAATTTGCTGCTCAGTGATTGCAGTATTCTAGTCTGCATCTCCCCAAGCTAATGCATAAAACCTGGCCTTAGTTGGCCCTGAGGACAGGGTTGATGACCACTGCTTTAAAGCATTTTATATGACACAGTGTTTGTCCTGTGTCATTTTTGCCCCCTGTAACACCTAAAAAAAAAAACCTGGCTGATCCTGCCAGTTTCTACCCTGCCCCATGTAAACCGACCACGGGGTATTGTGGCTGCTGAGCCCTGACACTGTGGTCAGTTTACGTGCCTCCATCATCCGCAGCCTGCTGTCTGTCTCCTCTCCTCTCTGTACTGTTTCCCCCCGACTGTCAGCTTGTGACAGTGCAATAGGAGGCATATAAAATATATATATATATATATATATATATTTAAAGCCTTAAGAATAATTAACCAGAAGAATTAAAAAAGGCTTAACACTATGGGTTAAAAACATTTGACCAGAAGAGGAACATTTTTTGAGGGGAGACCTGTGTACTAAATGCATGGGAATTCCTGTGCTCAGCTCCAACAGTGTAATGATTCAGCAACTGCAGAAAGTGAACTGCTACACAGAATTGATACAATGTTGTTGCATTTGTTTTGAAAATTTGCCACCAGCAACAAATCACCTAAGGTAAACAATGGAGTTCCATCTCTGCAATATTGTATCAGTTCTGTAAAAAGGTTCACTCTCTGGACTAGCTGATTCATTACACTATCATTGTTTGAAAAGCAATCTCCATACACTTTGTACAGAGTGCAGAGGTCTCCCTCCTAATTCCTCTTCTTTTCAGCCCATGGTGTTAAGCTGTTTTCTCTATTGGTGGAATGTTCTTTAACCACTTGCTGACCGCTCTATAGCAGATTTACTGCTACAGGGTGGTCACTCTGCGCAGAATCGCATATATATACGTGATTCTGCACTTCCAGGTAGGGGATGAACAACGCTTGTGCTTTGATTAATCACAACAGAAGCTGATCAGTGGGTGCCGGCCAATGCATGTCCACTGGCACCCTCTGATCTCTGAGGACACACATTTGATGGAGCTTTGCAAATGTAAACAACGCAGAGCTCCATCCTGTCAACGATTCTGTGCTGGATTTGCAGGGGGTAAAAAATCCATCATATCCCTTAGTAAAAACAGCACACTGTACACAAAAACACTGGTTGGACACACGTTTAACTAGGGCTGAAACAACTAATCTATTATGAAATGAATTGATTACTATTTTCCTAATCGATTAATTGGCCAGCTGATTAGTTGGCCTGCATACAGAATGCATTATTTGTTTTACATATCAGGAAACAGTGCAGCACACATACAGCTCAGTACATCATCCATACATGTCAGTAAGTGCCTGCGAACTTGTGAATGTGTGAGGAGCAATGCCTCATGGGATATGTAGTCCTGGGCAGGAAGTGAGTGGTCCTAAAGGCAGAAGTTTTCTTTACCTTGCTATTGGGGCACTCCATACTGTACTTAACGCACAGTAAAAAGCAGTGTAGAAACAGATCAAAAGCAAACTGCATAGGTGTGTACCAAGTCTTATGCTGGCCACACGGATCAATTTTCAGGTGAGAATATTCATATGAAAAATCTTTTTGCATTCACTGAATGAAAGAATGTTTTGAAATTTTCACTTGCATTTAACCTTCTGTTTTAAAATAAATGTAATTTCTGAACGAAAACCACATACACTGTCTGAAAATTGCTTTGACCAAGCGGTTTTCTATTTCTAAATTTTCCTGTCACTGTGGTTGAAAACGAACATCGATTTGACCCCACTAACTATTAGAAAATCGAACGAAAGGTTCTTAAAATTACATTTTTTTTTGTATGGTGAGCATATAATATAATATATTACAGTTCTGTTTGCAAATCTGCAAAACATTCTAACTTTTTTTTTTCTTCTTTAAATAAAAAAAAAAAGATCAGAGCCTTATGAAATTTACCAGATTCAACCTGTAATACGATATATAGTATATACAGTATATATCTCCTCTAATAGTATATACAGTATATCTCTTCTGTCTGTTATTAGAGTGGTTTAGAGATTTTGCTCCCCAACCATATAGTTGATTATTTATATTTACCACTGCATAGATATATTTAAAGTGGAGCTCCACCCTAAAGTGGAACTTCCGCTCATTGGAACCCTCCCCCCCTCCGGCGCCACAATTGGCACCTTTCAGTGGGGAGGGGGGTGCAGATACCTGTACAGTACAGGTATTTGCACCCACTTCCGGCATAGATATCTGTGGATATTTACGCCACTTCCTGCAGGTCCCCCGCTGTCTGCTGGGAAACACACGGATCCCAGAGACAGTGGGGACCATCCTTATTGCGCAGCGTGACTCGCGCATGTGCAGTAGGGAACCGGGAAATGAAGCCGCAAGGTTCCACTTCCTGATTCCCATACCCAAGATGGCGGCGGCAGCACCCGAGAGACGATCGAGAGATCGGCTTCAGGTGCCGACATCGCGGGCATGCTGGGCGGGTAAGTGTCCTTATTTTAAAAGTCAGCAGCTGCAGTATATGTAGCTGCTGACTTTAAAAAAAAAAAAAAACGGCGGAACTCCCGCTTTAAGGCCCCTTTTACACATGCGGACATTATGTCCGTATTTCATCCATCTGTTTGCGGATGAAATACTGACATACATGCATTCCAATGGGATAGCGGGTGTCTGCAGATGAAAATCCACAGACACCTGATATCGTCAGCCTCCGCTATTGTCCAATTCTGCAGACGGAGGAAAATCCTATTTTTCTATCCGTCTGCAGAGCGGATCGGATGAGCACGGACAGACGGTCCGTGCTCATCCGATCCCCATAGAGGAGAGCGGAGAGCTGACCGGGCGGTCCCTGCACAGTGTGCCGGGACTGCCCTGTTATCCGCCGGCTCAGCGGGGACAACGGAGCGATCCCTGCTGAGCAAGTGGATCATCACGGGACAGATCATTACTGATCCATCCCGTGTGAAAGGGGCCTAAGAAGAAATTGCCTTTTTTTTTTTTTTTTTTTTTACTTTACTTATTAACCAAATTATACACCACAAATTTTTTTTAGGTTAATCAATTAATCCTAAACAATAATCGACCAACTAATCGATTATGAAAATAATCGTTAGTTGCAGCCCTACCTTTAACCTTTGACTGCCCTAGATGTTTAACTCATTCCCAGCCAGTGTCAGCACTGATCACTTTATTAGTGTCACCAGTTCCCACAAAGTCGCTGATCACCACCATTACTAATAAAAAAACAAATAAAATAACATAATATTTATTATTCTAATATTTATTATACTATTTTGTAGACGCTACTATGGCTGCAACTAACGATTATTTTCATAATCGATTAGTTGGCCGATTATTGTTTTGATTGGTTAATAACCTTAAAAAAAAAAAAAAAAGTGGGTCAAATTGACGTTCATTTTCAACCACAGTGATGGGAAAATTTGGAAATAATAGAAAACTTCTTGGTCAAAGGAATTTTCAGACAATGTATGTGGTTTTTGTTTAGAAATTAAGTGAAAATTTCAAACAAAATTCTTTCATTCAGCAAATGTACAAAGATTTTTCATCTGAATATTCTCACCTGAAAATTTGACCTGTGAGGCCAGCATAAGGCTCGGTACACACCTATGCAGTTTTTGCTTTTGATCTGTTTCTGCAGTGCTTTTTGCTGTGTGTTTTGATTTTTGCGCACGTGATTTTACTGCAATTTGCGTTTTAGCATTTTTTTTTTTTTAGGCAGAAAAAAACACAAAACACAAAAACACAAATTGCTGCAAAAACGCATTACATGCTTTTTTGCAGCTTCTCCATTGAAGTATGTTGAACCAAAAAAAGCACCGTTTTGCGTTTAAAAGTCCCTGACCCTTTCCAAATATGCAGCGGCTGAAAAAAGCACAGATATGAACGTGTCCCATAGGAAACCATGTAAATGAACTGTAGTGCGTTTCTGCAAAAATCGCCAATAAACATATAGATGTGAACCAAAGCTAAGATGTTTAGTAACCTAATGGAGTTAAAAAGACTAAAATTAGCCCTTTATAGTCCAAAAAAGCAGATAATCACTACTGGAAGGGGTTCATTTTTTTTTTACTGTAGAACAGTGAAAGTAATATTTACAGTAGTGATTATATTGTTGTACTACAAAGGGCCCATTTTGGTTTATTTTTTTTAACCCCATTATGTTACTGATCGATTATGAAAATAGTAATCGATTAGTTGTTTCAGCCCTTCTTTTTTTTCTTCTTTTTTTCCTCAAAATTGTCTGTCTTTTTTTTTGTTTAAAGAGCAGAAAATAAAACCCAGTGGTGATCAAATACCACCAAAAGAAAGCTCCATTTGTAGAAAACTATTACGTAAATTTCATTTATGAATGAATAACTTGTATAGCGTTACATATGCAAACAAAATCGCCTCAAGGCGCTTTTGCCGCCAGTGTCCATCTGGGTCTTCAGAAGAGATGGGTCTTTAGCTTATTCCTGAAGGCCAGCTGTTAATAGTGTTTTAGGAGCATTTCGCTTTTTTTTTTTGCCAGAAAAACGCTTCCAGAAAACCCTATAAAAACTATTCTGATTCTCTTAAACACGCCCATTATGTGTCACTTACCTGACACAGGAGCCAGCAATGTCACCGCTGTCCCCTGTAGTACAGAACGTCCATCATTTTCCGGGTATCGATAGTGGCGATGACGTCACTCCCACGCATGCGCACAGGAGCCGCCACTAATGCCGTCGTAGACATCGGTTGCTGTCTTTTAGTAAATCTCTCCTAAACCGCATAGGTTTAGAAGATATTTCTTGGACCTACAGGTAAGCCTTAATCTAGGCTTACCTGTAGGTCAAAATGGTTTGTAAGGGTTTAAAAACACTAAGGTTGGGTTCTATTTATCATCTTGCTCTCTGGCAACTGTCTGCCTGCCTGTACGAGGTATAAGCAGACCGCTATCATGAGAGCCTGCAGGAGCTGGACATTTCACCCGCGATCTACAGGTTCCTTAGAAAAAATTCATAATAAATGCACTTTATTTATTTATTTATTTTTTACTTGCAAAAAATGTGCATTTTATTTATTTTTTCTTTAGAAGGTGAACCTATCCTGAAAGTGTTTGTTAACCTGAAAAATAAATAAAATCAAGATCCTGTTCCTTAAAGCAGAGTAAACAGCACAGTGCTTGTGCTGTGTAATCTCTTACCCCCCCCCCCACTGTAAAAAACCTGGCTGATCCTTCCACTTCCTGTATCCCCCTCTCTGCGCTGAACACGATATTTAGGGCTGCTGAGCCCTCACCACTGTAGTCGGCCTACGTCCCTCCATCATCCGCAGCCCTGCTCTGCTCTCCTCTCTCCTAGTCACCCCCTCCCTCTCTGCCTGTCAGCTCTGTGTTCTGTGTCTTTGTCTCCGCCCCCCTCCTCCCCCGCCACTATTAGTACAAATAAATTATACATCTGTTTAGAGCTATCTTCAGGCCAGTCACATGACTCTCGACCAGTTTACAGGGCTACTGCGGGAGGGGCGGAGCGGCCATGTGACCTCCACAGCTGATGTCAAAGGGAGATCTCTGCCCCTCCTGCAGTAGCCATATATCAGAGATTTAAATCGGCCGCGAATAACGTGACCGGCCTGAAGATCGCTCTAAAAAGATATTTACATGCCTCGTTTTTATAAAAGACATGTACAGTGTGCAATGCCTAGCTCTAATAGAAGGGCTGGCATTGTTTTTTTATACTTGGGTTAACAAACAATGAAAAAAGGCTTTTTTCATTTTTCCCTTTTTTTTTTTTTTTTGATGGACACTGCGGCGGTCCTGAGGAGCTGAGGGCAGGAGTTTTTAGGCATGGCGTCTGGCCTCGCCTAAATACTCCTGCCCGCAGCTCCTCAGGACCGGCGCGGTGTCGCCTATGTACAAATCTGTCGCCATTTCACTGATGCAAGTATTTTTAAGGCTTGACATGTTGGGTATCGATTTAATGGGCACAACCTCACCCTTTTTGTATTTCATGAAACAAATCTATTACATTTGTGTGCAAATTAACTTTAGTGTATTGTTTTTTTGTTTTTTTTTAGACCAGTAGGTTTATTTTGTTGCAGAAGAGACCATGCATGTCTCTTCCACAAAACCTGCCTGCTCACACTCTTGCCGTGTTTTCTTTTTTTTTAAAGTGAGACTTTAGTTCCGCTTTAATGGCCCTGTAATCTATATTTTTCTTAAAATTGCTTCTTGCTGTGTGGTTTTAAATTTTTTGCTTCCTTGTAATGTCCTCCCTTCCATCTGTTTAGCGTAAACAATGCTTGTTGGTTGCGGTCATGTGCACTGCTCTAGACACACTTTAAATCTGATACTTTATAGTCCCTAGTCCAGGGGTAGGCAACCTTTCAGAGGTTGAAATCTACCTGGACAACCAGACGGCACCTTGAAAAAAAAACCATTAAGCTCCCAATAAAAAGATTGCATTGCATGAAGAACACATAGTATGTCACTGTAGTATCCTCTGCCCCCTTCACCCCCCCCCACCAGTATTGTTCTGTTCCCCTCCCCCAGTGTCCTCTAACACATACACATAACCCACAGCCCTGTGTAGGTAGCACTTCCTATCTGCCAGCGTGTGTACAGCAGAGCGGAGATCTGATGGCTTAGTGATGGGTGGAAGGCAGAAGCGGGAAATGCCGGAGTTATTTCATAATAAGCTGGTGATTGATTGGAGCGCTTTCCAAACATTTACAGATGCAGCTCCCGCTCCCACTCTCCATCCAGCACTATGATACCTCCCGCTCTCCACTTTGCAGAGAACATTAGAGCGGCAGAGGCTGGGGGGGATCAGAGCCATCGTCCAGCTGGTGGCTCCCTTCAATCGATGGCTAGCTGACCCCCACCCTAGTCTATCTTGGGAGAAAGCAAGAGGAGGAGAGCCAAGTTCTACATTCATTGGGACCCTGACTGTACCCATCCTCCAACAGCAGCAAGAAAAAGTACTTTGGAGAAAGCTAGGAGCAATAGCTTTGTTGAGTTAAGAATACATATTTTAATTAAAAAAAAAATAAAAACAAATTGAAACCATAGTTTGTCACTTTGCAAAAGTATGGCCCAATTGGTTCTTAGGCAGCCCTGTGTAAAATAAAATGTTATATATTGAAGCCAGTTTACACCTACATGTTGCGGTAATGTGTGCAGTACGGTAATGTAGGTAATAGTATAACGTGACTGAAAGCTACACACAGCTCACACTTGTTTTTAGCATGCATGCTGTGAGTTACTTTCCCCATCATGTGTTCTCTAGCTAATGTGGTACTAAAAGTCTCAGCTACCATATGTACAGTATGTGGTTTACATAGTAAGCTGGAACTTGTATTTCCAGATTTGTCGGAGGGCTACAGGTTGCGTCGGGCCTACCAAGGTTGCCTTTAGTGAAAACCTTATGTTGAGTCAAACCAGAAATACGGGCAGCTGAAATTGCATGTTACAAATCTTAGGTTCTGTAAATGTACATCTTTGCTCTGCCCTTGGATGAGCCTCGTTCTTGATCAGTGAGGCTGTCCTTCACATAAAAAATAAATAAGTCAGGCAGGAAAATATGCAAGCTGCCATTGCTGACTCCTCTTTTGAAAATGCCTGGCTATTACATTGGTAAAAATTCCTTAGGATATTCAGTCCCTAATATGAAACATGCATGCAGATAAGAAGTTATGGCTTTCCTCAGGCTTAATAAGCTGCATGCTTGTTCCAAGGCATTTATTCAGGAAGCATTTTAAAGCAGAGTCAACCAAGTGAATAGTGTTTGCAGGAGGTCAGTAATAGCCACCTGCCTATTTCAGTAAGGGCCAGTTTACACCACATAAAGTCCAGTTAATTTTTTTTTCTGCATCAAAAATGCATGGAAAGTAGGTTGTTTGGTTTCCAATGACCTAGTTCACACCAGTGCAGGCAGCTCCAGAAAAAAAGTAGAACGTGCTGCATTTTTCCTGCACTGGACTGTACTGGAACACAAAAAACCCATCAAACATGCACCAGAATGCATCAAACGCACTGGACCCCAGTACAGTGGAAAACAAACAGGAAAAGGGAAGAAAAAAGCATCTTGAATGCATCCGGGAACATTTCAAAAAGGCACCGAAAAGTGGAAAAAAAGTGTTAAAAATGAATCGAACGGATCTGGAGTGTATTTTTGTGGCGTGAACCAGCCCTGAAGCAAAACTTGAGGCTGGGTTCACACTAGAACATGCTGTGGCTCACAGCAGTGAGTCCGGTGTGTCTCCATTCACTGTATCGGGTCCAATTTCGTACCTGAAATGGGGCAAAAGACGTACAGGACTCTTGTGCAATTCGCACCGGAGCCGCTGCGAAGATGTGTGAACCAGCTCCATAAAGAGTTGGTCACAATCTCCTGCTATGCAAATTGGATGCGGGGAAACCCATATTTATGCTATCAAAATGAGTGTGTGTGTCTCTAAATTGCCTCCAGCATTGCTCCTGTTTCTTCTTGCAAAGGCTGTCATTTTGCTGAAGTCCAGAGCCCCTGAGCAGCAGTAAATCTTTAGGCTGTCAGCAGATCAGGCTCTACAAATTCGGTACAGTGCCTAAAAATAGAGCAACTGAGCATGTGCAGAGCAGGCTAAGACAGTGTATTAGTGCATTTTAAACAGTGTAGGCACTTATTTTTTATCTTTTTAAAAAGCTATACTTGCAAAAGGGGCCAGCTTGAAGTGATCCAACAGGACTACATTTTTTGACTAAAGTTTCAGTTCAAGGTATCTTCTGCTTATGTGTTTTTCTCTCCACATGCTTAGTTCAAATTTCCCCTGTTCTTAAAATCCCAACTGAACACTCAGCCAATCGGCTACATTTCAGATGCATTAGCAAATAAAACAAAAGGTGTTCATTGTTCAATGTCTTTTATAGTTCATTTTCTTTCTAAAGCAGTTGCAGCCTGTGTAGAAAAGCCTGCCTCTGCCACTGGCTGATGAATCAAACCACTTATGTCTCTGCAAAGGTTTGACATGTCCCCTGCTAAGACAGAGCTAAAGCACAGAGTGGTAAACTTAACTCTTCTTCTGGAGTCCTCTACCGGCACTGTCCTTTTCTTTTTGGGTGCCCCCTCAGCAAGCTGTTTGCTGAGTGGGCACCCGTGTGGGTGCGCTCCTGAGCTGGGCTGTGTGCCTTCCCATAGACACGCACAGCATACCCATGCCCCCCTCGCTCCCTCCTCATAGGATTTGACTGATGGCAGCAGACCCTATTGCTTTCGCTGCTTTCAGTGTCCCCTGTGAGAAGAGGAATTGAGAATAGTGGCACTGCAGACCGGATATCACTGGATCGTAGGAAGACTCCGGTAAGTGTTTAGGGAAGGGAACATGTACAGGAGTGTGTTTTACCTTAATGCATAGAATTGATCTATGCTTTTGATTCGGTGGACTGTTGGCATTGCCGGCATTCCCCGGCAGATTTTGAGCATATATTTTGGCAATGCCTACTAATACAGAAGGCAGTGGTCCGGGCTCTTGAGGATATTACAGCTCTTCAAGTGCCCTTGACTATTGCTGTGTGTATTTGCTTGGTCTGGTGGAGGAATTGGCACCCCTTAGAGCGCAAGGAATTAGCACCCCTTAGAGCGCAGAGGACTTTACTATCTATCATGCTGTTTTTTTCGCACGTAAAGCGATTCTTTTATATTGGAAGAAAGCTGAGGCACCCTCATTGACCTATTGGAAGACCCTAATCAATAAGGCATTGCTATTCTATAAAGCCACATACCAAAATAGAGGTTCTTCAAAAAAGTGTCAGAAGGTATGGCTCATCTATAGTTGTGCTCATAAATTTACATACCCTGTATGATTATGAATTTTGGCCATTTTTCAGAGAATATGAATGATAACACTGTTAAAGGGGGCAATACACAGTATTAAGAACTGGGGTATGTAAACTTCTTTGATCAGGGTAATTTCTTCAGATATTGAAGAAACATTAAGGCTACAAAAACAGCCTGTAACATTCCCCAACCCCTCAAGTGCAATACCTGTGCAAGAATATAAAGACCTGAACAATTGAGAAACAACCTAGGATAATTTTAGCATGACAATACCATCCTTACAGGAGCCACGCAGCGATGTTAACATGACCACTGGCCACAGCCGTAGTGATGTCTGAATATCCAACATGGTTAGCAGCACAGTCGGATATCATCTCCGTTCCTCACTATAAGGCCTCATGCCCACGGATGCTTTTATAGCTGTTTTTTCTGAGTGTTTCTTGCAGCTTAAAAACGTCTCTCCATGTCAGCCTATGGCCTCATGCCCACCATAGCGTTTTTGAGCTGTAAATGGCATAGCCGTTTTTAAGCTGCACAAAAAAAAAGTTGTAAAAACATTAGACGCCGGTAAAAGGTGTTAAAAGCAATTTAACAAGGCTTAACACTGTGTTAAGCCTCGTCCGGCGTTTCTGTCTCTCTTCAAAATAAATTCCCCATGGGAGCTCATTGATTTGAATAGAGGTCGCACCAGAAGTTGGATCAATAGGCTCTTACTTGCAGTGCGACTTGTGTGCTGAGAATCTTGAGGCTCCCAGATTCCAATAAGCCCTTCACCCACAGACCCCCTCGACAACCACCCAACGGCCAGGGTTGTTGGGAAGAGGCCCTTGTCCTCATCAACAACGTTTTTTTTTTTTTTTGTAGATCAAATACAGTAGGTGCCGCCGACATTGTGTTTCCAGCGCAACAGTATCGCGCTGGTTCCAGCGACAGGCTTCTCTAACCAGCGCGATCCCGTTGCGCTGGCTGCAATAGGAAAATGTAACCATGTTGCCTCACTCATGAAGCCTGCATGCCTTCTCGGGGGCATACCAGGCCCTTAGGTCTGGCAGGGATTTTAAGGGGAATCCCCTTCGCTGAAAAAAACGGCGTGGGGTACCCCCCAAAATCCATACCAGACCCCTATCCGAGCACGCAGCCTGGCCGGTCAGGAAAGGGGGTGGGGACGAGCGAGCGCCCCCCCCCCTCCTGAGCCGTACCAGGCCGCGTGCCCTCAACATGGGGGGTGCCTTGGGGAAGGGGGGCCCCAGAAGGATAAGATTGGTTACCTGCTCTGTGCAACAGCATTGCACAGAGCAGGTAAGTATAGGCATGTTTGTTATTTTATTAAAAAAAAAAAAACGATGGTTTAATACTGCTTTAGGCTTCATATAGCTACAGTTGTTGTGCTCATAAGTCTGCATACCCTGGCAGAATTTATGATTTCTTGGCCATTTTTCAGAGAATGTGAATGATAACACAAAAAAACTTTTCTTTCACTCATGGTTAGTGTTTGGCTGAAGGCATTTATTATCAAGCAACTGTGTTTTACTCTTTTTTTAAATCCATAATTGCAACAAACTACCCAAATGACCCTGATCAAAAATTTACATACCTCAGTTGTTAATACCGTGTATTGCCCTCTTTAACATCAATGACCGCTTCATGTCTTTTGTGGGTGAGGCGCTTTATCTTCTCAGATGGTAGAGCTGCTGATTCCTCTTGGCAAAAAGCCTCAATTTCCTGTAAATTCTTGGGCTGTCTTGTAGAGCTCCACGATTCTGGGGAAAAATGATTCTTTTGCTTAGGATGAAGATCACGATTCTCAAAAAACTGTTTTATTTGAAAAATTTACTATCTCTGGGAACATTAGTTTATCAAACCAAATGGCAATAAAATAAGCCATACAGAAAACGGAGATCATCACTATAACACTGGATAACACATAAATGTGATTTTGCATGTAGTGGCCACATCCCTGGATTGTATAGAACAGTGATGGCGAACCTTGGCACCCCAGATGTTTTGGAACTACATTTCCCATGAGCCTCAACTATACTGCAGAGTGCATGAGCATCATGGGAAATGTAGTTCCAAAACATCTGGGGTGCCAAGGTTCGCCATCACTGGTATAGAACATACAAAGGACTGTTCCTCCCCCTTGGATGGGACTTTTAAGGCCACAAACACACACTGAAGTGCATTAGAAATTTTATTTATTTTACATAAGATAGATCACATAATGATCAATGGTTAAAAAGCATAATTTGTTTTGCTTTGTTTGTCACATGTATTATACCACATCTAGTGGTTTATGCCTTTAACCATTGATCATTGTTGTATGATCTATCTTTTTATATAAAAATAAATCAATTTTATAAGGCACTTCAGTGTGTGGCCTTAAAAGTCCCATCCAAGGGGAATTTGGGAACAGTCCTTTGTTCTAAAATAACTTGAGCCATAATACACTGGCTTCAATCAAACAAAATGTGAAATAAAGAAATTACAATTACTTCAAAAAACATTCAGGTAACAGTTACTAACAGATCATCTTCACTGTCCGTGTTGCCTAAGAACAGATAAGAGTTTAAATCCAAGGACGAGCGTTCGGATTGTTGTTGCTGTGAGCCTGAGGCTGGAACTGGCGCCCCTTCACTTTGTGCAGCTTTGAAAAAGCTACCCAAAATTCAGGTTGTGAATGTACTGTAGTGGCCACATCCCTGGATTTTATAGAACAAAGGACTGTTCCTTCCCCCTTGGCCTTTGGATTGGACTTTTAAGGCCATATTTTTATATAAAGATAGCTCATCACATACAATGATCAATGGTTAAAAAGATAATTTGTTTTGCTTTGTTTGTCACATGTATTATACCACATCTAGTGGTTGTGCCTTTAAGTCTTTAACCATTGATCATTGATGTTGTGTGATCTATCTTTTTATGTAAAAATAAATCAATTTCTAACGCATTTCAGTGTTTGTGGCCTTAAAAGTCCCATCCAAGGGGGATTGGGGAACAGTCCTTTGTTCTAAAATAAGCCATAGTACTCTGGCTTCAATCAAACAAATTTTAAAGAAATGACAATGAATGTATTTAAAAACAAGAAAGAAATTACAATTACATTAAAAAAACATTCAGGTAGGTAGTATCATCATGATACTACCTGAATATTTTTGAATGTAATTGTAATGTCAGATAAAGATAACAGATTTAAAGATTTTTAGCTAGAAACACAAGCCTATCCACATTTTGTGGCTTCAGTGCAGAACAGCGACAAGTGACAATGTTGCCCCCTGTGCTAAAAACCCTTTCAGAAGGGGAACTGGTTGCAGGAACGCAAAGGTATTTTCTGGCCAGTGCAGACAATCTCAGATACTGCTCCTTGTGAGTCTTCCACCAGACTAACGGATCATCTTCACTGTCAGTGTTGCCCAAGAACAGATAAGAGTGTAGCTCCAAGGACAAGCTTTCGGATTGTTTTTGCTGTGAGCCTGAGGCTGGATCTGGTGCCCCTTCACTTGCTGATTTGAAAAAGCTACCCAAGCTCTTTCAAGCCTTCTTGGCATGTAATTGACCACTAGGAGTTGTAGGGGGGTCTTTCCTTAACCACTTGAGATCCGAGCTATAGCCGAATGACGGCTACAGCGCGGACCTCCTTTGCCGGGACTACGTCTATTGACGTTGTCCCGTGCACGAGCGGCCTGCGCGCCCCCTGAGGGGCACGCTCTGTGATCAGCGAGTCTATGAGACTCGCCTGATCACTGATCCGAGCAAGGGGTCGATCCCGACCCCTTATCATGTGATCAGCTGTCAGCCAATGACAGCTGATCATGTGATGCAACGGAGCCGGTAATCGGCTATTATTCCTCCTCGTGCTGACAGCGCGAGGAGAAAAAAAAAAGAGCCGATCACCGGTGGCCGTGATCGGGACATCAGTCCCGATCACGGCCAGCCCTGCCAGTGCCCACCTGCCCCCTGCCAGTGCCACCTTAATAAAACATAAGTGCCCCCGTCAGTGCCACCCAGCAGTGCCCACAGTGCCACCCAGCAGTGCCCACAGTGCACACAATCTGCCTCAACAACGGTGCTGCACCCTAGTGCCACATATCCGTGCCCATCAGTGTCATCTACCAGTGCCACCCATCCGTGCCCATCTTTGCCCATCATAGTTTCATAGTTACATAGTTAGTAAGGTTGAATAAAGACACCAGTCCATCCAGTTCAACCTGAGTGAGTGTCTACAATTGTCCCCATCCCTGTACATTGCACACTCATGTTGGTCCCTACCCATCAGTGCCGCCTTATCTGTGCCCATCAGTACTGCCTTATCTGTGCCTATCGGTGCCACCTTATCTGTGCCTATTAGTGCCGCCTTAACTATGCCTATCAGTGCCCGCCAGTGCAGCCTATCAGTGCCGCCTCATCAGCGCACTTCAATGAAGGAGAAAAATGACCTGTTTGCAAAATTTTATAACAAACTATTAAACATGATTTTTTATTTTTTTTTGATCTTTTTTTGTTTGTTTAGCAAAAAATAAAACTCCGAGCTGTAATTAAATACCACCAAAAGAAAGCTCTATTTGTGGGAAAAAAATGATAAAAATTTCATTTGGGTACAGTGTTGTATGCCCGCGCAATTGTCATTCAAAGTGCATCAGTGCTGAAAGCTGAAAATTGGTCTGGGACTGAGGGGGGTTTAAGTGCCCAGTAAGCAAGTGGTTAACTGTCGTTAGCTTTGACATCTCTTTTAGTCTGTTCTGGACAGCAGTTTTGTTATCTTCATTAACGCGAGTCATCTTAAACCTGGGATCAAGGGTTGTGGCTATGTCGAGAAGGTCTTGTGTTTTTTGGTCCTGATATTTTTCCTCCAGATACCTTATCTTTGATTTCATTGTGCAAATAAGATCAGAGTCATCTTCCTTAACAGCCAAAACAGAAGACTGAAATAGGTGTAGAGCAGGTTTCACAGAAGAGACACTGACATACTGCTTTCCTGAAAGAGCATCTGTGAAGTCTGCCAGTGGGGTGAGAGTCTTGTCCACAGCCTCCAGGATCTCTAGGTCTTGCCATGTTGGCAAGAGGTGCCTAGCCTTGCGGTCAGAAGAGAGGACATGGGTGATAGCAGCTTGCTGCTCAAGTATCCTCCTCACCATAGCCTGCCTAGATCCCCACCTTGTTGGGCACTCTGTCTTGAGCTTGTGGTCTGGTAAACAGAGTTGTTTTTGTGCCTCAGAAAGCTCCCTCTTCCTCCTCCAACTATAGCTAAAATACCCGACAAGCTTTTTGCACAAACCCATAGCACGCTCAATTTGTGGGTCCTTCATTGCATTCTCTATTGCGTGATGAAGCCTATGGCCAAAACACTGCAATCGTGTCCAGTGATTTATGGATATGGCCTTTACAATGTTGCTTCCGTTGTCTGTAGTGATGCACACAAGATTCTTCTCCAATTTCCAGTTGATGAGAGCATCCTTTAATCCCTGCGCCAAAGCTTCGCCAGTGTGGCCCTCAGGGAAAAACCCAGTTTGTAGGCACCGACTTGTCATCTCAAACTCATCATTAATTAAATGGATTGTTAAACTCATGTATGGTTCCATTGCTCTGATGGACCATAATCTGAAGTTGCTGCAAAATTAAGTACATCTCGCAATTCCGTTGCAACTCTTTCATGACATTTGACTTACAGACCAGGGATTGCAACATGTGAAAAATAAGTACGAGAGGGCACTTGAAAGCGCTTATTAAGGCATTTGAATTCGTTTTTTAAACCCCTCTTTTTCAACAGTGGTCACGGGAGCCATGTCTTTAGCCAGGTGAAATGTGATTGGTTCTGTTATTTCTTTGCGCCTGAGAGAGTTTGTTGGGTACGGTGTTGCATTAAATAATGTTCCTTTAATTGACGTTTGTTTCGTATGCTTGCAGGTACTTTGTGATTGAGCAGTTCTCTTTTTCCCTACCGTCTCATATTCTTGTATGTGATTACGTTTCAGGTGATTAAACAGATTGGTGGTGTTACCCTTTGGTGCACAAACAATGGCTAAACATTGCTTGCAGTAGATGGTTTGCTGAGTGTCATCATCTGGTTTAAATCCGAAATAAGCCCACACTTGGGAATAAGTTCCTCTTTTTGGAACAAAAACATCTGGGTTTTTAATTTTATCAGACTCACTTGCGCATTGCTCTGCCTCTGAGTCTGTGCCTGCGGCAGCCTCTGCCCTGTCTGCATTGTCTGCACCGGCCTCTGCTGCCTCGCTCATTTTTCTATGACCAGGCCCCAGTTGTGCTGATGCAGAAGGCCCCATCTGGGCTAAAGAATCCTGTGTATATTCTCCAAATTGCTAAGGTGCTGTCATGGCTGGGCCCCAAACACAACCTGGTGCTGTCATGGCTGGGCCCCAAACCGCTTGCAGATGACAGTCGGACAGGCTAGGCTATTAAAGAGGGGCATGTGAGGAGTGGACTTAAAATACTGGCAACAACCACTGCCCCTTAATATTACCACAGTCAGTCACAGTGACAGTCTGAGTCAGCTACCCATATTATAAATATTAGCACAGCCAGTCAGCTACCCCCAGACTGAGCCTCTCTGGGTCGCACTAGCTGACTGTGGTAATATTCATAATATGGGGGTAGCTGACTCAGTCAGACTGTCACTGTGGTAATATTCATAATATGGTGTAGGGTAGCTGATTTAGACTGTCACTTTTCTGTGTGTGCTGTACTGTGGTAATATTCATAATATGGGCATTGGGTAGTGTAGCTGACTCAGAATGTCACTGTGGTGGAAGGAAGGAGGAAGCTCACTCATGTGTTGGAATTGGAAATTAGAACCGCGGCGCGGTCACACAGTGCGCACTCACTGCTGTGCTGTGCTCATTTCCCGGCCACAGTATACCACCCAGGCATCACAACTTCCACTCCAGCGGTGTGTGCGCTGCTCCGCATCACGCTCTCCGATGACTGACTGACATTGGTTCCAGTTGCTGACGTCAGTGTTACGCGGTGCCGCTGGTTGCGTTGAACTGGCGGGAATATCAAAATTGCGGGTCATCCAGCCTGGAGATCGTGGGGGGGGGTGAATCGAGATCACGATCTTATTATGATTAATCGTGCAGCTCTACTGTCTTGCATGAACTGCACATTTGAGATCTCCCCAGAGTGGCTCAATGATATTGAGGTCAGGAGACAGAGATGGCCACTCCAGAACCTTCACTTTATTCTGCTGTAGCCAATGACAGGGCGACTTGGCCTTGTGTTTTGGATCATTGTCATGTTGGAATGTCCAAGTACGTCCCATGCACAGCTTCCTGGCTGATGATTGCAAATATTTCTCCAGTATTTTTTGATAAAATACTGCATTCATCTTGCCAACAATTTTGACCAAATTTCCTGTACCTTTGTAGCTCACACATTCCCAAAACATCAGCGATCCACCGCTGTGTTTTGCAGTAGAAATGGTGGACCTTTTCATCATAGGCCTTGTTGACTCCTCTCCAAATGTAGTGTTTATGGTTGTGGCCAAAAAGCAAAATTTTGGTCTAAAAACTTCAAATTACTTTGTGCCAGAAGGTTTGAGGCTTGTCTCTGTGGCATTTGTGTAGTGATGGCTTTCTTCTGGCGGCTCAACCATGCAGCCCATCTTTCTTCATTGTGCATCTTGAAACAACCACACCACATGTTTTCAGAGAGTCCTGTATTTCACCTGAAGTTTTGTGGCTTTTTCTTTTGCATCCCGAACAACAATTTTCCTGATTACAAGCAAACAGATCACAGGTGAGGATGGTTACCTTTTAATAGCCATTCAAATCCCTTTGTGTCAACTTGTGTGCATGTTATCAGGCCAAAATCACCTGGGTATGTAAACTTTTGATCAGGGTCATTTGGGTAGTGATTATGATTTAAAAAGAGTAAACACAGTTGATTGATAATAAATGGCTTTAACCAAACACTGAGTGAAGGAAAAGTTTTTGTTATCCTATTCTCTGAAAATGGCTAAGAAATCATAAATTCTGCCAGGGTATGTAAACTTATGAGCACAACTGTATATCATAAAGATGCCTAATGTTTGTGGGATTAGCTTTTATGCTTATTTTAAACATTTTGGACATATTCTTTTGTGAGACTGCTTTGTGCCTTAGTTGTCGTTTTGTTTGGAATACGAAATGTGTTTTTTATCTAGACTAGTCTACAATGCTAGATATGCTAGTTGCCATCTCCCATTCCAAGCTTGAACTGATATGCCAGGGTACTGGGAACTAACCTGGAAATTTTTCTTTTAGTATGTATAAGTGCACAGTGAAAAAGTATTTGCCTCCTCCTGGATTTTTTTTTTTTTTTTTGCATGTTTGTCACAGAAGTAAACTTAAAAAAAACAAAATATATTTTCCCCTAGAAGGCAATGTTATAATTTACAAATTATGTGAAACTTGCCTTAAAACGAAGCCCTCCAGCAGAAAGCTGTCACCGCTAACAGGGCTTCCATCTTCACCCCGTCTTCCTTCCTTCTGGGTTTATGGGGTCTGGTCTTTTGAATGGCTGAGCCACGATGCATGTGACGTCACCGGTGACTACACAAATAAGTTCTTCTAAACGGTGCAGGTCTATAACATATTTACAGTACCTACATGTAAGCCTTATTATAGGCTTCAGAAAGCAAAGCAAGTAACCATGCTCCCCTCTGCGTGCCATGATGCTGTTTCAGATCATTATTATACAAATCATCAAACAAATTTTAACCGGTTCACGACCGGCGCACGCGGATATACATCGGCAGAATGGCACGGCTTGGTAAATGGCCGTACCTGTACGTCCCTCTAAATTTGTCGCAATGCCATCGACTGCGCACCGGCCAGGACCTCTGTGAGCCAGGTCGCGGGTCCTGCTGACTCGATTACTGCGGGGATACCCGTGATTGTCTCATGAGGAGGAAGAACGGGGAGATGCTAATGTAAACAAGCATCTCCCTGTTCTGCATAGTGACCGCATCACTGATCTCTGCTCCCTGTGATCAGGAGCACTGATTGCTCTATAAATGACAATGGTCCCAAAAATATGTCAAAAATGTCCGATGTGTCCACCATAATGTCGCAGTCATGATAAAAATCGCTGATCTCCACCATTACTAGTAAAAAAAAAAAAAATAATAATAAAAATGCCATAAAACTATCCCCTATTTTGTAAACGCTATAACTTTTGTGCAAACCAATGAATAAACGCTTATTGCGATTTATTTTTTTACCAAAAGTATATTTAAAATTTTTTTTTATCTATATTTTTGGGGGATATGTATTATAGCAAAATGTAAAAAAAGCTTTATTTTTTTTTTCAAAATCGTTGCTTTTTTTTTTTGGTTTATAGTGCAAAAAATAAACCGCAGAGGTGATCAAATACCACCAAAAGAATCTATTTGTGGGAAAAAAAGGATGTCTATTTTGTTTGGGAGCCACGTTTCACTGCTGCGCAATTGTCAGTTAAAGTGGAAGTAAACTCCCCTATCGTTTTCATCCACAGAAGCTGCCATCTTTGCCTCTGTTTAATCTTCAGCTGCCACGGTGCTGCACATGTGATCCGTTATGACACCAGCCATTGGGTGGTTGAGACCACAGCCAATGTGCAGTTAGCATTCCCGGCATGCCGTTTTTTGAAACTTTAAATCGATTGGTTTACTTCCACTTTAAAGCGACACAGTGCCAAATCGCAAAAAGTGTTCTGATCAGGAAGGGTGTAAAATCTTCCGGGGCTGAAGCGGTTAAAGAGGAGCTGCACCTTAAAAAAAAAAAAAAAAAAAAAAAATATTAAAAGCCAGCAGCTACTAATATTGCAGCTGCTGACTTTTAATAATATCACACTTACCTGTCCCAGGTTCCAGCGATGTCATCCTCTGTCAGGGAATCGGGAAGTGAAGCATGAGGGCTTCACTGCCCGGTTCCCTACTGCGCATGTGCGAGTCGCGCTGCGCTTCTCTTATGGTCCCCCGCTGTGTCTCTGGGAACTGTGTGTTTCCCAGAACACAACGGGGGGGGCGGAGCGATGCGGCGGTCTGGCCGGAAGTGGGTGCAGTTACCTGGATTATCCAGGTAACTGCACCCCCCTCCCCCCTGAAAGGTGCCGATTGTGGCACCGGAGGGGGGAGGGATAATACTAGCGGAACTTCCCCTTTAGGGTGAAGAACCGCTTTAATGTTACACATATTAACACAAGATAACCCGGGTAAATACAAAATGCAGTTTTTAAATGATAGTTTGATTTATTAGGGCAAAAAAGCTGTTTAAACCTGCCTGGCTCTATGTGAACTGCCTGTTTAAGGTCATGCTACATCTCAATCAGACTAAAGTCACGACTTTAACTAGGCCAAACAAAAACCTTCATTTTGGGGTCATTGAGAGGTGGACTTGCTGGGATGTTTCAGATTATTGTTCTGCTGCATAACCCAAGTGCGCTTGAGTTTATTTTAGGAAACTGATGGCCGGACATTTTCCTTCAGAATTCTCTGGTAAAACTGTTGACTGTTGGTATAACAATGCTCTGTAGTTTTACGCCAGGAGAAACAGGATGCAAACCTTCCAAAAAGTTCAACTTTTGTCTCCTCAATCCACAGAATATTTTCCCGAACGTCTTTAGGATAATGAAGACATTTTTTGGCAAATGTGAGATGAGCCTTTGCGTTCTTTTTGGTCAGCAGTGGCTTTCACCTTTGAACTCTCCCATGGATGCCATTTTTGCCCAGCCTCTTTCTTATTGTTGAATTATGAACACTGATCTTAAAGGGGTTGTAAACCCTCCTGTTTTTTCACATTAATGCATCCTATGCATTAAAGTGAAAAAACACCTGTTAGTCACTGGCACCCCAGCTTTACTTACCTGAGCCCTTGAACTTCATCTGGTGGGGACACGCTCTTCCTCCGGGTGGGGTTTTTCGGCTCTTGAGTGAATAGATTGTTAGCAGCACAGCCATTGGCTTCCACTGCTGTCTATCAAATCCAATGACACGGGCACCAGGGGGCAGGGCCGAGTCCGGCATTCGTGTCTGTGGACGCAAATGCTGGACTCGGAAACGTGCCTGCAAGGTAACCCCCTCGGGGCTGTGCTTCTCCTAGAGGGTTATCTGATGTGTGGAGGAGCCACCGGGGGACCCCAGAAGAGGATGTTCGGGACCACTTTGTGCAAAACAATCTGCATAGTGAAGGTAAGTATGACATATTTGTTATATTAAAAAAAAAAAAAAAAAAAAAAAAAGGATCCTTTACAATCACTTACTGAGGCAGTTAGATGTTGTTATGGAATTATTTTATGACCACCTGGATGAGTTGCCGTTGTGCTCTGTGGATGGCTTTTAATAGGCCGGTCACTCCAGGGAAGGTTCACCATTGTTTCACGTTCTCTCCATTTGTAGATAATGGCTCTCAGCGTGGTTCACTGGCGTCCCAAAGCTTTAGGAATTGCTTTGTAATCCTTTACAGACTCATACATGTCAGTTACTTTGTTTCTCATCTGTTCTTGAATTTCTTTAGATCGTGGCATGATGTGTTGCGTTTTGAGATCTTTTTGGCGTGCTTCACTTTGTCAGACAGCATCTATTTAAGTGATTTCTTGATTCAACAGGTCTGGCAGTAATCAGGCCTGGGTGTGGCAAGTGAAGTTTAGCCACTTTTTTTTTAAAGCAAAGTTAATCAGTTTGTTTATGATTTAGTAAGGGGGCAATTTGTGCATACTTGCAATAGTGTCTTCCCCTTGGCTCCATGAATGTCTCCGGTGGTGTGCTGGAGCAGGACCTGAAATCTCTGTGACCTCTGCCTTGATCTGTTCTAGCTGTTGTGCAGCAGCAGGACCTTAGAATCTCTGACACTTGGCTCTGCAAAGGGCCAATGCAGGGTGCTGCATAAATTGATAGTTTCCCCTAATCCTGTCCTACATCTTCACTTTCTTTTACTTTAATTTAAATTTGCGTGTTACCCCCCTTTCCTATTGCTCTAGTGCAGGGGTAGGCAACCACTGGTACGCGACTACCTCCCCAACAGAAGAGCAGTGCAGGGAACTGTCTTTGAGACGCTAATGCAGGGGTTGACAAATTTGCTTTGAATTTA
This sequence comes from Lithobates pipiens, assembly GCF_037356315.1. NCBI lineage: Eukaryota > Metazoa > Chordata > Amphibia > Anura > Ranidae > Lithobates > Lithobates pipiens. Next base: position 287,661,828 of record NW_027507903.1, on the reverse strand, counting down.
GGTTTAGTTTTTTTTTATTTTTTATTTTTTATTTTTTTTAAGAGTGGTATGGATTGTCAGCTCCCGGGGTAAGGCCACTCATTTTCACCCCCTATCCCTAACTCACAATGGAGCACCCAGTCGATAACTACATTGAAACGCTGTTACATCAGGGTTATGGGCTGACCAGAAAGAGTAAGGCTGGCAATAGATGGAACTGGCTGGCACTGGCGGTGGAAGTGGCAGGTGGCCCTGGTTGGTGATGGCAGGTGGCCCTGGTTGGCGGTGGCACTAGTTGTCACTGGCAAATGGCACTGATTGGTGGTGGCACTGGTTGGTGTTGGCAGGTGGCACTAGTTGGCACTGATTGGCCGTGGCACTGATTGGCAATGGCACTGGTTGGCACTGGCAGGTGGCACTGGCAGGCACGTGGAACTGCTAGATGGCATTGGCAGGTGACACTGGCATTGGCAGGAGACACTGGTTTGGAACTGGAAGGGTAGCACTGGTTGGTGGTGGCAGGTGGCACTGGTTGGTGGTTGCAGGTGGTATTGATTGGCGGTGGCACTGATTGGTGATGGCTGGTGGCACTGATTGGCAGTGGCACTGATTAGCGGTGGCACTGGTTGGCGCTGGCAGGTGGCACTGGCAGGTTTCACACGGAGCACTCTGTTACTGAAATGTAACAGAGGAGCTGTCAGAATTGAGCTTAATGTCGGAATGGGCGGTACCCAGCCGGGATGTGAAACTGACAAGTAACAGAGAGGCAGATATGTCAGATTTGAGCTTGATGTCGGGGTGGGCGGGACCCGGCCGGGGGAGGGCGGAATTCAGCAGCTATCAAACACCGTCCAACGATTGGGCTGCTTAAGAAAAGAGGCGGGGCCACATACACGTAGCGGCCCGCCCAGATTCCATTGGCTGGTGTTTGATAGCTGCCGGGTCCCGCCCACACCGACATCAAGCTGAAATCTGACAGATCCTCCTCTCTCCATTGCTTGTCAGTTTCACACACTTAGCGCGGCGCCGCTGAGTGTGGAGGAGCGAGGAGGACGGCAGTCAGTGTTAATGCTGCTGCATGTCTGGGGCATCAATAGTGAGTGGGCTGGTGGCAGCTTAGGCGCCATATTGCGATTTCTGGTCGCATTGGCGACCTGGCGCCTGGGGTTTGTCGAGCCCTGCGCTAATGCATTCCAATCTCACAATTCCCCATGCCGCACCTGCACTGGGGGAAAGGCACTGTGCCCTCACACATTGTAAACAATGGGAAACATTGGTTATCTAACTTTGTAGCTGCGATCGTCAGCTCTTGTGATGGGGAAGAGATTGAGTGCAGTTCTGCTAGGGGGGTGGTACCTGTTTCCAGGAGGAGGACTTTGATTGGCCACTGCCAAAGTCAATCACAGTCCTGCTAGCCCCACCCACCATCTGGAGGAAGATGACTTGCTTGGTTGCCACCACCAGTCTCAAAGAAGGGATTTCACTATGATTGTTGCCGATTGTAGTTTTCTCAGTTTGTGGAATTACTGTTGAGCTTCTGGGAACTTTGCTGATAAAATATATATAGCACGGGGGCTGGATGCGAGAGGTGGACAGGTAGATGTCTCATCTCTGCTTCCTTGCACCGCTCTGTACATCACACATCATATATGAGAAGAGGACACAGCAGTGGAGGAGATGGGTAGGAGGGTATAGCAGTGGGGCAGATGGCAGGGGGGTTTAGCGGTGCAACAGAAGAGCAGGAAGGTACAATGATGGGGCAGATGAGCAGGGGGTACAGTAATGGAAGAGATGAGAAGGGGGTTCAGCGCTAGGACAGAAGAGCAAGGGGGGGTTACAGTGATGGGGGCAAATGAGCAAGGGGTTACGGTGGTAGGACAGAGGACCGGGGGGGGGGGTCAGTAAAAGGCCAGATGAGAAGGGAGTTGCACTGGTGGGGCAGACAAGTAGGGCGGTACAGTGGCAGGGCAGAGGAGAAAGGAGGTACATTGGTGGGACAGATGAGCAGCGGGTTACAGTGGTGAAGAAGAGCAGGGGGTACAGAGATGTGCAGGAGGAAAAGTGGTGGGGCGGAAGAGAAACGTAATTACAGTGGTGGGAGCAAGGAGAAGGGGGTACAGCGGTGGGGCAGATGTTCAGGGGGGTACAATGGTGGGAGAGATGAGAAGGGGGTTCTGCAGTGAGACAAAAGACAGAAGAGTACAGTACAGTGATAGGGCAGATGAGCAGGGGGTTACAGTGGTGGGAAAGATGAGCAAGGAGGTTCACTGTTGTGCCACATGAGAAGGGGGTTACAGTGGTGGAAAAGATAAGCAGGGGGGTGAAAGGGAGGTACATTAGTGGGACAGATGAGAAGGGGGTTAGAGTGGTGGGTCAGAAGAGCAGGGGGTACAGAAGTGGGTCGGAAGAGCAGTGGGGTACAGAGATGGAGCAGATGTGCGGGGAGTGATGGGCAGATAAAAAAAGGGTACATTTTTGGGGCAGATAAAAAAGGGGGTACATTGTTGGAGCAGATGAGCAAGGGGGTTACAGTGGCGGGACAGATAAGCAGGGTGGTACAGTGGTGGGGCAGATAAGCAGAGGGTTACAGAGGTGGTGCAGATGAGCAGGGGGTTACAGAGGTGAGCAGGGGGTTACAGAGGTGGGGCAGATGAGCAGAGGGTTACAGAGGTGGGGCAGATTTGCAAGGCGTATAGTGATCTGAGGTGTGAAGGTGCAGGAATTGGGGCTGATCTAACGCATGAGAGTGCAGGTTGTTAATTAGTCAGTCACTATTACTCAAGTAGTTAATAGCATTTACTTGATCAAAAAAATCCTTTTTGTGATTGAGAGTGTGAAGTTAACATTTTTTTGTTATATAATCGGAGCTCAATTTCTTTGAAAACATTTTTCGGCACACTGTGCTAAAAAGGGTGCCTACCCCTGGCCTAGTGGAAGGCAGAGAAGCATGAGAGAACAGGTGCCATTTTAAGAACTCCGTACCAAGGCTTGAAGTTAGTAAGTAGCAGCAGTGCTATTAAAGAGAAAGTTCAACCAACCACTTAAAGTGGCTGTGAACCTTTACATATACCAAGTGAAGTGACTGGCCTTAGGTGATACAGAGGGATGAAACAAATCCTTCTATATAAGATGTCTGTCTTGCAGTCTTCTCTTTTCTACATCTGTTCAATGTACTGAATTTATAAGCTTGTCTGAGGTTTCAGAAAAAAGGGAGGGGGGAGCTGAAGTTACTCTGCAAAGCTCACCGAGAGCTCTGGCAGCTGATTGGAGGGAAGGGATGCACACCCCTGCACACAGGATCAGAGCTGAGGCTGTCCATCAGCTGGATGCTATTTTTCTTTTGGTGTCAGGAAAACTTGTCAGAAGTGAGTCACCTTCATTGCATTCCCTGCATTAAGGTAAAAAATGTCTCACTGCTGGTTTATTCCTCTTTCCTCCCCAAATACTTACTTGAGCCCTCTCTCGATCCAGCTCTCTGCCCATCTGCAGAAACGCTTGTCTCTCTGTTCCTCTTCTCAGAGGACAGATTGATAGCAGTGTTAGCCATAAGCTCCTGCTGCTGTCATCAAATCCTGTAAGGAGGAAGTGGGGGGGGGGGGGGCAGGCAGGGCTGAGCTGCGTTGTGGTTTACCATGGATGCACACATCGTGGCTTGGGAGCACACCTGAACTTGTGTCCCCATAGCAAACAGCTGGTTATGGGGGCATGTGGAAGAGTGGACAGCACCGGCAGGGAACCCCAGAAGATGAGGTATTGGGCCGCTCTGCACAGTACCATTGCACAGGTCGGGTAAGTATAAACCTCCTTTTTTAGTATAAGGGGAAAAAATTGGCTTTGCAGACACTTTAAATTTGCACGCACCCACAAAATTAGGTGTCATTTCAGTACCCTATGTTTCTCTTTCATTCATTGACGGACACAGCACCTTTTAATCTTGACCTTAGGGTTATATCGCCACCTTCAGGATAGGACTAGGCAGAACATGCAAAAACAGCAAAACTGTACAGTACCGCCCAGGAGGCAGTCGTGGTGGCTATAACCTCTCACTCTGCTTCCAGCAGCTCAGTTTCCTCCTGCCTAGTGTAGAAGGACCTGGCTCTCTGTGGAGGACCATTGGTCCTCAGGATTTTTTTATTTTTCCTGCTTTTTGATTCTTGTGATCTACAATCAACAGCCGGTCTGGGTGACAGGCTGGATAATATAGATCCTGGTAGTCTCCCCAGCCTGGCCATCGAGCGTGAGCAGACCCTAGCTACGTGCTGGGTCGGCCATGACATGCCCCGTCTGGTCCAGGGGTGGCCAGGGAGCTATATGCACGGGGGCACACATATGACCGGGGCAACTGCTGTCCAACTCAGTGGGCCGTGGCCGTCAGCCACCCCGTACTGCTTGGGTGATGGGTCTGTCCGTGGAATGCGTCCAGCAGTCCCTGCAGGAGGGCTAAGGATGGTTCCACCTGTCTCGGCAGGATGGAGCAGCTGGGCATTCCCTGGGAGGTCGACTAGGGGGTCTCTCACTCTCCCTGTCCCCTTCCCTCTCCTCCCCATGATAGGGGTGCGGTGCATGCACGTACCTGGCCGGGGGTCTCTGAGACCTGGCAGGGGGCTGTTGGTGGTCCGCTCGTTTTCTCCCTGTTTTTAGGCCGTTTTTTTTTTGCATGTCTGTGTGTTTGCCATGTGCCAACCGTGACCATTTTCTTGTAGCCACAGCCAGTTTTCTTAACCGCAAAAAAAAGAATAAAAGAAACCCTGGTAGTGGACTTTGGAGGCACGTACAACAATGGAATCAGTAAGAACAATTTATTCAATAAATTGGTATAAAAACGTATCATAAAGCGTAAATTATGAACATAATTTGTCAACTGAATTGTATCATGTATACTGTTATGATGTTCATAATTTACGCTTTATGAAACGTTTTTATACCAATTCATTGAATAAAATTGTTTTTACTGATTCCATTGTTCTACGTACCTCCAAGTCCACTACCAGGGTTTTTTTCTTCTTTTTTAGATTCTCTATAGGATGTGGCACAACAAATTTGCACAGTAATGCCAATCTATACATATTTTTCATTGTTTTCTTAACTGCGGCCATTTTCTTGAAGTCCAGTGGCCATTTTTCCCGGCTCTCTCAGAATTTTTTTTGCTGAGGCGGGCATTTTCTAGTAGCCCCAGCTTTGTTTCACTGTAGCACTGGGTGGTTGTTTTTAGTCTGGAACAGCGCGAAACTGACACAACACCTCGTGGCTGGCACAGTAGAGAACAGATGGCGGCAGTACAGTACAGTACCTGGGTCAGGGTGGCGAGTCCTGCAGGGAGCCCCTCAGTCTGTGGCAGCCAGAAGGGTGGGATTTTGTTGTGGCTTGCCCTAAGCGGTAAGAGTGGGTCAGCATGGCGTCAGAAGCTGGCGCTTCTTCCCCAGACATCCCTGTTATTGCAACCAGCTCACCTGCACCTGCGGTGCCTATGGACGCTTTGTTGGCGGTCCTGGACTTTTTTTTCTTCTTTTTTTTGTCAGGGTGGAAGTGGCGTATGGGTGGTAAAAACACCCCCTCCCCCCACCATATTCTGGGGAAAGCTCTGATTCAAACTCTGTTCTGATGTGTCGGAGGATGCGTGGTACACCGTCATAGAATGATGGCGGATGTTCCTTGGTTGCTGGCGATCCGGGAGGACCTTCTGTCGCAAGGTCCAATACTTCATCCTGCTTTACCGTTGCTGGTTTTTAATGGCATGGCTGTTGAAAGCCAGGTGCTAAGGGACCGAGGACTGTCGGATTCGGTGATCTCCACTATGCTGTGGGCATGGAAGTTCTCTTCTCTGAAGATTTATCATCGTACGTGGAAGGCTTACATCTCCATGTGTTAGGAGATGGGATAGCGTCCGCGTACATATTCAGTTTCCAGGATCCTGCTGTTTTTGCAGCAAGGAATGGATCAAAAACTTGCATTAAGCACCATTAAGGGGCAGGTATCGGCTTTGGCTGTCTTTTTTTTTTTTTTTAGCAACCTTTGGCGACTCATTTATTTGGTGAGTACGTTTGTAGACGTGATAACTTTTGCACAAACCACTCAATATACGCCTTATGCAGAAATATGTAGAAGAATATATATCGGCCTAAACTGATGAACAAATGTGTGTGTGTGTGTGTGTGTGTGTGTGTGTGTGTGTGTGTATATATAATTTATATATTTTAGTGGGACTGCAACATTGCGGCAGACAAATCTGACCCCAAATAACACTTTTTGGGGACCAGTGATATTTACATTGATCAGGGCTATAAAAATGCACTGATCAATGTAAAAATGACACTGGCAGGGAAGGGATTAACACTAGGGGGCGATCAAGGGGTTAAGTGTGTTTCCTATGTGTATTCTAACTGTAGGGGGGATGGCCTGCCAGGGACATGACAGAGATCACTAGGAACAGAAGATCTCAGACATGTCGTCTGGCAGAATTGGTATCCGCTTGTTTACACTGGCAAATACCTGTTCTGCCTCTGTACTGGCGATCGCGGTTCACCGGAGGAAATCGAGTCCGCCCACCCGCAACTGCCCAAGCAGCTGTACAGCTATGGCAATTCGCGCAGGAGCACCAACCTGTATAACGACTGCGGCTAGTCAGCAAGGGGTTAACCTTGGATAGTAAAACTTTTTTTTTTTTTTCTGCCAGTAAATACCTTTATGCAGCCCACGTCCCGTTTCTTGTCTGGTAATAAGCCTAGGCTTATGACATCATGCACAGTTCTCTTTCTCTTGAGAGTGTGCCAGGAAGGGAGGGGAGATGAGTCATAAGAGGGCAATTGAGAGCTGCAGAGCTGGAGGTCTGCCTCTTTGTGTCTGTGTAAATCCAGAAAGTGAACAGGCAGCATCTCCAGCTGCCCACAGTTAAAATGGTTGCAGCCAGACTCTGTTGAGGGAGATTTCTGCAGCATATTTGGCAAGTACAGAATCACAGTATATATAAAATATGCAAAGTGGTTGGAGGGAAGCTTTAAAGAGGAACTGCAGTCTGCTCACATAATTTGTAATAAAAACATATTTGCCATTCTAAAGTGATATTCAAGGCTCTTTATTATTATTTGAAAAGAAATGTTATACTTGCAGTCCCTTGAAATTTTCCACAATTTTGTCATGTTACAACCAAAATCGTAAATAAATTTGATGTGTTTGACCAACATAAAGTGGCAAATAATTGAAGTGGAAGGAAAATAATAAATGGTTTTCAAAATATTTTACAAATAAATATGTGAAAAATGTGGCGTGCGTGAGTCAATACTTTGTATAATCACCTTTCGCTGCAATTACAGCAGCAAGTCTTTTTGAGTATATATCTACCAGCTTTTCTAGAGAGTGACGTTGCCTATTCTTCTTTGCAAAATCGCTCAAGCTCTGTCAGATTGGATGGAGATCTGTGAACAGCAATTTTCAAGTCTTGCCACAGATTCTCAATTGGATTTGGCTCTGGACTTTGAGCCATTCTAACACATGAATATGCTTTGATCTAAACCAGGGGTATCCAAACTTTTTTCATAGAGGGCCAGATTTGATGAAGTGAACATGTGTGAGGGCTGACCATTTTGCCTGACATTCTTTGAACCATTAAAATCGTTGGAGCACTAATACATGGCCCAACAAGAATTCTCTTGCCTTTGTCGCGCTCGTTCCTGACACACAGACGAATGCTCTGCTCTTTAGGGGTACTGTTAATTCTTAATGGTACCCCACACAATGGAAAACGTGGGGTGCTTTTGGTGCAGTGCAATTTAAAAAAAAAATTCTTTCCCTGCATTTTTGGGAGTAGGGAAGCCCATTGAAATGAATGGGCTTCCCTACACGCAGCCACACAGATGTGAACCAAGGGCTTGTTGGAGGGGCAGTAAAACCACATGGTTAAGCTGTTTTTACCATCCCCAACTTCTCTCCCTCTAGCTGCAGAGGGAGCAGCTGGGGGTGTACACATGCTGTGGCTGCAGCTGGAGGTATACCCAGGGTGAGTGGGCCTGCACTGCAACTACCCCACAATTGTGTGGATTGCAGTTGCGGTATAGTGATGCTGCATTTACGGGCTTAAAACAGGTGGTGAGGAGGCAACATAATGCCTCTTTACCGCCTTTCAAATGCCTCTTAAAAGCGATCTGTAGATGGATTGCTTTTCAGAAGAGCAGCAGTCCTGGCTGCTATCACACACACAAGCCCTACAAAAGCAGTTCTGATGATACAAGAATGGGGGGGGGTCTGGATTAAAAAGTAACATAAAAACACATGCGCATACATACATACATACAGACAGACAGATGCACAAACATACACAAGCACATACATACAGACACATGGCCACACATACATAAAGACACATGCACGCACATACAGACACATGCATACACATACATGCAGCCCTTTTAAAACGAATCTAGCTTGTAGCACAGTACTCTACCTTTTACAACTTCCTCATTCAGCTGGGTACTGCACTGTAGGGGGAAGCAGAGAGCACAGCACACTTCCTGCACTTTACTTTCACTTTTGAAGCTGACGGAGCTTTTCACAGTGTCTGGATTGGGCTCATCTGACGGCCCTCATCCCGCGGCACACCAGGCGGGCCATTCAAAACCGGACCGTGGGCTGGACTTTGGACATGCCTGATCTAAACCATTCATTGTAGCTCTGGCAGTATGTTTAGGGTCGTCCTGCTAGAAGGTGAACCTCCACCCCAGTCAAGTCTTTTGCAGACTTTTACCAGGTTTTCTTCTAAGATTTGGTCTTCAAATCAACTCTGACCAGCTTCCCTGTCCCTGCTGAAGAAAAGCATTCTCACAACAAGATTCTGCCACCACCATGTTTCACGGTGGGGATGGTGTGTTCAGGGTGATGTGCAGGGTTCACTTTTTGCCACACATAGCATTTTATTTTTAGGGCAAATGGTTCAATTTTGGTCTCATCTGACCGGAGCACCTTTTTACACATGTTTGCTGTGTCCCCCACATGGCTTCTAACAAACTGCAAATGGGACTTATTATGGCTTTCTTTCCACAGTGGCTTTCTTCTTGCCACTTTTCCATAAAGGCCAGATTTTTGGAGTGCACAACTAATAGTTGCCCTGTGGACAGATTCTCCCACCTGAGCTGTTGATCTCTGCAGCTCCTCCAGAGTTACCATGGGCCTCTTGGCTGCTTCTCTGATTTAATGCTCTCCTTACCCGGCCTGTCAGTTTAGGTGGACGGCCATGTCTTGGTAGATGTGCAGTTGTGCCATACTCTTCATTTTCGGATGATGGATTGAACAGTGCTCTGTGAGATGTTCACAGCTTGGGATACTTTTTTATAACCTAACCCTGCTTTAAACGTCTCCATAACTTTATCTTTGACATGTCTGGTGTGTTCCATGGCCTTCATGATGCTGTTTGTTCATTAAGGTTCTCTAACAAACCTCTGAGGGCTTCACAAGACAGCTGTATTTCTACTGAGATTAAATTACACACAGGTGGACTCTATTTACCAATTAGGTGATTTCTGAAGACAATTGTTTCCACTAGATTTTAGTTAGGGGTATCAGAGTAAAGAGGGCTGAATACAAATGCACAACACACTTTTCAGATATTTATTTGTAAAAAAATAAAATGTGAAAACCATTTTATCATTTTCCTTCCACTTCACAATTATGTGCCACTTTGCGTTGGTTGTTCACACAAAATCCCAATAAAATACATTTACGTGTTTGATTGTAACATGACAAAATGTGGAAAATTTCAAGGGGTATGAATACTTTTTCAAGGCACTGTACCTGCTCTGTACAATGGTCTTGCATAGAGCAGCCCCCATCCTCCTCTTCTCAGGTCCCTCGCTGGTGCTCCTGGCCCCTCCCCCGTGCTGAGTGCCACTTGCTATGAGGGCAGTCGTGCGTGCTCGTTCTAAGCTGCCTCTGTGTGTTCATAAGGTTCATAAGGCACACAGTGCAATTTAGACCTGTCCCCTACTTTCTCTTCACTGGCTGTGATTGACAGAAGAGGGAGCCAATGGCTCCCGCTGCTGTGTCTCAGGCAGTGAGAAGGAAGAGAGACCCAGTAGAGCTGCTGCTGTCGTGTACATCGCTGGATCGAGATGGGGCTCAGGTAAGTATCAGGGGGCTCAAGGGGATGATGCACACAGATTTGATTTTACCTTCATGCATAGACAACTTTCAGCCTTTACAGACATTTTAAGCCTTTCTAAATCTGCTAGTGCGTTTAACACTACCCTCTTCCCAGATTGACAATGCTGCTGTCCTAAAGTGTAAGTATTCCTAAAAAAAGCCTGAATGTCATTGGTGCCTAGTTGCCAAGGCCAAATTTGGTAGCATGCATCCGTTGGCTTATTACCTACATTTTTCTTTATTATAGGCTAGCAAATGCATTTTTTAAATATTTAATTTTTTATTTTTTTGTAATCTGATGATGACAGTATGAAGTGTGGTACTTTAGTTGGAACACTGCAGCTTGAAGGTGGCAGTGCTTATCTGCAGGCTGGAGGCTTTCATGTGTGTGGGTGTTTTTTTTTCTTTTTTCTGCCCAAGAAGCCTCTTCCAGCCTACATGTGATAACTTTGTCATAGTTGACATAGTGATCTGGAACCACTCTTGATTGTCAGTAGAGACCCAAAGTGTCAGTAACAGTAAGGAATGAGAGCTAGCGGCCACTTAAAATATGTCTAGTCACAGCATTCACTTTGATTTTAGAATATTGACATTGTAATAGCAAAACAAATAATAGTTGTTTTTGCCAATTTAATATAAACCTGAAAAACCCTTCATGTTGTAAGTGCTGCCTGGCTGCTACCCATCTCTTTTTACAACTTCCTGCATTCTCTGTGTGCTTTGCATCTTTCTTTTTTTTTTTTTAACCAAAGTGAAGTTTATTGAGCATGTAAAGAAATACAAAAGAATACACAATCAGGAACCGGTGCAACAGGCACCAACCATCATGAGAAAAAATACATTCCACGTCTGACATAGTAAGCTTAAGTGCATAGTTTACTCGATATAGTTTCACCATATAAGGAAGTGGATAAATACATAGTCTACAGAGATCCCAAGTCCCAGGTGGCTATTATAAAGGAGTCCGGGCCCGCCCTCTCCATATAAACCAGCCATTCTAGCCCGCACAGCTATGGGAGCTCTCCAGCCACCTATCCCAAATTACATGGAATTTTCCCGGGCATCCACGGTTGGAGTAAACTATTTTTTTATATGGTAGAGTTTGGTTAACAGCTCTCTTCCACTGCTGGATCGTTGGGAGGGGGGGCAGGTCGGAGCCATAATTGAGCTATCTGCACCCTAGCAGTGAAGAGTCTCCTGCAGGAAGATCCTGAAATAGTTGTCCTCCTCGGGAAGGGGGAGAAGGCCGAGGACACACTGACGTGGACACAGTGTAAGGGGAGAACCCATATGGTCGTGTAGAAATTGGATAACCTGTGCCCAGTAACGCTGGACAGGAGGGCAGGACCAGATTAGATGGTAGAAGTTACTGTTAACATTGCAAATTCTGGGGCATGCGGGATCAAAGTCTGGTCTGTATTTAGATAGGCGACTAGGGGTGACATATGAATGGTGAAGTATGTAAAGATGGGTCAATTTGGGAGATACTTGCGTAGACACTGCCAGTATGTCCCCCCAGTGATTGTCATCCACCCTCCCGAGATCAGCCTCCCATTTTGCTTTAAGGTGATAGGCGCGAGCCATGGCCCCGGGGGTAAGGAGATGCATGTAAATAAAAGAAATGAGTTTCCGGGGATCATCGCCGAGAACCAGGTCTGTTAGGGCCGTAGATTCTAAAGCTGGGGGCGCACCCCCAAACTGAGTCTGGAGCACGTGGCGGGCCTGTAGGTAGCAAAATAGTGCATGATTAGGAAGGTCATATTCCTCCTTAAGTGTCTGGAACGTCTTAATACCATGGTTCACGTAAAGTTGAGACAGGTATATAATCCCCCTGAATATCCACACTTTATAGTCCGGCACACTCAACAGCTCTGGTAGACTAAGGTTGTCCCACAAAGGTGTATGTGCGTGTAACCCTAAGCTGCGCAATACGCCAAACCCTGCTGTGATGTGTGAGCATGTTGTGTTTGGTCCCCAAGCGTGAGAGCCCTCGGTGGTTGCAAAATATCATCTGGTAGGGATGTGCCACAACATCTGTGGCCACTGTACACACCAAAGTGGAGTATCTCAGTTTGTCATGTGTATTGATGTAATAAAGGTGGGAGAGCTGGGAAGCCAAATAGTAAGTTGCCAGATCAGGTAATGCAGTGCCTCCCAGGTGAGCTGGACATTTGAGTGTCTGCCAGGCTAGCTTATGTCTAGAGGAGCCCCAAATAAACGTTAAGGATCTCGATTCCATATTCCGAAACAGATGGGCTGAGATGTATAGCAGAGCATGCCAAAATAGGTAAAGCAATTTGGGAAGGAGAATCATCTTTACGAGGCCCAGACGACCCATGACTCCAAGGGGGAACCTGGACCAGACCTGGGTCTTCCGCTTCAAAAGGGGAAAAATTGGATGGAGCAAGAGCATTGTATTCCCAGATACTTAATCCGATCCATGTGCACAAGGGGCAGCAGCGCCTGCGTCTTTGTGGGGGCAGTAATATCCATGTGGAGAATTTGGGATTTGGACCAATTGATTCGGAGACCCGAAAAAGTACCACAGTGTTGGATCAGTTCTAAAACCGCTGTTAGCGAAGGGCCAGCATCCTCTAAATATAGCAAAATGTTATCTGCGTAGAGGCGGATAACCTCTGACAGTTGTCCCATGCGGAGGCCCAGAATTTCCGGGTGTGCCCTGATGGCAATAGCCAGGGGCTCCACAGCCAGCGCATACAGCATGGGCGAGATAGGGCAACCCTAACGCGTACCACGTGATGGAGGGAAGGGGCTAGATATCTGACCATTCACCAGGATTCGGGCAGTGGGGGCCTGATAGAGGAGTTGGATCCAGCGCACAAATCTAGGGCCTAAGCCAAACCTGCGCAGGCACTCCCACAGGTAACCCCACTCCACCGAATCAAATGCCTTTGCGGCATCTAAACTAACCACCACCCTGGCACCAGTATTATCATGAGGGGCCTGTAGGCTTTGCATCTATCTTGCTGCGCATTCTTTTGGTTTAGTGTTGGATCTGAGGACTACATTGCCCATGATACCTTGCTGTCAGCACCTCTGTAGTTTAAAAGGCAGGCTCTGTTAAGTATATGACACAAGCCATGCATATTCACAGGGCATAGTGCATATGTGTCACAGAATTCAGGGAAGTGTGGGATCCTTCAATAAGTAACTTTTTTAGACTTCAAGATCAGATTAATAGGAGTAGGCTGGAAGAAATTATAAAACAATGTGGAAATGAATATACAATTTTACATTTTGACCATAGTCATGTTATGTTAAATTGGGGGCGTATCGTAATGGTGAACCTCTTATATACAGATTTCTGGTGTGAAAGGGGTTAAACATGATGAGTGCTTTTGTAAAAAAAAAAAAAAAAACATGATGAGTGAACTCTATCAAAACTGGAGCTGTCAGGATCTGGGTCAGCTGAGCATGGCAACCAACCAGCTTCTACCCTCAGCTTGTTCATCTAGGGTTTGACAATGAAAGTTGGTAAACCATTTGGTTTCCATGCATTGCTGCTCCAGATTCACTCTCTTCTAGTTTTGATAAATTTCTCTCAATGTGCTTTTTATTTGCTGTTCAGCGTGAGTTGGTGAGTAACAGTCATTCTTTTTTATAATTTACTTTAAAAGATAACCATGTTTTCAAAAAACTATCACAAACTGATATTTCAGGTTTGGTGGCAAGTTAACTCATGTGTTGGCTTCACCCTCCGGTCTTGTATATCAGATTACTCTATAGTCTTAGCACCCTCTTATAGGGCTTTTTTTATGTGATATTCTTGCTGCTGAAGTTTGACTAGATAATGCTGGATAGAATCACACTCCAGCCTTTTATTCCAAATATCAGTTTTGGCTAGATGTACCACTTTAAACTTGGTAAAGAATATCCCCTACAATAAGTGCCTGTGTTAACATTATTTATTTTACAATTTATTTTTTTTCAAGCAGAAGAACGCTCCTGGGGGATTATTAGTCACTGTCCAAGGATTGAACTTGAAGATGGAGTTCGACTTGGTTGCCATCACCATTCAAGCCTGAGTCTCCACTTTCCAGTCCTCAGCAGGGAGAACTCGCCTAACCGCAGGAGCCCTTCCCAAGAGCCTGAGGCATCCAACTCTGCGGCTCCCCCAGCTCCCCCTACGAAGAGACACTGCCGCTCTTTATCAGTGCCAGAGGACCTATCGCGCTGGCGGCCTATTTGGAGGCCCAGTGGGTCTAAAGTTTGGACTCCTGTCAAGAGGAGATGTAATAGTGGTGGGGTTGGAGCAGTACTAGGGGTGCAGACTCAAAGTCCATCCCAAGGGGTCTCCAATCTCAGGTTTCAAAATGACCCCAGTGCCTCTTTACGATGCATCCAAGCCAACAGCCCTCCCTTCTTCAGCCTGGCTTTGTGCCGGGAGTCACCAGGTCCCTACACCCTTTCCCCAACCACTATATTTTGGGAAAACACAGAAGGGCCAAGTTGCTTTCCATTGCAGCGCCGTTTTTCACTGTCACCAGTACTCTTCAAGGATGCAGGACGGTTCCTTCCTTCAGCCAGCAGCTCCCCACCTTCCACGCCAGAGCTGGTCCGACGACAGCAATGTCTGCCTCGTAGCCAGTCACAGCCCTGTGATCTTGACACCAGGAAATGTGGAATCAAACGAAGGCACGAGGAAGATACACGATGGCATCGTCCTTCTCTGGATTTCTACAAGATGAACCAGGTAAAGACTCCAAGGAGGCTTTTCATTATATTTTATTGGTGTTATAATCATTATCACCATCATTTTCATCATTATTTAAATCTTTTAGGCGAGCGCTAGTTTAAAAGGTGGTACTTTTAGTTTGGGGGGGGGGGGGGTTGATAATAGTTAAAGACCTGTTGTAATGTACTTACTTCCTGTTCTGGTAACCCTCAAGGACACTTCAGTAAATTGCAAAAGAACGAAAAATGTAATATATTGCAGCTTACCAATCCTTGGATGTAGTGGCTGCATTGATTTAGCTTTTTAGACTTTTTTTCTACCTCTGTTTTCACCTGATGATCTGGCTAGTCACACACATCCTGTAGTATTCTTTATAGTATATTGAGCCACTCCAGTGCCACACCTTTATAGTATTCAAAATCACAATGGCAAATAGAATTGTCTGACTTTACTGCTACAGACAAGAGTACACCTCTTGTATTAGAGTGCCTCCACTGGAGGAAGGAACACCTCTGAATGAAGGGGACACATTTAAACAGAAGCATTTTCAGTCTGGGGGGCGAAGGGGAGTGTTAGATGGACTAGTCGATTTAGATACACTAACAAATTGAAGCCAAACTCCATCTAACCTATGTTTTAGATAAATAAAAGCTGATTATTGTTTGCACCCCTGTCAGTGGTAAATGGTTTCTCTCTTCTCTGTAACTAATAAACTCTGTTGGAAAGCTTGTTCTTTTGAAAAACAGACTTGCTGGTTGGATCAACAGATGACAAATAAAAGAAAAAAACATAAAAAAACAAATGCAGCCACTACATCTAAGAATTAGTAAACTGCAATATAATGTTTTGCTTTTGGATTTAATACTACTTTAATCTTCCTTGGTCTCTAAGATCCCCTTCTCCTCGGGTATGTCACCATCTTTATTTGGATTCCCCATAGGGGACTATTGATAAAGTGCTCCAGAGCGAGTAATTGGGGCTTTCATCTCACAGCACTTATCTGTGTCTCAAATGGACAGAAAGTGTGCAGAAATCCTTGCAGCAGGGGGTAAAAACAGCAATGAAACATTGGGGTTGATTTACTAAAGCAGTATAGGCTGTTGACATTAAAAAAAAAAAAATGAACTGTACTTTTTTTTTTTTTTTTCTTAGCTTGGTGCATAAGAAAAAGCTCTGTTGATCAGCCAATCGTGAGCAAGCAAAAATCCATTTGTTTTCTTGCACATGATTGGGTATTTTTTGCAAAATGTATTTATCACGTCATTCACTGTAAGTTACTGTAAGTAATTCCAATGCAACATGAACATGCTCTACTTCTTTAATATATCAACCCTATTGGCTCTATCGATCTAACAAAAAAAAAATTGCTGAAAAAGCTCCTTTTTCTAGATTAACTTGCTAGTATGTTAGTAGCGGCTGTACCATACCTGGCAATGTGTGCATGCCCTTTCTCATTACTACATTGTGTGCTGGCTCCTATTATATCATAATTGCTGTTTACAGAAACAAAAATTAAAATTTGTTGCCATGAGTCTTGCCGGTGAAGAATCTGACCTCTCCAGGATTGTTGTATTCCCGATGTCACCCACTGCAGACTATGGTTTTATCACCAGTTGTACCTGTATGTAAATCGTGCACCGCAGTAGGGAGCTTCCCTGCCACCCGATGTGTGCTGCGATTGGCTGCAGCACCAGCCACACAGCAGATGTCGGGCGTTTATGGATCACCGGAACCCACTGATCGGCTCAACATATCTTAACAGAGCCCTATGTAGGTGAACCAAACACAGGGCTTTCTTCTGACAGCAGCTATGTGCTGTGCTGAAAAAAAAAAAAAAACAGCACATTGCTTAGTGGAAACAGCACACGGTGTACACAGTTAGGCCTCGTACTGGAAAGGAAAATTCATAAGATGAGCTGTCTGCGAATTTTCAGATCGTTAGTACGGTGCATTCGACAGACATTTGACTTTTTCGTCAGACAAAAGCTGGATGTGCAGGCTATAAAATTTTTGTCCGATGTGAACTCAACATCTGATTTTCAGATGGTCAGTACAGAAATTGTCACACAAGTCAAAAGTACAAACACGAATGCTTGGAATAAAGGAACGACTGGGAAAAGTTTGGTCTTGTAAACTACCATTCGTAATCTAGAATTAACGATCGTGATGCGGCAATTGATGAAATGTCAAAATGCAGCACACATTCTCATGATCTTTAATGGGATAATAATGAAGCTGCTTTGCTGGGGATACTGATGTAGTTATGCCAAACGTGTTTTAAAAGGCATTTGTTTTGTACAATCTGAAAATTGCGAATCAACGCTCACCAAACTTCTACTAACACGAAATTAGCAGAAGGGACCCAAAGGGTGGCGCTTGAGAAATTAACTTCCTCTTTATACCATCATAGTACATCACTACGTTCCTGTTTGTCAAACGACAATTTGCATGCTAGACAAAATCCTGCGCATACGCCCTTTCAAACCGTGTGTACGAGGCCTAACACATGTTAGGCACACATTAAACCCTTTGATTGCCCCTGATGTTAACCCCCTTCTCAGCCAGTGTCATTAGTGTCACTGGTCCCTAAAAAAAAAAAAGTGTCAGTATCCCAATTTTTCCGCCCCAACATTGCAGTCCCACTATAAATCGCTGATCGCTGTCATTACTAGTAAAAAATAAATAAAAATTCCATAAACATATCCCATAGTTTGAAGACGCTATAACTTTTGTGAAAACCAATCGTACCAATATACGCTTATTGGGATTATTGTTTTGTTACCAAAAATATGTAGTAGAATACATATTGGCCTAAATTGATGGCGAAATTATTATTTTTTTTTTTTAATTGGATATGTTTTATAGCAAAAAGTAAAACCTTTTTTTATTTTGTTTTAAATTGTCAGTCTTTTTTGTTTATAGTGCAAAAGATAAAAATCACAGAGGTGATCAAATACCACCAAAAGAAAGCTCTATTTGTAGGAAAAAAAGGACACATTTTATGTGGGTACAGCATAGTGCAATTGTCAGTTAAAGTAACGCTGTATCACAAAAAATGGCCATGGAGGGGGGGGTAAAACTTTCAAAGCTGAAGTGGTTATAACTTTTTTTTTCTCTTGTGTTTCACCATGTAGAGATTCTTGTACTGTAGAGCCGCCTGGCCATGTAAGTAGTGTTGGGCAGAGGCCTTCCTTAAAATGTCTGAATATTAACAGCGGTTTTTATTTTTTTCAGAATGCTGGTGCTATGTGTTTCTTGGACAACTCGGATGAAGGCAGCCCATCTCCTTTTATGGCTTGCCATGGGGAGTCTCCTTGCACTTCTGAAAGTCCTGTCACCACTTGCACACTGGCACTTAGTGAAGAAGATATTGGTAGGAGGGATCACTCCTCCTGCTCCCAGGCAATGCTCTTCCAGCACGATTTTGCGGACCTGGATTTAAATCTAATTGAAGAGAATTAACACTCTCAGGAAACATCATACTTCAAATGGAGTTATTGTAAGGTGGACATATTGGTGAGAGTGTAAGGCTGCCAGGCACCATCAGGAGACTTGCACCAGGAGCATTCCACAAACATTCTAAACTTCATGACTGATAGATATTGTGTGGGGGTGTAGGGCAAAAGAGAGTGAGCAAAAAGCTTTGTCCTTTTTTTTTTTTTTTCTAAAGGAGAAGCCTGGGGCTGGGTCATCTGGACCCCCAACTACACTTCTCCATTCCCAGTAATACAGCTGGAATTGGGATCTCCCATTACCGAGTTACAAACTTCACATAAAGGGTGCTGTGGGATTGCTTTATTTTTTTACAGATGGCTTTTGGAAGGATGTTCTGCACTGCCCTGAGGGGATCACATGCACATATAGGTGTGTGATTAATTCTTCATGCTTAACTGACTGTTGGAAAAAAAAAAAAAAAAGCAAACCAACAAGATGGCAAATCTGGTTGTGCACAAAGGCTCAGGCCTTGTTTTCAAATGAAATCCCCAAGACATGAGTTTAGAGCTTCACACCAAGGAAGCCCAATCCCGTGTGTTCCGTTCAGAACACTTTCTTTTGCTCTCCAATTCATCATGAAGAAGGCTGACAACAGAACAAATGTTTCCAATTGTTGTATGTGTGTGGTGTTTTTTATTTTATTTTAAAAACTTTTGGGTTTTTTATGTTATTTTATTGATGTTTGCCTGTGGCAAATGTTCTAGAAGCTGTAATGAATTTGTTCTTTAACATTGCTGGCCAGTTAAAAGGAAGCTTCCAGTTCACCCTAAACCTATGTTGCCTGCACTGCCATCCTAGTCATTACATGGCCATGCCATTACCTCAGACAGGTGTTGTTTTTTTTTCTTTTCTGCATGCACAATCCCTCCTGGGTTTCACCATCCCATTACCTTCTCAGGTATGAGTTTTGCAGGACGTGGATGTATGAATGATTGTATTATTCTTTAGTGTTCATGAGCCCCCCCCCCCAACAGTGTCTCATAACCTTTCAATGAAGGAAGTAGTCAAGGTGTCATGTCCTCCTTGAATGTTGTTGGTATATAGTATGCTGCTATATACAATGTATTGTACAGTAAGTATTGTATATTCTGGCAAAGGACGGGAATCAGCCTGTGTTTGCAGTTACACATAAAATGGATGCGTATGTGGCCATTATATCTCCTTGTGGACGTGTATGTGGCCATTATACGTCTTGGTGGACATGTATGTGGCCATTATTCTTCTTGGGTGCAATGCCTTGTGATATTTTTTAAACTTGCCCAGTTGCAGATCCAGAGCTATTTTTTTCTACTTTAAAAAATAATCATCTTACGGTTTACATTATTTGCTCATATTTAAAATATATGTGAATGCACTACATCAAAATGCATTGTAAAACGGGAAATATTATTTAGTTTCCATATTCGTATTTAGTCATTTCAAATGTAAATGTTTTACCTTTTTTATATGAGGGTTTACTTAGTGGTCATAGACCGCACAGCCTACTTTGAGATACTCTCCCGCATTAGGGAGGAGGGCATGATGTCACAGACAGCCAACTGCACTTCTCTACTGGCTTTGAGCAGGTGCAGTTTGCCAGTAAGGCTCGTGCTGGGAGCAGCTGTCAACCAATCAGGGCAAGGAGCAAAGCAGCTAAACCGACTACAAAAAATACTGGTGCAGCATTCTGTATTTCCATGAATTAAAAGCTGAGACTCAAACTGACCAAACCAGCAGGGATCTGCTGCTGTGCCCTGCATGGTCAGAATAGAAAAGGAAAAGGGTGACTGGCAGGATCACCAGGAAAAGAACATATAGATTACATGTATTAAAGTGGTTGTAAACCCTATAAGGCTTACCTGTAGCTACCCCAGATATCTCCTAAACCTGCACGGTTTAGGAGATATCCCCTGTATCTGCATGTGCCGTTGCTTCAGTGAGTGTGCCGTTACCGGTGGCTCTGGCCAACCACCGCGTCGGAGCCCGCGATACCCGGAAGTAACTCCGGGAGCGATGTCGCTGGCCAGAGTGGTATATGAGGATGCTGTGGGGGCTTCGATCTAAGGAAAGTAATTCATAATGAGCTTGTATGCTATGCATACAAGCTCATTATGCCTTTGTCTTTCAGGTTTCTTGTTTTTTTTGTTTTTTTTTGTTTTGTTTTTTCGTGGGTTTACAACCACTTTAAGATCCACATGGACACAGACACGTAGAATAAATAATACATTTTGAGGTTACATACAATTCAGTCATTAAAGGGTCTTGTGGAATTCCCACACGGTTTAGAATAGTCTCCAAGCTTCTTGAGCTTATGAGTGACAATCATTCCTAGTGTGCGTGTGTGAACAGCACTTTGTAAAATATTACTCAAATGGAGCTTTTTAATAGCAATCATATTAACATTTAAAATGTAATCATTTGTTGACCTCCCAAAGAAATTTTGCTTATGACAAGCACTTTATTTGAAGATGGGTATTGAGAATGCAGTAAGTAAAGGAGACTGGGACTTTTCAGTTTCTGTCCAGCCATCACCTTAGTGGATTTGTAAAGTTTTTTTTACCACAGCAAAAGCCCTCAAAGTTTGCAAAAAACACCAAACCATTTATCAACACATTGAGTGGAAAGCTCTATTTCCATATTTATATTGTATTGCGTTGTCTTTGAATGCCAAAAGTGCAGCACCTTTACCATGAGTCATTATGTAATGAGGAAACAGCGTTTTCCGTTCAGTATAAACGTAGCAGTATTGCAGGGATATGTGATGGCACCAGTAATAAGCACCCTGTCATTGAGTCTTTTAAGAGCTTACTGCTTTAATAAGAAGGGTAAAAGTGATATTTGAGACAATCAGTATATCTTTTTCTTTCTAATTTGTCAATAATATCACTAATTTACCGTATTTTAATAAGCATGTTTTTCTAGCCCTAATTTCCCAAATTCATTTCTATTGGAGAAAAGCCTACTGATGTCATATATTTGATCCAGTAAATTATAGATTTCTAGCTTTTGTGTTGCCCAATGCTATAGCGGCTGGTAATGCATCTTAGATCAAAGCACTACAAAGCCCTACAGGTACCTTAACACAGTAGCTTAAAGGGGTTGTAAAGCTTTGTGTTTTTTCACCTTAATGCATAGGATGGATTAAGGTGAAAAAACACAAAGGTGAAAAAACATTGCACTCTCCGGCCCCCCCGAGCCCCCATTTTACTTACCTGAGCCCTGAATCATAGCAGCGCAGCCGTTGGCTTCCGCTGATGTCAATCAGATCAATGATGCAGCGCCCCATGGTGCAGGGCAGAGTGATACACTTGGCGGCTATAGCCGCCGACTGTCACATGGGCATGCGCCCGCAAGCTAACCACCTTGGGAGAGCACTTCCCAGGGGGGTTAGCCCTTGGGGGGAGCTGAGACAGCCGCCGAGGGACCCCAGAAGACGAGGATTGGGGCCACTCTGTGCAAAACGAACTGCACAGTGGAGGTAAGTATGACATGTTTGTTATTTAAAAAATAAATAAATCTGTACAACCCCTTTAAGCCAGCCATAGAATCTCTGCCAGTTCAGCAGGAACCAGGGGCGAGATTAGAACCATGTACGGGCGAGATTAAAACCACGTAGGGGAAGACTGAATGTACCAAAGTTGATCAAATGTGTTTTCCTGGCGGGAATGGCTGATTCTTGCAATTTCCACCGTTTGCTGCAACTAAACTGCCGTGATAATGTAGCCTAAGGGCCCCTATGTATTTAGTGGCGTGGCTATGTATTCAGTGCTCATTTAGATTGGGGGTGTTGGAGAGAGAAATCAAAGGTTCTGTGCTGATTTGTAGGTTAAAAATGGTAGTAAAGAGAGGTTTTAGTTTGGCGGTCAAAAGTGCCACCTGTACTCAAGTCGACCTCTTTTTGAGCAGCCTCTGTACATCCTGCCTCTTTATGTTCCCAAGTCGTCTAATTTAGAATATCATGAGGTTTCTGATGCAAACACCTTCCATTGGAGCAGCGTAGCTTGACCTTGGCCTCGCTTTTCACAGTCCTCATTGAAAAGAAGTAAATTTCCAAGTCACAGATGTGTTGCACTTTGAGTAATTGCTGTTAAACGTCTTGACCGTGCTAAGACAACAAATTCTTATGCCCTGTACAGACGACCGGTTGTATAAGTCCGACCGTCAAGAACACAGTGACATACAACTGGACTAGAAAAAGGAAGTTCAATAGCCAGTAGCCAATAGCTGCCGTCTCGTACTTCAGAGCATGCGTCGTTTTTGGTCCTTCGGAACAGGATACTGACGAGCGGTTTTCCCGATAGGAATTTGTTCCATCGAAAATATTTAGAACATGTTGTATTTCTAGGTCCAGCAGAATTTTTGAAAAAAGTCAGATGAGGCATACACGAGATCGGAATATACGATGAAAAGCTTCTGTCAGACATTCCGCTCGTGTGTACGTGGCATTATGGCTCCTTCACATGGACGTGTACGGGCTCCGCTCTGCTCAGCGGGGGATCGCTCTGTCGATCCCCGATGAGCAGGCAGATGACAGGTCTATCTATTCACACTGCAGGGATGGACCTGTCGGAGTGCTGTTCTCCCCTATGGGGGATTGGATGAAGACGGACCATAGAATCCGTTTTCATCCGATCCGCAGATGGATGGAAAAGTAGGGTTTTCCTCCTCCGCACTTTTTCAGATTGGAGCGGGTCGGATGTCAGCTGACATGTCACTCCATAGAGGTCTATGGAGCGTCCGTTCAGGTCCGCCTAAAAAACTGACAGGTGGACCTGAACGGATTGTCTGTGTGAAAGAGGCCTTACTGTTTTTTTAAGGGAGTGATTTGGACAGGTTTTCAAAAAAGTAAAAAGCCCTTTTAAACTTTATCACCAGGCAAATTGCTAAAGCTGGCCATACAAGGAGGAACTTTTGGCAGGTTTCTCCTGAAAGGGGGGCAAAATACGCTCAGTGGGTGGCTCTCTCGTACCACCTCCTGCCTGACATCCCTCAGCTGAAAAATTGAAAATCGAAGAAAAATTGTTGCCTGAACGATGCTTGCATGCAACCAGATGCACACTGTTCTGGTATTTTGACAGCTGGCAGGGCCATGCTGTGTGTTGTTGCTGTGAGAATCTGTTTCTGCTCCCTGCTTTTAGGCAGAAGGTGCTGGTTCACTGTCCAATGAATAGGCTGGAGTGGAGGTAATAAACATGTATTAACTGTGCATATGCTGTTGCTCTTCAAGGATTCTTTATTTTTGGGTTCATGTGATTCACATGCAAATTTTCAGGCTTAGTCTTTTACCTGTATGGAGAAATTAATGAAACCTGGAGTCTGGTATAAACGGGCAACCACTCCATATTTCTTTGTCCTCAGTTCAGTGTGTGTGTGTGTGTGTGTGGTTGCACACCTTAAGCTTCTAGAGTTGCCCTGGTAGTCTCTCCAATTCTGTGTTTCTGCTGCCTCCTCTCTTTTCAGAATTTTGCGTTAGCCTTATGTTGCACAATGTGCTGAAACACACAGCAACAGGAGAGCAGTAAGGGAAAGTAGTGGAACAGATTTGCATCTTGTGGATGCAACTTCTATTTGTGCCCTCATCTTCTGCCCTTATAAATTTGTTTAATATTTTCATATAAATATTTTCCATTGTGTGACCAACCCAGAGTGATGGTAAAAAAAATTGTGTGTGTATATGTATATACACACGCGCATAATTTTTTTTTTTATATATATATTTTTTTTGTTTTGTTTTAAAGCTTAGTTTAACATTTAATGGCCATTATAAAAAATCCCAAATGCACAGATTTTTTTTTTTCCCTAAAAACTGCATTTGATAAATAGCTATTGCAACAATCACCATTTTATTCTCCAGGGCCTCAGCTTTCAAAAAATATATAATATTTGTGGGTCTTATGTAATTTTCTAGCAAAAAAAGGCTGATTTTTAATGTATGTCAAAATTAGCTTGGATGGCAAATCTTGATGGGCTGGTGTCTTTATTCAACCTTTGCGAAATGTAAACAACTGAGGAGTGGTAGTTAAAGCAGAGCTCAAGCCATTTTTGTGTTTATTAAAAGTCAGCAGCTACAAAAAGTGTACCTGCTGACCTCTAATTAACAGCTTCTTGCCTGTCTCATGATCCAGGGGTGCACTCACCCCTGCCAGTTTCACTCTGTGTCCTCCCTCGGCTCCGCCATCTTTACTATGGGCCCCTGGCTGTGACAGCTTGCAGTTTCACAGCCGGGTGCTCGCTGCACATGCACAAGCGGCACTGCAGTCTGTGACTGACCCAGAAGTCTTCTAGGACCTCTCATGTGTCCCAGAAGACTTAGGCAATCGGAAGATGAAGTTCTCTTTTCCAAAGGTGACCGGGAGTGGGTACCTGTCAAAATAGTGTAAACCCCCCCCCCCCCCCTTTTCTCCAAGAGCTCAGTTTCACAAATGGGAACCGGGGAGGAGGCCTTAAAGCTGAACTTCCCCTTTTGGGTGGAGCTCCGCTTTAATGTGCTAGGGATTCTGAAATGTATAAAGGATTTTTTGGAAAATGGCCATTAAAGGGGAACTAACCCTTTAAATTTAAATGAAATTGTTTTAGTGAACTAAGTAACTGCTAACACTGGAATTGGTTAGACCTGATCCTAAATATCCTGAGCAGGAGTTGTCTCTTGTAGCTTCTGGATCTTAAGTGGCCAGTAAAAAAAAAAAAGATGATGGGTTTACATAAACATGGCTTGATACTATTGTATGTTGGGCTACGAGAACTCTGTGTAATTTGGGTTTAAGGTGAGGACCGATTTTTGCCCATAGTTTGGATGGCCGCAGATAGGCACATTTCTGACACAGAATATTGGTGAAAGATTTGCTTGCTTCCTCCTAGCCACTTTTTTTTTTTTTCCCCTCCATCTGGCTGACCATCACATGTACCGTGCACAGTTTGAATGAATTTTTTTTTCTTTTTTTTATTACACATTTATGAAGGTTACCAGCGGCTCTTCTACATAAAAGCTATTTCTGGTTTGGGTATTCTAGTCCTTAAGGCTCCATGCACACTCGGCTTAAAAAAATATCTGTTCTCTTGGGAGCATTTTTTGTACAATGTTTAGACGAGTTTAGGAGAGTTTTATGTTTTTTTTCTGCCAGTAAGCTCCAATCAGAAACTCAAACCAGATGTTTTTTTTTTTCCTGCCTCTTTACATTGAGCTCCAAATACACCTGTAATCATCCTAATGTGCATGCACACATAGGATAACATTGAGCTGCTTCTACAGGCATAACACAAAACTCCTGTAGAGGCAACATTTTTAAGCCACACTGCATGGAGCCTTATGGAAGCATATACCACAAAAGCCGTAACAGCCCATAAACCATTTTATTATGCTGAATTGGAGTGCTTCCTTAACCAGCAGTGGGTGGGATTGAAAGCTGTAATGAATGTGTCAATTCTAAATTTTCTTGGATGTATCCCAAATAATGGCTTTTTTTGTAAGCATTTCACTGTTAATCAGGTCATGCCCATTTCCCTGTTGTCCATATTACCTTTTTGAATTCTCTTATTCAATGCCTTGTTTGAAATCCATACATCTCTTTTTAAGGAGTTGAATTGCTGTATAGTACTGTGATTTTATGTGCAGACCCCCACATCTGCAAGCCTGTGTGCTATTTTTTATTTTATTTTTCCTTCAGGTTTACATTAAACAGAAACTGTGATGCCATCTACTCCAATACCTGTCCAGTTGTGGTTTGCTTTGCAGTGTGGCACTGCTTCTCTCTTGAAACATTTCTCTTTCAATATCTTAAATGTTGATTGACAAACCATTTGAAGCAGTGAAATTGTTGCCGGAACACAGTGGAGACCGCTATTTTTTTCTAAGTTATTGGATTTTACATTCACTAACAACACAGAGGAAGGAGTCCTGCTTGTACATGTGCAAAAAGGTTGGTTTATAGTAAACAGCTGCTGGTTTAACACTGTTAAAAATTCAGGTGAGGGTTTCTCATGCGTATGTTTTTGAACTCAGTTTGTCTTTAATAAAACCTTATGATCGTGGTTCTCTAAGGTAAACAATAGAAAGATCAAGCCGAGATTTGATCCATCTATGGGCAAGCTGGTTGTACTGAAGGCGATCCATCGATTGACTTCAGTACAACCAGCCTGTCAGATTATTTTTTTTTCATGCTATAGCCAGCCGCCAGCAATGATCACTGTGTTCTGCTGGCAGGGAAGGCTCCCCACTGGCAGAACACAATAGCACTGCAGGAGAGATTCCTCCATCAACACCGACTGGGTTGATGGAGGAAATCAAGCAATTTTCTTTCCTTCTGCCCATGACGGAAGGAAAGAAAATTGTATAATCTTTGGGCTGTTTAACAGTGCTTGACGAAATACCATAGAGCCACTTGACACAATGTTGGGGCATAGCTTCTGAAAATACTTTACTATGCTCCTGATTGATCCATTACCCTAAAATGCATTGGACATAATGTTAGAATAATATAGATCCTAAATTGTGCCCAGTGTTTGCCAGTGCAGATAATCAAAAGCATTACAAAGCATCATAAACCATAGCAGTCAGATTGTAGACCAGAAATAATTCTAGTTGGTTTGCCTGGGTTATAGTAATTGGCAAATTGCTCTTTGCCCTACTGAATGAACGCGATTGCGGCTAAGGGACTCTAGACACTGCAGGGTTTTTTTTCTGTTGGAGATGTGAAGAAGATTACATGAACCAGTGAGCCACAAACCTGCTATTTTTTTGCACTTATCCTGTGCTTGACACAAGTAACTGTTGCACCCGAAATGTGGCTTCATAGCATGGTTGTACAGTAGTAGACTTTTGGCTAAAATTGCTCTAGCTTCTAGGTTTGTATGAAGGGCACTCCAAGGAGCTATAGACTATAAATGGCATTTATACATGATTGCTCCATTAAAAAGCATGATATTGCATATAGCAATTTAGTAGTTCTAATACCTACACTGCATTGGAGCTGTCATTTTATTAATCTTAAACTGACCTTAGGCAGAGAGATTTTCTTTCCTACCACCACAGGTTTCAGGAAAGAAAATCACTTCATTCTCCCATCAACACAGTCAGTGTTGACGGGGGAATCCCTCGTGCAGAGCCATTGTGCTCTCTCGGTGGGGAGTGCCATTCCCGCTAGGACAACACAGCAATTACTGCTAGCGGCCAGAATAGCCGCTAGCAATAAGCGCGTGTAAAATCCAACAGGCTTGTTGTACCCAAGTTGATCAACTTGAGTACATTAAGCCTGCCCAAACATGGTTCGAATCTTGGCGGGTCTCTGCTGTTCCAGGCCAGATTTGAACCATCTATGGCTGGCTTTATTTCCCAAACAGAAATTTAGTGTCCTAGACCAGTGTTTGTCAATTGCAGTCCTCAAGGCGCCCTAAGGCCGCGTACACACGAGCGAATTGTCCGGCGTACTTAGTCTGGCAAACAATGCAGCGGATAGTCCGGCGGACTTTCTACCAAATGGACTTGGACACACAGAAAGTCCGGCATTTGCTAGCGCGATGACGTACAGCACGTACGACGGGACTAGAAAAAGGAAGTTCAGTAGCCAATAGCTTCCTTTTCGTACTTGCTTCTGAGCATGTGTCATTCTTAGTCCGCTGAAACCCAAATCCAGCGGAAAGATTGGACTGCAAAAATACTTTCTAAATCCACCAGACTTTATGCTGGAAAAGTCCGCTGAAGCCCACACACGATCGAATTGTCCAGTGAAATGCATTTCGGCGGACTAAGTACACCGGACAATTTGATCGTGTGTACGCGGCATTACAGGTCATATTTTCAGTATTTCCCTCAGATGAAACGGCTGTGGTAATTACTAAGGCAGTGAAACTGATTAAATCACCTGTTCAAAATAATGGAAAGCCTGAAAACATGACCTGTTGGGGCGTCTTGAGGACTGGAGTGGAGAAGCACTGTCCTAGACCCTACTGTCCAACCCAAGAGGTTCCTCATTAGGATTAGAAACTCTTTATCTGCCACTGACCTGTGCAATTCAGGTTTCGGCAATTGAAAAAGTTAACATTGCCTGAATCTAATTAACTGTCAAACCTTTTGTACTTGGGTGAGCCAGTAATTAAAGGAGTAGTTGGCGACACATTTGCGCCATGCTAAAACTGTTATTTGGGTTTTGATGCTCTAGCCCTTGTTCTTCTAATGCTGTAGGCTTAGGTAATTTTTGGTGCAGAATAGCTTTCATTCTCCAGACTAAAACCTGAGCTGTCAACACCTTCGTAAGGGAGGAACTCTCTTTGGGCATCCATTTGAAGTAAATTGAATAATGCAGGATAACCTTCAAGCTATAGTCGGGTAAAACCAAACACATTTCTTTTATTCAACACACCCTTTCCTACCCAGTAATTGGGGAGAAGACTATTTGGAAGGTGTTATAGAATTTTTTTTTTTTAACAATATAGCACTTACTGAT
This sequence comes from Lithobates pipiens, assembly GCF_037356315.1. Taxonomy (NCBI): domain Eukaryota; kingdom Metazoa; phylum Chordata; class Amphibia; order Anura; family Ranidae; genus Lithobates; species Lithobates pipiens. The sequence continues at coordinate 287,633,112 of NW_027507903.1, read as the reverse complement.
GGTAATTGCATTAAACATTTTTGTGCCCAGCAGGATATATTATACTGATCCATGGTAGATTGGTAGCAGAAAGAAAGTTTGCAGTTGGATTCTGGAAATCTGTTCAAGCAATTGAGACAGGTTCTGTCATCCCTGCCTGATGAATATTAACTCTTTACTGGTTGACTTGTGTCTGTTGAATTGCTGCACTACTTACAATAAAATGGCTCCCTCCACTGTGCGTTTTGGACAACTTGCAAAATGTTTTTCACCTGCAAAATAAATACCGGTGGCATTTGTGAAGCAATCCACCTGCTCGTTCACACACACTGACCTCTATTAAAGTTATTACTAATCTGTTTTCAAAATTCAATAACTAAAGTTATTACACATTCTACAGCGACGGCGTTATCATTCTAGTATTGTAAATGTAATTGTAACTTCCTATTTTTATATTTGAAATGTCATTTTTTTTATTTATTTATTTTCTGTTGTTGGATGAGTGAAGGTCAAAAAAATCTGCTAAAAAAAACAGTGAGTGATGTGTAAAACATACAGAAAGTGCAGGTATCTTTTTAATGTTATTTGAGACAATTACTGGAGTTTAACAGCAAATAGTAAAAACTCATTTCAGGGGTTCCAAACCTATGTGGCATAGTGACACACCTACATACACAATAATACACAATTCATTTTTATGACAATAATCTTATTAACAGAATCACTACGGTGAATAAGTATCTGTATATTTAAACAATAGCTAAATGGTGCCATTTGCAATTAAATACAGTTTATGCATAATCTCCATTGCCTATCCGAATATTTTCCTGACTGCCAGATCCAGCCTGGCATTATGCTGCATAGATTCACATTGGTTGGGAATCTCTGACTAAAGCTGGCTACACACTATACAATTTTCTTTAGGATTTTTTTTTTTCCTTTAGATTTACCAAAACCATATAATATGAGGTCAAACCTAAACACTTTCAATTTGTATGCAATCAGGCAGGCCCTTGCACTACATAGTTGAAGGTAAAACAAAAGGAAATCGAATAACAAAAGTTGTATGGTGTGTATCCAGCTTTAGAAGATTGAAGTGTCAATAAAGATTGCAGATAATGGACTAAACGTTGGGTACTCTATCTGGACTAAGCGTCTATATTTTTTTAGATGCCCTACTGGCATTCCGTGAAAAAGGGGTTTCCCTGCACTGGTAATAGTTCTGTTCAACTGATTTAATAAAGACTTTTCGGCTATTCGTAAACGGCAGTAAAATTGATCACTTTTTCAGACTGCATTTCAGATTCATTTTATGTGTCTATGAAGAGCTCTCTATACATGTCTATGATGTGTTTCCCTTCAAATTATTGGCCTAGATATATTAAGGAATAAAATCAAGATGAATTGAGAAAATGGAGAGTATTGTTGTTTTAATAAAGATGTTCATTGTAAAATTAGGGTGATTTGCTCCTGCTGTTTAACAGCTTCATTACTATACATCCTTTCTTATACATTTTACCCAAACATATCAGGGTTTTCTGATGTACTGTAATTCTTTCCGATGTGTCCAAGTCTCATGAAAAACGCCAAGTTTATTTTGACAAATCATCAACATTAAAGTATAACTAAAGGTAAAAAACTTTTTTAGTTTTGGATAGAATGGAGAAGGCTTATGCCGCGTACACACGGGCGGACTGTATGGCGTACTTAGTCCGTCGAAACACATTTCAGCGGACAGTCCGCTCGTGTGTGGGCTTCAGCTGACTTTTTCAGCGTGCAGTCCGGCGTACTAAGAATTTCGGATTTTTTGAAATTCTGTCCGTCGTACTTTGGTTTCAGCAGACAATCCGCTCGTCAGTATGCTAGTTCGACGGACTAAGAATGGCGCATGCCCAGAAAGGATTTACACGGCGGAAGGGTGCTTTGCTGTGTATTGGACTTCCTATTTCTAGTCCCGTCGTACGTGCTGTACACGTCATCGCGCAAGCTTTCATCGGACTGTTTGGGTATCCGTGTGTGGTCAAGTCCGTTCAGTGGAAAGTATGACGGACTGTCCGTCGGATTGTATGACGGACTAAGTACGCCATACAATCCGCTCGTGTGTACGCGGCATTAGAACACCTGTCAGATGTTTATTGCTGTCTGTAAGTGCCGGCTTACACCAGAGCGGCTTCAAAGCTGTGCAACTTTGAAGCCAAGCCGACATCCCTGCGTGACTTCATCACAGTGTGCATACAACTTCTTTAACAGAAGTCAATGCAAGTCGTGATTCAGACGCCCCAAAGTGCACCACTGACTTTGCAGTGCCGTACCAAAATAGAAGTCGCACTGATGTGGCTTTGAAATTGTGCGATTTCAAAGCTGCAGTCAGTATGAACGAGGACTTGGAGAGATTTACACTCTCTATTTGTCATGTTTACAGTTATCAGTAAAAGAAAATCCCATATTTTGGTTCATCACTACAACAGGAATAGAGGGGAAATCTTCCAACAAGGATACTAGTTCTGGTAACAGTCAAGATTTCCCTCACTTTAAAGTAATTTCCCGTCACCTCATGTTTTAGGCCTGGTTCACACCTATGCATTTTTTAGCTTATTTTTAGTTTTTCAGAAACGCACTACAGTCCATTTAATATGGTTTCCTATGGAACATGTTCATATCTGCGTATTTTTTGGAAAAGGCCGGGGCCTTTTTTTTTTTTTTCTGTTTTTTTTTTTTTTCTGTTTTTTTTTTTTTTTTTGTTCCATAGACTTCAATGGATCACAAACGTGTTATTGAAAAACTCAAAATGCACCTGGAGTATGCAAACTGCAACATGAAATATGAACAAAGCACGTCCATCTATAGTGTGTACCCATCTCAGTTAAGAGAGACGTATGGGATTTTGGATTGTTTAAGAATTGTACCTAGCATTGAATCGATGCTGCATCTGTCACCCGCTGCCTCTAACATTGAGATCTGAGCAATCAAACATCACCACTCGGTTCTCACAGCTCCCAAGCAGAGATCTGCATGTGGGCTGATCCCAACTTCATTGTCGCAATCTTGCCCGAGCCTGGACTGGCTCTGTGACGTCAGCCAAACAAGCTTTGTCTGTACTCCTTTTAAAGAACACCAAGTATCATTTCTGTCTGCTGCTTCATTCCTCTATCTGCATAAGTCACTTATGGCACCAGGGGAAAAAAGGAGGTGATGAGAGGGATCTTCAGCTGATTTACCGCCTCAGCACTGTTCTTGTGTGTTATGTAAAGGGTGTGTGTACCTTCCCTCCAATCAGCTCTCGGAGCTCTCCTCAGTGAGCTCTACAGATTGTAACTTCAGCTCTCCATCACCTTTTTTCTAACATCTCAGACAAGCTTTATAAACTATGCACTAATGTAGAAAAAAGGAAGACTGCAAATAAACAGGCACAACTTATAAGAAGGATTTGTTTCATCTCTGTGTATCACCTGAGGCCAGCCACTTCACTGGGTACAGCCTTATTCCAAAACGGAATAAATTCATTTTCCTCAAAATTCTACAAACAATACGCCATAATGACAAGAAAGTTTGTTTAAAATCTTTGCAAATTTATAAAAAAAAAAAAATCACACATACAAGTATTCACAGCCTATGCTCAATACTTTGTTGAAGCACCAATTACAGCCTCAAGTCTTTTTGAGTATGGTGCTACAAGCTTGGCACACCTATTTTTGGGCAATTTCTCCCATTTTTTTCTTTGTAGGACTTCTCAAGCTCCATCAGATTGGGTGGGGAGCATCGGTGGACAGCCATTTTTCAGTCTCCAGAGATGTTGAATCGGGTTCAAGTCTGGACTCTGTCTGGGGGAACTCAAGGACATTTGTCCTTTGTCATCTTGGCTGTGTGCTTAAGGTCGTTGTCCTGTTGGAAGATGAACCTTTGCCCCATTCTGAGGTCCAGAGCGCTCTAGAGCAAGTTTTCATAAAGGGTGTCTCTGTACATTGCTGCATTCATCTTTCCCTCAATCCTGACTAATCTCGCAGTTCCTGCCACTGAAAAACATCCCCATGGCATTATGCTGCCACCACCATGCTTCACTGTAGGGATGGTATTGGCCAGGTGATGAGCGGTGCTTGGTTTCCCCCAGACATGAAACTTGCCATTCAGGCCAAAAAGGTCAATCTTTGTTTCATCAAACCCAGAGAATTTTTTTTTTTTTCTCATGGTCAGAGTCCTTCAGGTGACTTTTGGCAAACTCTAGGCGGGCTGTCGTGCTTTATTCTGAGGAGTGGCTTTCATCTGGCCACTCTACTATACAGGCCTAATTGGTGGAGTGCTGCAGGAATGTTTTTTTCTTCTGGAAGGTTCTCTCTCCACAGAGAAACGCTGGAGGTCTGTCAGAGTGACCATCGGGTTCTTGGTCACCTCCCTGATTAAGTCCCTTCTCCCCCGATCGCTCAGTTTGGCTGGGCAGCCTGCTCTAGGAAGAGTCCTGGTGGTTTCATTTACGGATAATGGAGGCCACTGTGCTCATTGGGACCTTCAATGCCGCAGAAGTTTTTCTGTACCCTTCCCCAGATCTGTGCCTCAATGCATCCTGTCTTGGAGGTCTACAGACAATTCCTTGGACTTCATGGCTTGGTTTATGCTCTGACATGCACTGTTAACTGTGGGACCTTATATAGACAGGTGTGTGCCTTTCCAAATCATGTCCAATCAACTGAATCTCAAAGATGATCAGTGGAAACAGGATGCACCTGAGCTCAAATCATGGCAAAGGCTGTGAATACTTTTATCCTTCAATGGACAGCATGTGTGCAAGGGGCCTTAACCACTTACGGACCGCCCCGCCACCGTTTTACGGTGGCTGTTTGAAGGAGGATATCGTTATGACAGCAGCTAGCTGCCATAACCCCGGTATCCCCTTCTTCAGCAGGTGGTCCGCTACAAGATAAAGTGGTCTCTGTGGCGGATTCGCCACAAGATCACTTTTATTAGTGGTGGGAGAGGGCCCCCCCTCCGCGATCCAGTGCCCTCTGCCGCTTACCGGTGCTGTCGGCAGAGGTGATCTCATGTTGTCTCCTACTTGGTATGGAGACCAGTGAGGGGAAGATGGCCCCCACCCATCTCCATACAATTGCTGGGCAGAAGCGACGTCAAAACATCACTTCTGCCCACAGATCTTAAAGGCCAATTTTTTTTAATGATTTTTTTTTAATTAATTTTTTTTATTTTTTTTTATTGCATTTTAGTCTAAATATGAGATCTGGGACCCCAGATTTCATATTTAAGAGGACCTGTCATGCTTTTTTCTTTTACAAGGGATGTTTACATTCCTTGTAATAGGAATAAACGTGATTTTTATTTTTTTTTAAACAGTGTAAAAGTATATAATAATAAAAAAAAATGTAACCGCGTCCCGTCCCGCCGAGCTCGCGCACAGAAGCGAACGCATACATGAGTAGTGCCCGCATATGAAAACAGTGTTCAAACCACACGTGAGGTATCGCCACGATAGACCTCCTCTGCAACGCAAAACATGCAACCTGTAGAATTTTTTAAACGTCGCCTATGGAGATTTTTAAGGGTAAAAGTTTGTCGCTATTCCACGAGCGGGCGCAATTTTGAAACGTAACATGTTGGGTATCAGTTTATTTGGCGTAACGTTTTCTTTCATAATATAAAAAAAAATTGGGCTAATTTTACTGCTGTCCTGTTTTTTGTTTTTTTTATTAAAAAAAGTGATTTTTTTTTTTTCCCAAAAAAGTGTGCTTGTAAGACCGCTGCGCAAATACGGTGTGAAAAAAAGTATTGCAACGACCACCATTTTATTCTCTAGGGTGTTAGAAAAAAATATATATCATGTTTGGGGGTTCTAAGTAATTTTATACCAAAAAAAAAAACAGTTTTAAACATGTAAACATCAAAATCTCAAAACGAGGCTGGTTCTTAAGTGGTTAAGTTACAAAAATTTCAAACAAACTTCTTTCACGTTATCATTTATGGGTATTGTTTGTCGAATTTTGAGGCAAATAATGAATTTGGGCCATTTTGGAATAAGGTTGTAACTTAAAATGTGGAAAAAGTGAAGCGGTGTGAATACTTTCTGGACTCACAGTATGTAAGGGTTTACAGCCACCATATCTATGGACAGTATGTGAAAGGAAATCTCTTTAAGGGCCAGTTCACACTGCTGCGATGTCTGAGATTGGATGTGATTCGTACCGTACCGCACTGCAGTGCAAGTCACATGCGATCTCTGTGCAATTTGATTTCAGCCATACAGATAGTATGACTGAATTCGCATTGCATTCAGACAGTCTTGCACAGGACCCTTTTGCACATATCAGTACTCAAAGGAAACAGATGTTGATGTAGGACATGCACCTCACCAAGAGAGCCCAGTTATGCCCGCTCTTTTTGCCTAGCTGCTCAATTCATAGAATCTGTGGGTGTGCCCGTCTTTTTGACCACAGGTCTCCCTGCGCCCATGTTTTTGTTTGTTTTGTTTTGTTTTTTTTAAAAGGCGCATTCACTTTTTTGTGTGTCAGTAGCCCATTCAAATGGATGGGCTGCCGTGCCTGAACAAACGTGGGAAGCATGGCCTACACTAGTGTGAACCTAGCCTAACAGAAGGTCATCAGCACAAGGGACACATCCTACTGACTGTAAGGTATGTCCCTTTTGCTGATTTTTCTTTTTTTATTTTGGTTGCACTAATGCCCCGTACACATGATCGGACATTCCAACAACAAAATACATAGATTTTTTTTCCGACAGATGTTGGCTCAAACTTGTCTTGCATACACACAGTCACACAAAGTTGGTCAGAAATTGCGAACGTCAAGAACGCGTTGACGTACAACACTTACAACGAGCCAAGAAAAATTAAGTTCAATAGCCAGTGTGGCTCTTCTGCTTGATTCCAAGCAATGCGTGGAACTTTGTGCGTCTGAATTGTTTACACGCTATCTGAATTTCCGACAACGGATTTTGTTGTTGGAAAATTTGAGATCCAGATCTCAAATTTTGTGTGACGGAAATTCCGATGAAAAATGTCCGATGGAGCCTACACAAGGTCAGAATTTCTGACAAAAGGCTCCCATCGAACATTTTCCATTGGAAAATCTGACCGTGTGTACGGGGCATTAGACTTTAACCATCCAATACTGGCATGGCTCTGATCTAGAATATATAAAATACTTTATACCTGTCACAGTAAGTTGACTGCTAAAACAGGTGCTCGTTTACAGACAGATGTTTGCATACTTTGGTGGATGCTGACAATACTTCATACTCTGGCTATAAGTAAACTGAGACTGTGATTTCATTTTATCATGGGTTATAACATGCACTACATTTATTTTATTCATTAAAATCCAGTGGAACATTCAAAATGCCTTACACATCCACGTCTCATCTGTCCTATAGCACTGATCATTTAGCCCCCGTTCACACCGGTGTGGCTTTGAAATCGTACTACTTTCAAAGCTGCACATCAGTGCGATTTGCACTGCTGATTTCATTGCAACTTCGTTTAACAGAAGTCTAGGCAAGTCGCAATTAAATTGGTAAAAAGTAGTGCAGGAACCTTTTTCATAATCACGGCAACAGGAGTCGTGGCATCATAAACAGTTCCATTGCTGCAATGGGATGCGATCTGGAACTGTCGATGTGAACGGGGGCTAAGGACCCCTCACAATTTGTATTGCGTTAATGCACTTAGGAAGACAAAACATCTTACCATGTGTTAAGGCAGCTTGTTGGTTTTGAATGAAAATGCTAATTTTATCACATCGGTGTGACAATGGCCTCTTGCTAAAGGAAACAAGAATCTGTAATGGAAATTTCATTTGAAAGTGGGACACGTTTAGACCCCTTTCACACCGCAGAGCCTATAGCGTTAGCAGTAAAACGGCGCTATTTTTAGCAGCGTTTTATCGTCGGATTTGCAGGGCATTTCGGCCATTAGCGGGGTGCTTTTACCCCCACTAGCAGCCGAGAAAGGGTTAAATTGCCTGCAATAGCGGCGTTTTGCCAGCGGTAATACAGCGCTGCCCCACTGATTTCAATGGGGAGCAGCGGCGGAGGAGCGGTAAACACACCGCTCCAAAGAAGCTGTTGGCAGGACTTTTCCTGACGTCCTGCCAGCGCACCGATCTGGTGTGAAAGCCCTCGGGGCTTTCACACTGGAGACAAATTAGCAGCAGTTTGAGGGCGGATTGCAGGCGCGATTTCTAACGCTATAGTGCCTGCAAAACACCCTCGGGTGAAAGGGGTCTTACTTGATCAGGTTTTTAGTAATCCATCCTCATCACCACCAGGTCTCATCCCTTGAGCCACCATTTGGATTCAGACTTAAAGGGCAGGTTTGAGCATGACTGATGGATGTATAAAATAGGAAGTCCAGTTCCAAGTTCACCCTAATACTTAATTTCCCCCCTGCAATCAATAATTGTGTCTCTAAATGAAAACATTCCAGGTTTTATACCTTTATTTTCCAGAATCCAGTGCCGTCACATGACTTTGAATCTACTTCCTTCTGAGACTAAAATCAGCCAGTGGGTGTGGTTACTGAAAGCCAGTGACATCACTTCCTGGGGGGGTACTGTTTCTGTGTAGCCAGTAGGCGTATACTGGATGGGAGGAGCTAATCATGGGTTCCTGCCCAGTGTTCTCTCATTGTACATCCTAATTCATGAGAAAATGAAGAAATAAAAAGCTCTGTCCACACAGGACATGGATGGGGAGGGGGAGGTGCACATATAAAGTATTGCTGGGCACATGGGGGAACTGTCAGTGTAGCTGAAAGTGCTCTGGGGTCTCTGCTCACAGTCTACAATAATCATAGTACAGGCAACCACACTAAGACTCTGTTTCCACTAGTATTACTTGTCATACCACTTTGGTCATATAAAGCCACATGACAAATCGCAGCCCATTGATTTCAATGGCACCCGTTCCCATCTATGCAACTTTGAAAATCACCAAGTTTGAAAAGGTGCAATGATTTGATGAGACTTTGATCCAGAGAGTGTAAAGTTGGATCAAAGCTGCACTCAAAGTTGCATCAAAATCACACTCTAAATCGTGCAACTTTGTGGTTGCAATAGTGGAAACGTAGAGTAAGGCTCTGTTTACACTAGTATGACTTGTCATGCGACTTTGGACACATAAAGTCGCATGACAAGTCCCAGCCCATTGATTTCAATGGCACCCATTCCCATCTATGTGACTTTGAAAATCAGCAACTTTGAAAAGGTACCTGCAATGCCTTGATTCAACTTTGATCCAGAGAATGTAAAGTTGGATCAAAGCTGCACTCAAACTTGCACCAAAGTCACACTCCAAAGTCGAACTCTAGCCTTAGGCTACATTCCCACTAGTGCGACTCCAAAGCTGTGTGATTTAGAGTGCGACTTTGAGTGCAGTTTTGATCCAACTTTACACTTAACTCTTGATCAAAGTCACATCAAAAGTTGCATCAAAGTAGTGCAGGCACCTTTTCAAAGTCGCATAGATGGGAATGTTTGCCATTGAAATCAATGGGCTGTGACTTGTCATGCGAATTTTTGTCCAAGGTCGCATGACAAGTCACACTAGTGGAAACGGAGCTTTAAACTCATTACTCACATGTAGCTCCCTCAGCTGGGCATGTGCCACATAGTGCTCATCACAGTGCTACACGATGCACACAGAGTACTACACCATGCACACAGTGCACTCACAGTACCATGCAGAAACAAACATGCATTTGCATACTGTAGAAAATCTGCAGTATGTTGCATTGTAATCTATCTTACACCATGCACATAGTGCCACTATGCACATAATGCCATCACAGTGCCACACCATGCACACGGTGCCCATCACAGCATCACAGTGCCACACTATGCACACAGTGCCATCACAGTGCTACACCATGCACACAGTGCACTCACAGTACCATGCAGAAACAACCACGTGGTTGTACACTGTAGAAAATCTACAATATGTTGCATTGTAATCTATTTTACCGTTTCTAACAAAAAATAAATAAAAAATACTTCCAAAGCCTGCCCCCCTCTCCTTTCTCAGGAGAAACTGCTATCCAAAACAAGGCTATGAAGACAGGAGATCTGAGAAGGAGAGATGGGGGTGGGGCTGGGCAGGTCTAGGCATGTCTGTCTAAAAGGGAGAGGAGGGATGGGGCTGGGCGTGTAGAAGAGGACAATGTTTTCAGGAAGTGAGCGGCCCCCATGCAGAATTCAGAAATAAGGAAGTAAAGTTGAGATATCACATTTTTGACGTGGCAAATTATGAAATTTCTTCATGCAGCGCACATTCTCTTCTTCTTTATAATGGGATAATAATGAAGCTGCTCAGCTGGTGATATTGACAGAGTTCTGCCAAACATTTTTCATTTTTTTTATTTTTTCTAGTGATGTCCAGAATAATCTTTTTTTCTTTTTTGGGTCAAGTTACCACAACACCATCATTATCTCGTAGTTTTTAAGCTCAAAGATACAACTGATGTTGGTGTCCCTTGTTAATTTAATATTGTATTTTTGAAATGTACCTGCCTACTCACAAACAATCTGTCCTTTTTTAAGTAAAACATAGCCAAGTATTTTTCAAACTAAATATTTTTTATTTACTAGGAAGCACAAGGTCAATATAAAAATAGAGGAAGGCAACGATGGAGAAACAGTTGGAATTGGTGAAGCGTTTGTACCCCAGGGCAGACATCAATTATGTGAATTGCAAAATTGGTAACCTGAGGAATCTATTTAATAGGGAGCACAATACGGTCTTGGACTCCAAGAAATCGGGAGCAGCAGCAGATGACATGTATGTCCCCAGGTTGTGGTCTTCTAACAGCCTGCATTGTTTGCCAGACCGAACCCAGGCCATCGCTTTCAACGCTTCCTTCCACACAAATAAACTAACCACTTCAGCCCCGGAAGAATTTACCCCCTTCCTGATCAGAGCACTTTTTGCGATTCGGCACTACATCGCTTTAACTGACAATTGTGGTGTCGTGTGACGTGGCTCCCAAACAAAATTGGCGTCCTTTTTTTTCCACAAATAGAGCTTTCTTTTGATTGTATTTCATCACCCCTGCGGTTTTTGTTTTTTGCGCTATCAACAAAAAAATAGCAACAATTTTGAAAAAAAAACACATGATTTCTTACTTTTTTTCTATAAGTATCCCCAAAAAATATTTAACATTTTTTTTTTCCCTCAGTTTAGCCCGATACGTATTCTTCTACATGTTTTTGGTAAAAAAAAAAAACGCAATACGCGTGTATTGATTGGTTTGTGCAAAAGTTATAGTGTCTACAAAATAGGGGATCGTTTTATGGCATTTTTTATAAATTTTTTTTTTACTAGTAATGGCGGCTATCAGCGATTTTTATCATGACTGCGACATTATGGCAGACACATTGGACATTTTTGACACATTTTTGGGACCATTGTCATTAATACAGCGATCGATGCAAAAAAATTGCATTGGTGGTGCTGTAGGGGTTAAGTGTGTCCTAGGGAGTGATTCTAACTGTGGGGGGGAGGGGCTGTGTGTGACATGTCACTGGTCAGCGCTCAAATACAGGGAGAGCTGATCAGTGACAGTGTCACTAGGCAGAATGGGGAGATGCTTGTTTAGATTAGCATCTCCCTGTTCCTCACAGTGAGACGATCGCAGATTCAGGAAAAAAATCTGGGGCTGTGAATTTATCCACCATTTTGCATGAAAGACACAACACAAGACAAACCCTAATGTCAGGCTAAATGCATAAATAATCTGCTCTCAATATAGGCCTCAATCTCTAAGTAGTATAGGCCACTAACCACTGATGCCCCAATTTACAATTGTACCTTCGTTTTATCTTTCCTTTTGGCGACGTCGACCGTTCGTCCTCCACTCCCAGATCGTTCCTACGGCTGTTACATTGACTGTGTTTTATGGCTTTATATACACTGTGCATGCGTGAAACTCCGCCCCTGTTCTTCTTTCTTATGTATTCCCCACCTCTTCTCTTTCGGGGCAGTGGAAGAGCAAATGGTGGCAAGACTGCAGGTGTGTGGTGAGAGCAGCAATGAGGAAAACCCAGAGCAAGCCACTTCCAGATTGAGGAGGAGATATAAGGCTACAAATATGTAGTTTGAAGAAATGGTGGACATCTTAGTGAGGACAGATTATGATGGGAATCGCGGACCTTATAGAAACCCTGAGAAGCAAAATGATACCCCAGCTCCACTGCCAATATGATGATCTATGAACTGTGGACCGGTGCTCTAGCCAGGACGTCAGGCCCCAAAATGCAGTACTTGAATCAGAAAAGGGCCTAGCGACTTGGATGCTCTTGAATAAAAGTACTTTATTTGGTTACATGGGTACACATGTACCCATGTAACCAAATAAAGGACTTTAATTCAAGAGCATCCGAGTCACCAGCCCTTTTCTGATTCAGTTACAGAAACCCTAATGTGAGAAAGGCCAAGATCATGACTAAAGTTGTGAGAAGTCTGCACAGGAATTTTGGGGTACGACGATCCAAGGATCAGTTGAGAAAACGCTGGTCAGACCTCAATTTGAGAGAGGAAGATCAGTATAGAAAGATCAGGAAAGTGCTGCGAAAAAGTATGTATTTGTCCTGTGTTCCTATTATTATTACTTTCGTGCTGGTCCATGTTCTTTTCTTTACTGTTCTACATTTAAAATGCCAAGTTTTATTTCCAGGGACACAGGAATCGTTCGTGAGACATTAAACATCGTTTAATCGACCACCAATACTTTGTTTTTGTGAGATGCAGATTGTTATGACAACATGCATTTGTTATGGCCAACTTTTATTAAAATAAGTTCATTAGATTGTTGTCTAGATGTGTTTGTAACTATAATGAAATGTCAACTTTATTCAGTGTCAGTAGAGGACACTCAGCAGCTGTTTGCGCATCTGGACGCAGGAGCACTATAACACCCTTGTTATGGTGTCCCACGCAGGTACTCCAGTGGATACTAGGGGTATCTCCATCTGTGAAATGTGCACAAAACAGGAAAGTATTCCTGCTTTGGAAAGGGAAACAAATCATGTATTCCGCTTGGAACTGCCAAAACAGACAATTGGAAGACACTTCCAAACAATGTTTTCATATTGGTACTATTGCTTACTATTTCTAGCCTAAAATATCTGTCTGCTAAGCAGGGATGGGCTTTATCTTTGAGTCGAACATGAGTTAGACTCGAACATTAGCTGTTCGCCAGTTTGCTGAACAGCGAACAATTTTGGGTGTTCGTGGCAAATTCGAAAGCCGTAGAACGCCCTTTAAAAGTTTATAGGAGAAATCAAAAGTGCTAATTTTAAAGGCTTATATGCATGGTATTGTCATAAAAAGTGTTTGAGGACCCGGGTCCTGCCCCAGGGGACATGAATCAATGCAAAAAAAAAAGTTTTAAAAACTGCAGTTTTTTCAGGAGCAGTGATTTTAATAATGCTTAAAGTGCTTGTAAACCCTTACAAACCACTTTGACCTACAGGTAAGCCTAGATTAAGGCTTACCTGTAGGTCCAAAAAAGACAGGCACCGCTGTCCACTATTGCCGTTAGCAGCATGCCGCTGCTAATGGCGATATGCTGTTAGTGGCGGCTCAGACGCACATGCATGGGAGTGACGTCATCGCTACCCTGGCGCTGTGAGTGGCCGAAGCAGCGCTACCGGGAAGAAGGTGGACGCTCCATGCTACAGGGGACAGTGGTGACATTGCTGGCTCCTGTGTCAGGTAAGTGACACATAATGGGTTATTATGCGATGCATAGTAGCCCATTATGCTTTACCTTTGCAGGGAGACAAGAGTAAGCCCTTCAGGGTTTACTTCCTCTTTAAAGTGAAACAATAAAAGTGTAATATTCCTTTAAATTTCGTACCTGGGGGTGTCTATAGTATGCCTGTAAAGGGGCGCATGTTTCCCACGTTGAGAACAGTTTGACAGCAAAATTACATTTCTAAAGGAAAAAAAAGTAATTTAACCACCTCAATACAGTGCAGTTACACCCCCTTCCTGACCAGACCAATTTTCAGCTTTCAGTGCTCTCACAGTTTGAATGACAATTACTCAGTCATCCAACACTGTATCCATATGAAACTTGCGTCCTTTTTTCCACACAAATAGAGCTTTATTTTAGTGGTATTTAACCACTTGACCACTGGGCACTTAAACACCCTTAATAACCAGACCAATTTTCAGCTTTCGGTGCTCTCGCATTTTGAATGACAATTACTCAGTCATGCAACACTGGACCTATATGAAATTTTTGTCCTTTTTTTCACACAAATAGAGCTTTCTTTTGATGGTATTTAATCACCGCTGGGTTTTTTATTTTTTGTGCTATAAAAGAAAAAATACCGAAAATTCTGTAAAAAAATGAATTTTTCTTTGTTTCTGTTTAGCAGATTAGTAATTGTTTCTTCATAAATTTTGGCCACAATTTATACCACTACATATCTTTGGTAAAAATAAGTACAAATTGGTGGATATTATTTGGTCTTTGTGAAAGTTATAGAGTCCACAAGCTATGGTGCCAATATCTGAAAATTGATCACACCTGAAGTACTGACGGCCTATTTCCATTCTTGAGACCCTAACATGCCAGAAAAGTACAAATACCCCCCAAATGACCCCTTTTTGGAAAGAAGACATTCCAAGGTATTTAGTAAGAGGCATGATGAGTTTTTTGAAGTTGTCATTTTTTCCCACAATTCTTTGCAAAATCAAGATTTTTTTAACTTTTTTTTTTTTCACAAAATTGTCATATTATCAGGTTATTTCTCACACACAGCATATGCATACCACAAATTACACCCTAAAACACATTCTGCTATTACTCCCGAGTACGGCGATACCACATGTGTGAGACTTTTACACAGTGTGGCCATATACAGAGGCCTAACATGCAGGGAGCGCCATCAGGTGTTCTGGAGCACCCAGGACAATTCTGACATTTCTCTCCTACATGTAAAAATCATCATTTATTTGCTAGAAAATTACATAGAACTCCAAAACATTATATATGTTTTTTTAGCAAACACCCTGGAGAATACAATGGTGGTCTTTGCAACTTTTTATCTCGCACGGTATTTGCGCAGTAATTTTTCGAATGCTTTTTTTTAGAAAAAAAACTGTTTTGTGCCCAAGTTAGCCCAATTTTTGCATAATGTGAAAGATGAAGTTACGCTGAGTAAATAGATACCTAATATGTCACTCTTCAAAATTGCACACGCTCGTGGAATGGCGCCAAACGTCGCTACTTAAAAATCCCCATAGGCGACGATTTAATTTTTTTTTACTGGTTATATGTTTTGAGTTACAGAGGAGGTCTAGGGCTAGAATTATTGCTCTCGCTCTAACGTTCGCAGTGATACCTCACATGTGTGGTTTGAACACCGTTTTCATATGTGGGCGGGACTTACGTATGCGTTCGCTTCTGCATGCGAGCACATGGGGACAGGGGCGCTTTAAAAAAAACATTTTTTTTTATTGTTCATTTTACTTTATTTATTTTAGTTTGACATTTTTTTCCCCAAAAATAATTTTTTTGATCACTTTTTTTCCTATTACAAGGAATGTAAACATCCCTTGTAATAGGAATATGGCATGACAGGTCCTCTTTACAGTGAGATGTGGGGTCAATAAGACCCCACATCTCACCTCTAAGCTGGGAAGCCTGAAAAAAAAAAAGATTCTGGCTTTGATCGTATTAGCGATTCGGTAGAAGCACCGGAGGGCGGCGGGAGGGGGGGGGGATGTCTATGGCTGGGTATTGCAGGGTATCACCGACTATGGCTGGTTATCTCAGAGTATGGCTGGGTATCTCAGAGTATGGCATTGCAGAGCATTGCAGGGTATTGGCGGGTGTTGCAGAGCATTGCAGAGTGTTGCAGGGTATTGGCAGGTGTTGCAGAGCATTGCAGAGTGTTGCAGGGTATTGGCGGGTGTTGCAGAGCATTGCAGAGTGTTGCAGAGTGTTGCAGGGTGTTGCAGAGTGTTGCAGAGTGTTGCAGAGTATTGCGGAGTGTTGCAGGGTATTGCAGAGTGTTGCAGGGTATTGCAGAGTGTTGCAGAGTGTTGCAGGGTATTGCAGAGTGTTGCGGAGTGTTGCGGAGTGTTGCAGAGTGTTGCAGGGTATTGCAGAGTGTTGCAGAGTGTTGCAGGGTATTGCAGAGTGTTGCAGGGTATTGCAGAGTATTGCAGAGTATTGCAGGGTATTGCAGAGTGTTGCAAGGTGTTGCGGAGTGTTGCAGGGCATTGCGGAGTGTTGCAGGGCATTGCGGAGTGTTGCAGGTCATTGCAGAGTGTTGCAGGGTATTGCAGGGTATTGCAGAGTGTTGCAGAGTGTTGCAGAGTGTTGCAGAGTATTGCAGGGTATTACAGAGTGTTGCAGGGCATTGCAGAGTGTTGCAGGGCATTGCAGAGTGTTGCAGGGCATTGCAGAGTGTTGCAGGGTATTGCAGGGTATTGCAGAGTGTTGGCAGGGAATTGAGGGGTTAATTTTCGGTGAGCAGCGATGTGGGCACTGCAGATGCAGCCCACATCGCTGCTGACACCGATCTCTTCCCCCTCCGCTGTACCGACCGGTACAGAGAGGGGGAGGGAGGAACCGGCGTCATAACATGACGCCGGTTTGTTTACAAGTGATCACTCCGTCATTTGACGGAGCGATCACGTGGTAAACGGCCGCGATGAGCGGCCGTTTACCGTGATTCGTGATGCGCCGGGTCCACTGGACCCAGCGGTCACGGATGCTCTCGTGTGCGCGCCCCAGGGGGCGCGCGAGAGCAGAATTCTGGGAGGCCGTTAATTAACGGCCTCTCAGAGTTAAACAACCGCCCTGAAGCCGTTAATCGGCAATGGGCGGTTGTTAAGTGGTTAATCACTAGTGGGTTTTTTATTTTTTGTGCTATAAATAAAATAAAACGTACATTTTGTGAAAAAATGCCTTTTTCTTTGTTTCTGTCATAAATTTTTGCAAATTAGTAATTTTTCTTCATACATTTTGGCCAAAATTTATACTGCTACCTATCTTTGGTAAAAATAACCCACATTAGTATATATTATTTGGTCTTTGTGAAAGTTATAGAGTCTACAAACTATGGTGCCAATCACTGAAAATATATCACATCTGATCAGGCCTTCAGTACATCAGGTGTACCTCATTTCTTGAGACACTAACAAGTCCGGAAAGTACAAATACCCCCCAAATGACCCCTTTTTACAAAGTAGACATTCCAAGGTATTAAGTAAGTAGCATGGTGAGTTTTTTTAAGTTGTCATTTTTTCCCACAATTCTTTGCAAAATGAAGATTTTTTTTTATTATTATTATTTTTTACAAAATTGTCATATTATCAGGTTATTTCTCACACACAGCATATGCATACAACAAATTACACCCCAAAATACATTCTGCTACTTTTCCCGAGTACGGCGATACTACAAGTGTGAGACTTTTACACAGCCTGGCCACATACAGAGCACCAACATTGATGTAGTACCTTCAGACGTTCTACGAGCAAAAATGACGCATCTCATTTCTCAACCACCTATTACACTTTTGAAGGCCCTGGAGTACCAGGAGAATGGAATTGCCCATAAAATTACCCCATTTTGGAAAGTAAACACCCCAACGTATAATCTGTGAGGCATAATGAGTCTTTTGAATGGTTAATTTTTTTCCAGAAGTTTTTGGAATATGTGGAAAAAATTAAAACGCATTTTTTTATACAAAATTGTCAATTTATAAGATATTTCTAACACATAGCATGTATATAGCAAAAATTACACCCCAAAATACATTCTGCTACTCTTCCCGAGCATGGCGATACCACATGTGTGAGACTTTTACACAGCCTGGTCACATACAGAGCACCAACATTGATGTAGTACCTTCAGACGTTCTACGAGCAAAAATGACGCATCTCATTTCTCAACCACCTATTACATTTTTGAAGGCCCTGGAGTACCAGGACAATGGAATTTCCCATAAAATGACCCCATTTTGGAAAGCAAACACCCCAACGTATAATCTGTGAGGCATAATGAGTCTTTTGAATGGTTAATTTTTTTCCAGAAGTTTTTGGAATATGCAGAAAAAATTAAAACGCATTTTTTTTTTTTACACAAAATTGTCAATTTATAAGATATTTCTAACACATAGCATGTATATAGCAAAAATTACACCCCAAAATACATTCTGCTACTCTTCCTGAGTATGGCGATACCACATGTGTAGGACTTTTACACAGCCTGGCCACATAGAGAGGCCGAACATTGAAGTAGTACGTTCAGGCGTTCTAGGAGCATAAATGACACATCTCATTTCATTCCTACCTATCACACTTTTGAAGGTCCTGGACCACCAGGACAGTGCAATTACCCACAAAATGACCCCATTTTGGAAAGCAAATACCCCAACATATATTCTATGAGACATGGGCTGCAAATAGGTACTCGGGTATTCTGATGGGCTGGAGATAGGTACTCTGGTACTCTGATGGCCTGGTGACAGGTACTCGGGTACTCTGATGGCCTGGTGACAGGTACTCGGGTACTCTGATGGCCTGGTGACAGGTACTCGGGTACTCACATGGACTGAAACAGGTACTCGGGTACTCAGATGGGCTGTGAGAGGTACTCGGGTACTCAGATGGGCTGTGACAGGTACTCGGGTACTCGGATGGGCTGTGACAGGTACTCGGGTACTCTGATGGACCGTGACAGATACTTGGGTACCCTGATGGACTGTGACAGGTACTCGGTACTCTAATGGACTGTGACAGGTACTCGGGTACCCTGATGAACCATGACAGGTACTCGGGTACCCTAATGGACCGTGACAGGTACTCGGGTACCCTGATGGACCGTGACAGGTACTCGGGTACCCTGATGGACCGTGACAGGTACTCGGGTACTCTGATGTGCCGTGACAGGTACTCGGGTACTCTGATGTGCCGGAACAGGTACTTGGGTACTCTGATGAACTGTGACAGGTACTCGGGTACTCTGACGGGCTGTGACAGGTACTCTGATGGACTGTGATTGACAGGTACTATGAGGGGTGGTGACAGGTCCTCTTTATTGGGGGGGGCAATCAGTATGATTGGTGTACACTGTAGGCGGTAACGAGATGTTACCGCAATCTCCTCCTCACACACGATCGGTGTTTAGTGATCGGCTGTGAAAGGATCACAGCCGATCACGTGGGTAAACAGCCGGCCAATGGCTGTTTACCAGCGTCGGTGACGAGCAGTGTTCCCGGGGAACATGCCGCCACCGACATGCACGCGCAGCGCGCTCACGATCGCTCGCATGCGCCGTGCACAGTCGGGGTGTGACCATCTGTGATCGGCCGTGACTTCATCACGGCCGATCACATGGTAAACAGCCATAACCAATGGCTGTTCACCCCCTTCGGTGGCGAGCGGTGTCTCCGTGACACGCCGCCACCGAAGAAACAGGGATGCGCGCGCGCGATCACAATAGGTGCGCCGCCTGGCCGTCATTTGACAGCCAGCGGTCAGCATCTAGTTAAACTACTTGCAGCTATAATGAATTGTCGGTCCAACAATACATATAAAAGTTCATTGATAAAAACGGCATGGAATTTCCCCACAGGGGAACCCCGAACCAAAATTTAAAAAAAAATGCATGGGGTCCCCCTAAATTCCATACCAGATCCTTCAGGTCTGGTATGGATTTTAAGGGGAACCCCGCACCAAAATGTAAAAAATGGTGTGGAGTCCCCCCAAAAATCCATACCAGACCCTTAACCAAGCATGCAACTTGGCAGGCCGCAGGAAAAGAGGGGGGGATGAGAGAGCGCCCCCCTCCTGAACCATACCAGGCCATATGCCCTCAACATTGGGAGGGTGCTTTGGGGTAGCAGCCCCCCAAAAGGACCTTGTCCCCATGTTGATGGTCACCACCCGGTGACCCCACCCCCTCTGACGCACGGGGACTTCCATATTGCTTTCCCTGTGTTGTCAGAGGTGGGCGGGGTCACCCATTTATGTAAACGGGGTGACTCCGCCCCTCTAACATCACAGGGAAAGCCATAGGGAAGTCCCCATGCATCAGAGGAGGGCGGGGTCACTGGGTGGCCCCGCCCTCCGTTATATAAAAAGTGTCAGAAGAACAGAAGCGTCACATGGTGGAAGACTCCCACTGAGGCGGATTGTGTGAACGGAGCGGAGAAGAAGCCGAGGGCAAAATGCGGGATGAGAAGAGCACAGGAAGAAGAAGATGGAGGAAGAAGAAGAACACCAAAGGAAGACCAGAAGAAAGAAGATGGAAGAAGAAGTGGAAAGAAGAAGAAATTAATAAAGGATTTGTCAAAAACCACTCTTGTGTTTTTTAACCCTTTTGACACTTTTTTTGTGAAATGGTAGGGGGTACAAATTCACACAGGGAGTGGGATCTGGGGGTCCTCTTGTTAAAGGGGGCTTCCAGATTCCAATAAACCCCCCTGCCCGCAGACTCCTACAACCACCGGGCAAGGGTTGTGGGGATGAGGCCCTTCTCCCCATCAACATGGGGACAAGGTGCTTTGGGGGGCGCCGCTACTCCAAAGCACCCTGTCAATGTTGAGGGCATGTGGCCTGGTACGGTTCAGGAGGGGGGGTGCTCTCTCATCCCCCCTCTTTTCCTGCCGCCTGCCCGGTTGCATGCTCGGATATGGGTCTGGTATGGACTTTTGGGGGGACCCCACGCCATTTTTTTTTCAATTTTGGTTCGGGGTTCCCCTGTGGGGAAATTCCATGCCGTTTTTATCAATGAACTTTTTTGTGTATTGTCGGACCGACAATTCATTATAGCCGCTAGTAGTTTTAAATTACTTTTTTTCCTTTAGAAATTAAATTTTGCTGTCAGACTGTTATAAACACGGGAAACATGCGCCTCTTTACATGCATACTATAGACACCCCCCAGGTACAAAATTTAAAGGAATATTAAACTTTTATTGTTTCACTTTAAGCATTATTAAAATCACTGCTCCCGAAAAAACTGCCATTTTTAAAACTTTTTTTTGCATTGATACATGTTCCCTGGGGCAGGACCCAGGTCCCCAAACACTTTTTATGACAATACCATGCATATAAGCCTTTAAAATTAGCACTTTTGATTATTGATGTTCGTGTCGCATTACTTACCAGACACCCTGAAGAAGATGATGCTGATGTGCAGGAAGTACTATGTGAAGTTCTCAAAACTGTGTCGACCACAGGTGTGTGTCTGAGACCCCAGCTTCAAGTAATAGATGGATGCCTGCATATTTCTAATACATGTTATTTTTTTTGTATTTTTTTAAGGTGATGTGGATGTTGCGGAAGACCAAAATCACTTCAACAGTGCAAGTGCACAAATACTTATCAGTTAGCTCTTGGTTTACAATAAGGAATTGGAGAAAATTAAAGCAAACATCCATGATCTCCATGATCTCTAAAACAACATCAACATCATCGATATTTTAGCGAAAATTTTAAAAACAAACATGTTTTATTTTTGTTGTTATGTTGTACATGTGTTTGTACAGTTTTAAATTGATTACATTTGTGTGGCTTCATGCCCAGATGTCTATTGAAGTGGCACCTAAAATTGGAAAAAGTAGTGCAGGAACTACTTTTGCAAATTGTTGTGGCAGCACTAAAGTGTTGCACTGATTGGAACAGTTCCATTTCTTCAAATAGGCTGCAATTTGTTCAATAAAATCGCATGACAAATCGCTCCAATGTGAATATAGGCTTTATAATGTCTGAGGTCAGTGTTTAGCCACTCCACTTATCTAGGTGCCCCATCAGGTCCTGTTTTTTTTATTTTCTGCAGGCTAAAAATGACTGTGTGAATTACTAATCTCAAAAAAGGACATCACATGTGCCAAAAACAAATGATATAGAAAACATGACCTAGACATGCATCTGGAGAAGGAGAGCTGCCCTAAGTAATGTTTTAATTGTAATCTTTATGTGTTTTTAAGAATCGCAAAGCCAAAAATTTAAGATGCACACAAATTGGGCTACAAAATTCGGAATTCCCTCATGATCCCATGCCTAAAATGTGTGTCTTTCAATACATCTAGCTTGCTAAAGCCCCAAAAAACACAGTGTGTCAGCATGTGCTATCTCCCATCATGGGATTTCAATGTAGGCATTTTGGGGGTGCAACCCCTTCCTCAAAACTAAAGTAGGTGAGAGGAAGGGGTTGCACCCCTGAAACATGTCCATTGATCCTTCATGATGGGAGCTAGCATATGTTGACACACTGGGGGTTATTTCAGAAAGGCCAATCTACTATGCACTACAAGGGCACTGCAAGTGCACTTGAAAGTGCACTTGTAGTGCAAACTGGATTGACCTTTCATAAGTGGATGTGTTTCGGGGCTGCAACCCCTTCCTCTCACTTACTTTCGTTTTGAGGAAGGGGGTTGCACCCCCAAAAAACGTACATTGATATCCCGTGATGGGAGATAGCACACACTGTGTTTTGGGGCTTGAAGAAATAACATGTTTGTACCTACACACATTTTAGGCAGGGGAAAATAAGGGACATTTAACAGTTATGCCTCTACGTGTACGTGGCTTCAAATTTTGGCTTTTAGAGGGGTGAGATCACCCCATCTGAGGAAGGCAACATCAACATAGTTTTGGGATACTAATGTCTCATATGGCCTTCACTTTAGCAAAGTCAAACTTTGTAAGTTCCTGAGTTGGGGATGTGTAGCTTGTTTTTAAACATGCCTGTTTAGCCACAAAAAAGGCAAAATAATGGCAAACATACATGTTATACGCCAAGATTTTGGTTTGTTTAAAAACCTTTTAAAACGCACATATGGGCTTGAAACGACTACATATCACCATAAAATTGCTGCGTATGCGGACAACCTATTATATTACATTTCAGACCCACATACTTCTCTCCCAGTTCTAGTAGCAGCAATACGCCAATATGGAGCGTTATCAGATTTTAAAATTAACTTGCAAAAGTCAGAAGCACTGAACATTTCTCTCACTCCTGGCGCACAGGCTTCCCTCAGTCGCAATTTTCCCTTTCAGTGGACCCCTCAGGCTATCCAATATCTGGGCACTAAGATCCCCTCGCATTTATATCTACCAACTTAATTTCAAGCCACTCCTGAGCATTTCCGCCTCAGGCCTGGATAGGTGGAGGATCCCAGTGGTTTCAAGGTTTGGTAGATGTAATGTCCTGAAAATGAATATTATGCCGAGACTGCTTTACCTCTTACAAGCACTACTGGTTGGGATCCCACGGGACTTCTTTCGAAAGCTACACGCGATCTTTATTAGATATGTATGGCAGGGCAAACCCTCACAGCTCGAGAGATCTCTCTTACAACAACCAAAATCCAAAGGAGGGGTCGGTCTCTCCGACCCAGCCTTGTATTACACAGCAGTCCACATGAACAGAGTAGTGGACTGGTGCAGGCATTCGCAGCATAAGTTGTGGGTTGGTCTAGAACAGAAAGCAGTGCCGGTCCCCCTTGGGGGTTTGACCTGGAGTGGAACCCGTTCTTCCAGAATCTCTTTTTCCCTTAGAGCCTCCTTCTTAGGACCGTCTGAATGGAGCGACCCCTCGAGCATATACCCTAGCTTTAATTCCTCCATTTTGGGAAGATGGAAGATTTGGCAACTATCACACTTCCTCAGATCTCTTCCAGAGATCGGAGGTTTCCACAGACAACTTACGTCCTTTGAAGAATTATCCCTGGGAGATGAACCAATACGGAAATCTCTTTCATACTCATACAACACCTTATTGACTCACACATCCCAACAGGATCCCCCGTACCTGAGAAAGTGGAGAGAGAGATCTTAACATCACGTTCACAGGAGATCAAAAAAATTGAATCCTATTTTTTGCGCATAAGTTCTCTTTATGTAGCAAGTACCAAGAAATTACCTACAAAGTAGTGATGTGTTGGTACAGGACCCCTTCTGTGCTAGCATCCATATTCCCGGGACATAGCCCCTGTGCTAGAGATGTGGCACACAGACTGGCACATTACTTCACATCTTCTGGGAATGCCCGGCTTTGACCCCTTTCTGGAGACAAGTATTGGGAATCATCCACAAGCTCACTGGTGTTGCTCTTCAGGACAACCCAGCAGCAATTCTCCTGAACCTGACCCCTATGTCCAGTAAGCATTATCGTAATTATTATTAAAACACCTCTTGAATGCAGCCAGGGCATGCGTCCCCAGTATGTGGAAGCAACAGTCTCCACCGATAGTAAAACAGTGGTTTGCTAGAGTTGGCAATATACAGCGGATGGAGCATCTTACAGCTGCCTTAGGAAAAAGGGAGGAGGAACACAACACCCGATGGACACATTGGGATGTGTTTGAATTTTCAGATGATACCAATCCTACACTTGAGTATCCTGTCCTTGGATAGTACAGGGTTGGGGGTAGGGATGAGCTTGGTGTTCAAGTCGAACGCATTTTTGACTCGAACACCAGCTGTTCGCCCGTTCGATGAAGCCAGAACTCTGTGGGCCATTTGCGCCATGTTCGTGTGGCACTCACGGCCCACAATGCACTGCGCCATCGCAGTGCATTACTGGCTTATGATTGGCCGAGCTTGCATGCACTGTGAGCCCGCATGCTTGGCGAATAACAGCGCCAGCAGCGAGGAGAGCCATAATTGGCTCAGGGGGTTTAGTATACGCCCCACACTATATAAGGCCGACATCGCGGCGGCCTTGTGTAGTGTGTTGTGGCGTTCAGGAAGAGAGCAGGATAGGCAGGGACAGTGTGTTCTTTTCTTGTGAACCTAGAGCTGTTAAAGTGGGTGTTGTGTGCCTCCAGCACAGTATACACCTGAAGCTACCCTTTATTGCTGGTGTTCTGTAATACAGGCATCTGCAGGAGTTACAGTGGGTGTTGTGTGCCTCCAGCACAGTATACACCTGAAGATACCCCTTATTGCTGGTGTTCTGTAATACAGGCATCTGCAGCAGTTAAATTGGGTGTTGTGTGCCTCCAGCACAGTATACACCTGAAGCTACACCTTATTGCTGGTGTTGTTCTGTTTCTGTAACACAGGCAGGCAGCTGCAGTAATTACAGTCGGTGTACTGTGTCATCTGCTCAGTGTGCACCTAAAGCTACCCAATTGCTGGTTTTCCCATCTTCCTGCAGGCCAATACTATGTCTGGAAGGCCAACAAGGAGAGGCAGACAGTCACGAGCCAATAAAAGAGGGCAAGCAGGCTCTGTGTCTAGAGACAACAGTGCTGGACGTGGACGTGGTGCATCGTCATCAGCACATAGCCATGAGACACGATTGTCCTTATTTTCGGCAGTTGGACACATTGAGCCATATCATGCCAAAGACTTGGTAGAGTAGATAACCAATTCCTCCTCATCCTCCTCATCCTCTCTCACCCAGGCTCAGGGTACTAGCAAAGCAGCTGCCAATGTGTCCTCTTCCCTCGTCTCAATGTCATCAGTCACTCCTTCCCTAGACCCACCATGTCCTCCTGAGGAGTCCCCCGAACTGTTTGAGCACAGTGTTGGGTACATGCTCCAGGAGGATGGCCAGCATTTTGAAGGCTCTGATGATGATACCCAGCTAGAGGAAGGCAGTAGCGTGAGCACAGAGAGAGGGGATGCTCAAGAAGGACAGCAATCTGGCAGTTATGTTCCGCCAGCTGCGGCATACTGCCAGGTTTGCTCCAGTGATGAAGATGGAGGGGATGATGAGGTCACTGACTTCACATGGGTGTCTGATAGGAGAGAGGAGGAGGAGGAGGCACATCTCCAACGAGGCAGGATGCCCTCCGGGGGCCAGCTTAGGTGTCATGGTTATGCAGTGATCTTCTTGTGTTTGCTTACCTTCCCTCATGTCTTCAGACTAAGAAGCCAGCCTCTTCCACCTGGTGGTTTTTATAACCTCTCCTCTAAGCATGGCTCCACCCCAGGCCTATCAGGGAGCCCTATATTAACCTGTGCACTGCAGGCCTCAGTGCTGATCAACCATTGTGTATCCATTGTGTATTAGCGTCCTTTCCTGCCGTGTGCTCTGCTACTGGTTTCCGTTACCGACTTTGGCGTGTCTTGACTATCCCTGCTTGCCTGTGACCCTGACCTTTTGGCGTGTACCCGACTATCCTTCTCTGCTTGTGGCCCCGACCTTGGCTTTGTCCCTCACCATCCCTATCCTCCTGTTGCCTACTGTGGGTGTGAGCTGGGGGACCCTGGGGGTCGCGACCTGGAGCCAGTTGCAGCCAAGTCCATCCTCACCACTGGAGGCTCTGGTGAACACCTGCTGGCTCTTAGACTCCGCGCCCCAGGGAATCTCACGCTCTATCCCCAGTGGGATCTGTCCCCCGTCTGCAGCAGTCAGCCGTAGGGGCCACAACCTTGCGGTGCACTCTGGATCCCTACGGTGTGCACCTGTCACCTGGCCTCAAGGTGACCTGACAGTTTGATCAGCCGTGGACCCGGCTGACGTGCCGCTTCCTGCAGATGATCCATTGCAGAGCTTAGTTCGGTGACTTGAGACCCAAGAATCGCATCAGACCCAGGTGATGCAATTCCTTCAGGATTTGGCGTCCCGTTTTGAACAGGTTCAGGCCTCATTAGGACCCCCAGTTCAACAACCTCAACCGCTATCTGCCACTGCACCTATCGCATCAGTCGCAGCCACACATTCATTACAACTACCAGCTCCGGTCCGTTTCTCTGGGGACTCCAAGGCTTGCAGGAGGTTCCTTAGCCAGTGCACAATTCATTTTGAACTTCAACCCCAAAACTTCCTGTCCGATCGGGCAAAAGTCGCATATATCATATCCCTCCTGTCCGGCGAGGCGTTAGCTTGGGCCGCCCCTCTGTGGGAACTGAATGATCCAGTGGTTTCTAGCCAGTCTGATTTCTTGAAACTTTTTCAGAATATCTTCGAGGAACCGGGTCGTGCCTCCTCAGTGGCTAGCGCTCTTTTACGTCTCCGTCAAGAGTCCGCTTCTGTGGGACAGTATGCTCTTCAGTTCCGTATCCTCTCAGCTGAATTGAGCTGGAATAATGAGGCCCTAGTTGCAACCTTTTTACATGGCCTCTCTGATAGAGTGAAGGATGAATTAGCAGGAAGATCCCTTCCTGCTGATCTGGACAGTGTCATCACCTTGTGTAACCAGATCGATATTCGCTTTCAGGAGAGGGCCCTGGAAAAAAGACGCCAGCACTCCCCGTTCTTTAGGCAGCCTGAGTCCCCAGTCCCTTCTCCTCGATCCGAGGAGCACCCCCTGCCTACCGAGGAACCTATGCAGTTGGGCTGGACTAAGTTATCTCCCGAAGAACGCGCTAGGCGCAGAACTCTGGGCTTATGCCTCTATTGTGGGGCCAAAGGTCATTTCCGTGACACTTGTTCTCTTCGTCCGGAAAAACGCTCATGGCTAATACATCTGGAAGGTGGAGTATTAGACCCTGAAATATCACCTTCTCGTCTTCTCATTTCTGTGTTGCTTCATGTCGGTGCTTCCTCTCGTTTGGTCTCTGCACATCTGGATTCCGGAGCCGCTGCCAATTTCTTGGATTGGGAAACTGCATCCTCCATGAGACTTACCCTTTTGCCCCTTACAACACCATTGGTGGTCTTGGCGATTGATGGCACGGTTCTCCCAGGGGGTCCTATCCGCTTCCAGACTATTCCTGTTAAGATGTCAGTAGGGACACTCCACCAGGAGTGGATATCCTTCCTTGTCTTACCTAAGGCTTCATCTCCTATCATATTAGGTCTTCCTTGGTTTCGGTTCCATTCTCCACACGTTGACTGGTCTGCTGGACAGATCCTGGCTTGGGGTTCCTCCTGTTCCTCTTCCTGCCTACTCAAGGGTACCCCAAAGGAGAGACTTCCCGTTACCACCATCCCAGTATCTTCTGCTTTTCCTGCTGTATATGGCGATCTCTGGGACGCGTCCTGCAATAGTCGGACTGGTGCACTCTCTGGGTCATGTGGTACTCTGGATGAGGAGCCCACCTATGAACCTGAGTCGATCATTCGCTCCAGTTCGCATAACCATTTACCTCTGCCTGTCCCTAATCTCCTTTGGACGCACAGCCAGGCTAACTTGTCTGCAAGTTCCAGAGTCGCTATGCCTTGTGATGCGATTGAGATGGTCGCTACATCTGACAATACTATTCAGTCGGCCTCCACACCACTTATGCCAGTCCAGCCCATGCCCAATGAGCTTCCTGCTTCTTGTTCAGGACCTTCTGTGACCCAGCCTCACCCTACTACTACTATGTCCGTTCAAACCCATTTAAGAGGCTCAATCCATCCTTTGGATAGAATACCTCATTCGGCCAGGAGGGGTTTTCGATCTTTTTCTCAGGGTTCTGTTTGTGTTTCAGCTATCCAGCTTGACTCTTGCGACATGTCACCCTCTAACCAACCTGACCTCTGGGATCCACTGACCTCTGCCCAGTCTGGTGGTCCTGTTATAGATGCCCAACTCAACTTTAAGGGTGTGGGGGTCCCTGCTCAGACTCCTGATCTTCTCATGCCCTTACCCATTCCTAAAAAGCCTTTAGTCCTCAAGTCCCCTCGTCCTCTCCCTACCTCTGCTTTGGTTTCCGAGGATAATCTAAAATACGAGGTTAGTCAAGTTTTGGATTCCCGGCTCCGTAAAGGCATTCTTCAATACCTCGTACTTTGGAAAGGGTTGGGTCCTGAGGAGAGGTCTTGGATCACTGCATCTGAGGTCTTTGCTCCCTGTCTGTTAAGGAGGTTCCATCTGGAGTTTCCCTTTAAGCCTGGACCCAGGCAGGGAAGGGGGAGGCCTCGTAAGAGGGAGGGTACTGTCATGGTTATGCAGTGATCTTCCTGTGTTTGCTTACCTTCCCTCATGTCTTCAGACTAAGAAGCCAGCTTCTTCCACCTGGTGGTTTTTATAACCTCTCCTCTAAGCATGGCTCCACCCCAGGCCTATCAGGGAGCCCTATATTAACCTGTGCACTGCAGGCCTCAGTGCTGATCAACCATTGTGTATCCATTGTGTATTAGCGTCCTTTCCTGCCGTGTGCTCTGCTACTGGTTTCCGTTACCGACTTTGGCGTGTCTTGACTATCCCTGCTTGCCTGTGACCCTGACCTTTTGGCGTGTACCCGACTATCCTTCTCTGCTTGTGGCCCCGACCTTGGCTTTGTCCCTCATCATCCCTATCCTCCTGTTGCCTACTGTGTGTGTGAGCTGGGGGACCCTGGGGGTCGCGACCTGGAGCCAGTTGCAGCCAAGTCCATCCTCCGGCAGTCAGCCGTAGGGTCCACAACCTTGCGGTGCACTCCGTCACCTCGCCTCAAGGTGACCTGACATTAGGGGCAGCACACCGACTGAATCACACCGCAGAGCTCCGCCTGTGCAGGGCGCTGCCTCTGCGCGTTATTCTAAAAGTAAAATGGTGGTTTGCGACAATGGCACCAACCTCCTCTCCGCCCTCCGACAGGGACAACTGAACCATGTGCCCTGTGTGGCTCACATCCTTAACCTGGTGGTGCAGCGGTTCATGGGCAGGTACCCGGGCTTACAGGATGTCTTGAGGCAGGCCAGGAAAGTCTGTGTGCATTTCCGCCGATCATTTAATGCCAGTGCTCAGCTGGCTGAACTCCAAAAGAAGCCAGAATGCCCAAGAACCGCCTTATATGTGACATGCCCGCCAGGTGGAACTCAACGTTGGCCATGCTGCAGCGGCTGCACACGCAGCAGAGGGCCATCAATGAGTACCTGTGTGACTACGGCACCAGGACAGGGTCAGGGGAGCTTGTTTTTTTCACCACGCCAGTGGGGCATGATCAGGGATCACAGTCCCTAGAAACACATGGACTTGTACGTGGCTGGGAGGAGGTGGCTGCGGATCATATTGTAATTAGTGACCCAGAGGACTGCGGACCGAATGCCTCAGCTAACCTACGCTGCATGGCCTCCCTGATCCTGCAAAGCCTGCGGAAGGATCCTCGTATTCTTCGGATCAAGAAGAGGGACCATTACTGGCTGGCCACCCTCCTTGATCCACGGTACAAGGGTAAGGTTGCGGACCTTATCTTGCTGTCACAGAGGGAGCAGAGGATGAGACATCTCGGGGAGGCCTTGCAGAAAGGTCTGTGCAACGCGTTCCCAGAGACTAGGAGGTTACAAACCCCTGTTCCTGGACAACGTATTGCTAAGGCTTCGGTCAGTCATAGAAGGAGCGGTGGAGAAGGTGGCCGTCTGACCGATGCGTTCAGACAATTTTTTAGTCCGCAGCCCCAAGGTATGTTCGGTTCCAGCAACCATTGCCAGCGTCTGATTTACATGGTGCAGGAATACCTATGGGCAAGGTCAGATTTGGACACCTTTCCCACCGAAAATCCTCTGGCTTACTGGGTCTTGAGGATGGATCACTGGCCAGAGCTTGCACAGTATGCAATTTAGCTACTGGCCTGTCCTGCATCCAGCGTTCTTTCAGAAAGCACCTTCAGTGCTGCTGGAGGTTTTGTAACCGATCACAGGATGCGCCTGTCCACCGACTCGGTTGATCGACTGACCTTCATAAAGATGAATCAGTCTTGGATCACCACCAGCTACCAAGCACCTGAAGTTGATGTAACCAAATAATTTTTTTTTAAATCTCACATCCCTTCAAGACTGCCTATGCTGATGCTGAGTGACTGTCCTGTTATGTTGACTGACTATCCTCTTCCTCCTCAATGATCCTGCTAATAGCTTGGAAGAACATTTTTAGTTCTGGGTGACGCCACCAGTGGCTAAGGCCCAATTTTTCAGCCCCTTTTTTAACAGAGGCATGTAATTACATTTTTTGATGCAATGCTTTGCAGCAGGGCTCATTCCTGCACTACAACTACAGTTAGCCCCTGTACACACGGTCGGAGATTCTGCCAACCAAATCCGTCTGATTTTGTCCGTCGGATTTAGTCCGGCGGATTGTGTCCGAAACTGTTGCATACACACGGTCGGGCCAAGTTGTCTGATTTAGCGGTTGCCAAGAACACGGTGACGTAAACCGTGTACGGCGGGACTAGAAAAAGGAAGTTCAGCACCACGTCCGGCACCCTTTGGGCTCCTTCTGCTGATCTCGTGTCTATCGCGTGTTTAGTAGAAGTTTGGTGAGAGACGATTCGCGCTTTTCAGATTTGTGATTCAGATCGCTACAGCTCTTCAATTTGTGCTTGTCTTTGCGTATCTGATAATCAGTGCATACAGTCAGTAAGTATTTGTTGATCATTGTGGACTATATCTTGGTATAGTACGCTTTGAAAGGCATTTCTTATTGTCTGCTTGCTTTTGCTATTCAGGTCGTTCTTTCAGGCCTTGCTGTTTATCTGTGCTTTCTGGTGTCCGTTCTGACCAGCCGACCGTTTTCAAACCATGTTTCCTCTATGTACTCGTCGTAGAGTTTCTGCTGTGCAGGGGCTTCGTGTTGGGGTTGTTACTTTGACACAAGCCCGGTCCATGAACAGGGAGGGGAGGCGTTTGTGGACCAAGAATTGGTTGCGCCAGCGTGACCAGTTCTTGCACATGCCTTTGCTCAGTGAGATCCAGGAGAATAATCCTAATGATTTCAGGAATTATCTCCGGATGACGGACCCCATTTTTCACGGTCTGCTGGCTTTGCTGACCCCTTATATCACCAGGCAGGATACCTGCATGCGGCAAGCCATCACTCCGGAGCAGAGGCTCATCGCCACGTTGCGCTACTTGGCGACTGGGAGAAGCCTTCAGGACCTCAAGTTCTCTACAGGCATCTCCCCCCAGGCTCTGGGGATCATTATTCCAGAGACCTGTTCTGCCATCATTCAGGTCCTGCAGAAGGACTATATGAAGGTAAGTTTTCTCATTTAACATCACATTCTATGTATTTCATGATTGCTAATGTCTTGCATTTCTTTCCTCATTCCCTAATTACCATCATTGCAATATGCTCTAATTTA
This sequence comes from Lithobates pipiens, assembly GCF_037356315.1. Classification (NCBI taxonomy): domain Eukaryota; kingdom Metazoa; phylum Chordata; class Amphibia; order Anura; family Ranidae; genus Lithobates; species Lithobates pipiens. Next base: position 287,601,202 of record NW_027507903.1, on the reverse strand, counting down.
TATGCTCTGCCCCTTTGTCCTCATGCATATTTGCCTCACTAACTTCCCCACCATGCTCTTCTTGGCCCATAAAACTATAGTCTAGTCACTTAACAATGTCTTTTGTTAGCTCCATAGTATTGATTTACCCTAAAATGTCTACAAATGTGATGTGTGTGCTTCAATTCATGCAGAGTGTTTTTTTTTTTGGGGGGGGGGGGGGTTGTGCCAAACTCATTAGAAACCCCCCAACTGCTAGCTCAGCTGATAGCAATCCTCTATCTGCTGACTTAACCAAACTCAATACACACTATACCTACCTTTTTTATGCTCACATTTATGGATGAATTCACCTAAGCATGTAGTGCAAGGGCCTGCCTCAATACTTTCAAATGTTTTTTTTTGGGGTTTTAACCTATTAATTATCTGGATATGTAATATCAGAATGTCAAAAAGTGCTTACATTTTGGTTAATTTTTGTTATTATGACACTTCTTACCTGTCCCGTGGGCTGCCAATAGTGTAACTAAGGAGGGGCTTCCCAAAGTATCACACATTATTTAGCCATTCAGCTCTCAATCAAGTGGAGAGGGTTACCTGTCCTAAACATCCCCCCCCTCATTTTTTAGCAAGGGTCAGATGGGGGGGATGGGGGGGGGGGTGATGACTCTCATAAGGGGACATTAGACTTTAGGCTGTAAAATACTCAGTTCCCAAAATGTTTGACTAATTTAGTCACAAAATGTTTGTGTGTAATCTGCTTGGAATGTTGATTGGTCAAATTAATAATTTTTGTTCTTGTCCCGTTCGTCTTCCTCGCGGATGAGGCGTTTGCCCTGGCGATCCATCTGATGCGGCCTTTCCCCATGAGGACCCTCACCCCAGACCAGAGTATTTTTAATTTCCGCCTGTCCAGAGCCCGAAGAGTGGTGGAGAACACTTTTCGTATACTGGCCAGCTGGTTCCGCCTTTTTCTTACGCCTATTCACATGGCGGAATACAAACTGAATCACATAGTGCTGGCGTGCTGTGTTCTTCACAATTATTTGAAAAAAGTTTCTGCGAACTATGCGGTCTCAGTTGGCCAACAAGAAGCAGACTTGATGGACAATGCAGATAACTTCACGGGACTTCAACATGCTCATCCTGGCTTGCCCCCCCAAAGCGCCCGTGATGTTAGAACCCAATACATGGACTACTTTGTGGGTAGGGGGGCCATTGATATGCCAGACAATGTCTGAGCAGCATTTTAAAAATAAATTTGGATCTGAAACTCCATTTACTGCTTGGCTTGGTTTTTGGTGTCTCCTAGGTATAATTAGGTTTTTTCAAGTTGTGCCTTTTTTCACCAACAGTGCAAACCCAAGTTCAGAGCGAGATGAGGGGGCAGGTTCTTCTTAAGATAATGTTATTATGTTGTGGGTCTGCTACACACACACCTTTTTTTGTAACTAATGTATGTAGTGCATTACTGACCAAAATCGTGCTAATTTTCAGCACCATGGCAGGAAAATGGCATGATTGTAAAAATTTACACATCACTGTGGGTGTTTTTTAATTAAAGGCACATCCACTATGTCCTCCAAGTGCACTGCAAAAGTACACCTGAAACTGCACTTGGAGTGCAAAGTGTAATTGACTTTAGTAAATCACACTCCTTCTCAGCACAAACTCAAATTGTACTCCAAATAAATTTTTGTTGCCATGAAAAAGGAAGCCACACATTGGTGATAATTTAACTTTTTTAATACAAGCACATTCACATGTGCGTTTTGAAAATGTTTATACAACCAACCAAGAAATAGTGTGTTTCGAAAACAGAGTTTACAAAAAATTTGGGTTAGTTGGTGTTTTTGGGTAAACAGGCATGTATCTAACTGTAAAATACAGAACACAGGAACTTACAAAGTTCAACTTTGAAAAGTGAAGACAATATCAGACATGAGTATGTACAAACTGGGCTGATATTGCCTTCATCACATGGGGTGTCACCCCTGAAAAATCAAAATTTGGAAGATGCACACAGTGTGTCAACATGTGCTATCTCCCATCATGGGGGATCAATGTACATGCTTTGGGGCTGCAACCCCTTCATCTCAGACACTTTACACAAAACACGTACATTGATCCCCCATGATGGTAGATAATGCATGTTTACACAGTCTGTGCATCTTCCAAATGTCGAATTTGGAGAAATACAACATTTTGAGTTTAAAATTTCCAAAAAAAGACCCTATCTAGTTTTGGGTGTTTCACACTCTCCCCAAAACATCAATGATGTTCTTCAATTTTTGAGTTACATCATTGATGTTTTGCAGGATATGTTCCCAATCCGGATTGCACACCATTATCTCCAAAATCTGGGCACTTTCACTGTTAAAACGGGAATCTTCTTCCACATCACCTACAAAACAATGCAATAAAAAAACACCATGTAATATAAATATAGTGACATACATTGATGAGCTTACCGGAAGCTGTGTTCTCCCACACTCACCTGTTGCGGGGACAATTTGCCCAACCTCCACAATCTCTCCTTCCTCCTCCTTCTGCTCCTCTGTTTGCGCTTTTGGAAGTTGGCCTTCTTTGTGAGGGGTGGGGTCCCTGGTGTCCTCATACTTGCCGAGTCTTCTTGTCAGTACTAGAATCCCTTTAGGACCCAGCACAACTCACCTGACACAGCCTGTGTCTGGGAAACAACAGTGATTGGCCTGCTCACGTTTAAATCACCTGTATCAGCATTCAGTCAGCGCTCGTGTTAGAGTTCACTCGTGTTTGATCCAGCTGATATTTGCTCTGTGACTTTCGTGTTTGACCCGGCTTGTTTGACCCTCCGTACTTGCTTCTGATTCTGTACCGTTTGGATTCTGATCTACCTGTGTATGACCCAGCTTGCCTAGACTACGCTTTGCCTGATTCTACTAGTACCCTCATCTGCAGCAGTGAACCACAAGGTCCAGCAATCATCTATCCTCATCTACAGCAGTGAACTACAAGGTCCAGCAATCATCTATCCTCACCTACAGCAGTGAACTACAAGGTCCAGCAATCATCTACCTTCGTCTGCAGCGGTGTACTACAAGTCTCAGCTGACCTGCTCTGCTTAGACCTGCTCATGGTATGTGCTTTGAACTCTTTGTATAATCAGCACACCTGAACTGTTACTTGTTATCTGCACCTAGCCTGACATTAACACGAGCCAATACATAAAGGGAAACCTATCATGAATCCTGAACAGGCTCAGTTGTTTGCACAAGAACTTTGCTGTTTATCACATCAAGTTCAGGAAATGGCCACAGAGGTCACCAAGGTGCAATCTCCTTCTACTACCACCATTACTAAAACTCCATCTGAACCTAAAATTCCTTTGCCCGACCGGTTTTCTGGTGACCGTAAAGCGTTTTGCAACTTTAAAAACAGCTGCAAATTATATTTCAAGTTGAGGCCATCCTCGTCTGGCCATGAAACTCAGAGGGTTCAAATCATTATCTCTCTGCTACAGGGTGACCCCCAGGCTTGGGCCTTTAACCTGGAACCTAACCATCCAGCCTTACTAACAGTAGATGCCTTCTTTGAAGCCCTTGGGTTGCTATATGATGATCCAGATCGTGCTGCTACTGCAGAATCGACCCTGCGTAACTTAAAACAAGGAACTACCACAGCTGAAATGTATTGCTCAGAGTTTCGCAGGTGGGCCCCGGAATCTGGCTGGAATGATGCAGCTCTCCGCAGCCAGTTTAGAATTGGCCTTTCAGATACGATTAAAGACGCTCTGGTCAACTTCTCCTACCCAGCCTCACTGGAGGAGGCTATGTGTCTAGCTATTAGAATTGACCGCCGCCAGCGAGAGAGGAGGCGAGAACAAACAATGGCTGTGGCAAACTGTATACCTTCCTTACCACCTGATTATTCCATCTCCAGTGCCAAATCTGAGGAAGAACCTATGCAGTTAGGCTCCACCCGGTTATCTGCCCAGGAACACAAACGCAGGCGTAATATGGGACTCTGCTTATACTGTGGCCTCAAGGGTCATATGCTCCGTTCGTGCCCTACACGTCCGGGAAACGCCAGGACCTAGGTGATTGCGGGGAGGTCACCTTAGGTCTACTCTCATCTCCCCAGGGGGATAATCGCATACTTTTACCCGCTGTCATTCACTTTGGGACAGGGGCTCATGAACTGCTGGCCTTGGTGGATTCTGGAGCAGCTGAGAATTTTATTGATAGAACTCTGATCACCTCTTTGTCCCTGGAAACTCATGCTCTAGATTGTCCAGTCCGCCTGATCTCTGTGGATAATCGGCCTCTCTCACAAGACCTGGTGCTCAAATCCACCAACCCTTTCCAGTTACAAGTAGGGGCTTTGCATTGGGAGAAGATTTCTTGTCTTGTCATTGACTCTCCATCCACTCCTTTGATCCTAGGCCTTCCTTGGCTTCAGAAGCACAATCCTGTAATTGACTGGCCAACAAGAGATATTCTGGCTTGGTCCAATCAGTGTAAAAAGAGCTGCATCCAACACCTTGTTCGACTTGATACCTGTCAAGTGGGAATAGAACAGATTCCACTTTGTTATAAGGACTTTCGGGATGTGTTTTCTAAAGGAATTGCTGACACTTTACCTCCTCATCGCAGTTATGATTGTCCCATTGACCTCTTGCCTGACACTACACCTCCTCGAGGGAGAGTCTTTCCACTGTCTGAACCAGAGAATCTTGCTTTGCAAGAATACATCCAGGAAAACCTAGCTAAGGGTTTCATCCGTCCCTCCACTTCTCCCGCAGGAGCAGGATGCTTCTTTGTCCCGAAGAAGGATGGAGGACTGCGACTTTGTGTTGATTACAGAGGTCTAAATAAAATAACCATTCCCAATCGGTATCCTCTCCCTCTCATCACAGAGTTGTTCTCTCAAATCCAGGGAGCCAAAATCTTCTCCAAACTGGATTTAAGGGGAGCCTATAATCTGGTGCGAATCCGTGCAGGCGATGAATGGAAGACGGCCTTTAACACCAAGGATGGTCATTACGAATGTCTTGTCATGCCTTTCGGCCTCAGGAATGCACCAGCCGTCTTTCAGAACTTCATGAATGACATTTTCCGTGACATGATGGGTCGCTTCATGCTTGTTTATTTAGACGATATTTTGATTTACTCTCCCAATCTTGAAACACATCAGAAGCATGTCTGCTCGGTATTAGCCCGACTAAAGACTCACTCCCTTTTTGTAAAGCCTGAAAAATGTATTTTCCATGTTAAACAAGTACCTTTCCTGGGCTACCTAATTTCTGACACAGGCCTCACCATGGACCCAGCCAAAGTTCAAGCCATTCTAGACTGGGCACCACCTTCAGACCTGAAGGCAGTTCAACGCTTCCTGGGCTTTGCAAATTTCTATCGAAAATTCATTAAGAACTTTGCCACCATTGCACATCCCATCACCTCTCTCACCAGGAAGACTCCTAGTACATTTAAATGGACTACTGAAGCCCAGGCAGCCTTCACCCAGTTAAAGAAAGCCTTTACCTCTGCACCAATTCTACGCCATCCTGTTCCTGAGCTACCTTTTATTGTAGAGGTAGATGCATCTGAAGTAGGAGTGGGGGCGCTTTTGTCACAAAAAGATCCTGTAAGCGCTGCCATCCACCCTTGTGCCTTCTTGTCCCGTAAATATTCCCCAGCAGAACGCAATTACGATATAGGCAACAGAGAACTTTTAGCCATAAAGCTAGCTTTAGAGGAGTGGAGACATTGGCTGGAGGGAGCTCGCTATCCATTCATAGTTCTGACTGACCACAAAAACCTTGAATATATCCGTTCTGCTAAAAGACTGAACTCGCGTCAAGCCAGGTGGTCATTGTTCTTCTCCAGATTTGACTTTACAATTTCTTATTTACCAGGTCCAAAAAACATTAAGGCCGATGCCTTGTCTCGTAGTTTTTTATCAGAGTCTCCTCCTCCGCTTCCTCCTCAACCCATTATCTCTGAGGATAGGATTTTGGCTTTTACCCAGACTGACATCTCTGAGGCCTTGTTACCAGCACAGGCTGAAGCCCCTCCCTCCACTCCCCCTGGTATGCTCTTTGTGCCCCTGGCTCTTCGTTTGCAGGTATTGCAACAAGTACATGCATCAAAACCCGCAGCACATCCAGGGTTTAGACAAACTTTTGAGATTGTCTCTCGCAACCTCTGGTGGCCATCGCTTAGGCAGGATGTGTTAGCCTTCGTCCAGGCCTGTGAAGTTTGCGCCAGAAGCAAGAGCAGTACCTCTAAGCCCCCCGGTCTCCTTCGTCCTCTACCAATACCTACCTGTCCCTGGACCCATTTATCTATGGACTTTATCACAGACTTGCCTCTGTCCCAGGGATGTTCCACGATCTGGGTGGTGGTAGACAGGTTCAGTAAGATGGCCCACTTTGTTCCGCTTCCGAAGCTTCCATCTGCTAAAGAACTGGCATCTTTATTCATTAAGCACATTTTCAGGCTCCATGGGGCACCAGTTAACATTGTCTCTGACCGTGGCTCTCAGTTCATAGCCCAGTTTTGGAAGGCCCTTTGCTCTCAGCTGGGGATTAAATTATCATATTCTTCAGCATATCATCCTGAGACTAATGGCCAAACAGAAAGGACTAATCAGACTCTAGAGAAGATGGTACGTTGTCTGATGGCCAAAGATGAGGTGGAGTGGGTCAACATCCTTCCATGGGCAGAGTTTGCCTTTAATAATTGTGCCAGCACATCTACAGGGACCTCTCCTTTCTTTTGTGTTTACGGGTTGCATCCTCGTGTGTGCTCCTTTGATCTTCCGCCCTCTGATGTTCCAGATGCCAACACCACTATTGAACATTTCTCCAAAATCTGGTCCGATGTAAATCATGCTATTTCCCGCTCTGTGCAGGCTTTTAAGAAAACTGCTGACAAGAAGCGCTTAAAGGCTCCAGAATATAAAGTTGGTGACAAAGTGTGGTTATCATCTCGGAATCTGTCCCTGCATGTTCCATCTAAAAAGCTTGGCCCAAAATTCATTGGAAAAATATAAAAAGGGAAAACACTGCGCTATAATTTGTGAAAAAATGGCCACAACGGCCACAACAGCAGCCAACACCAAAAACAAACAAAGTTCAACAGGTAAAATAAAAAATATAGTGTAGCGCTTCAATAATAAGTGTAATCAACACAAATTCTATAAAGATAATAGTAGCAAAACAGAGATCACACAGAACCAAATGCCTAGAAATCAAAGTCCAACATAAAACAGTCATTCAACTGTGTTGATGGCGTAGAAGTGACCAAACCGTCACCTAGAAGGACAATGATGTACTGGACGAATGAGTTCATGCGGGTAAACTTGATTGTAAGCATCAAACTGAAAAGTGAATAAATACTTCTTACCGGAACGGTTGGACTCACACAGTCATATGACGGTTGAGTCTAGAAGGCTTGGGGTCACACTCTGGGACCAAAGACTGTAAGGAGAGAGGTCAGTTGGGCTGGTGCAGAAACTCCTGACGGTTGTAGGCTCGAAGGTGGATCCTTTCAGATGAAACCTCAAAGGTCAAGCCCAGACGCAGCTCACTGTACCAACAATCCTGCCACCCCCGAATGGAGAGGGAGGTACTCGTAAAATTTTACACCAAGGCAACGGAGAGGAGAAAAAAGAAAAAAAGGCTCCACATGGTGCGGGTCAAACAATATAAAAAAGTTGATTTATTAAAGTCAAAAAGATAATAAATTGACTTAGTGATCACATAAAAAGCAAAATGAACTAAAAGCAATGTGGGGTACCAACAGCTCGCCCGACGCGTTTCGACATATGTGTCTTCAACTGGGGCATGTTGGAACCCACCACATTGCTAACAAATATATAGAGAATGAGGAAGAGGTCACGCCTAACAAGAGGCGGGGCATCCAATCTCAAACAGTCTCTTAAAGCTACAGTGTACAATTTGATCAAACCAAAGTCTACCAATTCAAACACTATAAACAGATACAAATAACATCCAAAAATGTCATTCATGCAGACTATTAGATAAGTATTAATGGCAATAAAATCTAAAATAAAAAATACATAAAAAGTAAGTCACCATACTCACTCGTGAGTAGCACTAAATAAACTGCATTGTTCACAGCCTAATCATATATATAAATACAGCATGATTCAATTCAATTGTAAAACATATGCAGAGAACACATCAAGTACCAATACATAAAAATCAGACCTGCGTTGTTAGTTATACATTAAATATATTAGACCTTTGCAAAAAGCTGCCAGTTTGCATTTAGATTGTTCACAGCCTAATCAGATTTGTGAATTGCAATCCCAATGTACACACAAAGCACCTATAGAAAAAACATCCAATTCTAACACATACTATCAGACCTGCACTATCGATTGTACAGCGACTACACTATACTGTCCCAAGGGCGGACTGGTTTGTCTATATTAAAACAAAAATAGAGCTGTAACGTTCTCAGTGATAGTGTCTAATAAGGATCTATCATAATGTGATTTGGATGTCTCTTACTTGTTGTGCCAACAATTCATAACCTGGAAATGTGCATGAGTGCTCATGATGTTACTGCATACATGATGATCAGTTTCATACAGTTCAGATCGAGTGAACTGAAGTGTCATGACATGTAGTGACACAGAGATGGCTAAACCAGTCACTCAATGTGTGTGTCATGTGACTGAATATGGGAGTGGTTAGAAAAGACTCAAGTCTAAGAGTAAAGCCGTATATATCCAAATGTCATCAGGCAAAACCATAAGGAGGAGGTGTCCTACAAAACATAGCGCCAGCCCACTCATCGTTATGCGTTCCACTCTGCGGGCCACAACGAACATCGTAAGCGCTCATAGGTACACAGGGACGAGACAGGGCGTGCATACAAGAGCATCAACGACTGGATGCTCATGTGAAAAAACAAAAAACAGGAAGGGGGCGTGTAAGCGTCACGCTGTGTATGTGTTCACAGCAGTGTAAGAAAGGGGGAGGCATTTAGATCTGGCGCCAATTTTGCACATGGAAAACGTCACACGCCGATGGGCGTGGACGGTAGCAAAAGGGCCAATCCAAAAGTCTATCGTTCTGCGCATGCACAGTGACTAATGACGTAATTACGTCATGTCATGCGCAGTGATAAACCGAAGGTGGATATCACAAGGCAATTGCGGGGAATATAAAAGACGTGTCAATGTCACGTCACGTCCAATATTAGAACCCGGCGTAACCATGGCAACCACAGACGCGTCATCGCATCTGAGGATGCCACAAGTACAAAAAATGCAAGAAAAGAAACAAAAGGAAAAAACGGAATGTCGCTACATCATCTGAATGTGCATCTTACCCTGGACATTTTTACCAAAACTAGCCAAAGGTTGTGTGAAATGAAAGAGATATGGAGTAATCATGTGGGTCAGATGTAATGCTTGCAAATTGCACACATATTAACCTAAAAAATATATATATATTCTGAGGTATCTGAGACTAAAAAAGGCAATGAGATATGATAGATAAGACATATTTTCAACTCATGCCCGAAGTAAGGCTAAACTTAAAAATGAGAATGTAAGGGGCAATCCGTCCCAGATTCCACATGATCTAAAGAAGTGCATAATAAATGCACATATCCGGAATGTGAGAGGGATGTGAAAGGAAAACCGTCGCACCTAATCTGGAAAAAACATAATAAATGTATATATCCAGAATGTGAAAGGAAATCTGTCCCAGACTACGCATCATCTGGAAAAATGCATAATAGATGCATGTATCCAGATTCTAATGGTAATCTGGGAGAGGAATATGTGAAGGAAAAAATATGAGGAGAACGCATGATCCATGCGGTGCATAGGGCGATGTGTCACAAAGAACACAAATTAAGTGATGAAATGAAAAGTGAAAAGTGAAGTGTCCGGTAGATGGACAGTATGTACGTTGGTGTGTAAAACCAAGAAAGAAAGGTGAACAGAATAGATAAAATTAAATACTAGTGATCCGTAATGGGATAAATTAGGCCTGATTAATAAAGCTATTGATGTCCCAATCTGTGTTCATGCCAAAAGGGGTGTAGCACCTCAACTCATAAATCCAAAATGTCTCGAGGCGCGAGACCCCCCTCAAGCATGAATCTCCTCTCCAGTTTGGGACGAATTTATCAATAATTTGAAAACAAGTGCCCGTAGGGTCTCTATTATGTTTTTCAAGGTAGTGTCTCGGAACGGGGTGTTTATCACACCCTTTTTTGATTTTACTAAGATGTTCGTTGACTCGTATGGAGAAGTTACGAATAGTACGGCCAACATATTGTTGGTTGCAAGGACAGGTAATCAAGTAAACAATATACCTCGTGACACAAGTGGTAAAGTGTTTCATAGGGTATCTGCGTGCAGTAGATGAAGAAGTAAAGGAGTCACTTTTCCCCTTACCCAACTTATTATGTAGACAAACGTTGCATTTTCTGCAGGGAAAATAACCCTTACTCTGGGGGAAGAATTGTATCGATTTAGGGATGTCTATTACATTAGGAGCGATATCATTTTGTATGGATCGAGCTCCTCTGTAAATAGTACCAGCTTTATCTGGAATCGTCCCGCCCAAAACTTTGTCGCTTTGTAGTACCTTCCAATGCCTATTAATAATTCTCTTTATGTCATTGTGTTGGGTGGAGAAAGTTGTAAAGAACGACCATTTATATTTGTCACTGGTTACTGTTTTAACTTTTTTTTGTATAAGAGAGGCCCTGTCGATATGCAAAGCTGCTTGGATCTCAACATCAAGAGTGTGTGGGTCATATCCTTTGTCCTGAAACCTCCTACGTATGGTGTAAGATTGAGAAATGTAGTCACTAACATTCGTGCAGTTGCGCCTGAGCCTGAGAAACTGACTGCGTGGGATGGAATTAAGCCATTGGCGATGATGGCAGCTGTCAACGGGAATGTACCCATTCCGATCCGTTGGTTTGAAGAAAGTCTTCAGGACCAGGCGTCTCTGCACTACTGTAACCTCCAAATCAAGAAAATGAATGTTAGTTGCACTAGCCTCAAAAGTCAGCTGAATGCCGCGGTCATTGGCATTAAGGGTTGCCATGAAGGAGTCAAGAGAGGGCCGACTGCCCCTCCATAGGAGGAGGATGTCGTCTATATACCTGGCCCATAGCACCAATTCTGGCCTGTTAAGGGCATAGACGACATCCTCCTCCCATTGGGCCATAAACAAGTTGGCCAAGCTGGGTGCATATTTGGCCCCCATGGCAACCCCTCTGTTTTGGGTGTAAAAAGTGCCCTGAAACCAGAAATAATTATGGGACATAGCGAACTCTAATAGCTGCATAAGAAAATTCCTGTGTATCACCGGAAGTGTAGAGTCCCTAGAAAGAAATAGTTCAGCAGCTCTCAGGCCTAAATCCTGTGGGATACAAGTGTATAATGCAGAAACGTCTGCTGTAACAAGAATAAGATCATCATGGTACTCAATATTCTCAAGTAATCGAATTGTATCCCCTGTGTCCTGTAAGTAGGAAGGTATATTCCTTACTAAGGGCTGCAAATAGGAATCTATATATTTCCCTATTCGGGAAGTGATAGAATTTATACCACTCACAATAGGGCGACCCGGTGGGTTTACAGAATCCTTATGTATCTTGGGGAGTTGGTATATTGTCGGAATGCGTGGAGCCAATGGGATCATGAATTCTCTTTCTTTCTTATTTAGAATATTCAGAGAAAAACCTTCGTCTACAATCTGTATGAGGGTTTTTTTGTATTTGAGTGTGGGGTCCCCTGGTAGGGGGCTATAAGTGGTAACATTACTCAATAATCTATTCATTTCCCCTATGTATTGAGATTTGTCTAGAACCACTATACCCCCCCCTTTGTCTGCAGGGCGAATGATAAGATTTTTCCTTTCACATAGAGATTTGAGACCCTGTGCTATAGATGGGTCTTGATGTGTCCTTTTTATGGGTAACTTATCTAAATCATTTAAAACGAGATTTTTAAAAACATTAATGGATGGAGGTAAGATGCCTGGATTGAACAAAGATGGATTGCTCAAACCGGAATGTCTAACTGATGTAGAGTGAGAAACTGTATTAGTTACACTAGGAAGTGACAAAAAATGTCTCTGAATATGTAACTTACGGATAAACTTATGCACATCAATGAATGTGTTAAATTTATTAAGTTTTCTAGGTGGGACAAATTTGAGACCCTTATCTAGAATAGATTTTTCACTTGCTGATAATGTTGCTGTGCTTAAATTAAAAATGCCCGCACCTACTGTGTCCTTTTTCTTTTTGTGCTGGATGCGCCTCCCCCCTCTGGTGCCTCGTTTGGTTTTTGGATTCCTCCACGTATGGGGGTATCCCTGTGAAAATCCTGATGATAAGGGGGCCCTGATGAATGGTTACGGTTATATGGGGGTCTAAACGGAGGTTCATCATTATAAGTCATATACGGGGGAGGGTCGCGTTGAGAAAAATGGTCATCATCCCTAAGGGGTAGATACCGATTATAAGTACGAATTGGAGTACTGTGGGGATAATCCTCCCTACTGTGATTATAATTGTCGTCCCTCCGAGTTCTACTATGTTCACGGGGAGTATGTTGATAGCCACCATTGTTATTTCCATGGTGTCTATCTATACCGTAACCCGGATTATTTCTCCCTTTGCCCTTATGCCGAGGTTTAGAGCCTTTCCCTTGGGGGTTAGGGTATTGGACTTGGGCAGGAGATCTGTATACATGGTTATTTGTTCTAGGCGGTCCACTAGGCCTAGGGGGAGGTGGAAGAGGTTCATATATTAACCTTCTTTCCGTCTCCATGGCTTCAGATTGTATAATGTCAGATGGTGGATCGTTGTCTGGTTCTGAACCAATTTTTTTCTGCCAATTAAAGACAGCATTGGATTTATAATCATTAACATCACGATTATATTTTTTTTGTTTTTTAACACGTTGATCTTTTTCCTCTTTCTCCAGATGATTTCTTAGATTGGAGGATAACGTGTTATACTCTGGTGTACCCAATGCTGGTGTGAGTTTTTCTTTGATATCTTTAATTTCTTTGTCAATGAGAGGTAATCTGGCCTGCTTCTTGTCTATCAAGAAGTTTAATAGTTTAATACCCATCTCATTGAAAAAGATGAACCAAGCATCAAACTCCACCTCTCCTTGTTGGGGATGTATGTCCCAACGTAAGCCCCGAGGGACCATTTTCTCTTTAATATATTGTCTCAAGAAGGCAATGTCCCATTGAAGGTGGACTTCAGAGACCATTACGTTCTTGAGTCTGATAAAGAGACCACTAACTTCAGTGTTAGTGGAATTAGGTGTAAACACACCATCGGTATTGAAGGATCTGGAGGTCCTATATTCAAAGATATCCATTTGTGAAAGAAAAACAATATAACTCAGAGCTTGTATAAAAAACAAAAAATGGATAAACCAAAAGAAAGCTGCAGTGGATAATGAGTCACAAAGAAAAATATAAAAAGGGAAAACACTGCGCTATAATTTGTGAAAAAATGGCCACAACGGCCACAACAGCAGCCAACACCAAAAACAAACAAAGTTCAACAGGTAAAATAAAAAATATAGTGTAGCGCTTCAATAATAAGTGTAATCAACACAAATTTTTTCCTTCACATATTCCTCTCCCAGATTACCATTAGAATCTGGATACATGCATCTATTATGCATTTTTCCAGATGATGCGTAGTCTGGGACAGATTTCCTTTCACATTCTGGATATATACATTTATTATGTTTTTTCCAGATTAGGTGCGACGGTTTTCCTTTCACATCCCTCTCACATTCCGGATATGTGCATTTATTATGCACTTCTTTAGATCATGTGGAATCTGGGACGGATTGCCCCTTACATTCTCATTTTTAAGTTTAGCCTTACTTCGGGCATGAGTTGAAAATATGTCTTATCTATCATATCTCATTGCCTTTTTTAGTCTCAGATACCTCAGAATATATATATATTTTTTAGGTTAATATGTGTGCAATTTGCAAGCATTACATCTGACCCACATGATTACTCCATATCTCTTTCATTTCACACAACCTTTGGCTAGTTTTGGTAAAAATGTCCAGGGTAAGATGCACATTCAGATGATGTAGCGACATTCCGTTTTTTCCTTTTGTTTCTTTTCTTGCATTTTTTGTACTTGTGGCATCCTCAGATGCGATGACGCGTCTGTGGTTGCCATGGTTACGCCGGGTTCTAATATTGGACGTGACGTGACATTGACACGTCTTTTATATTCCCCGCAATTGCCTTGTGATATCCACCTTCGGTTTATCACTGCGCATGACATGACGTAATTACGTCATTAGTCACTGTGCATGCGCAGAACGATAGACTTTTGGATTGGCCCTTTTGCTACCGTCCACGCCCATCGGCGTGTGACGTTTTCCATGTGCAAAATTGGCGCCAGATCTAAATGCCTCCCCCTTTCTTACACTGCTGTGAACACATACACAGCGTGACGCTTACACGCCCCCTTCCTGTTTTTTGTTTTTTCACATGAGCATCCAGTCGTTGATGCTCTTGTATGCACGCCCTGTCTCGTCCCTGTGTACCTATGAGCGCTTACGATGTTCGTTGTGGCCCGCAGAGTGGAACGCATAACGATGAGTGGGCTGGCGCTATGTTTTGTAGGACACCTCCTCCTTATGGTTTTGCCTGATGACATTTGGATATATACGGCTTTACTCTTAGACTTGAGTCTTTTCTAACCACTCCCATATTCAGTCACATGACACACACATTGAGTGACTGGTTTAGCCATCTCTGTGTCACTACATGTCATGACACTTCAGTTCACTCGATCTGAACTGTATGAAACTGATCATCATGTATGCAGTAACATCATGAGCACTCATGCACATTTCCAGGTTATGAATTGTTGGCACAACAAGTAAGAGACATCCAAATCACATTATGATAGATCCTTATTAGACACTATCACTGAGAACGTTACAGCTCTATTTTTGTTTTAATATAGACAAACCAGTCCGCCCTTGGGACAGTATAGTGTAGTCGCTGTACAATCGATAGTGCAGGTCTGATAGTATGTGTTAGAATTGGATGTTTTTTCTATAGGTGCTTTGTGTGTACATTGGGATTGCAATTCACAAATCTGATTAGGCTGTGAACAATCTAAATGCAAACTGGCAGCTTTTTGCAAAGGTCTAATATATTTAATGTATAACTAACAACGCAGGTCTGATTTTTATGTATTGGTACTTGATGTGTTCTCTGCATATGTTTTACAATTGAATTGAATCATGCTGTATTTATATATATGATTAGGCTGTGAACAATGCAGTTTATTTAGTGCTACTCACGAGTGAGTATGGTGACTTACTTTTTATGTATTTTTTATTTTAGATTTTATTGCCATTAATACTTATCTAATAGTCTGCATGAATGACATTTTTGGATGTTATTTGTATCTGTTTATAGTGTTTGAATTGGTAGACTTTGGTTTGATCAAATTGTACACTGTAGCTTTAAGAGACTGTTTGAGATTGGATGCCCCGCCTCTTGTTAGGCGTGACCTCTTCCTCATTCTCTATATATTTGTTAGCAATGTGGTGGGTTCCAACATGCCCCAGTTGAAGACACATATGTCGAAACGCGTCGGGCGAGCTGTTGGTACCCCACATTGCTTTTAGTTCATTTTGCTTTTTATGTGATCACTAAGTCAATTTATTATCTTTTTGACTTTAATAAATCAACTTTTTTATATTGTTTGACCCGCACCATGTGGAGCCTTTTTTTCTTTTTTCTCCTCTCCGTTGCCTTGGTGTAAAATTTTACGAGTACCTCCCTCTCCATTCGGGGGTGGCAGGATTGTTGGTACAGTGAGCTGCGTCTGGGCTTGACCTTTGAGGTTTCATCTGAAAGGATCCACCTTCGAGCCTACAACCGTCAGGAGTTTCTGCACCAGCCCAACTGACCTCTCTCCTTACAGTCTTTGGTCCCAGAGTGTGACCCCAAGCCTTCTAGACTCAACCGTCATATGACTGTGTGAGTCCAACCGTTCCGGTAAGAAGTATTTATTCACTTTTCAGTTTGATGCTTACAATCAAGTTTACCCGCATGAACTCATTCGTCCAGTACATCATTGTCCTTCTAGGTGACGGTTTGGTCACTTCTACGCCATCAACACAGTTGAATGACTGTTTTATGTTGGACTTTGATTTCTAGGCATTTGGTTCTGTGTGATCTCTGTTTTGCTACTATTATCTTTATAGAATTTGTGTTGATTACACTTATTATTGAAGCGCTACACTATATTTTTTATTTTCCAAAATTCATTGGGCCTTATGAAATCTCGGAGATTGTTAATCCTGTGTCCTACAGATTAAAACTTCCCCCATCCATGCGCATTCCAAATGTCTTTCATGTTTCATTGTTGAAACCTGTTCATTCCAGCCTCCTAGTAAATGAACCAGAACCTGTGGATATGTTGGACAGTCAAGAATATGAAGTGGCATTTATTCTTGATTCCAGACGAGTGCGCAATTCCTTACAATATCTTGTTCATTGGAAAGGGTTCGGTCCAGAGGATCGATCTTGGGTACCAGCTCGTGATCTTCATGCTGACCGACTTAAGAAGAAGTTCCATCTCCGTTATCCAAGTAAGCCTGGGGGTGCAGGAGCAACCCCTCGAGAAAGGGGGGGTACTGTCAGTACTAGAATCCCTTTAGGACCCAGCACAACTCACCTGACACAGCCTGTGTCTGGGAAACAACAGTGATTGGCCTGCTCACGTTTAAATCACCTGTATCAGCATTCAGTCAGCGCTCGTGTTAGAGTTCACTCGTGTTTGATCCAGCTGATATTTGCTCTGTGACTTTCGTGTTTGACCCGGCTTGTTTGACCCTCCGTACTTGCTTCTGATTCTGTACCGTTTGGATTCTGATCTACCTGTGTATGACCCAGCTTGCCTAGACTACGCTTTGCCTGATTCTACTAGTACCCTCATCTGCAGCAGTGAACCACAAGGTCCAGCAATCATCTATCCTCATCTACAGCAGTGAACTACAAGGTCCAGCAATCATCTATCCTCACCTACAGCAGTGAACTACAAGGTCCAGCAATCATCTACCTTCGTCTGCAGCGGTGTACTACAAGTCTCAGCTGACCTGCTCTGCTTAGACCTGCTCATGGTATGTGCTTTGAACTCTTTGTATAATCAGCACACCTGAACTGTTACTTGTTATCTGCACCTAGCCTGACACTTCTCTCCCCTATGAGATTTTAAAAAAATAAAGAATTAGCACACAGAGGGCAGATTTAACAATATGAAACATTGTTTGGAAGTGTTGTTCAATTGTTTATTTTTGCCGAGCTTCAAGGTCATAACATTATTGGGGACACTGTATTCAGCTGGAATACTTACCGGAAGAACGATGTTTCCTACAAACGAATGAAACCATGAACTTGAAAGTGGCCATTTTAAAATGCACAACATGAACTCAAAGCACATGGAGCAGTATGCAAGCAAGAATAATCATATGAACACACGACAACTACTTACTTTTGTCAAGAACACGCTTGATCCTTATGTACTGCTCGTGCTCCCTCAGTTTCAGGTCTGACCAGCGTTTTCTCAGTTGATCCATGGATCGGTGTACCCCAAAATTATGCAGAAGACTCTTCAAAACTTTATTCATGATCTTGGCCTTTGTGATATTTGGGTTTGGGTAAGGTCCATACTTTCCATCATAGTCGGTCCTGTTCAATATGTCCACCATCTCCAACATCTCTCCAAAAGACATATTTGCGGTCTTAAATCTTGTCTTCCTGGATCGGGACGTTTCAGGCACCGGGCTTTCCTCACCCTCCTCCTCGTTAGTGTAATTATTAGTGTGCACCTGTGTTCTCTCCGCCATGTGCTCTCCCCACTGCACCGGAAGCGAAGGGGCGGGGAATAGTCTGGAAAGAACATCAGGGGCGGGCAGAGTTGCACGCATCCACGCATCCACACTGTATATAAAATGCAACACGCGTGTGTTGTCCGTACGATCTGTGAACAGAGGGAGAAGCTGAGGCGACGAACGCACAAACGAAGGTAAAATTTTGAACTTGGCATATCACTAGGCTACACTGCTTCTAGATTGAGGCCTGCATTAGTGGAGTTTAGCCTGACATTAGGGTTTGTCTTGTGTTGTGTCTTGCAGACATTATGGACGGGTTTAATGACTATAGCTTCCTCTCTCTGATAAATACTGAGACATGCCCATCCTGTGGCAAACAACACACCCTCTGTATAGTAACAGACCAAAGAGGAAGGCAGCACTGTTGGAACTGGTTGAGTTTGTGAAGCCGGTGGTCCCCATGGCAGATGACAAATATATCAAAAAGAAAATTGGGAACCTCAGGAGTACATATATGAAGGAGAGGAATAAGGTGCTGAAGTCCATGAAATCTGGAGCTTCAGCAGATGAGGTTTATGTCCCCACCCTGTGGTATTATGACAGGATGCATTTTCTGGCAGACCAGGCTGAGGCCAGAGAATCCCTCACTACCCTTCCTTCCACGCGTCCTTCTATGCTACATTCCACACCTGATGAGTCTTCCAACGCCCAACCTGGGCCTTCCACTCAGGAAGAACTGGAGGAGCCCAGCTTGAGCCAGGTATAGTATTGTTGTACATATTTGTGGAGTCAAAATGAATGATGTTAACTTGATTTCTGCTCCCTAATTGGTGAGTTTTGAAAGTGTTTCACATATCAATAGACAGTAGTGGCCAAAACCTTTGGGACAAGAAAGAAAAATGCTGGGCTCAGAATGATAGTCTTTTCTATTGGTTAACAATTTGCAACAGTGTTGATGTGAAAATTGTGTGTGTTTGATGAACCAAAAACTCAAACTATGTCCCTTTTTCATACACAAGAAGAACTCAGCCAGGACCAGGAGGGTGTGGAATGCAGCAGCCAGGAGGTGGCTGTGGAAAGTGGCAGTCAGGAGGAGGCGGGGGTAAGCGGCAGCCAGGCGGTGGGAAGCCAAAGGAGCCTCACCGAATGCCAAGTCCCTCCCTTCCGCCTTCCACGCAGAAGGGCGAGAAAGGGGGGGAATGTTGAGGAGTCGGCCCTGAGGCTGATTGGTGAGGCTTCTGCGGCACTTCAAGCCAAACCCACCTACCAAGAGGCCTTTGCTGCCTTGGTTGCATGCAAGCTTGAGAAAATGGAGCAGGGGCAACAGATCTTGTGTGAGCAGGTTATTCTACAAACCCTCAACACGGGTCTGTTGGGCCAAATGACACCAGAAACACACTTGTGTCGTTTGGCCCATGCCCCTGCTCCTCCTCCACCTCCTCCTTCTGCCACACCTCCAGCACCACAGTCACAGCCTGGAAGGAAGCGTTGAAGGAAGACCAGAGAGTGATGACCTGGGTTCAGTCTGATCTTACAGAAGATGCAGCCTGTTGTAGTACCACAGCCTGGGAACATAGATGTCATCTGCTGCTGTTCCGGGTTTCATGGACTTCAGGACCAGACTTCTCTCCCTCAGATATGTATTCCTCAGGCCACCAATTTTTGCGTTTAAATAGCTGATGTGTGCCCTGGGGGCCCAAGGCTTCACGAATCTCCCCAGTTTCGACATTGCTGCCTCCCTCTTTATCTGTTACTGACACCGAAATAAAGGTATTTTTTGTTTGGATGAAATACTTGCGTATGTGTTTTCCTTCCAAAAGGACAGTTTATTTGTGAGCAGGCAGGTACATTTCCAAAAAACAAAGTGAAATAAATAACAAGGGGTGCCAACACTAAACAACCTCCTGTAGATTAAAAAAGAAAAAGAAAATCTAAAAAATAGAATAATGTTGTTGTTGTAAGTTTACACACAAAAAAAAGGAGAAATTAGCAAAGTGTCTTTAAAGGAGATTTTTAGGGAATCCCCCCCCCCCCCAAAAAACATCCAAGAAAAAAAAAACCAAATCAAAAATTGTGTAGATGTGACGCAAACTAAAATTGTATTGCTGAAATGGTTAAAAAAGAGTAATGAAATCCGTTCGGGAGGTGTGTGACTATGAGCATCAAAAGAAGTTCGTTCTTGCAGCATTGTAAAGAACAAGAGAATGCGCTTGATGAAAGAATTTTTAACATTGCAGTGTGACGAATGTGCTATATCACTTACGAGCAGTAGTTTTACCTGAACGAGCACTTCCGTGTCGGAATTTGAATGTGAGCATGCGTGGCACTTGGTCCGATCAAAATGCTCTACACATGATCGGATTAGGTCCGACCGGCCCAGTTGTTCGGGAAATATTTCCAACATGTTGGAAAATTGGGTCCGACGGAGATTCGGACGGAATCAGTCCGATGCATACCACACACAGTCAGATTATCTGACGACACGGTCCGATAGGACACATTCCGACGGATTCTCCGACCGTGTGTACAAGGCTTTAGAGTATCTGGGAGAGGTTGCAGTGTCGTGGCACCAGCACCAGTGCCTAATGCTCAATTTTTCAGCCCCTGTTCAACAGGGGCATGTAATTACAATGTTTGATGCAATGCTTTGCAGCAGGGCTCATTCCTGCACTTCAACTAGAGTATCTGGGAGAGGTTGCAGTGTCGTGGCACCAGCACTAGTGCCTAAGGCTCAATTTTTCAGCGCCTGTTTAACAGGGGCATGTCATTTAAATTTTTGATGCAATGCTTTGCAGCAGGGCTCATTCCTGCACTCCAACTAGAGTATCTGGGAGAGGTTGCAGTGTCGTGGCACCAGCACCAGTGCCTAAGGCCCAATTTTTCAGCCCCTGTTTAACAGGGGCATGTAATTACAATTCTTGATATATTTCACAGTAGGGCCCTTTCCTGTGCCCACCGAGAGTAACTGCGAGGACTTATATTGTTGTGGCACCACCACCACCCCCACAACCACCAAAGGCCCAATTTTTCTACCACTGTTCAACAATGGCATGTAATTACAATTCTTGATATAATCGTTCACAGCAGGGCGCTCCAGCACCCACCAAGAGTCACTTTGAGGGCTTACAGTGTTGTGGCAATGCCAATACCTTAGGCCCACATTTCTGCAGAGCATATAGGGCAGGCCCTTACTTTCAAACATCTAACTTACAAACGTCTCCTACTTGCAAACGAAAGGAGACAACAGGAAGGGAGATGAAAAACAGGGGTGATAACCCTTCCCTATGTTTTCCAAAAAGCTTAAAAATAGATTTTTTGACTGGAGCTACTTAAAAATGTACCAGTTCAAAATTACAAACAGATTCTACTTAACACAACAAACCTACACAGTCTCTGTCTTGTTTGCACCGCCTGTATACTGCGGTTCTGAGTATATAGAGCCTGGTTGCCCCACGCCTTTACTTTTTTTAATTTGGGTACAGGGTTCCCCTTAATATCCGTTATGGACCCAAAGGGGCTGGTAATGGGCAGGGGGGCTACCCATGCCATTTTTTTTAATGACTTTTTTCCATTAAATTTAATTTTGTGCAGGGATTGTTCTAAACACGGGAAACACGTGCCACTTCACGGGCATACTATAGACACCCCCCAGGCAGGATATTTAAAGGAATATTTCACTTTTTTTTTCACTTTAATCCTCATTAAAATCATTTTGCTCCTTAAAAAACTGCAGTTTTTTTTATTTATTTTTTGGCATTGATCCATGTCTCCTGGGGCAGGAGCTGGGTCCCAGACCCTTTTTAGGACATTATCTTGCATATTAGCCATTCAAATTAGCACTTTTTATTTTGAACATTCGAGTCCCATAGACTTCAATGGGGTTCTAAAGTTTGGTCCGTTCGAAAGTTCTGGTGCGAACCGAACCGGGGAGTGTTCGGCTCATCCCTAGTTGGGGGTCATCAGTCTTGTCAGAACTTCTTACCCATCTCCTTTCCTCCCAACTTTCCCCCTTTTCCTCCCAACTTTCCCCCCTTTCCTCCCCCTTTATCCCTGCCTTTTCCTCTTTCCAATAAAACCATACGTGTCACTTACCCTTCTTCTCCATTAATGAGAAAATCCCCCAGTTTGCGGTGACCAAGTTGGCTGTCGTTCCTATGTCCCTAGGACTGAGAGCCATAATTTAAACAGGATATGACATTTAGCATCAGATCACTGAGATACGTTAGCTTGATGCCTGACCAGGGCTGCTGATAGAAACCATGGGGCCCCGTACAGCCTACCTGATGGGGCCCCCTTCTGCCCCAACCTCAACCCCACCTATCCATCCAGCGAAAGGGCTGATATAGGTGGGAAGGGGTTAATGATGCCAAGAGGTGCCCATGTCTTACTTTGTAAACTTACAATCTTTTTTTATTTATGTGCATTATATATTAAAATATGCAGCAAAGTCAGTATAACTGGCAGAAGATGTGGGGGGTAGGTCAGTAGAACAACGGACAGAGTCCCCCATTTCACACCAGAGTCCCCTCCATCAGAGCCCCCTCCAGCAGAGCCCCCCCATCACAGCAGAGTCCCCTCCATCACAGCAGAGTCCCCTCCAGCAGAGCCCCCTCCATCACATCAGAGTCCCCTCCATCACAGCCCCCTCCATCACAGCAGAGTCCCCTCCAGCAGAGCCCCCTCCATCACAGCAGAGCCCCCTCCATCACAGCAGAGCCCCCTCCATCACAGCAGAGCCCCCTCCATCACAGCAGAGTCCACTCCATCACAGCAGAGTCCACTCCATCACAGCAGAGCCCCCTCCATCACAGCAGAGTCCACTCCATCACAGCAGAGTCCACTCCATCACAGCAGAGTCCACTCCATCACAGCAGAGCCCCCTCCAGCAGAGTCCCCTCCATCACATCAGAGCCCCCTCCATCACATCAGAGCCCCCTCCATCACAGCAGAGTCCCCTCCAGCAGAGTCCACTCCATCACAGCAGAGTCCCCTCCATCACAACAGAGCCCCTTATATCACAGCAGAGCACCTCTCAACATCAGTCCCCATTTCAGGTTGGTGGGGGAGGGGGCCTCTCAGGAGGTGTTAGGATCGTTTACATTACAAAACATTTCTGACTGTTCGTGTTGTGTCTGTTCTGGCAGGCCAGATGCAGTGTCAGTAGGCCTGTTTTAATCTGTGCCCACATGAGAGAACTCTCCTGCATAGCAGTGTGTCTCTTACCTAAAGAAGCTCCTGTCCTGGGCTGCTAATCCTTAGACTTCTCTCCTCCAACCAATGAGAGCAGCGGAGGGGAGTGGTCTTGGGTCTGTGGAGAAGGCAATCTAGAAGCTCTGGACTGGATTACAGAGCTCAGCTGAGGTCCTGGGAGACACAGATTCCTGGATTCTGTTTCCAGGATTTTGTAATGGAAAGATCCAGTGTGTAGTGTACAACAAGCGCAGGGAGCCACTTGTAAATTAGAAAGCGTTTTTTGGGTTTTCTCCCCTGAACTGTCTTTGAAGCTGCACAGGGCCCCCCCTGCTGGCTGGGCCCGGTACAACAGGGCTGGCTGTACTGGCTTATCAGCGGCCCTGTGCCTGACCAATGGGAATAAACTAGCAGTACCCCATTGGGGATCCTTTTTCCCCTGAGTGGCTTTACTGAATAATTTGAACAAGCCCATTGGAACCATGTTCAATTTATCTTTGCTTTTTCCTTTGGTTGGAAGGTGTTCTCCGCTGTCCTGATAGAAATGCTGGATGAGACTGGTTGAAATTTTTTTTTAAACCAAAATCTCCTGCAGGATTAGCACGTCCCAGTGGAACCTGACTGCCTTCATTTCAATGTACATTTAACCTGTTTGTACATGTGTGAAAAACTAGTAACAGATACAGTTGAGTGTCATGTATTGTTACTTACTTGTATGTATAATCCACATTCCTTAAATAAAGAGTTAAAAAAAAACGCACATATGAATGTGCTTGGAGTAAAATGTTTTATACTAAAAATGTGTGGCTTTTTATTTCAATGCTTAATACCAGTGTATTTGTTAAGTTGGTGTCGTTATAGTGACAATGTGCTCTAAAATATGCAAACTCAGGCAGTTTTAGGGCCTCAAATCAATTAATTAGAGTTGAAAAGGCTGAATATTTTTTATCATTAATGCATTACATACATTAACAACAATAATATTGTGTGCAGACCCACAGCACAACATAATAGTTAGCTGAAGAAGAGATTGTGACCTCATGGAGCAAATAATTTACGTTTCCACTATTATAGAAACTGGCCAAAATGAAGGCCATTTGAGAATCTAGGAGACAGATAAGAAACACAAACAGTAATTCAAATTAAATAGGAGTGTAGTATCAAATCAAAAATGTATTCAGGATCAGCAACATTTTGCTGAAAAGCCATCTACCCACAAAATAATCCATATACTGTTGCCGGACATCTCGGGTATTTTGGGAGGGCAACTCAGCACAGCCACTTTCCAGAGCCATCATCACAGCAAGATCAGCTGGGCCTGACACAGAAAAGTCAACCTCACTTGGAAGTGAGGCAAGGTAACTGCTTGCATTCCTACTTAAGTAATTGTGCAGGATGCAGCAACTCAATACTACATGGTTTAACTTGTATTCGGCCAGGTTAATTGCTGTTAGAAAAAGCCTGAACCGACTTGACAGTATTCCAAATGCGTTCTCTACAACCCTTCGGGCACAAGAAGGCCTATAGTTGTAAATCCTCTACTCTGGGGTGAGGTTCCTCATGGGAAAAGGCCTCATAAGCTGTTCCCCCTGACAAAGGCCTCATAAGCTGTTCCCCCTGACAAAGGCCTCATCTGCAACAAATACAAAATTGAGGCCTTCGACATTCTCCCCAGGAGGTGGCAAATGTAAGGTGCCATTCTGTAGCCAAAGGTAGAATTCGGTCTGTGCAATCACTCCTCTGTCTGTGTTGCAGCCATTCTTCCCAAAGTCCAGGTACAGGAACTCGTAATTTGCAGACACTACCGCTAGCATCACTATGCTGCAAAAGCCCTTATAATTTTAATAATAAGAGCCCTAGTTGGGTGGTGGGACAATGCGGACACGCTTCCCATCAATCTCCCCACCACAGTAGGGAAAATCCCACTGATGGTAGAATTGGGCTGCAACAACCTGCCATTCCTGTGGGTTGGAAGGAAACACTGGAGTCGAACAAGAAAAAAAATTACTACATAACATTGCAAGCAGATTTGACACAAACATTCTTGGCCAACATAAGTATAACATTTATTTAAATAAGTATTTAAAGACAAAAGTATAAGGTCAACTTATCAGATTCCTCACCCCTCTGGTGGCCCATTCTAAAAATGTTATGGTGGGGGGGGGGATGGGTAGATGTTTTGGACAGGTAACGCTCTCCACTTCCATGACAGCTGAATGCCTAAATAATGTGTGATACTTGGGACTTTAGCATATTACAATAATGCTAATTATAGAATGAAGAAATTAATACAATACATTAGCAAACATTAAATATATAGAATGTGATGTTAAAGGCTAAAACTTACCCGAATATAGTCCTTCTTCAGGACTTGGATGATGGCAGAACAGGTTCCTGGAACAATAATTCCCAGAGCCTGAGGGGAGATCCCAGTTGTGAACTTCAGATCCTGGAGACTTCTCCCCGTTGCCAAGTACCTCAAGGTGGCGACGAACCTTTGCTTGGGAATAAAGGCTTGCCTCATGCATGTGTCTTGATTACTAATATGGGGGTAAGTAAAGCCAATAGACAGTGAAAGCAGGGGTCCATCATCTGGATATAATTCCATCAGGATTATTCTCCTGGAGCTCTCGCAACAAAGGCATATGACAGAATTGGTCACGATTAAGCAACCAATTCTTGGTCCAAGAACTCCTCCTTCCCCTGTTCCTAGACTGGATTTGGGTCAAAGCAATAACTCCAAACCCAATAATAGCATGATGTCAGGGCTGGCTTAGCCCTTCCTTCTCTGGGCTGGCTGCTCAGCTGTTGGCTAATTGTCAGCTCTCATCTCTCTCCACAGTTACCAGCTGTTCCTGATCATGCTCATCTGACCTGCCTACTTAAAGCCATCCAGCTCACTTCCCCTCTACCTTCGTCTTGGTCACATCACAAGAAACCATCTCCTGCGGTTCTGTTTTAAGACTGACTTGCTGACATCCCTTCTGGCTCCTTATCCTGCTTGCTGTTGCTCTACTTGGATCCCTGACTTCTGGCCTGGCTGACTACCCGATCTGGTTATTGAACTCTGGGCTGGCTGACTACTCTATCCGGTTACTGGACTCTGGCTATGCTTTGACTTTTTAACTTTTTATTTTTATTAATAAAAAAGTGTGATTTAATTGTACTTCTGTCTAAGTCTGATTCATGGTTTCTGACACATGATCTCTATGACAAGAGCGCCACATGGCTAGTAGACGAACGGCCGTTCAGAAACGAACTGACAGGCACGACCTGAAAATTAGAAACGACCTGACAAGCACGCACTGAAAATCAGAAGCAAACTGAAAAGAACGCACTGGGAAACAGAAACAACCCTGACAAGCACGCACTGAAAAACAGAAACAAGCTGACAAGCATGACCTGAAAATCAGAAACTAACTGACAATTACGAGGCTGAAAAGCACAAATCGACACTCGCCAAACTTCTACTAACACAAGATTAGCAGAAGAAGCCCAAAGGGTGGCGCATGACTATTGAGCTTCCTTTTTATCGGCTCGTAGTAAGTCACTACATTTGTAATTGGTAATAATAGGTTATCCTCGCGCTACAATGGTAAATTCAAGAAGACTGGTATGGTTGCAGCAAAAACACCGGCAGAGGTGCAAACCCTCCCCTCAAGTGATAGTAAGTAAATAGTAAATGGTGTTGCGCTCCACACAAAATTAATTAAATCTAATAATTAGTAAATAATCGCATAAAATCTTAAAGACGCACTCATGCGATTAAAATTACTTTAAATTATAACTACAAACTTTTGTGCTAAAATTTATACCAAGTGATTAGTAGAGTGTTCAGAATATAACTTATTCCTAGTGTTGTTCATAAAAAGAAGATCTGAATGATCTATACAATCATAATAAAGTGCAAGTGGAATAATATAGGTAAAAACACAAATCCTAATAATAACACTTCACAAGAATCGTGACATCAAACAAAAGTGTGACAGTCCATGAAAGTACATCCAAGTGCCAACGTGCGTGCAGAAAACTTGTGTAAGAAAAGAATGAATACACAATAACAGAATATATATAAAAAATGTATATATAAAAATATATATCAAAAAGTGAAAAGACAATAAATCCAAAAAAAGGGGGGTTCCTAAAAAGTGTCTCTTAAATTTGCATAAAAGGCTAATGATTCAGTTCATGCAAAAAAATTTATAGAGTGAATCCACACTGTGCTATGTGAAGGGTTAATCCTGTGAACAACCCCGGGATATTTCCACCAGTGATCTTGCAGCTCCTCAAACGTGGGTGCTCACACACTGAGTGCAGTGGGTACCTTACCTCACTGCTGTCAGTTAGACAGCAATATGCTTCAATATAGCAGGTGTCTCCTCAATTCGGATGTATGTCCTCAGTAAGTGTAGGAACACTCCAAAGATTTGCGGTGTATATCCCAAATACAATATGGGCGCCCCCAAAACTGTTCCTCCAGATACTCCGCAAAGGATCACAAGTCAGACCCAAGAAAGAGAAGAAGGGGCTCCAATAGTGAAGTACGTCACACAAATACTTTATTATAAAAAGGACCAAGTCCTGGGTACTCACATTCATGTAATAAATTTCAAACGTTTACAGCTAAAAACAACGAACGGCTTCCTCATTCGTACCCCGGACGTCACTTCCGGTGTCCTCCTAGGCCAATCCTATGCGTATCGTCATAGATCACGTGATTTGTAATTGTTACCCAATTGGCTTTGTGTATGCAAGACAAGTTTGGGCCAACACCCTTCGGACAAAATTCCACAGTTTTGTTGGAGAACAATCCAATCGTGTCTAGGAGGCATAACACTTTCTGCAAGCCAGAATTTGAAACGGGCAAGACTCTGCCTCTGAAGAACTGGGCAGTACATTGTGCAGGTTAACATAGCTCCCAACCGTCCTTTATTTGGTGGGACTGTCTTTCTTTTGAGACCAAATCTCCTTGTCCCTCAAGAAGCCTGAATTGTCCCTGTTTTTGGTCTCATGTGTTCATCTCTATACAGAGCTAATTATTTTTGACCATGATTCTCAAACTGGTACAGGTTTTGGATTAATGCTCACCTTTTACCTCTTGCCCTATGATATTCTAGACATTGCCTCTCTCTCAATGTTTATCTTATCTGGGTTAACAGGAAGTCCAGTACGACTTTTAGTTTTCTATCTGCTAACGTATTTTGTGCCACCAGCGGTTTTCACAACAAAGATTACGCTTGTTTATTAAAGGTGGCTGGAATTTTAACACTCCTACATTTTTTCTTCCTTCAGATAGACTTTAGGCAAACTTACATATGAGTTATGAGAAATGTTACCACAACTTTATTAAAGGTTGTCCTTAAGATGAAATTTGCCTAGAAACAGCTAAATGCATGGTTAAATACATATTTTTTATGTTTTACCTGGCAATGGATTTGCAATTTAAACCTCTTAGGAACATCGCTCTACTTCTGGTTTGCCACTACTGACTACTGCTTAATATTATATATAGGTGACATAAAAAGCTGACATGAGTAAGCATATCTCATCTATCTGTGGCAGTGTCAAATTTGTGTGCAATTCACCAGACTGGAAAAAAATAATTTGTAGGCAAAACACATATATATATATATATATATATATATATATATATATATATATATATATATATTTAGCTGTTTGTCTTCAAAAGGAATCTGTTTTTATATATTAGGAGTTGAGATGGCTGATCACCTTTTTGCATCAGTTACTTTAAATAATCATGTAAATATAAGGTACTGGGATGCCACAAGTTGCCTAACGCCCCATACACACGGTCAGACTTTCCAACGTAAAATGTGCAATCGGAGCTTGTTGTCGGAAATCTAGACCGTGTGTAGGCTCCATTGGACAGTTTCCATCGAATTTCAAAATTTGAGATCTGGTTCTCAAATTTTTCCAACAACAAAATCCGTTCACTTTAATTCCGATTGTGTGTACACAATTTTGACGCACAAAGTGCCACACATGCTCAGAATAAATTTTTGAGACGGAAGCGCTTGGTCTGGTAAAACTAGCATTTGTAATGGACATAGCACATTCGTCATGCTGCAAATTTTGAAATCTTTTAATGCAGTGCATTCTCTTCTTCTTTAGAATGCTAGAAGAATGAAGTTGTTTTGCTGCTCATATTCACACAGAGTTCTCACAAACTTCTTTCTGTATAATTTCTCATTATCTCATGAATAATATTAATTTTCTTTTCACCAGATCTCCAGAATATTTTTTTTTTTTTTTATCAAGATCTGCATTTATTTTTTCTAGTGTTCTCCATAATATTATTTCTCGTTTTGTGTGTCAAGTTACCACAACACCGTTATTATCTTGTATTTTTTTTTATCTCATTGAGGGTTGGTTGGTGTCCCTTGTTAATTTGACTTTGTATTTTAGAAATGTACCTGCCTACTCACAAACTGTCCTTTTTGAAGTAAAACAACATAGGCAAGTATTTGTGAAAAATAAATATCCATTTATTCTGGGTCATAACAAAATAAAGAGGAAAGCAACGCTGGAGAAACTGGTGAAATTTGTGAAGCATTTGTACCCTATTATTTTACAGTCACAATTGGTGGCCTGAGAAGTCCATATAATAGTGAGCACAATCTGGTCCAGGACTACAACAGATCAGGAACAGCAGCAGATGACATATCTGACCCCAGGCTGTGGTCATACAACAGCCTGCATCTTTTGCCAGACCAGACTAAACCCAGGCCATCACTCTGGTCTTCCTTCCTTCCAGGCTGTGGCTCTGGTGTTGGAGGTGGAGGAGGAGGAGGAGCTGGAGGAGGCGGAGGAGTACCATGATTCAACTTACAAATGTGGCTTTGGCTTGTGAGTCTGCCTGAATTGGAGGACAACAATAACATTTGTTCATATTTTAGGGGGTGTTTAGGGTAAACACAAAAATGAAGCTGAAAAAAAACATTGTCACGTTACTAGGCTATGTGTGTATGGGCCTAGGATAGCATGCTGGGGAGGTTAATGAAGTCAAATATGCATGAAGGACAAAAAAGAGCATTAAAAGCTTACAGCATGCATGAGGACAAAGAGGACAAACAGTAAAATACTTTGGGAAATCAGAAATTAGTTATCAAAACTAACATATATTTAACATCATTAATTTGACAAGCAGAAATATTTTTAAGAATGATATACCTGACTCAAGCTGGGATCCTCCACATGTGACTACCTGGAAGGCCCAGGTTGGTTGTCGGAAGCCTCAGCTGGGGGAAGTAAGCCTTGAAGGAAGACTGGAGAGTGCTGGCCTGGGTTCAGTCTGGCCTGCCAGAAAATGCAGTCTGTCATAGTAGCACAGCCTGGGTACATAAATGTCATCTGATGCAGCTCCTGAACAGGAGTAGGGTCAATGCGCAGGCACCACTCGCAGCACTGTGACACAAGTATATATCTCTCTCCTCCCTCTCCCTCCAGCAGCTGAAACTGACACAGGAGGGAGAGGGAGACCGAGACTCCCCCCCATGCCCTGCCCCCTATCAGCGGCTCTGCAGTGCACACTGAGCACAGTGCCAGCAGCAATCAGCAGTGCTCGGCGGCGGCGCCACCAGCCTGCCACAGCTGCTCTGTGCTGATGAAGCCTGGCCCTGAAGAACTGAAGACTTCAGTGACTGAGACAGTGTCCTCCCTCGGCCTGCGCCCCCGGCAGGCGCCGGTCTCACCAACAGCATGGTACGGCCCTGGTCTTATGAATACATATGCGATTACAATTCAATCAGAGAGCTTGTCTATTCCTAAGTGCCAGGGATCCAATAGGGTTGCCCGACGCTTTGGCCAATCAGGAAGCAACTCTGTCGCCCTGCCTCCTGATTGGCGGGGAGGAAAGTTAGTGTGAAAATAGTGAAAATTAATTCGCTATCGTCACATAATTGGGTGAGATCAGGGCGCACTCTCTGTGCCCAGACCCCACCATATTTTGAAGCCTTCAAAAAGTACCACCCCCTCCCTCCCCCACCATGGGAATCCATGTGTCCGGCGTCCTGAAAGGGGCCATGCGCATGGATGGGGGATCAGCACCCGTGCACCCACAGTGCACGGGCCGCCACTGATCCACTAAGTAAAATGCCCAATTCTTTTAAATAACTTACCTGGGAGGTGCTCTTATCCTGCCAGTGAAGGAGCACATCACTGTACAGAAGGTGTTACAGCAGCACAGCAGCACTGACATGTACTAATGTACTGGGGTTTATTAGAACCTGGAAGCCCCCTTTAACAATAAGGGGGCCCCCAGATACCCCCCCTTCATATGTGAATGAATATGTGGTATATAATATCCCTACTCACAAAACAATGTAGTCTAGAAATAAAAACACCCAAACGTTTGAGAAATTCTTCATTAAAAAAATTTAAATCCCCAAAAAGTACCTTGTTGTGAATTAATCATCAATCAGTGTCTGCCGACTTGCTAAAAAAAAAAAAAGAAAAAAAAAAAGAAGACAGATCTTGACGGTACCATTCCTAGTGCTATATCAGCAATATAAAGGACGGGGTAGGTATAATAATGTGAGACCATTGCCCAAATATGGCCAGTGATGTCACTGCTATCCCCGCCCCTTTGTTTACGTGACCAGGGAATCCCAGCAATGTGCTGTAATGTCAGCAATTCCTAGGGGCCAGTGAAAGAAGCAATCAGCCCTAGAATAATGTGGTAGGAATACCACTTCTATACAGAGCTTTTTTTTCTAGAGAATAGGGGCAGGAACTCTGCTTTTTGGAGTTAGCCCTTGTCTCTGATCCTACCCACCTCCGAGCACTGTTACACTTCCACTTTTAGAAAATACAGAACCAAGTAACATTTGTGGTACTAAGTCATTTGTATGGAATTTGTTAATGATAACAAGAAAAGCAGTTAAAAAGATCCCCTGCAGCCACCAATAGACCCACTTCCCCCCCCCCCCCTAGCAACAATGGAACACCTGCAAAAAATACCCCCCTCCAGAAAAAATAGACCCCCGGCAGCAACAACAGATCCCCCCCACAGGCTGCATCAATAGACCCTCCAGCAGCCAGCTACAGTAGACTGCTCCCTCAACAGTAAATCTCCCCCAACAACAACAGATCCCCGTCAGCAACAACAGACCTTCCCCTGCAAAAATAAACCCATACATTCAGTGCTGAAGGTGCCGGAACTGCGTTCCCCCGCGTTCCCCCGCGTTCCCGCTGAAAAAAAACCCTGCTTCTAAATATTAGGCTTGGCTTCATGTGTTTGTCTGAACACCAAAACTATCAGCTCCCTAATGGCTAGTCCTTTGCCCTTTGCCTGCCTTTTTTCGGCACATCTTGGTTTATTTCCTCTTTAACCTCCACCCAAAGCAGAATTTAACCGGTGATGCTTCAATACCAAAGCACCTTCTTTCTGTAAAGGTTTGTAAATATCCATGTACGTGCACATTCTATGCATTATTTTCAAAAAAACTTTAAAACCCCATTTTAATGGAACACAATTCACCCCCCCCCCCCCCCCCCATTACTCACAAAGTAGATTTGTTATGGTATAATTAATTCAATCATTATTAGTCCTCAGATGACAAAGACTTCTAGAATAACAGCTTCGAGTCTACAGGCATCTCTTGCACTTGATTTGTGTTTATGATTCTGCCCTAGTAAAAAAATCAACAAAGGTAATTTTAATTTGAGGTTACAGTGAAAGAACCTTTATTGAAAAACCCATTATGGTCTTTATCAAACCAATGGAATAGGGTGAACTGCCCATAAATACTACATACCAAAGCCTCAGTCCAGCTTTAACATGGTGGGTAGATTTCAAAGGCGGGACTGTAATTTGCTGCCTCGGGGCCTGGACATCTTGCAATACTTATGAGACCAATTCACTTAAAGTTGTATCAGGGAATTTTTCAACTGGGCGTTTGTCTGAGATCTGAAACTTAAAATGAACCATCATTCCTAAGGGACAGACTGGAACAAATGGAATTTTTGTTCACTGACCATTCACTTTGAGTTTTTTTTTTTTTTTAGTTGAACAGTTCATACTTTAAAATGGTTCCTGTAAAATTGGGTAGGGTGGCTCTGGATCTTGGGCATACAGGGTATAACCCAAAAAACCTCCAGTCCCAAATGAACCCTGTGCTGCCAGTACATAGAAGAGTCAGACTGTGGCTCTCTCTCACATAGCAGCAGCCTAGCTATCCAGCTGTTCATAAAGATGTGAAAATGCTGCATTATTCCTTTAAATCATACAGTTCAAAAAATAATACTTTTCAAAAGCGCAAGCATATCATACAAAATAAATTTACATATTCAAATCTATAACAGACATAGGGGGAGATTTGATTGACGAAACGACGTAGGGTTGAGTGGCGTGCTGACGTCACCGCCATTCCCCGTTGGTCTAGGAAGGACGGGCAGTGAGAAAGAGAGAGAGCAAGCCGGCCGGCTCGTTATTTTATACACACGCTTGTATATGGCTAAATTGTGAGTTTGATATCGTAATTTTTACATATTTTAATAAAAAGTATTTTGTGGAATTACGCTATGGGATCTCTTCTGTTTGTTTTATCCCATTAAATCGATGTGACCGGAATGAGAGAGACGCTCTGAGGAGGAGATATACAGATTTGAGTTACCTGTGGTGTATCTTGATACAGAGGTCCAGATTGGGGGTTAAAGTTGCAGGCACGTTTGTTCTCCTTAAAAAGAGATCTGGCTAGCTGGTAAGCCTCACTGGATCTAGTGGTGGAGGATTCTTTCCTTGGTACACGTGCTTCATATTCTGAGGGTGTTGTGTGCGGTGTCACCTAAGTGGACTGAAGTTTTATTTCTTTATCCTCCTGCCTCTACATTTAACCATCGGTTTTCTCATTTAATTTTGGACTATATACATTTGTTTCTTATCATTGTTTTTTATTTAAGTTTGCAATATCAATAATTTTTGTACACATGGTGGGGAATATGTTTTTTCACAATGGTAATTATTTATTTTAGCACTATTTATGGTATATGAGCATATATCACATAATTTTATGACTTTCAGCGCAGCTTCTTTTTATTAATAGGGGGAGATTTACTGGTGTACACAGAATCTGGTGCAGCTGTGCATAGTAACCAATCAACTTCTACTGTAGGTTTTATTGTCAAAGCTTAATTAAATAAGCTGAAGATTAAAAGCTCATTGGTTGCTATGCACAAGTGCACCAGATTCTGTGTTCACCAGTTTTAGTGCATCTCCCCCAAAATATAGTATATATATTTATAACTCCTATAGTTACAGTATCTCACAAAAGTGAGCACATCACTCACATTTTTGTAAATATTTTATTATACCTTTTCATGTGACAACACTGAAGAAATTACACTTTGCTACAATGTAAAGTAGTGAGTGTACAGCTTGTATAACAGTGTACATTTTCTGTCCCCTCAAAATAACTCAACACACAGCCATTAATGTCTAAACCGCTGGCAACAAAAGTGAGTACACCCCTAAGTGAAAATGTCCAAATTGGGCCCAATTAGCCATTTTCCCTCCCCGGTGTCCTGTGACACATTAGTGTTACAAGGTCTCAGGTGTGAATGGGGAGCAAGTGTGTTAAATTTGGTGTTATCGCTCTCATACTGGTCACTGGAAGTTCAACATGGCACCTGATGGCATAGAATCTGAAAAAAAATGAGAATCTGAAAAAATTTATTGTTGCTCTACATAAAGATGGCCTAGGCTATAAGAAGATTGCCAAGACCCAGAAACTGAGCTGCAGCACAGTAGCCAAGACCATACCGTGGTTTAACAGGACAGGTTCCACTCACAAAAGGCCTCACCATGGTTGACCAAAGAAGTTCAGTGTACGTGCTCAGCAATATATCCAGAGGTTGTCTTTGGAAAATAGGATGTATGAGTGCTGCCAGCATTACTGCAGAGGTTGAAGGGTGGGGGGGGGGGTCAGCCTGTCAGTGCTCAGACCATGCGCCCCACACTTCATCAAATTGGTCTGCATGGCTGTTATCCCAGAAGGAATCCTCTTCTAAAGATGATGCACAAGAAACAGTTTGCTGAAGACAAGCAGACTAAGGACATGGATTACTGGAAACATGTCCTGTGGTCTGATCAGACCAAGATAAACTTATTTGGTTCAGATAGTGTCAAGCGTGTGTGGATGCAACCAGGTGAGGAGTACAAAGACAAGTGTGTCTTGCCTACAGTAAAGCATGGTGATGGGAGTGTCATGGTCTGGGGCTGCATGAGTGCTGCCAGCACTGGATATCTACTGTTCATTGAGGGAACCATGAATGAAAGCATGTAATGTGACATACTGAAGCAGAGCATAATCCCCTGCCTTCGGAGACTGGACCGTAGGGCAATATTCCTACATGATAACGTCTCCAAACACCAACCTCCAAGACAACCACTGCCTTGCTAAAGAAGCTGAGGGTAAAGGCGATGGACTGGCCAAGCATGTCTCCAGACCTAAACCCTATTGAGCATCTGTGGGGCATCCTCAAATGGAAGGTGGAGGAGCACAAGGTCTCTAACATCCACCAGCTCCGTGATGTCGTCATGGAGAAGTGGAAGAGTACTCCAGTGGCAACCTGTGAAGCTCTGGAAAACTCCATGCCCAAGAGGGTTAAGGCAGTGCTGGAAAATAATGGTGGCCACACAAAATATTGACAATTTGGACATTTTCACTTAGGGGTGTACTCACTTTTGTTGCAAGCGATTTAGACATTAATGGCTGTGTGTTGACTTATTTTGAGGGGACAACAAATTTACACTTTTATACAAGCTGTACACTC
This sequence comes from Lithobates pipiens, assembly GCF_037356315.1. Classification (NCBI taxonomy): domain Eukaryota; kingdom Metazoa; phylum Chordata; class Amphibia; order Anura; family Ranidae; genus Lithobates; species Lithobates pipiens. The sequence continues at coordinate 287,565,340 of NW_027507903.1, read as the reverse complement.
ACTACTTTACATTGTAGCAAAGTGTAATTTCTTCAGTGTTGTCACATGAAAAGATATAATAAAATATTTACAAAAATGTGAGGGGTGTACCCACTTTTGTGAGATACTGTAAGTCCAAACGTCCCATGAAAAAGGTGCACTGTGCAATTTTAAATAATCCTCCACTGATATCCATTTAAAATCTCATCTTGTGACTTCTACTCCACCAACCTAACAAATATAAACACTTACCAGAAGAAGTGGGTTGTAAAGGGTATCAGCCAGCCAAACATCTACTGTAATTTCTCATAAAGTATGCATTGCCATGTAACATGCATAAAGAAGAGCACTCCACATGGTGCAAGACGGAATATAGCCACATATTCTCACTGTCCCGTCTTTCCACAGCAGGCATAGTGATGTCAGTGTATTTGATGCAAGCTGTTTCCCATGTTTATGTATTTTTTATTGATATAGACTGGAGCAGTGTGCGAGGGAAGTGTTGGACCACTTGAGCTTGGCCACTGCTTTGTGTGAGAGAACTGCAGCACAGGGTATATAAAGGGTTAGTTCACCTTTTCACAAAAAAATGTATTTGAAAAATACAACACAACCAAACAAAAAAATTTTAAAGATACTTACCCTTTACTTGTGTCCCAGTTTTCTTTCCTATGCATCATCGACATCAGCTTCCTCAAGGTTTCCCAAGATAGTTTTGGATCCCAAATCTTATCAAAATGCACTATTGCCCTGTGTAGGAGTGTATTCTCATATGATCTGGGATCCTCGGCTTTCCCAGGAGGCAGCAGTAAGGAAATAACCGAAAATGTATGTAAACTTTAACAACAAACTTCTCATTCTTGCTCCTTTTTGGACTGTTAAATATATGATTGAAAGTATTTTGTTATAACTGTTAGATAAGTGCAAAAAAAAAAACTGTTGATTTTGCCAGAAATGAGGGGTTATGGAAATGAGATTGAGGGCAAGAGGTCTCTATTCTTTGTAATCCATCAGAAATTAAATAGTAATGGTGGACACCTTGGGGTTTATTTAATAAACTAGAAAGTGCAAAATCTGGTGCAACTGTGCATAGTAGCCAATCAGCTTTAAACTTTAGCTCATTCAATTAAGGTTTGACCAAAAAATAAAAAAATGGAAGCTGATTGGTTTCTATGCAGACCTGCACCAGATTTTTCACTCTCCAATTTTATTAAACAAACCCCATCTTGTGTTTGGAATTTAGAGCCAAAAACGATAGTGTGTTGAAATGTCAAAGAGATGGTAGGAGTACACTATATTTTTTGCTCATTTACAGTTATTTTTCTGTACTTGCAGTGTATTTTAATGGGGTTAAAACTTTGGGAAGTGTGCATGTATTGCATAGATGTACCAAGTGTTTTCCTGGCACATCATACAATGGGATGTGGCTTGATGCCCACAACCTGATAGGACTGGTAACAATGATTTCTCAGCTAGGCCCCAGCCCGGCATTTTCCTTTTTGTCCTCATCTGATTGGGACTGGATAGATTGCATACTACCCCTTATGCCGCGTACACACGATCAAACAATCCAGTGGAAAAGTCCTGCACGTGTGTAGGCTCCGGCGGACTTTTTTTACCCAAAAGTCCGTCGGACTAAGATTGGAGTTTTGCACATCAATCTGTCCGCTGGACTCGCATTTCGCTCTAACACATTCTGGAATGTTACCGCATCTTCCATGGGAAGAGTGCCTGCCTAAGCGCATCAAAGATGCCTCAACCACTGGAGCTGTGATCAGAGGGTTTACCCTGGGTTCTTTCAATAAGTATAATAATGCAAGCCTTTAAAGGTTGGGAAAATATCTTTTGACTTTGTGTGGTGCTTCCTCCACCTTCTGCCAGCCATTACTTCCTTGACTGACCTGGCGAATGGTTCCACCAAAGAATAATCAATTTCGGAAATTGAAGGAAATTGCATCCTCTGGGACTGTGACATCATAATGGGTGGGGACATCATCCGGTGATGTCCCTATATAAGTCGCCGCACGCCGTGTGTGCTGTCAGACCGGAGACAGCGACGACGCAACATCTCCAGAAGAGAAGAACAGAAGATGGCGACAGTGGCAGTGGCGACAGAAGACCGGGCCACCGCTTGTAAAAGAGCTAGAAGAAGGTGCCGTGGCCCGGCAAGAAGAACCGAAGAGGGGCACAAGACCCCCGAAGAGAGGGACAAGACCCCCAAAGTCAGAAGAGGAGGGCGGCGGCGAAGAAGAAAGCCGGGCTCCTCCGCTTGTAAAAGAACTAGCAGAAGATAGCGGAGGAGTCTGGCGAGAAGACCCCCGAAGACGGAAAAAGACCCCCGGAGCTGTGCAATAAACTATTTTAACCCTTGTGTGTTGTGTTTTTTTTTACTTTTTTTTTCACAGGTGAATGGGTAGGGGTGCTTTGTACCCCATACTCATTCACATAGGGTGGGGGCCGGGATCTGGGGCTCACGGATTTTGATAAGCCCCCCGCCTGCAGACCCCGACAACCAATGGCCAGGGTTGTCGGGAAGAGGCCCTTGTCCTCATCAACATGGGGACAAGGTGCTTTGGGGTGGGGGGGCCACGCGGCGCCCCCTTCCCAAAGGGCACCCCCCATGTTGAGGGCACGCGGCCTGGTACGGCTCAGGAGGGGGGGGGGGCGCTCGCTCGTCCCCACCCCCTTTCCTGACCGGCCGGGTAGTATGCTCAGATAAGGGTCTGATATGGACCTAGGGGGGGACCCCCACGCCATTTTTCCCTTTACGTCCATACCAGGTGATGGGGCCAGCAACGCTTCCTTCGCTGGTCTCGGCTACCTGGAGCCGTGCTCAAAATGAGCGGACTTTCCTCTGTGTGTGTAGGCGAGTCCGTTCATTTCAAAAGTACGGCGGATAGTCCGGCGGACTTAGTCCGCCGTACCTAGTCTGCCGCAAAAGTACCATGTGTGGGCTGGTAGCTCTTTCGGAAAGTCCGGCGGACAATACGGCGGTTTGTCCGCCAGACTATGTCCGCCGGATAGTCTGATACGTGTGTACGCGGCATCACAGCATTCACCCCAGCCAGGTTCAGCCTCTCCTGGGTGGAAGTCTGAGAGATAACAGACTTAATCAACCGCTGCTTCAGCTCTGCAAGCTCCCCAAAGGATGGATAGATCCTCTGAAAATGAGGAAATTAAAGGAAATTGATTATTCTTTGGTGGAACCATTCGCCAGGTCAGTCAAGGAAGTAATGGCTGGCAGGAGGTGGAGGAAGCACCACACAAAGTCAAAATATATTTTCCCAACCTTTAAAGGCTTGCATTATTATACTTATTGAAAGAACCCAGGGTAAACCCTCTGATCAAAGCTCCAGTGGTTGAGGCATCTTTGATGCGCTTAGCCAGGCACTCTTCCCATGGAAGATGCGGTAACATTCCGGAATGTGTTAGAGTGCAAAATGGATTCCGTAATGAAGCAAGCATTTACTTCAGCAAGAGGTGCCTGCAGACCAGCCATTGCATTGGTGGCAGTTGGGAAGACTGTGTCTGGTTGTACATTCAACGTTAAGAATCTTTTAGTCAAAGGAACAGACCAGGAGAAGATAATATCAGCCTTGCAATTACCCAAGCTGGCAGGAGACTTTGTTGTGGAAGCATCCCCAGACATAATTACCTTGTCCGCAAGAGCAATGCTGCCTTCCATCATAGCCAGAAGAGCTCTATGGCTAAAACCTTGGGCAGCAGATGCCGCATCAAAGTCTAATTGGTGTAAAATCCCATATGATGGCGTTAACTTATTGGGCCCTAAGCTGGACTAATTCTGTCAGACAAGAAATCCAAACCCAGAGGGGTCCCTCCTACTGATGCAATATTCTGGATATCTGGAAGTACAAAGAGGCCAGATCCTACAGGCCAGGTAGGGAACTGACCAGCTAAAATCTTTTTGAGGGCACGCCCGTCCAACCTGTGGTGGTAGGGGCCAGGCTCAGACACTACACACAGGTGTGGGCGGAACATGTGTCAGATCCTTGGGTGATGTCCACTGTTTTTAATTTGGCCATTGAGGGCGGTTCAATAGGAAACTCCCAAGCAATAATTTCCGATCAACCAGACTTCCCTTAGATAAGAGGAAAAGGAAGATAATGGTCAAATACATCATGGACCTTCTTCAGAAATGCACTTGGAAGTGCCAAAATCTCAGCAGGGCAGAGGATTCTACTCCCCTTTGTTCCTAGTAAGTAAAAAAAAACAGGATCTTCACCCGGGACTAGACCTAAAAATGCCTCAAAAGGAGCATTTGTCTCAACTCCTTCAAGATCCTTCAACAGCCTTTAATCAATACTGCTGGCAATAAATCTCGCAGACTGATGCTATCTGTAGATTTATCTGATGCATATCTCCACGTGCCAATTCATGCAGCTTTTTAGAGGTACTTGTGCTTCACTATTAAACACCAGCCCTTTCAGTTTCTTAGCCTATCTTTCGGGACTTCTACGGCCCCATTTTCCCCCAGAATGAAATTTCTTCTTCCAGTTATCATGCTCATGAGGAAGAAGGGGCTGAAGGTCCACCAGGGAGAAGATAGGCCCTTTAATCCACAGAGTAAAAACAGCATTGTTGGCAGTAACTCTGCCAGTCAAATCCTGTCTCAGCATCCTATGGTCGTTGAACTCCACATCCCCTTTGATGAAACGGGCCCAATGGCACACGAGAACCTTCCAGAGTTCCTTTCTTGTGCAATGGGATGGAATATCAATACACCAATCAATCATCATCCCCTACACAGAGTGAAAAGATCTTTTTGTTGATGGACTAGGGTCCGCAACCTTCTGAAACATTGCCCGATCGTTCCCACGCCCCCAGAGGAACTGACTTTGGATGTCAGTCTGGAAGGATGGGGTGCACATTACCAACAACAGGCAGCCTAGGAGTGCTGGGCATTCAACCCCCAGAGGATAGTTTTGAATACCCTGTGTTAGGTACTTGATAGTAGAGCCCGACTTGTAGGAGAAGACCCCTCTTATAATGCTGGTTCAGGAGCCACTGGAATGGGGACAGTGGTTCAGTGAGCACAGTGGGTAGGAGTGCCTGATGGTAGTTGCAGCGGTCGGCACAGGAACGGTATGAAGATCCTCCAGGAATGGCTGGACTGCAGATGATAGCAGGCAGGAGCAATCAGCGAGCTGAGTGGCAGGAGATGCAGGAACAGTGGCTGCTGGAGCTGGATGAAAAGGCCGGAACACAACAACACAAGGCAGTAGGCAAAAGGCAGGGTCAGACAGTCCGGGTCGGCAGGCAATAGGCAGGAAAAACACAGCAGGCAGCGGCAAGGTCAGATGGTCCGGGTTGGCAGGAGATCATGTGGGTGAGAGCAGCAGACAACAGCAGAGTCAGCAAGGCAGGCAGGAGTCGGCAACGGTTCACAGCAGAGACAAGCAGAGTCAGGCAGGCCAGGTCGGGTTGGAGAGGACAGAGAAGTCAGACGGAGCCGGATCGGTAACAATCAGCAAGGCAGGTTCGGGTAACACTGGTACAGAGCTTCAGACAAAACAGCGCCGCACAAGTGTCACTGAGGCACTTTTGAAGGCTCCTTGGGGCGAAACAGCGACAGCACACGCATCCGTTGCGCACCCGAGCACGCACGGTGGGCCCTCAGGCGCATACTGGTGGGCAAACACTGCTGTACAACTCGGGAAGAGGCCCACATGCACATGTGCACACGCGTGTGCCCCTGATCAGCACTGGTACGGTCCTGACACCCTGGAACTCAGGGCAGCTATGCAATCCCTGCTAAATTTTGGTCCTGCTTTGGAGGGCAAGAGGGTACTCCTAGATCTGGAAAACAAAGTTGCAGTAGCCTACATTAAGAAACAGGGGAGTACCAGGAGTCCCATTTTACTGGAACAAGACCATTTCATCCTGCATTGGGCAGAGACACACCTGTTAGATCTAATTTCAATATACATTTCAGCTAATTGATTCAGAAAAACAATACCAAAAACAAGTGGTCTTTGAGCCCCAGGCCTTTTCCTTTTAAACCCAGAGATGGGGCGTCCCAGAAATAGACTCCAATGAAAACCAAATGCTCAAGGTTTCTGTCAAGAGCTCCATGTCCCTCGGCAGTAGGGATGAGCTTCGTGTTCGAGTCGAACGTACGTTCGACTCGAACATTGGCTGTTCGGCCGTTCGGCGAATTCCGAACGTTTGGGCCATTCGCGTCAAAATTCGAGTGACGTGCGCGCGGACCACAATGCACTGCGGTGGCGCAGTGCATTGCTGCCCCATGATTGGCCAAGCATGCACTGTGACCCCGCATGCTTGGCCAATCGCAGCGCCGGCAGCGAGGAGAGCCATGATTGGCCACAGGCATCCTGCCTGTGGCCAATCATAGCTCAGGCTGTGTAGTGCACGCCCCACACTATATAAGGCCGCCTTTGAGGCGGCCTCGTGTAGTGTGTTACTTAGCATCTGAAGCAGTGGGTGTTCTGTGTACCTTCAACACAGTACACACCGATCGTTTTTGGCTGATTTCCTATCTTGCTGCTGTGTAGTGGTTGTTGTCTGTGCCCTGACTGCAGTATACACCACTATATTCACCTCACCTATATAGCTAGTGATCTAGCTTTAACCACTTAACAACTGCCCATTGCCGATTAACGGCTTCAGGGCGGTTGTTTAACTTTGAGAGGCCGTTAATTAACGGCCTCCCAGAATTCTGCTCTTGCGTGCCCCGAGGTGCGCGCACTCGAGAGCATCCGTGACCGCCGGGTCCACAGGACCCGGCGCATCACGGATCACGGTAAACGGCCGCTCATAGCGGCCGTTTACCACGTGATTGCTCCGTCAAATGACGGAGTGATCACTTGGAAACAAACCGGCGTCATGTTATGACGCCGGTTCCTCCCTCCCCTCTCTGTACCGATCGGTACAGCGGAGGGGAAAGAGATCGGTGTCAGCAGCGATGTGGGCTGCATCTGCAACCCCTCAATTCCCTGCCAATACTCTGCAATACCAGTGCATACTCTGCAGTACCCTGCCATTACTCTGCAGTACCCCGCCATTACTCTGCAGTACCCCACCATTACTCTGCAGTGCAGTACCCCGCCATTACTCTGCAGTACCCTGCCATTACTCTGCAGTGCAGTACCCCCCATTACTCTGCAGTACCCTGCCATTACTCTGCAGTACCCCCCATTACTCTGCAGTAACCCCCATTACTCTGCAGTAACCCCCATTACTCTGCAGTAACCCCCATTACTCTGCAGTACCCCCCAATACTCTGCAGTACCCGCCATTACTCTGTAGTACCCCCCAATACTCTGCAGTACCCTGCTATTACTCTGTAGTACCCCGCCAATACCCCACCAATACTCTGTAATACCCTGCCATAAATTGCCATACCCAGCCATACTCAGAGATACCCAGCCATACTCAGTGATACCCTGAAATACCCAGCCATAGACGCCCCCCACCCCTCACCGCCCTCCGGTGCTTCTACCAACTCGCCAGTACGATCAAAGCCAGAATCTTTTTTTTATTTTTTATTTCAGGCTTCCCAGCCTAGAGGTGAGATGTGGGGTCATATTGACCCCCCAGATTTCACTGTAAAGAGGACCTGTCACCCCATATTCCTATTACAAGGGATGTTTACATTTCTTGTAATAGGAATAAAAGTGATCAAAAATATATTTTTGGGGAAAAAAATGTCAAACTAAAATAAATAAAGTAAAATGAACAATAAAAAAATAAAATAAAAATTAAAGCGCCCATGTCCCCATGTGCTCGCATGTGCCACACATGTGAGGTATCGCCGAGAATGTTAGAGCGAGAGCAATAATTCTAGTCCTAGACCTCCTCTGCAACTCAAAACATGTAACCAGTAAAAAAAAATTTAAAGCGTCGCCTATGGGGATTTTTTAAGTAGCGACGTTTGGCGCCATTCCACGGGCATGTGCAATTTTGAAGAGTGACATGTTTGATATCTATTTACTCAGCATAACTTCATCTTTCACTTTATGCAAACATTGGGCTAACTTTACTGTTTTTTTTTTGTTTGTTTTTTAAGCACAAAACAGTTTTTTCCCCCCAAAAAACGCGTTTGAAAAATTGCTGTGCAAATACCGTGTGAGATAAAAATTTGCAACGACCACCATTGTATTCTCCAGGGTCTTTGCTAAAAAAAAATATATATATATATATATATATATATATATATATAATGTTTTGGGGTTCTCTGTAATTTTCTAGCAAATAAATGATGATTTTTACATGTAGGAGAGAAATGTCAGAATTGGCCTGGGTGCTCCAGAACGCCTGATGGCGCTCCCTGCATGTTGGGCCTCTGTATGTGGCCACGCTGTGTAAAAGTCTCACACATGTGGTATCGCCGTACTCGGGAGTAATAGCAGAATGTGTTTTGGGGTGTAATTTGTGGTATGCATATGCTGTGTGTGTGAAATAACCTGATAATATGACAATTTTGTGAAAAAAAAAAAAAAGGAAATAGGCCGTCAGTACTTCAGGTGTGATCAATTTTCAGATATTGGCACCATAGCTTGTGGACTCTATAACTTTCACAAAGACCAAATAATATCCACCAATTTATACTTATTTTTACCAAAGATATGTAGTAGTATGAATTTTGGCCAAAATTTATGAAGAAAAAATTACTAATCTGCTAAATTTTATAACAGAAACGAAGAAAAATTCATTTTTTCGCAGAATTTTCGGTCTTTTTTTCTTTTATAGCACAAAAAATAAAAAACCCAGCAGTGATTAAATACCACCAAAAGAAAGCTCTATTTGTGTGAAAAAAGGACAAACATTTCCTATAGGTCCAGTGTTGCATGACTGAGTAATTGTCATTCAAAATGTGAGGGCACCGAAAGCTGAAAATTGGTCTGGTTATTAAGGGTGTTTAAGTGCCCAGTGGTCAAGTGGTTAATAATAGAGCTTGCAGTCAGTAGTGTTAGGAGATAGTGCGTGCTGTCTGCGTGCTCTGTACCCAGTACATACCGCTATAATATAGGGCAGGCCCCTACTTTCAAACATCCAACTTACAAACATCTCCTACTTGCAAACGCAAGGAGACAGCAGCAAGTGAGATGAAAAAACATCTCCTACTTGCAAACGCAAGGAGACAGCAGCAAGTGAGATGAAAAAAGATGGACGACAAAACAAATTATACAGGGGTGATAACCCTTCCCTATGTTTTCCAAAAAGCTTAAAAATCGTTTTTTTGACTGGAGCTACACTTTAACCACTTGCTTACTGGGCACTTAAACCCCCCTCAGTCCCAGACCAATTTTCAGCTTTCAGCGCTGATGCACTTTGAGTGACAATTACGCGGTCATACAACACTGTACCCAAATGAAATTTTTATCATTTTTTTCCCACAAATAGAGCTTTCTTTTGGTGGTATTTAGTTACAGCTCGGAGTTTTATTTTTTGCTAAACAAACAAAAAAAGATGCAAAAAAAAAAAAAAAAAAAATCATGTTTTAATAGTTTGTTATAAAATTTTGCAAACGGGTCATTTTTCTCCTTCATTGAAGTGCGCTGATTAGGCGGCACTGATAGGCTGCATTGGTGGGCACTGATGGGCTGCATTGGTGGGCACTGATGGGCTGCATTGGTGGGCACTGATAGGCTGCACTGGTGGGCACTGATAGGCATAGTTAAGGCGGCACTAATAGGCACAGATAAGGCGGCACCGATGGGCACAGATAAGGCGGCACTGATGGGCAAAGATGGGCACAGATAAGATGGCACGGATGGGTGGCACGGATAAGTGGCACGGATGGGTGGCACGGATGGGCACTGATAGGTACCACAGATAGATGGGACTGATGGGCACTGATAGGTGGCACTGATAGGTGGCTCTGATAGGTGGCACTGCTGGGCACTGATGGGCGGCACTGCTGGGCACTGATGGGCGGCACTGCTGGGCACTGATGGGCGGCACTGGGGTGCAGCACCTGAGGCAGATTTTGGGTGGCACTGTGGGTGGCACTGCTGGGTGGCACTGTGGGTGGCACTGTGGGCACTGCTGGGTGGCACTGTGGGCACTGCTGGGTGGCACTGTGGGCACTATGGGCACTGCTGGGTGGCACTGACAGGGGGGCACTTACTTTATTTCAGGATGGCACTGCGGGTGGCAGGTGGGCACTGGCAGGGGGCAGGTGTCCTTTTAAATTACTGGCCGTGATCGGGACTGATGTCCCGAACACGGCCGCCGGCGATCGGCTTTTTTTTTTTCTCCTCGCGCTGTCAGCGCGAGGAGGAATACTAGCCGATTACCGGCTCCGTTTTATCACATGATCAGCTGTCATTGGCTGACAGCTGATCACGTGATAAGGGGTCGGGATCGACCCCTTACACGGATCGGTGATCAGGCGAGTCTCACGGACTCGCCGATCACAGAGCGCGCCGCGCGCGCCCCTCAGGGGGCGCGCAGGCCGCTCGTAACCGGGACTACGTCAATAGACGTAGTCCCGAAAATGTGGGTCCGCGCTATTGCCGTCATTTTGCAATAGCGCGGATCCCAAGTGGTTAAAAATGTACCGGTTGAAAATGACAAACAGATTCAACTTAACACAACAAACCTACACAGTCCCTGTCTTGTTTGCACCGCCTGTATACTGCTGTTCTGAGTATATAGGGCCTGGGGGCCACACGCATTTCCTTTTTTTAATATGGGTACGGGGTTCCCCTTAATATGCGTACAAGACCCAAATAGGCTGGTAATGGGCAGGGAGGGCTACCCATGCCATGTTTCTCAATGATTTTCAACCATATTGCAGGAACCAGATATAACATTAAAACCGCAAGCAGTTTTAAATGGTGTTATTTCCGTTTAATGTCATTTTGTGCAGGGACTGTTCTAAACACGGGAAACACGTGGCACTTCACAGGCATACTACAGACACCCCCCAGGCACCATATTTAAAGGAATATTTCACTTTTTTTTTTCACTTTAATCGTCATTAAAATCAGTGCTCCCGCCAAAACGGCAGTTTTTAAAACTTTTTTTTGCAGTGACCCATGTCCCCTGAGGCAGGAGGCAGGTCCCCAAACCCTTTTTAGGACACTATCTTGCATATTAGCCGTTAAAATTAGCACTTTCCATTTCGAACGTTCGAGTCCCATAGACTTCAATGGGGTTCTAACGTTCGTACCGAACGCGGGGGTCGTTCGCAAGTTCTGGTGCGAACCGAACCAGGGGGGTGTTCGGCTCATCCCTACTCGGCAGAGGGAATAGACTGCCTTCACTAAGCTTTGAGATTCAGCCTGGGTTAAATATTCCCTCCAATTTCTCTAATTGTGAGGTTTTTGGCAAGGCTCAGGAGGTCCTCAAACAGTCATGGCAGTAATTCCATTTTGGTAGTGGAGGCCATGATTCATGACGCTGCTGCAACTTCTGCCCCAGGGGCAGTTTTCGCACCCAACTCTGGAGAGGCTGCACCTGATGGCCTGGAAACTGAGAGTCTGGTTGCTCTAACCAGGTGGAAGCAACCCTTCTTCAAGCCAGCAAAAGCCCCACAAACAGCACGTATCAAAAAATATGGCAGACCTTCCTCTCAGTCGCCCAGTGGCAGTCCTGGAATCTGGCATCCCCAGAAGTGGAAGTTTTGGAATTGTTGCAAATGGGGCTTGACAAGGGTCTGAATTCAAGTACAGTACCTTAAAAGTCCAGGTGTCAGCTATTACAAGAATTTAATTGGCCACAAATCCACTGGTCATCCATGAGAGCATGTCTAAAAAGCAGGCCACCAAGAAAAACGATATTCCCTGCTTGAGATCTGTCAGTAGTCCTGGAAGCATTATCATGCTCTCCTTTTCATCCACCACAGTCGACCTCAAAATGGGACTTTTTGCTAAAGATGTTTACCCTCACCACCATAACTTCAGTGAAGTGAGTATCTGAAATTCAAGCTCTTGTTACAAAAGAGCCTCATATTCTATCTGGACAGAGTAATCCTAAAACTGTCAGACCGTCAGAATGACAAAAGAAGGGGGGAAGGGGAAATTGGGACTTTATATGAGGCAATGAATGTGTAGGTTCATCTACCTCCATCCCTGATCAAGTATTATAAAGGAAATAGGGTGGGAATTTGAATGAAGCATAGCTGCAAAGTAGGTATGCAAGGACATATCTGAAATTCATTGGCTAAATAAAAAATTTGAGGGTAAGAAATAATAACATGAGTAACAATAGTATCAATTGATTGTATTTCATATATGTATACACACAAACACAAATTCCAACATGATTTACAATGGTAATCAACATCTCGTTAAAAAAATACAGAAATAATCTTCAATTGATTGAAGCATAAGACATTGTAGATAAAGTCAGGGAGAATTTCAGACACATGGTTGCAATTGGTAGCATAAAAGTGCTCTACGCGTTTCGTGGAGTTCATCCACTCATCAGCAGCAGTTCCAACGTTAAAATTATCTACAAAGAGATAAGTGAATGCATGAGGATCAGACAAAAACAGCACAAAGGGCAAAGGAACAGAGAGAGGGAAAGAGACTCAGCTCCCCCAAACAGTCTTACCTACAATGAGACTATTACTTAAGAAAGAACCCATTGACAGATGTCTGATCCTAATGCATTCACTTATCTCTTTGTAGATAATTTTAACCTTGGAACTGCTCCTGATGAGTGGATGAACTCCACGAAACGCGTAGAGCGCTTTTATGCTACCAATTGCAAGCATGTGTCTGAAATTCTCCCTGACTTTATCTACAATGTCTTATGCTTTAATCAATTGAAGATTAAATCGTCATTAAAATCGTCATTAAATCGTCATTAAAATCGTCATTCTGTCTTTTTTAACGAGATGTTGATTACCATTGTAAATTATGTTGGAATATGTGTTTGTGTGTATTCATATATGAAATACAATCAATTGATACTATTGTTACTCATGTTATTATTTCTTACCCTCAAATTTTGTATTTAGCCAATGAATTTCAGATATGTCCTTGCATACCTACTTTGCAGCTATGCTTCATTCAAAGTCCCCCCCTATTTTTTTTCCTATGTTCTTTATAAGACCGTCAGAATGGTTCTTTCTGAAGTAAGCTACCACCTTCCATTTCAATAAGGAGATCATCCTGCCACCCTTTCTCAATGATCAAGGAACACCACATCTACTAGATGTTGGATTAAACATAAAGGCATACCTGATAGTCATTGAAACATTCAGAAAAGCTGATAACATTCTAGTAATCTCCCATAGGGCCAGAAGGGGGCAAGCGGCAGCCTCACGCACCCTATCCTCTTGGTTGATCAAGATCATAAAGAAGGCCTTCTCAATCCTACAACGTCCAACTCCGGAGGGCAAATTCCATGAGGGCAGTGCCAGTCTCTCTGGAAATTACCTATAAGGTGACAACATGGTTGTCTAGGAATACTTTCATTTCATACTACCATGTGGATCCAGCATAGCTTACGACAATAGAGTTTGGCGGATCCGTTATCCAAGCGGACCAGGTCAGTCTTGGTTAATAAATAAAAAAAAAATCTTTCACCCAACTGGCGAGTTCTTTCCCAGTGTATGCTGCCATGATGCGCCAGGAAAAAAATTGTATACTCACCTTTCCATAATTTTTCTTTCCTGGTGCATCTTCATGGCAGCATTCAAATTCCCACTCTTGAGGCGATAGTTACAGAGAATGTGGGCTGGGGCCTAGCTGAAAACATATAGTTAACAAGTCCTATGAGGTTATGGGGGGCAGAGCCACAACCCAGTGTATGCTGCAATGAAGTAGCAACCAGGAAAGGAAAATTGCAGAAAGGTGAGTATACAATTTAAAATGATTTAGTCCCCCTTCTCTCATGCTGACCGTTTACCCGTTTTTCATCCATCCGTTGACGGATGAAAAATGGATGTCAATACATTTCAATGGAAAAACAGATGTAAATGGATAATCAACCATTTACATCTGTTTACATCCACTTCTGTCAACGTACGCTTTTTGTAACAGATCAAGGTCTTATTTTTCTACCATTAAAAGGAAGGGATCTCAACTGGTTAAGGAGTCTAGCTGACAGATGTAAAAAACTGATGTAAAAACGGATGAAAAACTGATGACAGACTGATGTAATCTTCATACGTTTTTTCTTGTAAAAAAAGGGACTGAACTGATGAAGCAAACGGTCCGCATGTGTGAAAGGGGCCTTAGGCTCAGTTCACACTATGAACCACATGTAAATTGCACTGGAGCCACACTGTATTGAATTGCATTCAATTCACATGCAATTCAGTGTGGTGTAATTTGAGCTCATTAATTCTGAATGGCACAAATCGCACCACATCGAACCAAAGACGTGAATGCAGAAATTTTGGAACTGCGCTGCAACCGGATCACATGGTCATTTTGTACCATGCGATCTGGTACTGGAAAACGCACTGTGTATGTCACCTGTGTTTGGGGTGTCATTGAGATTGCACTGACAATCACTGCAATTTGCAAAGGCAGGGCGATTTGAATGCGTTATGGCAAATGCACACAGATAGTGGCATTTCCCACAGAGGATTAGTGTGAACATAGCCTTAAAGTGGTTCTAAAGCTTAAACATTTTTACTTTAATGTAATCCCTGAATTAAGGTAAAAATGTTTAGGTAGCAAAATTGCTCCTCCCATACCCCTTATACTTGGGCCCTCAGCCCCTTGTTCGCTCCAGCACTGTGCCTGGCTGCAGTCTTCTCTCCTCTATCCCTCTTCACACAGGGACAGCTAGTGGCTCCTGCTGCTGTCAGCCCAATTCACTGAGAAGGAAGCGGGGGCAGGGCTGAGCCACCCTGTGTGTGTCAATAGACACACAGAGAGTGGCTTGGGATTGAGTCTGCACTAGTGCGCCCATAGCAAGCGGCCAGGAACGCCAGCGGGGGAACCCAAAAACAAGAGGTTTAGAGCCGCTTTGTGCAAGTCTATTGCACAGATTAGGTAAGTATAAACCTGTTTATTATTTTAAAAAAATCTTTTGAAATTTTTGTAACACTTCAGTATCATAATTATTAGTTATTGCTGAATCAATTGGCTTTTAGCAGATATGTAAAAATTAATCTAGACCAGCGAAGGTATACATTTTATGCATACACACAAAAACATGTATACAGTGTGTATATATATATATATATATATATATATCTATATCTATCTATCTATCTATCTATCTATCTATCTATCTATCTATCTATCTATCTATCTATCTATCTATCTATCTATCTATCTATATATATATATATATATATATAGATATATATATAGATATATAGATATATCTATCTATCTATATTTTAAAAAATCCAAACGTGGTGTCAGGCTTGCCTACTTCATTTGTGGTGGACTACAAAAAACACAGGCCTTTTCTTATCTCCATAACCCCTCATAGGCAGAGGGCACGGGAAATTATCAGCTCACACATTTCCTTGCAAAATCAACAGGTATTTTTTGCACTTATCAAACAAAACATGTTCAACTTTGTACTTAGCAGACTCAAAGAGAGCAAATAATCACTTATTTGCTCTATTTTGTTAGGTTTTACATACACTTTAAGAAGTTAGGTAATACAATGTGACATTGATCTGAAACATGGGAGTAAGTCAACAACATAGTAGTTCAAACAGAATAAATGTTCAACTTAAAGTTCTGACTTGAATACCAGTAACCTATGTTGCAGTGGTCAGGTAGGTGCCATGCTGATTTATTCACACTTATACATTTTACAGCATTGATCATTTTCTTAACAAGGAATTTCCTAGAAAGACCAGTGCCAGGTCACGCTGTACAATCCTCAGAAAAGGTGACAATGGAGCTTAGGGTGACCAGAAAGAGCCTGCAGCAATATCCTGCATTTGGTATCAGTTAACTAGGGAGGCCAAATGCATATTAACTTTTTATGGGTACCTTGTAAGATAGGTTGTTAGAAGCAGAACACATTGGTTCACTTTATCTTTGGGGAAGATATAGGCTTACTGGCCTATTCATGGAAGTTTTTCCCCAGGGCAGAACAGACTCTGCTTGCTAGGTTCTGATGGATTTATGAATTGTAATATATGTCTTAGTAAAGCATAAGAGACGCACCTTTGATGAAAGGCTTTGCTCTAGCCACTTCATCTTCTAAAAAATAACCTCTGCCCTAATTTACTCAAACCTCCAAGAATTATGCTGGCTTTTATAGTATTATTCTCCCTGTGGTAGTCATACCAGCCATGGTGTCCCAATAGTCAGTAGCCCAGTATTTAATTGAACATTCTTTTATAAAACTAACATGCATAATTAAAAACAGAGAACTATGTGAACAAATATGTGAAAGGGCTACTGTACTTTTACCATAGATGTACCTTTAGCATAGTTTCGATTTGTTAATTATGCATAACAGTCAGCTATCATCATGTCCCTTTTAGAACCAGCTTCATTTATTTCCATATTGCCTTCAAGCACAGCTAGGTCACCACTTTAACATACAGGTTGCAGGGCATCACAGGTTGTTCAGCCCAGACTACATACTATAATGTAGAGATCCCAAAACAGTTCCGCTGTGTGAGTATTGCATAAAACGGAGTGATAAATAATGTTCATAAACAATCTCAGCATATGAGTATTGTAAATAAATATGAATGGCAAATAAAATAAGTCCACAAAATTATATGAAGTGACCAAGTGAATACAATTAATCCTCAGTGTTTACAAAAAGTGTCCACCATTTCCTTGGCAAGACCCAGCAAAATGTGATAAGTAAACCTCAACATACACAGCCTCTTACCAAATTGTTAGACCCCAAGTTATAGGAGGTCTAGTGTAGCGTGAAGCTGCATGGATCTTGAGCCATGGATCCTCCAAAAAGGGGACACTATACGGCACCAATAGGCACTTCACTGTAATATCCTTCTCCTGCTCTGTGGATTAGCTTGGGAAGAAAACATAAGCATCCAATGGTGTAGTACCGTAAATGTTTATTTATTATTAGCCAAAGAAAAATGACTCACAAAGTATTTTCTTGTAAACGCACAAAGTAATAAAAAATAGCACTGGTGCCAGCTCCAGCAAAGCATGGGTGACGTCGGCACAAGCTCCGCTCCACCCCGATGAACGTTTTGTCCAAACAGCCATTGTCAAGGGGATCAGCTGGTTGTGCTAATGTGCTATAGTGGTATAAATAGAGAAAGGCTGAATGAATGGGAGCCGACTCCCTATCCAAGCAAGCACAGAACTTTGTAAAAAAGTGGCAATTATTAAATGTCTAATTAATGAAAAATAGGAATCATACTTATATCCACATAAATCAAAAAATAAAATATATAAAAGTATTAATAAAATATTGCTCAACTAGTTGCTAAAAAATCCAGAGAAGGATAATTGCTACCATTGTATAAAAATACAATTTCCATGAAAAAATCAATAAAAAAAAAAAAACTATAAAAAATAGTTTTTTATAACGGAGATACATAAAAATTATACACTTATAAAATCCCAGAGAATGTTAGAACTAAATATTATCAACATTTAGCTATTGTTGATAAAACTGTTCCCACTATATATTGTGACTGTAAGGGGCAAAGGAATTTAAGTCGAATATCCACTTTGTTTTAATTCGGGATTTACCCCGCATACTATAATTGTGAATGGATGGTGGCCATAAACCTTCTCTTCCCATCCGCCTGGTCCCCTCACAGTTAACCCCTTCCTGCCTGGAGTACTATGTTTGACATGTGGTTCCGACAGAAGCTCCAGAAATCCAGCTAACCACCTAAGGTTCACGTCACATGGGGGCCTGGGCCAGCTGTTGAATACTGCATGAGGGGGTTTTCTCTCACCGTCAGGTGGGGAATTTCTTCTTCTCCATCACCACCAACTCCAGTGCTGAAAAGGCGTGCCCTAGTAAAGCACATAACTCACTCCACTCTCCAGGTACTGCCTATATTAGACTCTACACTACATTAGATCATCACACAGTGGTTTGTCATTGAAATACAGTAAAACCTTGGATTGCGAGCATAATTTGTTACAGAAACATGCTTGTAATCCAAAGCACTTGTATATCAAAGCAAATTTCCCCATAAGAAATAATGGAAATTCGCATTATTTGTTCCAACCATTTATTCATAAGTCCTTCAGTTTAAAGTCCATATAAATTATTATATTATAGCAATGTGACCAGGTTGTGTAACCATAAAATGTCCATCCACAAGGGGATTAGAAGCAAAATCCAGCAAGAGCTACAGAGTATAAAAAAGAAGAGAGACGCCTCTAAATGTAGCAATATGGTTACATTTAATGAAGGTAAGACATTTAGCAACTCACATGGTTGATGATTAAAAGAGGCACATCACAGACCATCCCTCGCACCACCAGCTCTCACTTCTGTCTGTCTGCAATCGTGACCAGGAAGACTATCCTGCAGTAGAGCAATTCAACCCGCTCGTGGAGCGCAGCGTGGAAGGGATAACGTCGATGGCAGTGAGGAGGATGGTCTATGTGGACATCTTTACCCCGGATGCCTGCATACTTAGATGTGCCTCTTTTAATCATCAACCATGTGAGTTCCTAAATGTTGTACCTTCAATAAATGTAACCATATTGCTAAATTTAGAGTCGCCTCTCTTCTATTTTATACTCAGTTGTGACATGACGCTACTTGTATATCAAGACATCGCTTGTGTATCAAGTCCAAATTTTGCTTGTCTTGCAAAACGCTTTCAAACCAAGTTACTCTCAAACCAAGGTTTTACTGTAAAACTCTTAACTTGCTTAAGTCAGTAAGCAGGACGATCCAAATAATGGCATCAATAATTCCAAATCATGGCATGAAATAGATCGTATTTAGGAACTGCAACAGGATTTGGGTATTTTGTGGTTTTGGCTTGAAAAGATAGCTCCTTCTCTCAGTCCCCTCTTATAAGATTCTCACATGATGCTCCCTGGAAGGGAGAACAAGGAGAAACACCAACCTTCTCCCTCTCTGCAGATCTTTGTCCTAGCTTCTCTCTCTTTCAAGTTATTTTATCCATTCTCCCTTTTCTGGCTTAGAAATCTTCTCCAATCACAGCCAGTGAGCCAATGATAGCAGTCCTGAGGGTCCTAGCTGCTAGGAGTGACTCCTGGGAGGGAGAGGGGTAAAAGCTGCTACAATGTTTTCCATAAAGCGCTTGGACTCCAGTGTGTAGCTCCGTGACAGTGAAGGAGAGTAAAACCAGCCTCTACGGTGTCTTTTTGATGTAAAGGAAGTTTAATAACAATTTTGATTAAAACTTACATAGTAGCTGCCATCCCAAATTGGGCACAGATCTATCTATGGGTTTAAACAGTCCATAGGGCCATGCTTGTCCTCGGTTAGAAGGGATCTGGATGTGTCACTGAGCCACCAACGTCGTGGGTATTGGTAGTAAGTAATCCCAACGGCAGAGTGGGTGGATGCCAAGGGGCCTCTGATCGGTGCGGGGGATGATATGTGCCCAGCCAGCAGCTCCACGAATATCCTAGCAGTGGCACTATTTGGTTGTGGTGTCTAGCGCTGACGTCAAATGCATGCGCAGGAGGACACAGCGATTACGATGGAGGAAGTGGAGAGGGCGCAGGGAGGCAGGTCGTGTACAAAATCCCGTCACCGTGACGACATGTTTTGCATCAAACGCTTTGTCAAGTCAAGGTTTAGGAACAGGCCTGCTTGGGTGCCCCCATTACATGCTGCTTGCTCTGGGGGTATTCAGCGGGAGGAAGGGGCCAAGAGCACCAGCGAGGGACCTGAGAAGAGGAGGATTGGGACTGCTCTGTGCAAAACCACTGCACAGAGCTGGTGAGTATAACATGTTTGTTATTTTATTATTATTATTTAAAATAAAGCCTTTACTATCAGTTTAAGGCTTTTTTCCCTTCTGTTTTCACCTAATGATTTGGCCTGTAACCTCCTATATTAGAGTGTCTCTACTCTGGATAAGGGAGCACAGGGGGCATATTTGGACAGCAGCATTGCCAGTCTGGGGCGAGTGTAATGCCACGTACACACGACTGGACTTTTTGAGGAACTAGGTCTGACAGACTTTCGACGGAGTTCTGACGGAGTTCTGACGGAGTTCTGACAGAGTGCTGACGGACTTTCCAAATGAATGGACTTGGCCACACACAATCACACCAAAGTTTGACAGATTCGAACGTGATGACGTACGACTGGACTAGAATAAGGAAGTTTATAGCCAGTAGCCAATAGCTGCCCTCGCGTCGGTTTTTGTCCGTCGGACTAGCACCCACACGAGAGGATTTCTCGGTAGGAACTGGGTCCGGCGGAGTTCTGGCGGAAAAATTTGAAACATGTTCCATTTCTAAAGTCTGTCAGACTTTTGCAAATCAAAAGTCCGCTGCAGCCCACACACGATCGAATGGTCTGCCGGAATTATTCCGTCGGACTTTTGATGTTGAAAAGTCTGGTCGTGTGTACGCGGCATTAGATGCACAAGCAGATTTAGATCAAATTGAAGCCAGACTCCTCTAATATTATATAATCAGTTACAGCAGTTTTTATCCTTTGGGATAAAGGTTTTACATAAATAAAATCTGATCATTCTAAGCACCCCTAAGTACTCTTAAAGTCCAAGTTCACCTTTTTTTTCACCTTTTTTTTTCTTTAAAATCCAGCTCCCAAATGTACCAATATACCGCTAATGCACCTTGGTTGCAGAAAAATAAAATCTTTCTTTGATTTTCAGAACAAGTTCTTACCTTAGCCCTTGCTGTGTTCCAAAGAAAGCTTCATGACTTCCTAGTATGTAGATTTGGAACGTAAGAGCCAGTAAGACACAGAAAGCAGTTTAATAGCTGACCTCATTAGCACACACCCACACATGAATTTGCCTGGCTTGTCAATGTAAGCTGCCACAACTGCTATGTTTGCACAGCATCCACAGAGTCCCTCCAGATGGGCCACATGCTAAACTCTCTGGGGCCATGGGTTGGACACCCCTGATGGAGTGCAAGGGCGTGTCTGATTGGACACATAGTGAATGGATAGATAGATGGGTCCTCCTATTCTGTAGTTTTGGTAAATCTAAAGGAAAGTATACAGAGATTGTATAATCAGATTGTATAGTGTATGGCCACCTTTATAGACCTAAAATTAACTAGTTGCGCTTTCAGTGCCATTCATTGTTAGTGGCATCCCAAACTTGGAAGCAAACACACATTTCAGTGATATGTATCTTGTTCTAGAAGGAGAGAAGTCCCAGAGATTTACAGTAAAGGGTTATTTACTAAAATTGGAGAGAGCAAAATCTGGTACAGCTCCGCATAGAAACCAATCAGCTTCCAGGTTTTTTTGTCAGAGGTTAATTGAAGGAACTGAAGTTAGAAGCTGACTGGCTACCATACACAGCTTTACCAGATTATCCACTCTCCAGTTTTAGTAAATCAACACCTGTATGTCTCTTTCAAGGAGGAGGGATTCCTTCGCAACTCCAACTCCAAATGTGTCAGTCGGTGATTTTCACCATTGACCTCCTTTCCTACATAACTACAGTAGCACTTTGGCTTTCGTAGCATGGAATTCTATAGCAATACTTCCACCCTGACCATCCTTTAACTATCTAAGGCAGGCCATACATTATACGTTTTTTTCATTTAACAAGAGGATTCTAAAATTATTTTGATTTTCTTGAGTTGAGTTCCTTTCAAGGTCCTTGTGACGTAATTTATTTCTTTTTGTAGTCCTGCTGAGTTCCATTCCTCTAGTTCTTTCCAAGCCCTTCCATGTATCATTGTACTTACATGCACCTGTCTGTGGAAGACAACAAAAAATGCTTGTGAATACAAACCCTACAGTCATGTATGAGGAATATGCCTCCTTTGCCAAGCATACCAGCTTTCAAACATTGATTTTAATGGGCAGGGGTGCTTTAGAGGTGATGTATTCACCGCTTCTACAGCGCTGCAAAGAAGCTGCTTGCAGGACTGCCAGAGCAGTGCCCCAGTGTGAAAGCACTCAGGCTTTCACACTGGGATTGCAGCTGAGGCTTTTTTCAGGCGCTTTAAAGGCACTATTTTTAGCGCTAAAGCTCCAGGAAACTGCCTCCAGTGTGAAGGGGATCTTAAGGAAGATGTATGGGTTACTAAAAAAAACATATATACCCAGCTGTTTTCTTCAGCATTGCTGTGACGCTGCAGCTGTTCACTGGTGGCTCTAAGACTAAGAACCAGTGGAGACTGGTGCTAAAAATTGTTGGGGGGGGGGGGGGGCGCGAACGAACTGAAAAATTCTGAAAAATACTGAAACAAAAACATCAAATGCAGCCTCACTGTTCCATCATATGCAGCCACTGTGCCCATCAAATGCAGACACTGTGCTCATCAAATGCAGCCACTGTGCCCATCATATGCAGCACTGTGCCCATCAAATGCAGCCACTGTGCCAGTCATATGCAGCCACTGTGTTCATCATATGAAGCCAACTGTGCCCATCATATGCAGCCACTATGCCAATCATATGCAGCCAACCGTGCCTAGCAAATGTAGCCAACTGTGCCCAGCAAATCTAGCCACTGTGCACATTATATGCAGCCACTGTGCCCATCATATACAGCCACTGTACCTACCATATGCAGCCACTGTGTCCATCATATGCAGCCAACTGTGCCCATCATATACAGCCACTGTGCCCATCATATACAGCCAACTGTGCCCATCATATGCATCAGGTGACAGGTATTAGTCCCGCGCCTCCTGACTGGCTGAGAGGCGGTTCGGTGTTAGAAAAGCAAATATTCATTCGCTTTTCTAAAACACCTGGGTGGACTGTGAGCACAATGCTTTGCACTCCAAGTTTACCATTTTTTAAAGCCTATTAGTGCCTATGGCTCTAATAAGATAAAAAAAACACCTTCGCCGCTGGAATTCAGGAGCCTGGTGTCCGAAAAGGGGTCGGACGTAGGAATAGTGCATGGCCATGCGTAGATTATACATGAATCTATCCATGATACATATAGGTGGGTGGCTGGAGAGAGGAGGCGACGCCGTGCGCCCCTAATGGATGCACCTCCACTGCTAAGAACTGAGCAATTAGATGGCTGCTGATCATTCAGGTCTCGGTCTTCTCAGAGCAGAGAGCAGTACTGTCAGTCACTGGGGTGGAGAAGGGCAGGCGCAGCTGGCTTTGGCTCTCAGCTACCCGTGGAGAACCAGCACCAGCTAGCTGGGTGGATCTTGACAATATCGTTGGGATCCTTTCAGATGTTGGTCCAGTTCTGTGACGTTTGTTGACAGTGGGCTTTAGCCTGCTGATGGCAGATTCTGGGTCACAGCAAAGCGCAAGTAAGTGCACTCCTGTGACCCACAAGGTAAGTATGACCAAAAAAAATTGCCCGTACTTCTCTTTTAAGAAGTGGTTTACAATACTTCGCCTCTCAGTTTTAGGGCTTGTTCGGTATCAGTGGTGAACTGTGTTTTTCTGCACTGGATAAACGTAGGTCACCGCTAGGGCATATACAAACAATTGTTTTCTATGTGCCCAGTTCACACTGCAATGCTGGTGTGATGCGCAGTACACTAAGCTGTGCTAAAATGAAGCGTATCTGCATTTTTTGCACTGGATGGCACTGCATGGCACCGCACAGCAGCGCAACATGAAATAATATTAAGAGAAATGTAAGCAGTACGATGTGCTGAAATGCACAATGCACTACTCCTTGCCAGAGCCGCCACTGTTACTAGCCTGCACAGTAAAACACTACATTTTACCATGCAAGCTAGCATGAACATAAATGATGACCATAAATACTTACCTCTCTCATTGCCCACAATCTGATCAATGCTGTAATCAAGAAAAAATTCTATTTAAAGAATCTTCAGAATCCAGCACTTTTGGGAGAGTCAGATTCCAATCCCTTGCTGCACTCACTGGTTCCTCCTGCTGGACCCTACAGTATGTCACTACATCACACAGACATGGCCCACTGTTGTCACCATTACAAAACTCAGTCTGAAAAATAACATGCAGCCGTTGCTAGAGAGCATGCATGATTGCAGGCACAAAGAGGCAAAAGATGATACAGGAAAAAATAGGTATTTTATAAAAAAATAAAATATTTATAATGTACAGACTGGTATTTTTCCACACTGGATAAATGCCAGTTCCCACTAGTGCACGGAGAAATAATTGTTTTCTATGTGCCCCGTTCACACTGCAATGCAAGCTGGATGTGCTTTACTGCAGTGCACAGGTTGGCAATCAAAACCATTGAGGAGGGAGCTGGGGCAGGGCCAAGCTGCACGGTGCATGTGTCTGTGGACCCACACAGCCTGGCTCGGGAGCAAGCCCACATACAGTGCCTTGCGAAAGTATTCGGCCCCCTTGAACTTTTCAACCTTTAGCCACATTTCTGGCTTCAAACATAAAGATATAAAATTTTAATTTTTTGTGAAGAATCACCAACAAGTGGGACACAATTGTGAAGTGGAACGAAATCTATTGGATATTTTAAACTTTTTTAGCAAATAAAAAACTGAAAAGTGGTGAATGCTAAATTATTCGGCCCCTTTACTTTCAGTGCAGCAAACTCACTCCAGAAGTTCAGCGAGGATCTCTGAATGATCCAATGTTGTCCTAAATGACTGATGGTGATAAATAGAATCCACCTGTGTGTAATCAAGTCTCTGTATAAATGCACCTGCTCTGTGATAGTCTCAGGGTTCTGTTGAAAGCGCAGAGAGCATCATGAAGACCAAGGAACACACCAGGCAGGTCCGTAATACTGTTGTGGAGAAGTTTAAAGCCGGATTTGGATACAAAAAGATTTCCCAAGCTTTAAACATCCCAAGGAGCACTGTGCAAGCGATCATTTTGAAATGGAAGGAGAATCAGACCACTGCAAATCTACCAAGACCTGGCCGTCCCTCTAAACTTTCAGCTCAGACAAGGAGAAGACTGATCAGAGATGCAGCCAAGAGGCCCATGATCACTCTGGATGAACTGCAGAGAACTACAGCTGAGGTGGGAGAGTCTGTCCATAGGACAACAATCAGTCGTACACTGCACAAATCTGGCCTTTATGGAAGAGTGACAAGAAGAAAGCCATTTCTCAAAGATATCCATAAAAAGTCTCGTCTAAAGTTTGCCACAAGCCACCTGGGAGACACACCAAACATGTGGAAGAAGGTGCTCTGGTCAGATGAAACCAAAATCAAACTTTTTGCCCACAATGCAAAACGATATGTTTGGCGTAAAAGCAACACAGCTCATCACCCTCAACACACCATCCCCACTGTCAAACATGGTGGTGGCAGCATCATGGTTTGGGCCTGCTTTTCTTCAGCAGGGACAGGGAAGATGGTTAAAATTGAGGGGAAGATGGATGCAGCCAAATACAGGACCATTCTGGATGAAAACCTGTTGGAGTCTGCAAAAGACCTGAAACTGGGGCGGAGATTTATCTTCCAACAAGACAATGATCCCAAACATACAGCAAAATCTACAAAGGAATGGTTCACAAATAAACGTATCCAGGTGTTAGAATGGCCAAGTCAAAGTCCAGACCTGAATCCAATCGAGAATCTGTGGAAAGAGCTGAAAACTGCTGTTCATAAACGCTCTCCATCCAACCTCACTGAGCTCCAGCTGTTTTGCAAGGAAGAATGGGCAAGAATTTCAGTCTCTCGATGTGCAAAACTGATAGAGACATACCCCAAGCGACTTGCAGCTGTAATCGCAGCAAAAGGTGGCTCTACAAAGTATTAACGCAAGGGGGCCGAATAATTTTGCACGCCCCACTTTTCATTTTTTATTAGTTAAAAAAGTTTCAAAAATCCAATAGATTTCGTTCCACTTCACAATTGTGTCCCACTTGTTGGTGATTCTTCACACAAAATTTAAATTTTATATCTTTATGTTTGAAGCCTGAAATGGGGCAAAAGGTTGAAAAGTTCAAGGGGGCTGAATACTTTCGCAAGGCACTGTAACTATATAGATCAGACCAAAATGAGGGACACATGAGGAGGAATGAGGGACATTGCTCCTAATCAGGGACAGTACCTCAAAATCAGGGACAGTTGGGAGCTATGCCATTGTGTTTTTCTAGTTAGTGGGCATGGAGGAGGAAGGATGGCGTGGGCTGTAATTTACCACTGTGTAAACCCCCACATGTGTGACTCTATAGTCAGGCTGCTCAGATGTAATAGGCAGGAAAGGCTCAGCATAGAAACTCACTGAAAACTGAGCATGTGCAGAGTTGCCACCACACCTGCAAAATCCCTAGCTGAATTGGGGACATGAACAGAAGGGGGGATAGAGAACAGCAGGATCAACCAGGTGTTTTGGTAGAATACAGAAAATTAATTTCATAGTAACTGAGGGAGTACGAACAACGTGTAAAACAAAAACAAAAATAAAAAAACTTTAGTGTTTAGGACCATTTTAACCTAGTCATAAATGGCTCAATCTGCGGGTTGAAGAAGAGAAAATAAATCAATTCCCTCATCCATGCTAAACAGCACTGCCTATTGTGTATAGCAGCCACAGTGGCCAAATACAGTGGTGCCCTCAAACAGTGACAGCATCTGATAGAATGTGTTCACAGTGTGACCAATCATTTTTACATTTACTTTTTTTGAGCCAGGTGATGCTTGCAAGGCTATCTAAGGGTTGAAGTTTTGCCAATTCAGCAGGAATTGGCAGAAATCCAAACTGTCTATGGCCAGCTTTAAAGCAGAACTATACTCACTTCCACTCCAGTGCTGTGGTGTCCTGGAGCTCTCTTAACAGTGACTGGCATGTTCGGCTGGCCCTCTTCAGGATACGTTTTGATTGGTTGGGCTAAGATAACGGCACTCATCTCGGCAGATGCTAAAATTGTGTGAGCAGGGAGGCAAGAAACCTTAATGAGCAAGAGATGTATAGAGGAAGTTCATGTTCATGGAAGCCAGTCAGCTTCTATCTTTCATGTTCAAAGCTTACTGAACAAGCTGAAGCCGGAAGCTGATTGGTTACTATGCAAAGCTGCTCCAGATTCTGTTTGCTCCAGTTCTGATAAATCCCCCCCCATAGCATGTCTCTTTTGCATTGAAAAAAGAAAAGCCTGCCTGTTCACATTTTACAGTTCCACATAAATGTGGAATGCGGTGAATAAGTCTGAGTGCGAGTAGTTTAGCAAAATACAATGGGCAGAGCTTACACCACTATACAAACATCCTTTTCGGCCCACAGTAGGAAATTGAAAACTGAGTGCACTTTTGGCAGCTCAATAGGTATTTTCTGCCATTAGAGCATGTTTATAGAAATAAATAATGGGGAAATGTGCATGGGAGGCCACATTCACACTTTAAGCAGTATGAAACCCAAAAGCAAACATACAGTTCAGCTTACTAATTCTTAGAAGTGATGGCTGCATTTGTTTCCTTGTGTAGGCTTTCTTTCTTTTATTTTCATCTGGTGATCTGGCCAGCAAGTCTGTTGTTTTTCAAAAGCACAAGCTCTCGAGCAGAATATATCAGTTTACATAGTAGAGACAAACTATTTAACACTGGCAGGGGTGATCAGCTTTTATTTATTTATGGACCTTTATCCCAAAAGGAAAAAAACTTTTTGCTGTAAGTGACTATAAAGTATAAGCTGGAGTTTGGTTTCAGTTTGTTAGTGGTTCTAAATCTGGCAATACATGTAACGCTTACTGCAAGTATTTAACATGAGTACACATGTGGGGATTTGTTTTTATTTAACCAGGTAGCGCTCAAAACACCTATGTATGTAAAATAGGAAACGAATACAGTCAACAACAACTAAGAATTTGTAAACTTCAATATAATAAACGTTTGTGTTTAGGTTTCATACTGCTTTAGGCTCCATTCACACCAATGTGTTTTTTCATGCTTTTTGCAGAAATGTAGAAGATCTTTTTAACAAGGGTTCCTATGGAACACATTCACATCAATGCATTTTGTGCCTCTGCGTTTTTGGAAAGGGTCAGGGACTTTTTTAAATGCAAAACGGTGCTTTTTTGTTTTGTTTTTGTAAATAGATTTCAATGGAGAAGCTGCAGAAAAGCATGTAGCGCATTTTTACAGCGATTTTGCCGCAATTTGCATTTTGAGTTTTTAACCACTTCAATACAGGCAACTTATACCCCCTTCCTTGCAATTTGGATGTCAATTAACCATATATACTGGAGTATAAGCTGACTTTTTTCAGCACACTTTTTATGCTGAAAAAGCCCTCCTCGGCTTATACTCGAGTGAGGGTCTTCCGCTGTGTCATGCAGTCTTTACTGTTCGGCAGCCATCCACTGTAACAAAGCCCTGCTTCCACCTCGTCCATGATAGATAGAACACTGAACACTGATACAATGCTGGGAAACTGAATCAGTGTTCCATCTATCACGGACAAGGAGGAGGCTGGGCTTTATTACAGTGGACGGCTGCCAAACAGTTAAGACTGCAGTTGCATGACACAGCGGGAGACACCCGCTGTTTGTAATCAAAAGTACAGGTGGGCACAGTGAGGCTGCAGATGGGCACAGTGAGGCTGGAAATGGGCACAGTGAGGCTGCAGCTGGGCACAGTGAGTCTGCAGATAGGCACAGTGAGGCTGCAGATGGCCATTGTTTACCCAGTAGCTGCTGCATTTCCCAGCCTAGGCTTATACCCGAGTCAATACGTTTTCCCAGTGTTTTGTGGTAAAATTAGGTGCCTCGACTTATACTCAAATATATACGGTATTCAGTCATGCAACATTGTACCCAATACAAATTTTTTATAATTTATTTTTTTACACAAATAGATATTTCTTTTGGTGATATTTTATCACCACTGGGTTTTTATTTTTCTGCAATATAAGTGATAAAACAGAAAACGTTTTTGAAAAAAAACACTTTTTTTTTAGTTTCTATTATAAAATGTTGCAAATAAGTAATTTTTGTTCATAAATCTGGGCCAAAATTTATACTGCTACATATCTTTGGTAAAAACAACCCAAATTTGTGGATATTATTTTGTCTGTGTGAAAGTTATAGAGTCTACAAACTATGGTACCAATCATTGAAAATTGATCACACCTGATGCACGCAGGGCCTCATTTCTTGAGGCCCTAAAATGTCAGGACAGTACAAATATCCCCCAAATGACCCATTTTTGAAAAGTACACAGTCCAAGGTATTTAGTAAGAGGCATGGTGAGTTTTTTTGAGGTTGTAATTTTTTCCCACAATTAAGAATTTTTTTTTTATTTTTTTTACACAAAATTGTCATATTACAAGTTCTTTCTCACGCACAGCATATGCATACTTCCAATTACACCCCAAAATACATTCTGCTATTCCTCTCGAGTATGGCGATACCCCATGTGTGAGACTTTTTCACAGCCTGACCACATACAGAAGCCCAACATGCAGAGAGCGTCGTCAGGCGTTTTAGGAACATAAATTACACATCTCACAACCTATCACACTTTTGTATGCCCTGGAATACCAGGACAGTGAAATTATCCACAACGTGACCCAATTTTGGAAAGAAAACACCCCAACGTATATTCTATGAGGCATTATAAATCATTTTTATTCAAAAGTTTTTTTGGAAAATGTGGAAAGAAAATGAAAACGTTTTTTTTTTTTTTTTTTACACAAAGTTGTCATTTCTTAAGATATTTCTAACACATAGCATGTTACTTAGCAAAAATTACACCCCAAAATACATTCTGCTATTCGTCCCGAGTATGGTGATACCACATGGTGGTACACAGCCTGGCAACATACAGAGGCCCAACATGAGGGAGCACCTTCAGGCGTTCTAGGAGCATAAAATACACATCTCATTTCATTCCTATCTATCACACTTTTGAAGGTCCTGGATTACCAGGACAGTGGAATTACCCAAAAAATGACCCAATTTTGGCTGCAGATAGGTACTCAGGTACTCTGATGGGCTAAAGATAGGTACTTGGGTACTCTGATGGGCTGCAGATAGGTACTCGGGTACTCTAATGGGCTGTGGACAGATACTCAAGTACTCTGATGTGCTGCAGATAGGCACTCGGGTACTCAGGGCTGGACATAAGTACTTGGGTACATTGGGCTGGAGATAGGTACTTGGGTACTCTGATGGGCAGGAGATAGGTACTCGGGTAATCTGGGCCTGAGACAGGTACTCACGTAGTTGATTTTTAAAATGTTATTAAAATTGACTGTTCTACTGCACTTAGAAGGTGCCATTCCTCTTGCATTTTGCTCATGTATCAAATAGGAGCAGAGGGATATGTGCTTCCTGCTAATCAGGAACACAGATCTCTCTGTTCCTGCAATGAGTCCATCACCCACACAGTTAGTAAGCACACTTGAGGGAACACGTTTAACCCCTTGATTGCTCCTGACATTAACCCCTTTCCCTGCCAGTGTCATTTATACAGTGTCAGTGCATTTTTTTTATTTTAGCACGGATCACTGTATTGGTGTCACTGGTCCACAAAAAGTGTCACTGATTGCCGCCATTACTACTAAAAAAATTAGTCCCTAAATCTATCCCGTCGTTTTTAGATTCTATAACTCTTGTGCAAACCAACCAATATACGCTAATTGGGATTTTCTTTTACCAAACACATGTAGCAGAATATGTATTAGCCTAAATTGATGAAGACATTTTATTTTTATTATTTATTGGATGTGTTTTAAAGCAGAAAGCAAAGTCACGCACAAGTCACGCAGTGCTTTATGAATGGCCCTGTAGTTTTCTGGGACACACAAATGTCCCAGAAGACAACGGGGCAGCTCGCCCAAGAGGAGGAAGTGAAGGAGCAGCACCGTGGAATAGGAAAAGGCAGATTAGGAAGACTGCCTAGCAACAGGCATTCCTGGTAAGTTAAAAAAAACAAATGTTTTTTTTTTCAATTTTTTTATTTTATTTTTTTGTAGAATGTTATTGTAATTTTTAATTTTAGGGTAGACCTTCGCTTTAATTAACCTTTTTTTGGTTAATTCTCCTTTAAGGGGGTGTAGCGGGAGGCGTTTCCTATGCCTACATACATTTGTTAGTAGGCGTCCCTCATTCCTGTCTCAAAATGTTGTGCGGTATACTATGTATGTACAGAATCACCATATATATATAAAATAATATGCAAAGTGGTTGCAGGGAAGCTTCAGAATGACAGAGACGTTTTTATTACAAATTATGTGAACAGACTGCAGTTCGGGGCCAAAATGCCTGCAATACAATCTCTGGTCTCTTGGCGGTGCTAGCAGTGGACGAGCTGTATTTCTCGATTCTGAGCTATAGACGGCGCTGTGCGCTCATAGACCGGCACAGAACCCCTCTTAACACTAGTAACCTCGATGGTACTCCCAGCAAGCACTTCCTGTTTCCTGTGTGAGCAGCTGGTGAGAGCGCGACGGGTCCGGTGGGGAGGAGAAGGTGAGGAGGCGAGGGACAGGGGGCGGAGGGAGCTGGGGACCGGGGAGGTGGCGGCTCGGTTAGAAGGGCGCGCTTTCGGTGTGTGGCTCTAGAAAGGACAGGGAACCCTCGCACGTTCTTTTCTGCCCGTTTGGGGTGTCCTCTCATTGTAGTGACTTACTCGGAGTGGAGGAGCAGCGCTGAGCTCCGGGCACATCTGCCGCCCCCAGCCATGCATCCATATGGCATTGTTTGTGAGCTCCGCACCGCCCCCCAGCGCACTGTTTGGCTTACTGTGGTAGCCGGGCAGCAGCGCTGTGTAATACGCAGTGTCCTTAGCGGGGCAGCCGTAGCCCGGGGGCTGATGGGCTGCGTTCATCCTGCTCCGCACAGGGTAACACTTGCAGGCTGTCTCATATAAAAAGCCATCAGGAGTTTCCCCTCTACGTTTAGTGGGCGCTGCTCATACAATCACAGAGTTCTGCCATCCATTAGCTGCTCTGACAATTACAAACCTGTACTGGGCAGGGGTATGTTATATTATAGGGCTGGGAAGCACTGCTACCCTGGAAGGTGGGACGTCACTGATCTCTAGGAGTCTTATGTCTAATTACACCGCAACCATTCTCACCCCCAGAAGATACCCTAATTTGTATTCTGTTTCCTTTCATGTCTCACTGTAGCCATTCACATCGGTCTCCAAACGCTTTACATCAGTCCAGCCAATCACAGCCACGGATGTGCTTATGTTAAGGTAGATTTCCAGCCAAACTTTTTATTTTCTAGTTTTAAACAGAGTGGGGAGGCAGTAGAATGTTGGTCGGTTTTATTTCTGCGACCTCTCTGGGGACAGTTACTCTTCACCATTGTCACCTTGACAGAGAGTAATTCCAGAAGTCTTCTGCCTCCGTAAGAAAGGCGTAGGCAGATCTTACAGCGTATAATACCTGTTTTTTTTTTTATATCGGCATTCAAGCCTTTTTATTTTTTTATAACCAGTTATACTTACCTGCTCTGTGCAGTGGTTTTGCACAGACAGCCCAGATGCTACTCTTGGGTCCCTCGCAAGCAGTTTTCTATATGAGCAGCCAAGCCGCTGCTCTGTGTGCCCAATAGGAAAGAGCTCAGGTGTGTTCGCATGGTCCACGTGCAGAGCACACCAGGAAGTCGGCGCAATGCTGCGCTAATCGCAGGCAGTGAGACATTGCCTGATATCTGCAGCCGCTCATCGGAGCAATGTCTCACTGCCTGTGATTAGAGATGCGCTGACTTCCTGGCGGGTTCTGCACATGGACCATGCAAACATGCCTGAGCTCATCCTTAGTGCCCAGACACTGCGCCTCGGCCCTGCCCCCCTCGCTTCTCATTGGCTCACTGACTTTGACAGCAGTGGGAGTCAATGGTGCCCGCTGCTGTCTCAGCCAATGAGAGGGTCTCCAGACAGCCGAGGCGCTTGTGCAACATCACTGGACCAAGGTGGGGCTCGGGTAAGTATTAAGGGTGCTGCTGCATGCAGAAGTGTTTTTTTTTTTTTTTTTTGTGTTAATACATCAAGATAAAAAACACACGCTCCTGCCTCTAGAATCACTTTAAAAGCTGTCAGAAAATGTTTTCTTCTTCCTTTTGGGTAGACTGGTGCTCCCTTCCTGAAGGGAGGTAGATAGCAATAAGAAACTGACACCAGCTGTATGGAGATACCCTTAACCACTTAAAATTACTTAGAACCCCCTCCTCCCCCCCATAGTTTCTGAAAGAAAAGGCCCTGGAGAATAAAATTAATACACTTTAGTGCTCACAAGCACAATATAATACCCAATGTTTGTCAAAATATAAAAGCCGATTTTATGCTGAGTAACTAGATACCAAACGTGCTTTAAATTTGTGCTCACCTGTGGAATGGTGACAAATGATTTTACATAAAATTATCCATAGGCAACTCTTTAATGGCTTTACCTGTTAGCAGTTTACAGTTGAACTGTCTGACACTAGACTTATTGCTCTGTGTGGTGCCATAACCATTTACATATGTGTGCAGGACATATTTGCACAGGGGAACAGGGGTGCTTTAAAAAAAAAAAAATGTATTTACATTTTTTTAGACTCCCCCTTTGTTCTTGTTTTTTTGTTCAACCTTTTTTCCTATCACAAGGGATGAACAAAATCCTTTGTGATAGCATAGGCAGTGCAAAGTACTCTTTTTAAGGAAAGATCTCAGATCTGTTAGACCAAGCCTGGTAACAGCTGAAACCAGGAGTGATGAAATCCCTGTCACTTGTGGTGTCTTACTTCAAAGAAGAGATCGGGGAATGGAAGGGCTCCAGCTGGTGGGAGGGGCTGGAGCAATGATCCCGGTATCACTCCCTGATGAGAAAATTCACCCCATCTGTTTGTCTCAGGGGCAATGGTCATACATCTAAAGTGAAGAAATCCAAAATGTTGGAATTGTTCCCAGAACCAGTAGGTGAGGTTATCTTCCAGTGGAGACCCCTGTTCCAAGGACAGAAGAGAGGATTTCTTCTAAAGCCCCATACACACTGTCAGATTTTCTGCTGATTTTTAATTTTTTTCCCTTCAGATTTAGACCCCTTTCACACTGTTGCGCCCATAGCGTCGGCGGTAAAACGCAGCTATTTTTCGTGGCATTTTACCGTCGGATTTGCAGTGCATTTCGGCCTCTAGCGGTGTGCTTTTACTCCCTGCTAGCGGCCGAGAGAGTTAAAACTATCTGCAATACGCCGCAATAGCAGCGTTTTGCCAGCGGTAATGCAGCACTGCCCCATTGATTTCACTGGGGAGCAGTGGTGGAGGAGCAGTAAACACACTGCTCTAAAGAAGCTGCTGGCAGGACTTTTCCTGACATCCTTCCAGCGCACCGCTCCAGTGTGAAAGCCCGAGGGCTTTCACACTGGAATGAATGGAGCAGCATTTTGAGGGCGGATTGCAGGCGCTATTTCTAATGCTATAGCGCCTTCAAAACACCCTTGGTGTGAAAGGGGTCTAACCAAAGCCATATAAAATGACTTTCAGTTTCAGTGTGTATGCAATCAGGCAGGCCCTTGCACTACATGGTTTTGGTAAATCTGAAGACAAAAATCAGCAGAAAATCTGATAGTGTGTATGTGGCTTTACTTTCTTTTACAGTTCTGAGACAGGAAGTGAAGTGGAAGTTTGACCAATGGTAATCTTTCCAAAAAAAAAAAAAAAAAAAGTTCTAGCCATACATACACATTGATCTATTCTAGCTTTGTGAACTTAGCCTGTGCTCTTTAATCACTTTCATATAGCAGAATGATGGCCGCAAAGTGGTTAAGTTATACCGACTGGGTGTCCTATGATGTCCAGCAGGATAAGCCGCACCCGTCGGAGCGATGTGTCGCTCTGACACACTGCATCTTCGATCTTGGTAAAGAGCCTATGAGGTAGGCTCTTTACCATGTGATCAGCTGTGTCCAATCACAGCTGGTCACATAGCAACTAGGAAGTGCTGTTTATTGGCTTTTCCTCTTTGCACTGACAAGGCGTGGGTAGGGGAGAGCTGTGAGGCACTCCTGACAGGTGGCCTGTGCCGATATTCAGCGCATTAATTATCCGTGCCCACCAGGGATGCCCGTCACTGCCTTATCCTCGGTGCTGCCTATCAGTGCAGTCTCATCAGTGCCTGTCAGTGAAGGAGAAAACATACTTCTTTACAAAATTTTATAAGGGAAACAAAAACTTTTTTTCTAGCAAATTAAAAACCCCAGTGGTCATCTAATACCGCCAAAAGAAAGCTCTATTTGTGGGGAAAAAAATGATACATTTTGTTTGCGCAGTCATGCAACACTACCCAATTGTCATTCAAAATACAACAGCACTGAAAGCTGAAAATTGGCCTGAGCAGGGAGTGCCCAGTACTGAAGTGATTAATATTGTGTTGATGGTAGTTGAGCCACACATATGAGCACTGAAAGTACCTTTTGCTGCTATGCTGCCTAAATATGTTATTGTTGTCATGCAGAATTCACAAAACAGAGCGCACAGACCCTAGTGCGATTTAAATTTTTTATTATAAAGCACAAATAAAAGAATCCAATGCACTTACAAAGGCAAATCTTGCTTGGAGCTCATCAGTTATACTAAATCTAAGCAAGAACCTCTGGATGTCTCCCTGGATGTGCTGTGGTTAGCCAAAGGATGATCCATTCATGCAGCTCTCCTGGAATTGCAGTGTTGGGATGCCAGCTTTTTTTAGTCCTAAAATAAAAAAAATGTGTGTGTATATATATATATATATATATATATATATATATATATATATATAATATACACACACACACACACACACACACACACACACACACACACACACACACACACACACACACACACACACACACACACTACTTGACCTCTGGAAGATTTTACCCTCTTCATGACCAGGCACTTTTTTGCTATTTAGCACTGTGCTATATTAACTGGTAATTGCACAGTCATGCAATAGTGTACCCAAACAAAATTTCTATAATTTGTTTCACACAGAGCTTTCTTTCTTTTGGTGGTATTTGATCGTTACTGTTTTTATTTTACATTTTATTTATTTATTTTTTTGTTATTTAAACAAAAAAGACTGAAAATTTGATATATCCAATAAAAAAAAAACTTCATAAATTTAGGCCAAACTGTATTCAGCTACATGTCTTTGATTAAAAAAAAAAAGACCCCAATAGGTGTATGTTGATTTGAATTATAGCGCCTACAAACGCCTATTGTGTGTGTGTGTGTGTGTGTGTGTGTGTGTGTGTGTAAATACACTAGAATTTTTTATTTTTCATACTCATAGCAATGATCAGTATCTTATAATGGGACTGCAATAGTGTGATAAATCTGACACTGACGCTGGGGGGAATTGACTGACAGTGGCATTAATTCAGTGATATTTTACACTGTCACTGTACTAATGACACTGGCTTGTTATGTGTTAACATCTAGGGCGATAAACGGGTTAAATGTGTAAAGTGTGCTGCTTTTACTACTAGATCTCTATATTTCTTGTGCCTGCTTTGCAGGGTTGAGAAACAGATTGTTCTCTCTGTACAGAGCTCTGTGTTGACAATCTGAGCTGTAATTGTGCACAGCCGATCAGCATGTTCTGGGCGTAAATCATTGGCCCAGACTTGCTGACAGGCGCACGCTCTGTACAATCACAGTGCATGCCAGCAGAGGGTGTGCAAGCGTGCGCCTTAAACCTAGGTGGAAGCAGCACTTTGGGAATGATCCAGCAATCTTCTGGGACCTGTGATAGGTCCCAGAAGGCTGTGGGCGAAAGGGGGAGGTGATCTGGGGAGAAATGGGAGTGGGTACCTGCTCCCACTTCCCCCAGATCACAGGTCCCAGAAAATAGTGCCACTTGTTAGAAGGGGGAAAAGAAGCAGACAAGGGGATTAAAAAGGTTAATTGTATTCGGGTCTGTGCGCTCTTTGTTTTCATAGTGACTGGTACCCAGAGAGCTACAGTGACCAAGTTTTATTTTTTTTTATTTAAATTTACTTGTGTGGCTGGACAGGTCTCTTACTGGATGCCAAAATTGCTAGATATATGGTGTTTTATATTGTTATGGAGGTTTGACATTCAGAGTACATCAGGACAACATGTTTGAGCAGCAGTGCACATGATCCTCATTTTAATTTGTTATTAAACAAAAAATGTGTGTGTGTGTGTGTGTGTGTGTGTGTGTCATGTGGGGAGTGTCTGGAAGAATTATTTTGTGACCATCTGTGTTTCACAGACCACACTTTGGAAATAATGGTTAAAGCAGTTGTCTGCATATACTATAGCAATTCATCTCTCCATGATTAACCTCTTTGTACCTAAGGGTAAAAAAAATCTAAATGCCTAAGCACAATTTTGCAGCTTTGACATGTTAGTAAAACCGTACATATCATCACAACTACTTTGTGCATCCAGGTGGATTATACCCTGTTTTTTTTCAGGACAAATTTAGGCTTTTATTTGGTAGTAATTGGCTATGGATATGTCCTGATTTATTTTATTTTTATTAAACAAAAACTGGCCCAATAGAGTTGGTTTGTATTTCTGGTTACTATCATAACCATCCACCAAAGAACAACCCAAATTAAATTCTCCTGCTTCTGATAAACTCAGTGATACCACATAGCATAAAAATGTGCACCATTATTTTTATATATTAGCTGACATAAATGCTAATTTAAAAAAAATAAAATAAAATGCTGACTCTGACCTGGATCAAATCTTGATCTAGGTATATTTGTTTTTATTTATTTTTTTAGTAGTATATTTTTTTTTACACTTTTTTTTTTTTTTTCCCCCTCTGCAAGGGGAGAGAGATGCAATGCATCTCCTCCATTCACAGAGAAAGGAAACATGGGGGTAGGCTTCAGAGTGACTGATCACTGTGATAGCCAATCAGAGGCTATCGCAAATATGCGGCTCCACTGAAAAAAAAAACCCCAGTCCAATGAAGACTTTTTACTTTATTTTGTTACGTCAGTGTGAAGGGGTTAAAGTAGGACTGAAAGCAAATTTTTTTTTTTTTTTTTTTCCCCCATTTTGGATAGAGTAAGAGAGGGGTTTAGCCCCTGTCCCATAGCCAAAGAGGAAATCCCTTGGGGGGCCCCCAGGTTACCAGAACTAGTGTCTACGTTGAAAGATTTCCCCTGTATTAACTTTCTGGGAACAGCCCAAAACTTGTGATTTTATCATTGAAATTGAAAGTAAAAGAAAATCCAATGTAACACCTTTGCACTTGGTGTACACTAAACAAATCCAGAATGTGTAAAATTGAATCTTGCTTTGTAGGAAAGCAACACCCAAAGCATCATATGAAACTTAATTAGGTGTGCTAACCCTTTTAAATTTGAAACCGGGCAAACTAATGCTAATATATAAAATGAGCAGTAATTAGTATAAAAATCTCAAACACATTAGGTGCATTGTAACTCATACAACTTGTGACAGAAGTTAAAAAATGTTTAGTTCAATGAATGGTAAGAAAACAAATTGAACATTTCATGTTGTAAAGCAAGGATAAAAAACAGATCTGTCAATAAAAGCAGCACACTTTACACACAACCGATCTGTTTCTTATCCTTGCTTTACAATAGGAAATGTTCAGTTTTTCTTATGTTAGGCACACATTTAACCCATTTTCAGCCAGTGTCATTAGTACATTGAGTATTATTATTACCGATCACTGTATTATTATCACTGGTGATGTCAGTCACAGATCACCACCATTGGTAGTATAAAAATAAATAAAAATTCCATTATCTATACCATAGTTTTGTCAAAGTAGCAGAATACATTTTTGAAGAAATTTGATTGTGTAAATTTTTTTTGATTGGATTTGTTTTATAGCAGAAAGTATAAAATATATTTTTTTCTCAAAATTTTCGTTCTTGAGTATCAGCGGCAGCGAGGAGAGGTGCGGGGAGTGCCTGGATTCTCTCGTGAGGAAGGACGTCATCACCCATCAAAACACCACGAGAACTCGCAGAGCTCACACGGATGATTCATCACATTGAATTTACAAAGAATTTGGGCAGTTATCAATGATGTCAGGCGAGGAGCTGACAGAAGTGGTTCAAATAACGGTTGATGATTTACATGATAACCACCATGTCATGTTAGAAAATCATGAGGTAATAGAAGACGACATGCCGCCTTCACTGAAACGCCAGAGGATAGAAATAGACTGTGAGGACCCAACCATAAAGTCTTTCCTGTTCTCAATCAACCAAACCATCTGTCTGAGGTTGGATAGCATTGAGTCCAGGCTGCAGGTTCTGGAGGCCACTTGTAAGTCACTGGAGGAGAAACTGGATGTCATCTTGAATAAAAACTCAAACCCCATCCAAGTACCCATGGTGGCAGGCTCGCCACTTGGAGCCACTCAGACTTGGAACAAAGTGCGATGCGTTGTTCCTCAGACAACTGTTATTCTGAATAATGAGAGACAAAACTCTGTAGTGGCCAAGCTGCAGAGTCAGGAGGATTCAGTAAACAAGATAACAGAAAGTCTTGAAAATATACTTAATAGTGCGGTCCCTGGACGAAGACATAACACAATCGTGGTGAAGGTGCCGGGCCCAGATGAAAGCCACAGTCATGATGATAATGACAGTGGCTCAGAAGCCAGTGATACAGTGTCCAACTCTGGACACTCCAACATGGGGAACAATGTTACCCTGATAACTCTGAACTGTGAAGAGGATTACCCCAATGGCACATGGCTCGGTGATGAAAACAACCCTGAGATGCGAGTGAGATGTCCAATCACAGCAGCCAACATGCTGCACATCAGCACCAACTGCCGGACGGCAGAAAAGATGGCCCTTACTCTGCTTGATTACCTCTTCCACCGTGAGGTGCAGGCTGTCTCTAACTTATCAGGACAAGGAAAACACGGCAAGAAACAGCTGGATCCATTGATGATCTATGGCATAAGATGTCATATATTCCACAAGTTCCGAATCACAGAGTCTGACTGGTACCGGATAAAACAGAGCATTGACTCCAAGTGCCGCACAGCTTGGCGCAGGAAACAGAGAGGACAGAGCTTGACTGTAAAAAGCTTCTCACGCAGAACCCCCTCAAACACTTCATATGGCGCAGCTGATAGTGTACAGAATACTGTTTCATCTTCTAGTGACCTGCAGGAGACACAACCTCAGGCACTGCACTATGCTCTGGCCAATGCCCAGCAGGTGCAGATCCACCAAATTGGAGAAGATGGCCAGGTCCAGGTGGGACACCTGCATATTGCACAGGTACCGCAGGGAGAGCAGGTGCAAATCACTCAAGACAGCGAGGGCAACCTGCAGATTCATCAAGTCCACGTGGGTCAGGATGGCCAGGTTCTTCAAGGAGCACAGCTCATAGCTGTTACCTCTGACCCCTCATCTGGTGAAGTTACTGGCTCCCCAATACAGGCCAATGACATCCAGGTCCAGTACGTTCAGCTTGCATCTGTCACTGAACCATCGGCAACCGTTCAGGTTGTAGAACCTCTACAGTCTGCTCTTCAGACGGAGATGCATATAGAGCATGAATCAATCCAGATCCAATAATCTCTGCATCTGAGCAAGTCAGGAGCATGTGTGTGCCAGCCGTTATTAGCATGGATGACACAGGAGCTGCACACACACTCGTCAATGAAACCCACTAAGCAGACCTCATTGTGAATATCTCCGAGGACCAGATTGCAATGGAAGCAACTAGCTGTGCAGAATTTATTCATTTTGTTTGTACTCTCTAATGTGCTATTTTTATATCCTCCTATAGCTAAAAAAAAAAAAAAAATGATCTTTTTAAGTTTTGTTTTCTGTTCAAAATAGATCTTTGGTTTGCAGAAAAAAAAATAATTCAATGATCAAGCAACATTTGCTCACTGTTCTCCATGTGTGAAAAAATTCATAGACCAATAAACCAAAACTGCTAAAAAAAAATATTCTTTTTTCGTTTATATCACAAAACCTAAAAAAAAATGGTGATCAAATACCGCCAAAAAAAAAAAACCTATGTGTGAAAAAATATATAAATTTAGTTTGGGTACAGTGATGCATGACTGCTCAATTACCAATTAATGTAGCACAGTGTAAAATAGCAAAGAATGGCTTGGTCACGGGGGTAAAATGTTGTGGAGGTTAAAGTGTAAATTTCATTTTCGGTTGAGTGGAAAGGGATTAGAACATTTTTTATTAACACCCTCTCTATTTGCCCTGTTTACCATTATCTTCAAAAAATCCCAAATTTTAGTTTGACATGAGAATTCTAATAGAGGGAAAATCTTCCAATGGGGACAACCCAGGATTCCCTCATTTTGTAGGCATTTCTTCTCATGTCTGTCTCTGTGTAGGTTTTTTTTTATTTATTTATTTTTATTTTTTTTTCTCTCCAGGTAAACTTTAAAAAAAAAAAAATACAGGAATTTGTACAAAAAACAATCATACTTGTCTAGCTGGATGCAGCATCGGTGCAATGCTTCATTTGTCCCCTGCCGTCTCTAACACTGAGAACCAATTGATCAAACACCATGTTTGCTTGGTTCTCAGATCTCCGTGAGCAGAGAGCCGGTAACTGTCAGTCACCGGGTCTCCTGCTCTGCTCCACCCTCCCCATGCTCACTGGAGCGCTGGGCTGTGGAAGGGGCAGGAGCGGCTGGCTCAGGCTCTCAGCGGCTCGGCCGTGTGTCGTTTCAGGCATGTGGGCAGATCCCGACATATGGTCGCAATCTTTTCCAAGCCTGGACCGGCTCTGTGATGTCAGCAGGCTTCAGCCCGCTGTCTGCTGAAACCAGATCACAGGAGTGCAGAACGAACTGCACTCCTGTAATTCCCACAAGTACAGCCAAACAAGCTTTGGCTGTACTTCTCTTTTTAAGGTTTACTTTAATTGGCTGTGCCTTTCATGTGGCTTCAATAATTTTAATCAGACTCAGAATAAGTACACCCTTTTCTAATCCACATGATGGTATCAGCTCAGTGACTCTTAAAGTCCTGCAGCCAGGCAAGCATCATTTTTGAAAGGTCAGCAGTGGCAGTCTTTAAATTACGGTTTCTACAAGTTTCCATTATAATCAGAAATGCAAATGAGGCTATTGAAAATGAAGAATTGCATATAGTTTTGACTCTGAGGTAGTCGTTGGCTTCAGAATGGATTAAGATGGATAATTGTGGTGTAGTCCATTTAGCAATAGTGTGCTGGACTAGTGTTGTGCAGTTTCCAGTTTAGACGAAGAGCATTGGTAAACATGCCAAGAATAAGTAGTTGTCCTGCTTCACATGGGTGTGCCGCTCCTTTAACCGCAGTGTCCACCAAAAACAGCGCATTGCGTTTCCCATCACCTGGCCGCTTTGAATGGCTGGGGGATCATGTAATTGCTATCCGATCACAATGTATACACTACTGTTGTTTCACTGATAACAGCTGTGCTTTCTGTAGTGATGCTGTGATTGGCCCACAGCTGTCACATGGTATCTGTGGCCAAACACAGCACCCTGTACCATGTCATTAGCTGTAGCCAATCACAGCAGGTCAACCGAAAGCAAGCTGTCATGAATGAAAACCCATTCATGACAGTTCAAAGGATTGCTGTTGGCATTCATCACTAACCGCGACCTGTGTGTGTATAAAAAAAAAAAAACAAAAAAACACTTCAGTAAAAAAATACTTGCACGTTCTAACAAGCAGGTCCCTTTTGATTCCTCCTGTAGTCTATTGTAACTGTACTGTTTGCCCTAATGTTGTAAAGTGCTGCACAAATGGTTAGTGCTATATAAATCCTTTACAATAATAATTGTGGAAAACAAAATCCCTTTTTGCCAAAAAATGGTGTTAAATTACAACTCCAAATAACTCGCCGTGACTCATACTAAATACCCCAGATTATCTACTTTCCAAAAAAGGGGTCATTTGGGGGTATTTGTACTGTGCTGGCATTATAGTGCCTCAAGAAATGAGGCTGAAAGTACATCAGAATGAATCATATATACCATAGTTGGTAGACTCTATACCTTTCCTACACACTAAAACACACTGATTTGTGTTATTTTCTTCCAAATAAATTTAACGAAATACAATTTGGCCTACATTTATGAAGAGAGATTATTTTTTTTGCAAAATCTTTTATAATGGAAAATATATCTTTTTTTTTTTTTTCAAAATTTTCAGTATTTCATTTACATAGTAAAAAAATAAAAAAAATCCCTATGGTGATAAGATAATTTTAGTTGGGGTACAGTTAAATGACCATGCAATTGGCAGTTAATGTAGCACAGTGGCGAATATCAAAAATGTGGCCTGGTCACGAAGGGGGTAAAACCTTCCGGAGGTCAATTGGTTAAGGAAGTTCTCCCAGGAAATAATTAGAGGAACTGCAGTCTGCTCACATAATTTGTAATAAAAAAAAAACATTTTTGCCATTCTGAAGCTTCCCTCCAACCACTTTGCATATTTTATATATGCTGTGATTCTGTACTCGCCAAATGTGCTGCAGAAATCGTCCTTCACTAACCCTGGCTGCAACCAATTAAACTGTGGGCAGCTGAAGCTGGCGCCTGTTCACTTCCTGGATTTACATACACTCCTCAAGCTCTGCAGCTCTCATTTGCACTCTTATGATTCATCACCCCCCCCCCCCCTTTACCTTCCTGACAAACTCATGAGAGAGAGAGCAAGCTGTGCATGATGTCATAGGACAAGAAGAGTGTAGCATTTAGGTTAAAAACATCCAGTTTATTCTGTCATAATCCACTCGCATTTGAGTAGAAATAAGCAGGCATGTGTAATATATCCACGGGAATCCATTCCGTTCAGCTGGGCAATGGTGATCAGCAGTCCCGGCCTCTCCAGTGGCTTCCGAGGCTGGATGAGACCAGCGCAGCAAATGCATCAGCTGTGACGGACAGGGGGCGTAGTAGAGATTGTGTTCGGAGCATGCATGCTCCATCAGGTATGATGTCATAAGCCTAGGGTAATGACCAGACAAGAAACGTGAAGTTGGCTCTATAAGGTATTTACTGGCAGAAAAAAAAATATTTTGCTATCCAAAGTAAAAACAACAAAGGCAGAAGATTTTAATAGATATGACTGAAGGTCCTCTTTAAACTCTTCTTCCTAAAGTGGGGGTGTTCAATGATTTGCAGCTCATTAACTTCCACCAGAGAGCCCTGACTGGCCCTTGTGGGACAGGAGACTTGAAGGGGAGTTGCTGCCATGGATACCAATTTAGATATGTATTTTCCAAATTCTAAAATGTCAGTTTTCAGTGAAATGTCTTTTTAAGTTAATTAAGACATGACAGATGTGCCCACTATCGTCTGTGTACAAGATTACAATAAGCCAGTGTTTTTCAGATTTTGGTTTCTTGATCATTCTCTCGGTGTTCCTTCACAACAAAA
Source organism: Lithobates pipiens (assembly GCF_037356315.1). NCBI lineage: Eukaryota > Metazoa > Chordata > Amphibia > Anura > Ranidae > Lithobates > Lithobates pipiens. Next base: position 287,521,099 of record NW_027507903.1, on the reverse strand, counting down.
CATTTAACTATAATAATGATATCCAGCAAATTGCACTGACAAGCTATTATTGCACTTGCTTTAATGCTTCAGTGCACATCCCTTTTAGATCAACAAAACAGGAAACGTATTTTCTACAATCAAACCTTATCCTGCATCCCTTATAAAAAATAGTTGGTAAACAATTATGAATTTTGCTTCTTCTAGAAACCTGATTTTTAGACTGATCGTAAGGATGCTTGTAATTTGACTGGATTCAGATTTGTGCAGCATGTTGCACGTTTGTTCTACTATGCATAGCCGTTAAACGCAGTAATGGACTTTACTGCAGCTCACAGTAATGTGCAAACATGGTTCACTGAACCATTGATTTTGCAAGAGCGTAGTGTAAATGCAATTTATGTACATATATTCACCCATGTAAGTGTTTAATGTGCTTTTTAATTCTCATATATTGAGTGGGCAGGATAAAAAAAAAAAAAAAAAAATAAATCTATTTACCAATGACCATAAGAGTGTACCTGTGTTTTGACTCTCGTGCATCTTTTCATTGCTGCATATGGCATCTAGAGAATGATTAGGAATACATAATATCCTTATGTGCTGAGTTTGTCATATGCAGAAGCATTTATTTATTCTCTAGCCAAATCTGTAAAGGTGTTGCTAAAATAGGGTTTCTTAGCCTGGTCCGTGTGTCTATGGCCAGCTTTAAATGATATGAACTATCCATGGTAAACAATATTTAAAATGTCTGTCAGTAAAGATTATATGTTCTTTATTTGTGAATGAAAACAGACAGTTTTGAGGATAAGGGTCCCAAAGGACATTGCAAGCTGCTGGACCACATGGTTGTTGTTCTGAGCATACCTGTCAATTAAGCCAGGTGTTCAACATTTTTGTCCCTGCAGGGAAGAAATTAGCTTTGGGGATATGAATATCTGTAGTTCTAACAGCTGCCTGCTAGATTTCTGAACAGTTGCTTATGCAGTTTCTTGCACATTTTAAAGTAAGTCATCTTTGGTATTTGTGGCTTATATCATTCATTTCAACTGGTTACATTTCCTTTAGCCTCTTAAAGCGTTTAATATAAAAAAAAGATACTGTTCCCTTAAAGCATGGTATACAGCACAGTGCTTGTTCTGTGTCATTTGGCCCTCTGTATACCCTAAAAAACCTGGCTGATCCTGCCTGACTATACCCTTGCCTCTGCAAACTGACCACGATAATCATGGCTGCTGAACCCCTGACACCTTGGTTAGTTTTTTGCGTGATTCCGTCATCCACAGCCTGCTCTCTGCAGCTCTCCACTGACCTCCAACCTCCCCCCACCACCCTTCTGCTCATGCTGCTCTCATACCTTCTAATAATTTATTATTCCCTCTGTATCTCTATAAACATGCCTCCCGACGCTGAGCTGATTGTCAGCTCTCTTCCGCCCCCCTCCTCCCCGGCTGACGTCTGCGGGAGGGCTCTGCCCCGCCCACTGCAGCTGTGAGTCAGAGGAATCATTTATTGTTCAGTCAGACAATTCTTGACAAACTTTGTCAAGTCCTCCCTCCTTGCTGTGAGTGACAGGTGATTTACATATCTTGTGCACTAGCCTAAGAGACATGCATTATTTTTTAATTCCCTCCCACTCCTTTCTTCTGCTGCTCTGCAAGGATTGGATGTTCCCCACCTCAGCATGATTTGGCATGCTGAAGTCATGTGGTTACTTTCCGGTCTTTTCACTGGATGTTAGAGATCGTAGCAGAAGTTCAGTGTAAAAAATACACTGGACTGGAGAATAATATGCATATTGATAAGGGGAGTGTAGAGGAGGGTGGGAGTCTACTGACATCACGACTCCAGACAACAGACCCACCCACAGAATATGCAGTTTTTCGGGTCTCAGCAGACAGAGGGGAGACATTTGACAGTTAAAGATGCATGCAGATGGCATGTATATCCTTATAGATAACCCCTATGACAGTTTAGAAAGGATGACATTGGGTTTACATCCACTTTAAACTTATCCTGTTGATGATAAACTTCTGGTACTTGATAGTGAAATTTTATTTTAATTTTTTTTCTAGTAGGTTTCTAAGAACCGAACCATGGACAAACACAAAGTGAAGAGACAACGTCTGGACCGAATCTGTGATGGTTAGAAAATATCATTTATAATTTGTTGTCTTTTGCATTGTTCTATTAACTGGGCTTTTGTTGGACAATTTGGAAAACCCTGTTTTATTGCATAGAATCCTATTCCGTTCTTTAACGTATAACTAAAGGCAAAACCTTTCTTTAGTTTTGGACAGAGTGGAGAGGGATTAGAACCTCCGTTGATTTTTATCACTGTCTGTTCCCCGATTAGGGAGATTCACCCTTTCTATGTGTCCTGTTTTATCATTATCATTGAAAGTAAAAACAAATCCAAAATTTTGGGGTGTCCCCAGAAAAGTAATAGAGGGTAAATCTTTCAATGAGGACACTAGTTCTGGTGACCTGGGGGTCCTCAAGGGATTCCCTTAATTCACAGGGATTTTCTCTCGCATCCTGTTTTGACAATGGCACAGATGGCAAAAAATGAACCAAGTGTTCTAACCCTGCCTTTAGGCTCCATTCACAACTGAGCATACAGGAATCGCAGCAAAACATGGGACGTGTTTGCTATGCCATTTATTTCTTAATGGAACCCTAAACCCGGTGAGATTTTTGCCACGATTCTCGAGCATCAAACATCACAACACAAAATGCTCCTGACTCTGTGCCAAGATTTGCTACACGAGCTTCATTGGAGCATTTTTTGGTGTGGAGGGAGGCTCATTTAATTGAATGGTGGCGCTCCAAAATGCTCCACAGATAAAAAAAATTTTTTTTAAAAAGTGGTGCAGTAGCGGTCACTGCACTATGGTCCGGTAGAAATGGAGCCTTGCTCTAATCTAATCCTTGATCTAAAATGAAAGTTTTGCCTTTTAGTCCACTTTTAAGGCCAAATCTAGCCTAAATGTTTGTTTTGAATAGAGGAAATGGGTTGGGTTCTGTCAGATTGTCACTGCCAGTGAGTCTATTGGGTAGATCATCTTATCGTGTGTGGGGGTTTTTATTTTTTTATTTTATTATTTTTTTTCAGTGACCCCAGAAAAGAGCAAGTAAAAAATAATAATAATAATAATAAAAAAAGTGCTTGCAAAAGGATGTACCTGTCCTGTATGTCCTTGAGTTTTACCAGGATCTTGGCATTTTCTGCCAGTTACCGTATATACTCGAGTATAAGCCGAGATTTTCAGCCTCTTTTTTGAGGCTGAAAGTGCCCCCCTCGGCTTATACTCGAGTCATCGCTGTCTGCCCGCTCGATCAGCGTGTCGAGCAGACAGACAGCAGCCATTCTATAGTTCAAAAGCCGCGCCTCCGGCTCCGCCTTCGCCTGTGATAGGCGGAACACTGAATTTCCCAGCAGCCTGTGTTCCGCCTATCACGGACATCGTATCATCCTCGTACTACGGACGAGGATGATACGATGTACGTGATAGGCGGAACACAGGCTGCTGGGAAATTCAGTGTTCCGCCTATCACAGGCGAAGGCGGCGGCGCAGCTTTTGAATTTTACAATGGCCGCCGAGGCGCCGACGAAGGGGGCACGGGACGGAGGCAAGGCACGGCACGGGACGGGACGGAGGCAAGGCACGGCGGCGAGGCACGGAGGCAAGGAGGCTCGGGACAAAGGCTCGGGACACAGGTAGGCTGGACACACACACACACACACACACACACACACACACACACACACACACACACACACACACACACACACACACACACACACACACACACACACACGGATGGATACACACACACACGGATGGAGACACACACACACAGGGATGGATGGATGGATGGAGACACACACACACAGGGATGGATGGATGGATGGATGGAGACACACACACACAGGGATGGATGGATGGAGACACACACACACAGGGATGGATGGATGGATGGATGGAGACACACACACACAGGGATGGATGGATGGATGGATGGATGGAGACACACACACACAGGGATGGATGGATGGATGGATGGATGGAGACACACACACACAGGGATGGATGGATGGATGGATGGAGACACACACACACAGGGATGGATGGATGGATGGACACACACAGGGATGGATGGACGGACACACAGGGATGGACGGACACACAGGGATGGACGGACACACAGGGATGGACGGACACACAGGGATGGACGGACACACACACAGGGATGGACAGGCATGTCTTACCCTCGGCTTATACACGAGTCAATAAGTTTGCCAGTTTTTTTGGGGGTAAATTGGGGGCCTCGGCTTATATTCGGGTCGGCCTATACTCGAGTATATACGGTAATACTGAGTTCTGCCCAAAAGTAGAACTTCCGCTTGTTCAGCTGCTGACTTCTAATATTTGCAGTAGTGGGCGGACCTCCGCATTTAAGCTTCCTTTTTTTTTTTTTTTTGTAAACGTGATCCAATCAATTTTACAAGGAGCAGAAGGAGGCTCATCAACCCCACATCTGCAATAAGTATCCATACAGTAAAAACCAGATGGGTTCTAGCCTTTCCTTACCTATCATAAAAGTTTGTTTCTTTTATTTTATGATGCCTTTCCTGAGCTCCCCACCACATGTTGTGGCCGCCTAACTGTGAATGTACATCATTACTTTGATGTTAAATACTGTTATGGCAGCAGCTAGCTGCCATGTCCTCCTCCCCTCTTCTTTTTTTTTTTTTTTTTCCCCCGTTAGGCGGCCAGCATTCCGGTAAGTCCTTTATAGGTGGCGGGAGAGGTGCCCCTCCCACTAATTCCTGCCCAATTCCCAGCTTACTGCAGCCGTCGGTAAGCCGGAAGAGATCTGATGTGGCTGATGGCTAGGCAGGAAGTTGAGTGAGGGCAAGATAGGTCAATAAAGAGGTCCTGTTCTTATTTCTATTACAAGGGATGTTTACATTCTTTGTAATAGGGATAAAAGTGATTGAAAAAAATAAAATAAAGGGACAATGTAAAAATTAAAATGAAAAGCAAAAAAGGAAAAATAAAAATGTAAATGCTCCATCCCCCAGCAACATCCCCCGCCCCCCCACCCTCGTGATCTGGTCCTGAGCTCTGTTACCGTGGCAGCGGGACCCGCAGCGATCGGGCCACAGAGCTGAAGAACGAGGAGAGGCAAGTGTAAACAAACCTCTCGTTTCCTAGTGAGCCTGTCGCTGATCGTCTGTTCCCTGTCATAGGGTAAGATGATCAGTGACGTCGCACGCCAAGCCACGCTCCCTACAGTAAAAAACACATACTTAACCCCTACACTGCCCCCTAGTGGTTAACCCCTTTACTGCCAGTGACATTTTTACAGTAATCGGTGCATTTTTAATCGCACTGATCGCTGTATTAATGCCAATGGTCCCAAAAATGTGTCAATATTGTCCGACATAATGTCGCAGTCACAATAAAAATCGCTGATCGCCGCCATTACTAGTAAAAAAAATAAATAATAATTTATAAAAATGCCATAAAACTATCCCCTATTTTGTAGACGCGTTAACTTTTGCGCAAACCAATCAAAAGCTTATTGCGATTTTGGGGAAAAAAAATACTAATGTATCGGCCTAAACTGAGGGAAATTTTTTTTATATATATTTTTAGGGGATATTATAGCAAAATGTAAAAAATATTGCATCTTTTTTCAAAATTGTCGCTCTATTTTTGTTTATAGCGCAAAAAATAAAAACCGCAGAGGTGATCAAATACCACCAAAAGAAAGCTCTATTTGTGGGGGGAAAAAGGACGCCAATTTTGTTTTGTCAGTTAAAGCAACGCAGTGCCAAATTGCAAAAAGGGGCTTGGTCCTTTAGCGGGGCTTAAGTGGTTAAAGTGTGTGTGTGTGTGTGTTTTTATTATTTTATTTTTTTTCTTCCCCTTTCCCTCCAAGTTGCGTTTGAAAGACTGGTGCGCAAATACAGTGTTGCATAAAATATTGCAGCGATTCTCTAGTGTCTCTGCTAAAAAATATATATCTAATGTTTGGGGTTCTATGTAATTTTCTAGCCAAAATTTTAGATTTTTACTTGTAAACAAAAAAATGTCAGAAAAAGGCCCGGTCAGCAAGTGGTTAATAAAATACTAGTCTCCTTTCTGTTCCTGCTGACCAGTGGCTTTAATACTTTGAAATCTAGAACAAATATACCTTTATCTTTACCTCTCATATGAGTAAGTGTACTGTTTCGGTAACTCAGAATGTAAAGTAAGACACTAGTATTTACAGAAAAATAATTTTATTTCAGGTACTTGTATAGCACTGTCCATTTATGCAGCGCTTTACACATATATTGTACATTTGGCTCCATATTGCTGGTATGACCGGTTCTCCTTTAAAAGTAAAAGTTGCTAGCGTAGTCTTAACTGCCGCCATGTTCTTGCCAAATAAATCATGCTATTAAATATGGAAAAGTTAGTAAGAATGTGCAAAAATGCATGGGCAGACGCTGATTGCCATCTGATGACATGCATGTGCATGGCCCTGAACGCAGACAGTGTGAGTTAAGGGAAACGCACCAACACAGATGTCAGATTAAGAGTAGCGGCTGTGTCTCCGTGCAGCCGCCCCATCTGATTTAACATCGGTGGGACTGCCTGCACAGGGATGCACAGAGCACCTGTGTATGCCCAAGCAGATAAACGCAGCCCTCCATGAGCGTGCACGTCAGTACTTCCCATGTATCTACTCTTGAACACTTGCTGTTTTCTGGGATGTTGGTTATGGTGCCTTTGAGCAAATCTACAGTGCAAGACACCCAGACATATTTTCACAGTTTCACTTAATCCTATTGGGCTGCTGTCTGATCCTGGTTTAATTATCCTTAAACAAGAAGGATGTGCTGCAGGCTTCTTTTTCTTGGTTCCCTTTAACTGTCACTTTTGCAGGATTTTCTGGGATATCTTAAACACCCCCCCCCCTTCTTTTTTTTTTTTTTTAAACTTTTCCTCTATTGCATGCTTCTTAAAAATGCTTAAAGAGGAAGTAAACCCTGATGAGTTTACTTCCTCTTTCATTCCCTGCAAAGGTAAAGCATAATGGACTACTATGCATCGCGTAGTAGTCCATTATGTGTCACTTGCCTGACACAGGAGCCAGCAAAGTCACCGCTGTCCCCTGTAGTCCAGCGCATCCATCTTCTCGGTGGGTCTTGCTGCTCTGCCGATGTCATTCGGCGAAGCCGCAATTACATCACTTCCGCACATGCGCACGGGAGCTGCCACGCGTGGCATATTCGCAGTTGGTGCCGCGCTCAGTGCGCCTGCGCGCCGTTGTCTGACACATGCCCCGTAGACAGCGGTGCCTGTCTTTCGGCAAATATCTCCTAAACCGTGTAGGTTTAGGAGATATTTCTTGGACCTACAGGTAAGCCTTAATCTAGGCTTACCTGTAGGTCAAAGTGTGTTGTAAGGGTTTACAACCACTTTAAGCTCCTCCCTTATTTTGTCCTAGCTTTTCTAATGTATAAGAAGTCATGGTAAGAGCAGCCATTCCCTTTATAATGGAGAGGGTCTTCCATTTTTATTTTTCCTTTCTCTGCCACTTAAAAAAAAAAAAAAAAAAAAAAAAAAAAAACTATACTCTTGTATCTATAGTTGTTTTTTTTTTTTTTTTTTTTTTTTTTTTTTCTTTTTTTACTGGAAAGGATTTTATGGCAAATTAAAAAATCATTTAATTAGACCGAACAATATTTTGAACTAAATATTAGTAAAGTGATGGAATAACATCAAGACTTTCTCAACATTATTTTAGTGGTCGCTCTAAAGGTATTACTGTAATGCAGGTAGACTTGCTGTATATTTATTATTGTTTGCCTTTTTGTAGGTATCCGACCACCAATCCTTAATGGTCCTATGCCAGTCCGTCCTTTGGTGGCTCTTTTGGATGGAAGAGACTGCACAGTTGAAATGCCTATATTAAAGGATGTGGCTACAGTGGCATTCTGTGATGCTCAATCTACACAAGAAATTCATGAGAAAGTAATATTTTTTTTCAGTTCTTCAAAAATTCTCTTACTAATGGAATAAAAACCCTTTTGGTTTCACTGGTTTTTGTGCCTTGCTGTTAGAATTAAGACACAGCAAGACTATGTTTAGACATGCAAATGGCAACAAATTTAGGTGTTTACATGCTGCGGTCAAGATGCTTCACGCCCGTGGCAAAATATATTCAATATATTGTGACCAGCTATCGATAAGCTCGCTAAATAGGGAAGTGCTGCATACGCCCCTCAACTGCTTGTAAAGCACATGGTTGCAGTACATTTTTGGGAAAAAACAGGGCTAAATCAGGAGGTGAGGAGGCATTACATTGCCTTCTAACTTCCTGTCAATCGCCTCTGAAAGGTAATCCGAACGCAGACCACTCTACAGAGGAGCAATGGATTTAGACCTAAATACAGCCTATGTTTAATCCTTTTTTTTTTTTTTTTTTTCCCCTCAGACATTCTGTGTGCAGTGGATTTACAATATCTTTCCCTAACCATTTAAAGCCCTTTAATGGATATTTTTTCCCAAAAGAGAACCACATTCATAGTTAGAATTTTGTTTGTTCAAGAAAATGTTTCCATCCTGCTCCTTCAAATTGTTTTCATCACTACAAAGAAAAACAAAGTTGTATGACCAGCTTAAAGTTGGGTACACACTATTATAAGAAAATCGGGCGAATGTTCATGCGATTTATTTATTTTTCTCGATGTTTTCATAGCAAATCGGAAACCAATGAACGAAGATTTGTAAGATCATTCTCATACGACAAAGGCTTTTTTTTTTTTTTTGTGGTATTTTTCTTGTACAAAAATCGTACGAAACCAGTACACCTTTGAAAAAATGGTTTGTTCTGTTCCCGTACGAGATACATTTTGGTGTTTGTCCCTTTGGGAATTTTCGTACGAACATTTGGAATCAGCTGTGGAAAGTTGTGTACGACTGTATGAAAGTTTGTACAGAAATTCTTTGGACGAAAATGTTTCCTGATTTTCTTATAGTGTGTACGAGCCGTTACGCCCTCATTGGCGCTTCAGACTTGCATTTTAACCAGCCAGTAGGCTGCAGCTTCTGTGACTCCAGTAGTTCTACTGTTCTTAGAGCATTTACGTCATAGCCCACGTCCCAATAGCTGTTTATGCTGGCCATATGAGATTCTCATCACTAGGATAATGACAAGCAAATGTAATTATCCATGCTTTGATGTTTTTTTTTTTATTTATTATTTTTTTTTTTCTATAACCAGTGTTTTCTTCGCCATGCTTTTTGTATAGGTATTAAGCGAAGCTGTGGGAGCCCTTATGTATCACACAATTTCCCTATCTCGAGAGGACTTGGAGAAATTCAAGGCACTTCGTATCATCATAAGGATTGGCAGTGGATATGACAATATTGATATTAAGTCTGCAGCTGAATTAGGTAAATTGGAAGTAGTTTTTTTTTTTTTTTTTTTTTTTTTTTTATTATCTTGCATAGTCGTATAAGACTAATATTACTGATTATGGCATTTTTTATTTTTATTTTTTCCCCTAGGGATTGCAGTTTGCAATGTTCCCTCGTCGTCAGTAGAGGAGACAGCTGATTCAACCCTCTGCCACATTCTGAACCTGTACCGACGGGTCACATGGTTACACCAAGCTATGAGGGAGGGGAACCGAGCATCCAGTGTGGAACAAATAAGAGAGGTGGCTGGTGGAGCTGCCAGAATCCGTGGGGAGACTTTAGGAATCATTGGACTTGGTAAAACTCAGTCTAGTAAACACATAGACTTCAACATTAATAGTCATCTAATTGATTAGTATAGTCAGCAATGTTTACATTTTATATTATTTTGGTTTGTACATTGGGACATTTATCATGAATGACTTTTTATGGCCTATTGGTTTGTAGGTCGGGTTGGACAAGCTGTTGCTCTGCGCGCAAAAGCATTTGGATTTACTGTCATATTTTATGATCCCTATCTTTCGGATGGAGTAGAGCGCTCTTTAGGTCTGCAGAGAATGGGAACTCTTCAGGAACTGCTAATGCATAGTGACTGCATTACACTTCACTGCAGTCTGAATGAGCACAACCATCACCTCATTAATGATTTCACCATAAAGCAGGTATGCCACCTTTTTTGAGCAGCTTTTTTAGGTTTATATGCTTGTGAAATGCACACTGCTTGAAATATGTGACATTTAAAAGATTTCAATGCTTTGAATAATTTTCAAACAACCTTGTGTGGTTCTGGAGATTTCAGAATTCAAAGCTGGTGCAGTGGTTTCTCCTAAAATAGAAAAGCTGTACAATGTCATATATGTTTAATCCATTTTTATTGGTTTTTGCAAAGTGGAACAGTGTGGTACATACAGAAAATTCCAGTACAATATAGGACAAGCAGAGAAAGCTTATGAAAAAGGAAAACAGGGCAAAATGAAGAGTCAAGAGCATATCTTGGGAGGTAACAAAACAGGCCAACAAGCACAGAAACCTATAGAAATGTTGCATTGATGGCCACAACTAGTGTAACCAAATACAATTTGTACAGACATATTGGGTTCAGTAAGAGTCTTTGTACATGGACACGAAGAGGGCTCCTAGAAGGGAGTGATGGTTATGATCTAGTCAAGGTAAGCCCATAACCTTTCACAAGGGCCAGGGAGACCATCTTGTCTGTAGACTTTAATATCAATAAGAAACATATTGTGGATATGAGTAGATGTGAAAAGATAGAAATTGACAATATGGTAGAAAGAAAAAAGGAGGGGGGAAGGGTAGAGGGAACTCGGAGCTGCCCCAAAAGTTACAAACTATAGTACATAGGGTCTCTGGTTACCTATCCCCAGAAAGCCTGTCAGTTATAGGAAGCCAAGTCGGAGGAGTACATGAAATAAGTCCATATGGTCCATGTTAAATTATTGGTTTCTGACTTGCTATTTTCCCAGGAGATCACCTGCTCTGAGTGACACAATGTCATATTTAAATGGTTTATTTTTTTACAGTCGGAGATATTCCATGGCTTCTGGACATCCTGCAGTAATCGTTCATATTTTGTAAACCGTAGAAGCAATTACTATGTTCGGAATCTTTTATAATTATCATCTAATGAAACCCTACTTTATCTTAAACTAGAGAAATTTTATAGTGCATGCTGTAGATATGAGTATATCAAAAAGGAGTAATATAGTAAAGTGGTTGTAAACCCTTACAAACCACTTTGACCTACAGGTAAGCCTAGATTAAGGCTTACCTGTAGGTCCAAGAAATATCTCCTAAACCTGTACGGTTTAGGAGATATTTACCCGAAGACCGCCACCGCTGTCTACGGCGCATGTGCCGTAGACAGCGGTGCACTGGGCAGACTGCGGCGATATGCCGCGAGTGCCGTCTCCCGTGCGCATGCGCGGGAGTGACGTCATTGAGGCTCCGGCGAATCACAGCGCTGGAGCCAAGGGACCCGGAAGTCGCTCCGGGATCCATGGCAGCCGCAAAGAGGAAGACTGAGGACCGCTTCGGGGGCTTCGTTCTCAGGTAACTTTATGCTATGCATACTAGCTCATTATGCCTTTGCCTTGCAGGCTGTGGTTTTTTTTTTTTTTTTTTTTCCCCCGTTTACTTCATCTTTAAAGGCAATAGGGAAAACTATTTAAAAGCAAATTAAACAGTAGCAATGTGTTACTCCTTTTTGTCTGTGTTATGATATAATAATACAACTGTCTTCCCTGAGGCTTGTTTACATTTAGCGGTGAAAACCCCAATACAGAATTGACACTTGCCTTTCTTTGCATAATGGGGAGAATGGCAGACACAAAGTCTTGGGCAGTGAAACGTTACAAAGTAAATGTGCACTAAACCATCGCAACCTTTCCTATTTCAAATTTAAGAACAGTGGAAGTTGAAATCCTTTTTGCTGTTCTCAGATACTGTGTTTTGTCCTTTTTGATTTAGTCTGGCAATCTTGACTTTTTGTATAAGCTTTGATTTCTGTGAGAAATCTTTTTTTTTTTTTTTTTTTTGTGTCAGTGAAATCATGAAAAATAGTTCCTTTCAAATCTAAAACACCTTTTTTCAATTACCACTAATATATACACTCATTCAAAAATGTTTTAAAAGTTTTTTTTTTTGTGTTTTTATTTTTTATTTATTTATTTATTTATTTATTTTTACAAATTCTTTTAATTAGCTGAACTACAGCCATAGAAAATATAACCATAAACGTCTGGTAGTCTTAACTGCTGAACAGTATAGTAAACTGGGGTCGGTAACATGTATAGGCTGAGTGAGGTAAAGCAATTCACTATAGCAGCCAAAAATAGGTCCAGTCTGCGAAAGGGCGTGAGCAAGGCCTAAAACAGAAAGGTCTTGAGACCGGAAGTGGGCACCATTCAGTAGCAATAATATGGCTTCAATGAGGGCTGATAAAATGCCTGTTCACGGCAGAGAAAGAACTTCTTGGACTTTTATAAAAAGAGGAGGGAGGAAGAAGAGTGATAAGAGAAACAGGAAAACAATTAGTGGTTTTTGATTGTCACCTTGACAAATTCAAAACCGTTTTTGGCGATTCTTGAAGGACAGTGTAGAGTAGACAGTGAAGGTTAACCCCTTACTCTGCATTAATTTTCAAGGCTGCCACAGTACTTTTGTGTTTTGGTTGGACACTTGTTTTCAGGGTGTTTGTGAGGGTGGCCTCACAATTTGATTATGTTTATCATGTCTTCGATTCCGCAATGCATCACGATTACTGCCTATACTTTTATGTGGGCGTGGAAGATTGCTGGCGAATGGTGGCGAGGCAGACATGAGGAGAGATGGTGTGCTTGGATGACTTCAAGGGGTGTGTGTGGGGGGGGGGGGGGGGGGGGATTGTGTACAGTATACAGAGGTGGGGGTGTGTGTGTGGGGGGGGGGGTTGTACAGTATACAGGTGTGTGGGTGAGGGTAATGGACAGTATACAGGTGTGTGGGGGAGGGTAATGGACAGTATACAGGTGTGTGGGGGAGGGTAATGGACAGTATACAGGTGTGGGTGGGGGAAGGGAGTGAACAGTATACAGGTGTGGGTGGGGGGGAAGGGAGTGGACAGTATGCAGGTGTGGGTGGGGGGAAAGGGAGTGGACAGTATACAGGTGGGGGGGAAAGGTAGTGGACAGTATACAGGTGGGGGGGAAAGGGAGTGGACAGTATACAGGTGGGGGGGAAAGGGAGTGGACAGTATACAGGTGTGGGTGGGGGGGAAAGGGAGTGGACAGTATACAGGTGTGGGTGGGGGGGGGGGGGGGAAGGGAGTGGACAGTATACAGGTGTGGGTGGGGGGGGGGGGAAGGGAGTGGACAGTATACAGGTGTGGGTGGGGGGGGGAAAGGGAGTGGACAGTATACAGGTGTGGGTGGGGGGGGGGAAAGGGAGTGGACAGTATACAGGTGTGGGTGGGGGGGGGGAAAGGGAGTGGACAGTATACAGGTGTGGGTGGGGGGGGGGGGGGAAAGGGAGTGGACAGTATACAGGTGTGGGTGGGGGGGGGGGGGAAAGGGAGTGGACAGTATACAGGTGTGGGTGGGGGGGGGGGAAAGGGAGTGGACAGTATACAGGTGTGGGTGGGGGGGGGGGAAAGGGAGTGGACAGTATACAGGTGTGGGTGGGGGGGGGGGGGGAAAGGGAGTGGACAGTATACAGGTGTGGGTGGGGGGGGGGGGGAAAGGGAGTGGACAGTATACAGGTGTGGGTGGGGGGGGGGGGAAGGGAGTGGACAGTATACAGGTGTGGGTGGGGGGGGGGGAAAGGGAGTGGACAGTATACAGGTGTGGGTGGGGGGGGGGGAAAGGGAGTGGACAGTATACAGGTGTGGGTGGGGGGGGGAAAGGGAGTGGACAGTATACAGGTGTGGGTGGGGGGGGGAAAGGGAGTGGACAGTATACAGGTGTGGGTGGGGGGGGGGGGAAAGGGAGTGGACAGTATACAGGTGTGGGTGGGGGGGGGGGGAAAGGGAGTGGACAGTATACAGGTGTGGGTGGGGGGGGGGGGAAAGGGAGTGGACAGTATACAGGTGTGGGTGGGGGGGAAAGGGAGTGGACAGGTGTGTAGGTGGGGGCAGAGCAGTGGACAGGTGTGTAGGTGGGGGCAGAGCAGTGGACAGGTGTGTAGGTGGGGGCAGAGCAGTGGACAGGTGTGTAGGTGGGGGCAGAGCAGTGTACGGGTGGGGGAAGAGCAGTGTACAGTATAAGGGATGGGAAGGGGTGTACGGTATACAGGTGCATGTGTAGGTGGGGGGACTTACAGTAGTATACAGGTGGGAGGGGGGCGGTCGGTCCCATAATACAGCTGTGTAGACAGGTCGGTGCCCCCTGGCAGTAGGTCCTCCTATTACACATGAGGCAGTCAGGCTGTGTGAAGAGGTGACTCACCGTCAGGCTGAGGACAATCTGTGTGATGAGTACAGGGCTCCATCCCAGCTTCTAACATCACTAGACACAGACTCCCCTCTTCTCTATTACCGACCACAGACTCCGCCCTCTTCCTGACTCTGGACACCCCAAACCCGCCTCCTAGGCGATGTCATACGGAGCTAACTTATTCTTCTTTCCACCTTAGTGTCACAGGACTCCACGCGCAGTCCTCCGTCCCCCTAGCCCCGCGCTGGATGACATCAGGAGAGGCCGGGTGTGCCTGGATGACGTCAGTCGGGCAATCACAATTCAGCTGATCTCTGCATCGATAAAGAATAATTGAAGGCTGAATTGTGATGCATTGATGGGACAATTAATTTCAACACCCCTAATAGATATACTGGAATAATTAACCACTTGCCGACCATGTGGGCGGCTCGTAAGACACAATTGCATATCTGTATGCCGGCATTCTCTCACGGGTTCAGGAAACGTGCATCCCCCTGGCCGAATCCCTCTGTAATTGGATGCATTGAGATTTTGTCAATGGGTCACAGACCAGAGCCCTGTACAGAGGGAATGATCTGTTTTTCCTTCTGCCAGATATTACACACATTAACCCCTTAATCTCCTTAGATGTTAACCTCTTCCAAGCCAGTGTCATTAGTACAGAGATGGTGTATATTAACACTGTATTGATGTCATTGGAGGTATGAGTGTACCTCCCAGTCAGATTGCCTCCCGTACTATCAGTCACACTAGAAGTAGTTAATCTCCGTCATTGCACGTAGAACAAAAAATGTATAAAAATTCCAGTATAAATACAATAGTTTGTAGATGCTATATCTTTTACACAAACCAATAAATATGTTGGTTTCTGTAAAAGATATAGCATACCATACCAAAGACATGAAGCGGAATATATTTTGGGTTAAAATTTTATGAAGAAATTAAAGTAAAAGTAAATAGTGTGGGTGTGTTTTTTTTTTTTTTTTTTTTTTTTTTAAATTTTTTTTCCCTTTCCTCAATTTTCAGTCTTTTTTCAATTATATAATAAAAGGTAACAAAAAACAATGGTGATCAAATACCACCAAAAGAGCTCTATTTTTTTGGGAATAAAAACTCCCAGAGCTCAAATGATTAAACCAGTGTTGGATCTTTTTAGTAAAAGTAATGTGGAGTTCTGTGCTTGCTCAATAATTTTGTGCTCTGTTCTTACATTTTTTTTTATTTTTTTTTTTTTTTTTACATTTTATACAGATGCGGCAGGGTTGCTTCTTGGTAAACACAGCTCGTGGAGGACTTGTGGATGAGAAAGCGCTAGCCCAGGCTTTAAAAGATGGCCGAATCCGTGGTGCTGCGCTGGATGTCCATGAGTCTGAACCTTTTAGGTGTGTATTTTGTTTTCTAATCTGATATATTTATTATTTCGCGCTGATAAATAATGGCAAAACATTACTACTCTAATTCAATGTCCACCTTTTAGCTTTTCTCAGGGAGCTTTAAAAGATGCCCCTAATTTGATCTGTACCCCACATACTGCTTGGTACAGTGAGCATGCTTCAATTGAAGCAAGAGAAGAGGCAGCTAAAGAAGTTCGTAGAGCCATTGCAGGTATATATAGAAAAAAAAGAAAATTGAATTGTTATAAAGTATGTAGCATTGTTTAATATTTATTGTCTTTTGATTTTCCTTTTTTTGTAGGTCCAATTCCAGATTGCTTGAGAAATTGTGTAAATAAGGAGTATTTGATGGCAGCTGCACAGTGGTCAGGAATGGAGTCTGTTCATCCAGAGCTTAATGGGGGGGCAGCAGCAGCAGGATATAGGTAAGTGGAATTCAAGTAAGTTATCTGGAAATATTACATTAACGTAGTCACTACCCCTATGCGTCTTCATAATAAAACACGCAAGCCTCATTTGAAACCATATCATTTGAATCCATTCTTTTTAAGCAGATTTTATGTACTTATCTGAGGGTCATCATACATGTTACAATTGGGTTGTAAATCAACTTTAGGTTTACCATATTTATGTAATATAAGGGCTTTCCTGAAGTATCCAAATCAGGTAGGGCCTTGAGCTACATTGTTCATGGTAGATCTAAAGGAGATTGTACAATCAGATTGTAATGTGTGTGGTGAGCTTTGATTTTCATATTGTTAAAGATTAAAAGGTTACAAGCATATGATAAACTGATGAAACCTGGTCAATGGAACTTGTTTGGTAAACAGTAAATTAGTTCACTCTGGTGACATGAATATTTTGTTTTAAATACTTGCTGACTGCACACTGTAGTTTTACTGCTACAGTCTGGGCCGGCTGTGCGGAATCATGTATATATTTGTGATTCTGCATTTCCAGGTATACAGTTAACCTTTTGATTGCCCCAAAAGTTAAACCCTTCCAAGCCAATGTTATTAGAACAGTGTTGGCGTATATTAACACTGATCACTGTATTAGTGTCACTGGCAGTCATTGCCCACAAAGTGTTAGTGTCAGATTGCCCCCAGTACCGCCATAAGTCGCTGATCACTGCTATTACTAGTGTAACAAAATTAAAATAAAAATTCTAGTATATATCTCATAGTTTGTATACTCTATAACTTTCATGCAAACCAATATACACTTATTGGGATTTTTTTTTTTTTCTATTTTTACCAAAGTCATGTAGCAGAATACACTTTGGCCTATTATCTCACAAAAGTGAGTACACCCCTCACATTTTTGTAAATATTTTATATCTTTTCATGTGACAACACTGAATAAATGACACTTTGCTATAATGTAAACAAAGTAGTGAGTGTGCAGCTTGTAGAACAGTGTGAATTTGCTGTCCCCTCAAAATAACACACAGCCATTAATGTCTAAACAACTGGCAACAAAAGTGAGCACATACATAAGTGAATGTCCAAATTGGGCTCAAAGTGTCAATATTTTGTGTGGCCACCATTATTTTCCAGCACTGCCTTAACCCTCTTGGGCATAGAGTTCAACAGAGCTTCACAGGTTGCCACTGGAGTCCTCTTCCACTCCTCAATGACATTGTGGCGCTGGTGGATGTTAGACCTTGCGCTCCTCCACCTTCCATTTGAGGATGCCCCACAGATGCTCAATAGGGTTTAGGTCTGGAGACCTGCTTGGCCAGTCCATCACCTTTACCCTCAGCTTCTTCAGCAAGGCAGTGGTCATCTTGGAGGTGTATTTGGGGTCGTTGTTATGTTGGAATACTGTCCTGCGGCCCAGTCTTCGGAGGGGGGAGATCATGCTCTGCTTCAGTATGTCGCCGTATGATTGCCGCCACACACACTTGACACTGGAACCATGTCCTGTTATCTGATGAGACCAAAATAAGTTTATCTTGGTCTCATCAGATAACAGGACATGGTTCCAGTAATCCATGTCCTTGGTCTGCTTGTCTTCAGCAAACTGTTTACAGAATTTCTTGTGCATCATCTTTAGAAGAGGCTTCCTTCTGGGACAACAGTTATGCAGACCAATTTGATGTAGTGTGTGGCGTATGGTCTGTGCACTAACAGGCTGACCCCCACCCACCCCTTCAACCTCTGCAGCAATGCTGGCAGCACTCATACGTCTATTTCTCAAAGACAACCTCTGGATAGGACGCTGAGCATGTGCACTAAACTTCTTTGCTCGACCATGGCAAGGCCTGTTCAGAGTGGAACCTGTCCTGTTAAACTGATGTATAATCTTGGCCAACGTGCTGCAGCTTTGTTTCAGGGTTTTGGCAATCTTCTTATATCCTAGGCCATCTTTTATATAGAGCAACAATTTTTTTTTTTTCAGATCCTCACAGTTCTTTTCCCTGAGGTGCCATGTTGAACTTCCAGTGACCAATATGAGAGAGTGAGAGCGATAACACCAAATTTAACACACCTGAGACCTTGTAACACTAACAAGTCACATGACACCGGGGAGGGAAAATGGCTAATTGGGCCCAATTTGGACATTTTCACTTAGGGGTTTACTCACTTTTGTTGCCAGCGGTTTAGACAATAATGGCTGTGTGTTATTTTGAGGGGACAGAATATTTACACAGTTATACAAGCTGTACACTCACTACTTGTAGAAAAGTGTAATTTCTTCAGTGTTGTCACATGGAAAGATATAATCAAATAATTACAAAAATGTGAGGGGTGTACGTGCTATGAGATACTGTGTGAAGAAATTTAGATTTTTTTGAATTATTATATTGGATATGTTTTATAACAAAGTACTATATCTGTTTTTTCACTTATAGGGCAAAAATAAAAAACCAAGTGGTGCTCAAATACCACCAAAATAAGGCTCTCTTTGTGGGGGGGAAAAAAAGATATATAAATTTTTGTTTGCATACCACACAATTGGCAGCTAAAGTAGTGCAGTGCCAAATAGCAAAAATGGTCTGGTCATAAGAGTGGTAATGTTTTCCAGAGCTGAAGTAGTTATATATATATATATATATATATATATATATATATATATATATATATATATATATATATATATATATATATATATATATATATAAATATTAAGGTTTTCAGAGGTAAAAATTACGTGTGGGATTCTAAAACGACATGCATACCTCCATGCTGCAGTGTTGTCTGATGCAGTGACATGAGAACTGATCACTCAGTTTAGATGTCAGTTACCCCTCTCTACTCTGTCCCACCAGTGCTCACTGGAGCACTGTCCTGGAGAAGGGGCAGGAGCGACTGGCTCAGGCTGTGCGCTGAGAGGCTGAGCCAGCTGCCGGTCAGACTTCTGGGTGGATCGCTTGCTTGTTCGCAAGGAAGCTGTCTCATATCAACATTTCACTGGACCAGCCAGCAAGGAAGCAACATCAGGAGAAGGTGTGGTCTTCTAATGATCCCGAAATTGGCAAGTTGTTGCTAGTGTGACATGCGCCTCAGGCATTACTATTGACTATTTTTTGAGAATCTGTTTGCTACTGCTGTGCATTTCCTACTGGCATAGTTGGAGCTTCTTTCTCAGTTTTGTTGCTATCTCTCATTGCAGGTTTCCCCCAGGAGTTGTTGGAGTAGCTGCCTCGGGACACCCAGCTACAGTGGAAGCACTGGTGGCTGCCTCACACCCGTTAATCCCCACTGTTTCTCACACTCCGTCACCTGGACAGACCACCAAACCTGACCCAGACAGAGAGATTCCTACTGACCAGTAGCAATACTGTGTCTAGTTTGGTCTCCTTTGTTTATTTTGTTTGTTATGCTTTTTTTTTTTTTTTTTTTTTTTTTTTAAACCACCACTCCCATATTTGTGCTCTGTTTCCCCCTCAGTGTAGTTTGGGGGTCAAGGGCAGGAATCCCAGGTTTTTTCAGCAGCTTTACCCGGTTGATGGAATCAGGCTGCAAGCCCTGAGGTGTATCATCTCTCCTCACACCGGAAAGGAGAATGTTCTTACCAATGTCTGGAAACCTTTAGATAATGCCTTTCAACAGATCTATTTTTTAACTGATTTAGTTTTAAGTGAAATATGATACGGGTGGGTTGTGCTTCTGTGTGCTGGGGTATGCTGATCTCTTCTGCTTCCTCTAGTACAAGACATGCCCGGTTGTCTCAGGGAGCTGAGGCATCACCAAATTTTTTTTATTAGTAGTAGGTGTCTGCATGTTACCCCCTTAGTGCTGGAGGACCTGTAATGTGTTCTTTTATAGTCTGTTGCTCTCCTCTTTACCCAAGGGTTGACTAAGGCGGGGGGGTGTTTATATCATCTGTTTTATAAGAGAATTAATCTTCATCAAGGATTTATGTGAAATGAATTAAATGATTTGCAAAGTTTCTACATTGGGTTCTAATGGTCCTTGTTACCATCTCTGTGTAGAAGGAAACGGTAACTGGATAGCAACTGGTGTTTTAATTGCACACCAGCTGAAAGTCTTATGATTTTTTTTTTTAAATGCTGAGCATGGGCATTCATTCAGTTGTTCACCATTAAATCTTTTTGATGTACTAAGAGTATAACAGCATTGTTTCAGGATTTTTCATACTCCATATTTAATTTAGAGGTATAATTTCATAGCTGCACAGGCATTTTATTAAAGAAAATCATCGCTGGAGATGGGGTGTAATCAGTGTATGTAGGTTTTTTTTTTTGTCTTGTTTTTTATATATATATATTATTGCGCATCTTAATATTTTCATTTGCCACAGGATTGAGTTAATGTGCAAAGCATTTATTTGACTTTGCATAATTGGCTATATGGATGTTGTAGCTGCTCTTTCCTCTAGCCCAGGGGTCTCCAAACCTTTCAAACAAAGGGCCAGTGTACTGTCCTTCAGGCGGGCTGGATTGTTGCCAGCTGTGCTAGAAAATGTCCTGTGCCCAGCATCGGTGAGAATAAACATGGGTTCAGAGTTGGTGGTCAGTAGGAGGTGGTGTCAGTGGGAGCAATGGTGCCCCATCATTGGTGTCAGTGGGAGCAATGGTGCCCCATCATTGGTGTCAGTGGGAGGAATAGTGCCTCATCATTGCTATCAATGGGGTAAAAAAGCAGTGCCCCATTGTATGTGTCGGGGAGGGATAGTGCCCCAAGGGCCAGATGAACGCTTGCATAGGGCCACATCTGGCCCTTTGGCTGCAGTTTGGAGACTCCTGCTCTAGCTCATACTCTTTTAGCTGTGTAAAGGTGGGACTGGGAGTCCTGCTGGAGAAACAAACTGTGCCACTGACAGTACTATAACTTAGGCCAGGGATAGGTAATTAGCGGACTTCCAGCTGTTGCAAGACTACAAGTCCCATCATGCCTCTGCTTCTGGGTGTCATGCTTATGACTGTCAGTCTTACTATGCCTCATGGGACTTGTAGTTCTGCAACAGCTGGAGGTCCGCTAATTGCATATCCCTGACTTTAGGCCTTTTTGTTAGGCTAGGGTTACACAGACCATTAAACTGAGAAATTCAAAGTATATTTAAACACTAACCTTGAATTCCCCTTTTTTGCCTTTTTGGTTTGGTAAATAAACAATTGATTTTTTTTATATATAATTTTTTTTATCGGTTTAAGAAGTGCAAAAAATACCTGTTGATTCTGCCAGAAAGCCAATTCTGTCCTGTGCAGTGTTAACAAATGTTATCAGGAAGTGTTAGGACCACATATTGCCTCCCCCATGTTGTTTAGAGGGAGGGTGTTTTGTAGTCCTAAAACACTTTTTTTCCTAGGATAAGGATGCCGTTCCACCATGGGTACATTATAGTGTTGCCCCTCTAGCCCCAGGAAGTGAGTTCATGGCAGTAAAAGAAAGTGTAAAAAAAAAAAAAAAAAAAAACCTGAAAAGAGGAAAAACAATACAGCCACCACATTTAAGGACTAGCTAGCTCGGATATAATATTATATTTTGTTCTTGGTTTCAGATAAGCTTGTTGGTAGTTCCTTTAATTTGTAGCACACGGAAATCGATGTAATGCTAATGAGAAAACTGATAATAAAGAGCTTTATTTCCATTGTAGCCCTAGCCTTAGGACCCTTGCATACTATGGTGCTGCCTTAATGCAACAAACCTGAATAGTGGCTAAATAAGAAAAAAAAACGATAGCTCAGGAGGAGCCACTGTACTAACTGTCCACTGTTAGTACAGTGATCTCCCTTGCTGTTCTATTGTGTTCTGACAGGGGGGCGCCCCCCTTCCCCCAGGCCACTCATTGGGAGGTGATCAGCAAACCTTTCTTGGTCATGCCCCTTCAACAGAAGCCAGCCAAATGGCTGCCTTCTGTCGGACTGGCTGCAGCACGCACAGCCTGAATGTTGGTCAGTTTCTATTGAACCGGCCGATGCTGCTCGACATTTGGCCCATGTGTACTAAGCTTTAGTGTCCTGGGCATGTGAATAAGTCATATGTGTGTTAATTCTGAAGGGAAGACCATGAAATAAAAATTTTCTATTTTTGGTTCACTGGCATTAATGGTAGAGTTGGATTCCCTTGTTACTGAATATATATTTTTAGTTTTATTTTTTTTTTTTTTTTAACTGAACATTTTCTGTTTATTTGTAATCATATGTTAAGACATAAAAGTTGTGACCTAAATTGTTGTCCCCCCAGCCATTGGTTTATTGGCTCCTCAATTTCTCACCAATACTAGTCTACAATTCAAAAGCAAGAAGCCATTATCTTATTTTACATAATTTAATTTAAAATATTTAACACCAGTTCTGTTTTGTAATAGAGGTTAGCAGAAAATTGCGTATTTAAATGGTTTATACTACTCCCTAGGGAATCAATAAAATGTAAATTTTAGTATTTTTTTTTTTTTTTTTATATATTTAAATGTACAAGCACCTGTTAAGATTTTGAATGTTCACCAAACTGACCAGAACTCTTAGTTACTTGGATACATGGTCAGTTTTCAGCACCTTTGATCTGCCATGAAATCTGCATACAGTGTGCTTGTCATGGTGGTTGAGACCACAGAAGGTGAGAGTCTGTTTTTGACTTTAATTTGGCCATGACTTGGAGCATTGTGTTGTGCTAGTTCATTCTGTAGATTTCTAGGTGCTCTGCTTGTTTCTCCAGCAGGCTTCTATCCACGTTGTGTGTAATGGAGCTTTTGTGCTTGCAGATATAAAGTCATATTTTCTCGATCTGCATCTGGGTAATTATGAGATAAAGCTGTGAAAACCACCAAAGAATACCTTTAAGGTGTACATGTCTAAAGTTTTTTTTCTTTTCACAGGTAAATGAAATACAAACCTATTATATAATTTTATAACTCCATCCCACATTTAGCACTCGTGCATTGCTAGTCACTGAGCTGCCTGATTTTAGATAGTGGATTTACAAATCTTTTAACACTATCTTCATACAAGGTGGATGGTTCATAATGGTCTTCATCTAAAAAATGATTCTTCTTTCCAAAAAAAATAGGGTTTGTTTGACTAATCAAGTGTGCTTTCAGATGTATTCCCCCTGCATTTGAGATCAATTTAGAGATACTTCTAAGATCATTCAGAGTTTGACAGGTGTATTTGACCTGTTTACCACCTAGCTGCTTTTGCATTTCCAGTAAATCAAGTCATAAGAGAAGCAGTTGTGAAGTGAACAAAATCCTCCAAAGCAAGCCTTTAGGCTGACTCAGCTGCCGTGTGTCCCAGTGTCTGTTGTAGCTTTTGAAGTCATCCCTTGTACCCTGCTGTCATTTCTCCAGCCAGGAAAAGGGGAGGCATTTTCTGCGATATGCTAGGTACCACAACACAGAAAATCCCCTTTCCTGCCGCTTACTTGACCACTAGAGCCAAAGGCTTCAGTATCTGTATGATGTACTATGTTTCTGTAAACGTAGAAATTTTTGCAATTAGGCCCTTTTCATACTGATGGATCAATCAGGTCCACTTGTCAGTTTTTCAGGCAGACCCGATCAGCCTATCTATAGCTTTCTATGGAATGGCGGATGCCCACTGGCGTCTGGTGAAAAAATAAAAATAAACGGATGGGGTTCCATTCCCCATCCGTCTGGCAGATCGGGTGACCACCCCATAGAGAAGAGCAGGATGTGTCTGCTCTGCATAACTAAGTGGACACGGACCTGTCTTCTGCCTGCTCAGCGGGGATCAGCGGACAGATCTATCACTGAGCAGGCAGAGCTGCTTGGCGGAGCCTGCCATGTCTGCAAGGGGCCTCAAGATCTGTCGCATTATTTCAGCATACTGTAATGTATAAAGTACTCTTTCTATTTTAACCTTAATGCCACCATTGCAAATAATTTAGGCATCATTCACATGGCCGTAAACATTTTACTGATGTTATCACACTTGTGTTTTGTAGGAGAAAAGTTACTGTGTAATGATCAGTAAAATACTTATAGATGCATTTAAACACGTGAAGAAGCATATGTGTACATAATAATGATTTATTATCATCTTTGTTTAGACCTAATTTACACACATGCGTAAAAATGCATGTATACGTGCTTGTATAAGTGTGTAAAGCGCATGTTCTTAGACGTAGATTTGATTCTGTGTTAAGAACCTGCGCATGTTTGCGCACCTTTGTGAATGGCTTCATTGATAACAATGCAGCTGTGTTCAGATTTGTAATATTGTATATGCTTTTTTTTTTTTTTGTATTTTTTTTTTTTTTACGGCTGTGTAAATGTAGCCTTACAAAGCAAACTGTAATGTTACATTGTAACGTTATCTGGACAATTTTTTCAGAAACCTGCTCCTTTTTCTAATTTGATGTTTCTAATTTATGCCCAAGCACTATGAGCCAGCACTAATGTGGTGGGTCTATGGGGATAGGCTGCAGAACACAAATCTTTTATTTGTAATGTTTTTCTACATAAAAAGCTTTGTGAATCCTGCACATCTATGTAAAGTATCCCATGCTTTTACAGACTTTGAGATACTGACCAATTTATTTATTATGCAGTAGGATGCAAGTGGTTAAACCTTTTACTGCGGTATGTTTCCTTATATTTATTGATAGAAAAAAATAGCATAAAGTTATAAAACCCACCCTTTTTCCTGCTTTTTTTTTTTTTTTTTATGGCTTTATATCCTTTTCTGTTCAGCTGCATGTATGTTAAGGAAATTTCATCTAGTTCTTAGTTAAAATTACATTTTGGGTTTTTGGGGCTATGGCATTTTAAAATGAGCTTGTGTGAGGTAATTCTGATTCTTGGTAGATATAGTGGTTCTTTTTTACTTAACAAGGACAGGACATTTTTTTTGTAAATTATTAACCTGTATGGAAGACACATTTGTGTGTTGAATAAACATTGTCAATTGCGTTACTATGTATTTAGTACACCAGCCTATATTTTCTAGATAATTAAAAAAACAAAATTGCTTGTGTGCCTCCAGTATTTTGTGGATTTATTTAAATAGTTTGCCTTTCAGTATGTTTATGATCAGTGTAATGAGTATTGTCAAACCTTGGCAGCTTGCTACTCTTTGTACTATACCTGACATGATACTCTGATGGCAATATGCATGAGGGTAACAAAAAAAAATCTAGTTTGGTATAATTACAAGTGATCTACATATGATGCCTTCTAGACAGTCTAATATCTTTTTAATACTATTTTCTAGAAAGGTAGGAAAAATATTAACTTTGTAATGCATTCATTGACAGTGCAGTATATACTTTTTCATTTTGGCTAATATATTTTCATCTTTCACACAAACTCTTAAGCGTTCCCTAAGTTATTCACTCAGATTGTATTGGCAATATGTACATATGTTGGACACACAGAAGATTTACTAAGACTGGAGAGTGCAAAATCATGGTAGCCAATCGGCTTCCAAGTTTTTTTTTTTTTTTTTTTTTTAACAGAATTTAGAAGCTGGTTGGCTTCCATGCACAGCTGCACCAGAATTTGCGCACTCCAAGTTAAGTAAATCAACCCCATAGGGACAATAGTTTTGCCATAAATACATTTTTGCTATTGGTGGTTCATAGTAGATAATCCAAACCTGAGATGTAAATTCATATCTTGTTAAAGGCCAGTTGAACATTCAATTCAAATGCATTCTAGGTGCAGCAAAGGACACTTTGGGGGGGGTGCAAATTCTGGTGCAGCTGCGCATGGCAATCAGTCAGCTTTTAACTTCACCTTGTTCAATTTAAAATGGAAGTTCAACATAAAACTAGAATCTCTAAATCTACTTTCATCCACAATCTAAGACTAACCTATCTAGCCCTGTTAAGCAAAAATTGATATGCGTACCTTTTCTGAAGCCGGTCTGGTCCCTAGCGGCAGAAGTTCTGTGCAGAAGGACAGCCGGGAAGTGACGTCACCCATAGTTACTATTGGGCTTCCATTGTTGACTGCCTCTACTGCACACTCCAACACAGCCTGGGACTGGACCAGACAGGTTTCAGAAAAAGTATATATAGCAATTTTTGCTTTACAGAGCTAGATAATTTATTCATAGATTGTGGATGAAAGTAAATTTAGAGATTTTAGTTTAAGCCTGAACTTCTACTTTAAGCGCTGACAAAAAACCTGGAAGCTGATTGGTTTCTATGCAGAGCTGCACCAGATTTTGCACACTCCAGCTCTTGTAGATCAACCCCTTTTGCTGTCTGTGTGGACTCTGTGCAGTGGTCTGACACTGCCCTTGCTGCATAAAAAGCTAGAGCTCCTAATCAGAATGAAGCATTGGCTTTGTTGATTGCAGGGTTAGACGTATGACTCCAACAAGGGGCATGTAGGACCTTTGCAAAGGAGCACTGCTTTCACATAAAGAGCATTGGTCCTCGTTTGCAAGTATGCTAGCAGACTGGCTTTTCTTCTTGGGCTGTGGCTGCTTTCTAAAGAAAATAAAAAAATAAACACTTTAGACTTTGTACACCAATTGTTTTGATGCATCTATAATGTATTTTAGCTGATTTTAAATTGAAGGTTCAATTGGACTTTAAAAAGGCATTCCATTGCATCTACTTGAGATCCTATCATATAGTTCTCACAACTCTTATGCCTGGTACACACGATGAGATTATTGGACAAATGATTGTCCTTTTTTTTTTTTTTTTTTTTTGCATGTTAGTCTCATATTGAAAATGGGTTACTAGAGTTACAAAAATTCTCGTACGATGACAAAAGTTTGAAAGTGATGTAATGCATTGTATGACAACTATAATTGTTCAATCTGGTATTGTACGAGAAAAAGTGTACTTGTCCCATTGGATAATTTTGCATGAATTAACGTGATTGGCTCTTAAAAGCTGTGTACAGATTACAGCTGTGATCAGATTACCGTACGATCGTTTTTGAAAGCTGTATTTTTCGTACGACTTTGATTGGGTGTACGGGCCATAAGGCTTCACTGGGACTAGACGTTGTTCCAAATGTCTCCTGAAATAATGTAAGCTTGTAGTGCGATTTGTATAGTGCAGCTATAAAACCCACTTGTTCTTAATAGACACCATTGTAGCTCAGTAATTTTGCTTTATGTCCACCCAGCGGTGTTGGCAAAAGTGGGAGAAAGCAATGGTGATTGCATATTTTTAGCCTGGCAGTTTCCTGTTTTATTATTTTTCCTTTTTGGTTGAAACATTTCAGCAAGTTATATGTAAATTTTGTTAGTCCGATATCATCGATTTTATAATGTCAGTTCAGGTGTGCTAAATCTAAATGAACAATTGGCTCTTATAAGCAAAATAAACTAGTATGCAGCCGGAAATCTGCGAATTCCCTACCCCAGACTTTAGTGAAGAGTTGGGCACTTCTAACAATGCAGAGCACAATATAAACAAGTTGGAGAAAAAGGTTGGTGCAGTTTGGTAGTGCGGATGTAATCATTTCTAACTGGGATGTCTGGGAAGCAACTCACCAAAGTCTTAAGGTTTTTTTTTTTTTTTTTCTTTCTGACAGCCTCCCAGCACACAGAAAATAATCTCGTAAATCCTGTGATATAACATGTATTTTATCCGCTCTCCTTTAAAAGGAGCCTTTTTTTATACTGTTTTAAAACCAGCTTCATAAATCAGCTCAATGCAAGACTTTGCGCGTCTCAGTATGACATGCACATAGCAGGTTTCTTTTTCTCCCATTCAAGGTTTTTGTGGATGACTAGGGGTTCATAAGTCCTGGTTACTGCAAAAAAAGCTTGTGTAGATAAGCAGAGGGCCCTTGTGATAATCTGTGAATACAGGCCATGCATTTAATATTTGGCTAATAGCTTTAATTCCGTGCATTATGGTAATTGGTTAGTTTCTCCCTATTTATGTGGGATTCTGTAATGTTTCATTATTTTCCCCAGAACTTCACATGTGATATGGGATTGATGAGGGTGGAAAAAGCCCCTCAAAAAGACTCCTTCCTGGAGCCTTGACTAGTTTCATTTTCCTGTATAGGTGATGTCCCAATCTGCATGTAGAGGATATTAGAACGTATGTTTTCCCTGTACAGTGGCCCTACATCTGCAATGGGTGATCTTGTATTAACCCCGCATGGACTGAGCTGAGATGTGACCCTGTGTCCTAAAGGTGCAGTGTTTTGTGGTCAATCTTGTGTTGGTTTGTTACAGGTTATGCACAGCTGACCAGCTTTTTATAAATTACTCGAGTGTCAGAAATATATTTTTGTAGACGATGAACAATATGCCTTTTTCAGCTGGATAGCTAAAACTGTGAAACATTGAAAAGCTGTCTGTAAACAAGTGTTCTGTATTTTCATTGTTTTTTTTTTTTTCCTTTTTATTTTAATTCGTCTGACTGCAAATACTTTAATTTTTCACTTATAGTACTTAGAAAATGATTTGTTAGAGGATAGTTTTGTCTCCTAATCATTTCTCTATAATATTTTAATAAAGTCCTACAACCAATGTTTTGTCTGGTAGATGATTCTTGTAAAAATGTATTCACTATGTAATAAAGGGAACCAATTAGGTTAGAAACATGGAAGCTGCTGTAGATAGCTTGGGTTTTCAAAGTCCTGTGTTTTTTTTGTTTGTTTTTTTTTTTGTAACTGACCTGGAACAAGCATTCAACACTGGAGTTCAGACTTTTTTTGTCTTCATTTGCTGCCTACTTTATCACTTTTTTTTTTTTTTTTTTTTTTTTTAAAGCCTAGGTCTTAGTAAACGCCAAATATTTTGTTTGTACTAAAATAATAAATTTAAAGCCTTGCGAGCTACCGTGTCTGTTCACTGTGCCTTCTAGTACTGAAAAAGCAAAATGTCATATGTAACAAGCTGCTGACACTGAGTCCCATATAAATATGTAAAATAAATTCAAAAGCAAGAAATGTCGCACTATATTCAAATCATGAATAGCACTATATTCAATCAAATCCTCATCAAGTCAAAACATGTGAATGTGCATAACCGTAACATATATACAGTATCTCACAAAAGTGAGTACACCCCTCAAATTTTTGTAAATATGTTATTAGCTTTTCATTTGACAACATTGAAGTACTGACACTTTGCTACAATGTAAAGTAGTGAGTGTACAGCTTGTAGAACAGTGTAAATTTGCTGTCCCCTCAAAATAACTCGACACACAGCCATTAATGTCTAAACCACTGGCAACAAAAGTGAGTACACCCCTAAGAGAAAATGTCCAAATTGGGCCCAATTAGCCGAGTCATGTGACGCGTTAGTGTTACAGGGTCTCAGGTGTGAATTGGGAGCAGGTCTATTAAATTTGGTGTTATTGCGCTCTCTTACTGGTTACTGGAAGTTCAACATGGCACCTCCTGGCAAGAACTCTCTGAGGATCTGAAAAAAAAAAAAGAATGGTTACTCCTACATAAAGATGGCCTACACTATAAGAAGATTGCCAAGACCCTGAAACTGAGCTGCAGACCATACAGCGGTTTAACAGGACAGGTTCCACTCAGAACAGGCCTCGCTGTGGTCGACCAAAGAAGTTGAGTGCACATGCTTTGCGTCATATTCAGAAGTTTTCTTTAGGAAACACGTATGAGTGCTGCCAGCATTGCTGCAGAGGTTGAAGGGGTCAGCCTGCCAGTGCTCAGACCAAATTGGTCTGCATGGCTGTTGTTCTAAAATGAAGCCTCTTATAAAGACGATGCAAGAAAGCCCACTAACAGTTTGCTGAAGATAAGCAGACTAAGGACATGGATTATTGGAACCATGTCCTGTGGTCTGAGACCAAGATACACTTATTTGGTTCAGATGGTGTCAAGTGTGTGATGGCAACCAGCTGAGGAGTACAAAGACAAGTACGTTGTGCCCACAGTAAAGCATGGTGTGGGAGTGTCATGGTCTTGGGGCTGCATGAGTGCTGCCGGCACTGGGGAGCTACAGTTCACTGAGAGAACCATGAATGCTGACATACTGAAGCAGAGCATGATCCCCCTTCCTTTGGAGACTGGGCTATGGGCAGTATTCCAACATGAGACGGAAGCCAAAAACACCTCCAAGATGACCACTTCCTTGCTACAGAAGAAGCTGGGGGTAAAGGTGATGGACTGGCCAAGCATGTTTCCAGACCTAAACCCTATTGCGCATCTGTGGGGCATCAAATGGAAGGAGGGAGAAGAGCATAGGTCTCTAACATCCACCAGCTCTGTGATGTGGTCATGGGGGAGTGGAAGAGGAATCCAGTGGCAACATGTGAAGCTCTGGTGAACTCCATGCCCAAAAGGGTTAAGGCAGTGCTGGAAAATAGTGGCCGTACAAAATATTGACTCTGGGCCCAATTTGGACATTTTTTACTTAGGGGTGTACTCACTTTTGTTGCCAGTGGTTTAGACATGGCTGTGTGAGTGTTGAGTGTGAAAGTGGTGACACATTGAATATATTTGGAGCACTATCACATGGAACAAATTTTTAATTAAAAAGCTCACTAAGGACACTCTTTGATGGACTTGCAATTTATAGTGCGAGTAAGTGCATGTATTGGGAAGAAATGTGTGTGTGTGTGTGTGTGTATGTGTATATATATATATAAGTTACTGTTATGCACATTCATAGTGTGATCTAATTCACTGGATACATTTGAATGTAGAATATAGCGAGACACAATTTTTTTTTGCTTTAAATTTTGTTTGTATTAAGTTGGTCCAAAGGAACAATTTCCTTCACTTAAGCCCGCTTCACACTGATGCGACATAGGATCAAACTTGATACCAAGTCGGATGAAATTCATGGTATCCCTATGAGAGCTGTCGTAACTGATACTGGACAAGTCCATCCGACTATAGACAAGGTTCCTGCACTACTTTGACACGACTTCAATGCCACAGAGTGTAAAAAGTCAAATTGCAAAGTTGCACTGAAAGTCATGAGACTTTGGAGTCAGGCTAGCCTAGTGTGAACCGAGCCTATTGTGCAGTGGCTTTCAGCACTGTATAAAAAAAATAGCCTCAGCTGCATACAGTGTTTTGTGTTCCAGCAGCTGGATGGGAACTTCTACTTGAGGTACAAAATCACGTTGTGCTCAGCCCTTCACAGGAAGCGTTGTATTTTATAAATGAATACAAAGCTTCCTCTGGCTAGGACAGATTGTAAAGTCATCTGCTTGCCTCCGCCAATCAGAGGAGGCTTTGTATTCAGAAAATACAAAGCATCCTGTAAATGGCTAGCCAAGTAGTGCTCACCCCACTTAGTGTTTTTTTTTTTTTTTTTTTTTTTTTTTTCAGGACATCAAATGTTCCACTTCTGGAACGCAGTGCTATATTATGTATGTAACTGAGGCTACATACTGTGCTGTGAAATAGTATTTGCTCCCTTCTTGATTTTTTATTTTTTTTGCACGTTTGCAACACCTAAATGATTCAGCTCATCAAACAAATTTTAATACACAGATAACCAGAGTAAATAAATGCAAATGCTGGATTAATTTATTATGGGGGAAAAAAAAGCTGTCCACACCTGTCTGGCCCTATGTGAAAAAGTAATTGCACTTGCCACAACCAGGGCCTAATTATTGCCAGACCTGTTGCATCAAGATTTCTCTTACATCATGCCGCGATCTAAATAAATTCAATGGCAAATTAGAAACAAAGTAATTGATATGTATCGGTCTGGAAAGGGTCACAAAGCCATTTCTAAGGCAGTGGGACTCCAGCGAACCACGGCCGTTATAAGAGCCGTTATCCACAAATGGAGAGAACATGGAACAGTGGTCACCCTTCCCAGGAGTCCTACTAAAATGGCGACTCATCCAGGAGGTCATAAAAGAACCCAGAACAACATCTAAAGAACTGCAGGCCTCACTTAAAGGGATTGTAAAGTCAGAAGGTTGTTTCATCCTTATGCATTAAGATAAAAAGCTTAGTGTGTGCAGCAGCCTCCCCAATACTTACCTGAGGTCCCTCTCTGTCCAGTGCTGTCCATGAATGTCTCAGCTGTCTGAGAGTCTCCCTCCTGATTGGCTGAGACACAGCAGTGGTGCCATTGGCTGCTTCTGCTGGCAAAGTCAGCTAGCCAATCTGCTTGGTGCCCTCAGAGCAAGCTGCTTGCTCTGGGGGCAATGAACAGGAGGGAAGGGCCAGAGCACAGAAGAGGGACCTGAGAAGAGGAGGATTTGGGCTGCTCTGTGCAAATCCACTGCAACAAAGCAGGCAAGTATAACATAACATTTTTGTTATTTTTATAGGGGAAAAAAAACAAGAATTTACAATCACTTTAAGGTCATGATTCAACAAAAAGACTGGACAAAAATGGCATCCGTGAAAGAGTTGCAAAGCAAAGGATTGTCTCGCATTTGCCAAAAACCACCTTGATTATCCCCAAGGGCAAATATTCTGTGGACTAAAGGGACAAAAAAGATAAAAGTTGACCTTTTTGTAAGGTGTGTGTCCTGTTACCTCTGGCATAAAACTAACACAGCATTTCATAAAACAAACATCATATCAACAGTCAAACATGGTGGTGATGTGATGGTTTTGGGCTGCTTTGCAGCTTCAGGACCTGAAAGACTTGTCATAACTGATGGAACCATGACATCTGCGCTCTACCAGAAAATCCTAAAGGAGAACATCTGGCCATCAGTTTGTTACCTTAAGTGCACTTAGGTTATGCAGCAGGGGATTTAGGGGGCAATTCCCTTTTTCATATAGGGCTGGGCAGGTTTGGACAGATTTTTTCCGTTAATAAATGAAATCATCATTTTAAAAACTGCATTTTGTATTTATTTGGGTTATTGTTGTATCTTTGCTATCTCTGGATTATAATTGTGACAAATGCAAACAAATAAAAAAATCAGAGGCAAATAATTATTCACAGCACTGACTGTCATTCCCTGCATGTGTTAGTGAAGGAAATGGTTAGTTTGGACCAGCTTGATCCAAGCTTGCTTTTAAAGTTCACCAAACACATGGAGTTGGGCTTTAATAGTCTGACAGCCCTGGAGCCTGCATCTATTTAAAAATCACAGGGGTGATTAAAAAAGGAGAATGGATAACGTTAAATGCTTTCTGTTGTAAACTGCAATGTTAGTCCATACTGCTGCCTGCATTTTACAGTTTTTTTATTTTATTTTTATTTTTTTATTTAGGCTGTGAAATCTGGTGCTTGATGCAACAGAGATCTGTGCCTGAAGCAGAAGCCGGTGTCTTATATAAGGTCCTCCATCCGATAGTGTCCGCTGCGTACTGCGCATGCGCAGTACACCAACACAGATTCCGAAAATTGCAGAGGATGAACGGCGCCTGCGCCGTTAGTCCAGGTTCTATCCCCACTATGCAAGTGAACATATAGAAGAGGGATATAAAAGAGCCGAGCCCGAAGCGTGGCGAGCGACCCTCTAATATTCACAACCCTATGTCCGCTTGGATGGTGGGGCTACCACCTCCACTCACGGCACAGGCGCCGTTCAGCTTCGGAGATTTTCCGAAGCTTCGTCTGCTCCGTACGGCGCGGACACTATATGATGGCCGGACACTATATGGCACAACACCGGTCACTAAATTTTGACTGGTCTAGTGATTGGCCTGTCGTGGGTGTTCCCCACCCAATTGAAGCAGGGTTCAATCTGCTATTGTAAAGCACAGTGCTGTGTAAGATTACTGCATTGCAAATATAAACTTTTAAATGCTCTTTATCCAGAAAGGCATACCTCTCAGGATGCATACCTCAATCGCATCTAAAAGGGAAGAGAGGGAAGGGGTTACGTTAGCATACAGAGATAGACACATTCCAAGATACAATATAGAGTTGTCTTGAAGTGTTACAGCATTTACTCACTAAATGTTGACAGTCATATTTGTCTGAAAATGTTTAAGCTATTAAAATGTGTGTGTGCGCACACACACACACACACACACACACACACACACACACACACACGATTAAGCTACTTAAAGCGGGAGTCCGTTTTTTTATTTATTTATTTTTTTTAAAGCCAGCAGCTACAAATACTGCAGCTGCTGACTTTTAAAATAGTGACACTTACCTGTCCAGCGCGCCCGCGATGTCGGCACCCGAAGCCGATCTCTCGATCGTCTGTCGGGTGCTGCCGCCGCCATCTTGGGTATGGGAATCAGGAAGTGAAGCCTTTCGGCTTCATTTCCCGGTTCCCTACTGCGCATGCGCGAGTCGCTCTGCGCAATAAGGATGGACCCGCTGCCTCTGGGATCTGTGTGTTTCCCAGCAGGCAGCGGGGGACTTTCGGAAAGAGGCGTAATCTACGCCCCTTTCCGCAGAGAGCTATCCCGGAAGTGGATGCAGATACCTGTACTGTACAGGTACCTGCACCCCCCTCCCCCCTGAAAGGTGCCAATTGTGGCGCCGGAGGGGGGGAGGATTCCAAGGAGCGGAAGGTCCACTTTAAAACTTGAAAGCAGATGGCTCTAGTGTAACATTTGTTAGTATCATGTTGCAGCTCTGATTTTTCTCTTTGCACACTTTTCTCTTTAAAGGGCCAGTAAATGTGAAATTTAAGAAAATCCCTGTCTTTTCTTTAGGCTCACACGCACTAGTGTTTTTTTAAGCTCCCCGAAGCTATTCTGAGCCTTTTTTCTGTTTCTAAAGCGTCCATGCACAATATTTTATGCTAAAAGCTCAAGCTTCAACATTTTAAGAGCAGAAAATTAGTTGCAAAATTTGTGGGAGCATTTTTCCCATCAGAAACCCTACTAAAATGCCCCTAACAGCCTTTTTTGAGCCAAGATGTTGGCACTAGTGGAAAGGTGAGTTTAATTCCTCTTAAAAGCCCCACTGTACTTGCAGTATAAATAAGCTAAGTCCAGGTGCATCAAACAATCAGTGTCCAAAATCTTAGTTAATTTTTGTTAGCACCCACAAAAAGTAGAAGAGCCTATCCTCTACCAGCATGCTGCAGAGACGTACCCTTTCTCTTTGCAAGTGTCTTATACCTGCTCACTCTGTGTTCTCCAATTAGCAGCCAATATATAATGCGTGTGTGTACATATATTTATACAAACACACGTTTTCCACCTTAAGATGCTTGCGTCCCTGTGATGTACACATCCTGGAGTCCGTATTTTTTTATTTTCTGTGGACATATACATAAAGGTAGCTGAACATTGCAGGTTTACCATGGTGACCACAGGATAACATGCTTGTACACTTTGCATCTGCAAATCTGGTTGTAGTAACTCATTGTTACTTTAAAAAGAAAAAAAATTAAGTGGCTGTAATTACACCTTGCTGATAGGGATTACCAGGTATGATTCTATTAAAATAAAGAACTATTTAATGTTTATTTTTATTAATTTTTTTACATAGGAATATGCACAACAACAAATTCTGGTTTAGATATACTTTAAATTGTTTGCAGCAGAAATGTGGGGGCTGCCATTCCTGACCACCTGAAAATGCTAGTCCAGGGATGTTGAGACTGTAACTCATAGATATCAACCTGTGGCCCTCAAGCTTTTGCAGAACTACATGTCCTATCATGGCTCTGCCTTTGGCAGTCATGCTTGTTTAACCGACAGCCTTGCAATGCCTTAGGGCAGTGATGGCGAACTTTGGCACCCCAGATGTTTTGGAACTACATTTCCCATGATGCTCATGCACTCTGCAGTGTTGTTGAGCATCATGGGAAATGTAGTTCCAAAACATCTGGGGTGTCAAGGTTCGCCATCACTGCCTTAGGGGATTTGTAGTTCTGCACCAGCTGGAGGGCCACAGGTTAAAGGGGTTGTAAAGGTTAGTTTATTTTCTAGATAGGTTCCTTTAAGCTAGTGCATTGTTGGTTCACTTACCTTTTTCATTCGCTTTCCCTTCTAAATGTTTTTTTTTTTTCTTTGTCTGAATTTCTCACTTCCTGTTCCTCCTCAGTAAGCTGTTCTGGCTGACTAAACACCACTCGGATGATGGTGTGAAGTTTACTGAGGAGAAACAGGAAGTGAGAAATTCAGACAAAGAAAAAAAACATTTAGAAGGGAAATCGAAGGAAAAGGTAAGTGAACCAACAATGCACTAGCTTAAAGGAACCTATTTGGAAAATAAAAAAAACTAACCTTTACAACCCCTTTAAGCACCCATGCTGTAGCTTCAATACCTTAAATCGCTGCCCTGGAGCAATAAAGACCTCTAAAAGTCAGAATTCCTGATCAACATCCTTCTGGTTTGGTGACTCGTAGTTTCAAAGTGGTTGTAAAGGCTCATGTTTTTTTATTTTTATATTTTTTTAAACCTTCATGCATTCTATACACAAAGGTAAAAAAAAAAAAAAACTTGTGGATGCAGAGCCCTCCATTACTTAAGCCCAAGCCCCATCTTGATACAGCGATATGCACTAGAGCAGCGGTTCTCCCAGCTTCCTTCCTCATTGGCTGAGCCAGCTGCTGCAGCTATTGGCTCTTTCCACTGTCAATCACAGCCAGTGATCCAATTAGGAGTCGGCAGGGCTGAGCTGTGCTCTGTGTGAATGAAAACAGAGCAGTGGCTCAGGAGTGAGCCTGCTCTGGTGTCCCTATAGCAAGCTGCTTACTATGGGAACACTAGGCAGGAAGGAGGAGTCAGGAGCGATGCCGGGGGGCCTGAGAAGAGGAGGCTCAGGGCTGCTCTGTGGTAAACCACTGCACAGAACAGGTATGAAATTTTTGTTATTTAAAAAAAATAAATGCATTTGCAGAATAGAAAATATATGGATACACAAATCACGTTCCCTCCAAATAGTGTATCACCACAGCGCTCCAATTCCTACCACCCTAAACCTCAGCTCCTACTTAAATAAAAATTCTGTCAAATAGGTGCATCAAAATGATTTCTTTTTATATGAACAAATAAATAATGCCACGTATCGCTATAAACATGTGAATAATAACACACACTATCTGCCTCAATTATAAATACTCCTACACGTGAAATAATATATATAATTGCATGTGTATATGCAATCAAAAAAAAAAAATACTGTAAGTGCATCACTCTAAATTCCACCCACTTTATGTGAATGAAGATATATAAATTTGCATATATCTATACTTAAAAAATAGTGAACCCCACAACATAAATCAATCAAACAACTGTGCAAGAAATTACATCACCATAGGCAATTATAGATTAAAACTCTAAATCAGTCCACTGTAAGTAATCCACGCGAAAGTGATAGTTGGTGTCCAAAACAACTATTTTGCTCCTTCACCACACCTTCTGTGATTGTGAATCCCCCGTTGTGAGTACACTCACCAGCTATTAAGCCTTACACTCGCGTGCTTGGCTAATAAAACTTTGACTCCTCTTAGAAGATGAACACTATGGGGCATCCCAATATCGCAGCCTGTATCCCTGGATCTCTTCTGATTAGAAGTGTATGTATGTATATATATGTACCTCAAAAGAAATAACAATGGAAGCCTCCAATGGTGTAATAACGTTAAAACACTTTAATCTTTAAAACCAATCTCTATGCACTCACATGAACAGTGAAAGAATAAGCAACATCAAAAGATCAATCCACTTCACACTTAAACTTCAACAGGTGCTTGAGTATGCCGGGGCATTGGTGGTCACAGCGGACCTCTTAAACAGGGAAACGGGCAGCTATGTCTCACCCCTCCTCACGTATCCCACCTGGTCCCACACAGCAGGTTTGTGTTTTGATTGATGGTACCTTTATCATTCAGGCATGGAATTTGCCAGAATCAGCATGTCCAGAACAACTTCCATTTCAAAATGTAACCACTGATCAACGATGCGTGGGGGCTCTTTTACTACTAACACTATTTAAAGTGTAATTTAGCCCAAATCATTATTAAACTGTCACTACATACTATATTGCATTGTGTTCATACTCACTTTGCTATTGGAGCATTTGTTTTCTGTAGGTTGCAAAAAAAAACTGGTTGATCCTACTGTTCCCTACCCCTCCCTCCTTGTCTGTGTCCCTGCTGCAGCATGAGATTGTGTAGACCAGCAGTTGCTGGTGGGCCAACTCAATATTGAACCCTACGGACTAAAACTGGGATGCCATTAAAGTTCATGTGCGTGTGAAAGCAGGCATCCCAATACTTTTGCCAGTATAGTGTAGTTTTGTAATAAGCTTTAAAATACTTTGTTGCTATTAATTTATTTTCTATACTGAAACTTTTTTTTGTATTGTTGTGACTGGTAAAGCACCAATCGGCGCTGTGCAGACGCACATTGATAGTTCAGACATCAGCAGAGTACTAGACACTCCATCCTTAGATCTTTCCCTGAGGATGGGAAAGACCTGGGAAATATGTGACTGCTTAACAGCAGTGATAAAATAAAGTACTCCAGATGATTTTTTAATATTAAAGTAAACCATGCGTGGCATTGGAAAAAAAAATCCCCTGCAAGGCAATTACATAATGTGCTAGTATGCACTGCATACCAGCAGATTATGAAATACCTTAAAACAAAGCCCTTGAGCGGTGTGCTGACAGGGCTTCTACCTTCACCTGGATTTGCGGGTTCGGGCAGCTTGCATGTGAGAGTCATGGTTTACAGCACAGAGCTCTGCAGAAACTGCATCCGCATGGGTATGCTATTCTTTCAGAGCGCATGCACCGGTGACATCACCAGCTGCTGCTCACTAGAATATCTCATAAAGGGTGCGCATTTAGGAGATATTCATTTTACCTGCAGGCAAGCTTTATTATATGCTTACCTGTAGGTAAAAATTTGAGTTTACTACCACTTTAAATTTGGTGGCATGATCTTTATACATAAATATATAAGTTAATAGAAATTAAACATTGTGTGTTTAGTATCACTTTAAAGTGATTGTAAAGGTAACTTTTTTTTTAATACAACAAACATACCATACCAGCTGCTCTGTGTATTGGTTTTGCACAGAGCAGCCCAGATCCTCCTCTTCTTCCCCCTTGACAAATGCCCCCAAAAGAAGCCGCTTGCTATGAGGGCACACATGTGGGCTTGATTCATAGATACACAATGTGGCTGGTCCCTGCACCCACATGCTGCAATTGGCAACACCAAGAGCCAATAGCTCTGGATGGCTGCTGCCTTCATGGCCAGTGAAGAAAGAGGGATAGCAGCTGCTTTCCGCAATGGTGCTGGATGAAAATCAGGTTCTGGTTATTAAAAAGTGGGGGGGGGGAGACAGGACAGGGGTGCTGCATGCAGAAGGTTTATTACTTTACTTTAATGCAAAGAATGCATTAGGGGAAAAAAGAGACTTCCATCTTCTCTGCAAGAGAGGTTTGTGGATCAAAAAAAAAAAAAAAAAATCACACTCATCCCAGCTGCAGCTGTCCCCTCCCACCTCTACACTAAGAACTGAGTGATCAAAGACCACTGATCACTCAGTTCTTGTTCTTTACTGAGCAGAGAGCTGGTGACTGTCCGTCAATGGCTCTCTGCTCTGTTCCTCTGGAATGCCTGGCTGTGGAGAGAGGCTGGCTCAGAGGCTGAGACAGCTGCCGGTCATGGTATCTGGGTGGATCCTGACATTAAAGTCAGGAGCCATCCGGAGCCAAGTAAGGCAGCAGATGTTAGTGTGTTGTTGGCTAAACATTGGTCCGAGAAGTGCAGAATGAGGTGCATTCCTGTGACCCACAGGACAAGTAGGGCCAAAAGAGTTTTGGTCCTACTTTTCCTTTAGGAAGGGAATCTTCACTCAATGAATACCAATATAAGGATATAATTTATGCTAACTGCCAATGGAGCAGGTAAATTAGAGAGGTCTTGCGTATCCAGGGTCTTTACCCTGACCACGAACGGTTTATGGTTGTGGGATTAGGAGTGCCTAGTATTTGGCATATGATTTGTGCTATAGTCTTTATCAGTTGTAGTTTTACTCCCAAGTTTTGGTAATGTAGTCTCATTCTTCAGGGCATAGGTGAGATTTCATTGTTCGATCTTGACTACTACCACTAAAAAGTTGGGCTTGAAGCTACGATGAGGCAGATTCTCAGAATCTGCTGCCTGCCGTGTGTGGGGTCAAACCTAAACTCTGCACAAGGGCCCATTAATGACTTTGAAAAGCCCCAAGACAGGAGACTTCAATAAGGGGTGTGTGGCCCCTCTGAATTCTTCTAATTGACTCACTTTTGTACTTCCTGTTCCCTATCACTCCCCTAATTCTTAGAAGAATGATATAGCCTTCCTAACATTCTACAAAGCATTGACAATGCCCACCGTCTTCATGGGGTTGATTTACTAAAACTTGAGAATGCAAGCGCTGGTGCAGCTCTGCATAGAAACCAATCAGCTTCCAGGTTTTATTGACAAAGCTTAATTGAACAAGCTGACATTAGAAGCTGATTGGCTACCATGCATAGCTGCACCAGATTTTTCACTCTGCAGTTTTAGTAAATAACTCCCGTCATGTGTGATCGTAGCTGCCAACTGTCCCTGATTTGGAGCAACGTGCCTCTGTTCTCCTCATTTTGATCTGATCTATATAGTTGTATAGAAAATAAGTGCATTTTATTTCTAAAAGTGTTTCCCAGTACTAAATCTTTCATCTAAATTGCGGCATTTGTACATTTTAAAAGCCCCTATATGGGTATAGTAGTGGTAAAAAGAGTCATTGTGGATTTAATTAACTTTTTTTTAATTAAGTCTCCTTTAAAGGGGTGTGGCAGGGGGCGTGTCCTATGCCTACCTACTTTTGTTAGTAGGTGTACCTCTGAAAATCTTGAGATTGAGAGGTAAGCAGACCTTTTGTAAGTCACTTTTAGATATGTTATTGAGCTATGTCTACTTTGGGCATTTGAGGCCACAAATATGTTTTAAGGGAATCAATTAGATGCAAATTGTTACTTCATCCTGCCGTCATCAGTCAACCAATAACAACCTCTATCTCTCTGTCTAAACATGGCTTCTGTACGCTTACGTCAACCAATCGCATTGTTTCTATGGGTGGTATGACCTGCAGTGAACACTCCGAACCACGAGGGGCGCTGTGGGTTACGCACACGGTTTACTCAAACTGCAGTTGCACGCTGTAATTTTTTTTTGGGATCCCTTACACCAGGGGGCGCTCATCGCCATTAAACGGCACCTGAAGTGAACACAACGAAGGGGTGTTTTGGTGTATTGTTCTAGCCGCGCTTCTCCTCCTCGCCACACGGGGCGCTGTCCACGCCTCGCACCCCACTCCCAGCCGCAGGGCGGCGTTGTTGTGTAACGCGCCGTCTCCGCGGGTTGCTGCAGAGAGGCCTGGCTCCTTTCACGTCCGGCGATAGCTCGGTGCACTGTGTGGACGATGGCGGCCCCGGTATCTCCAGTAGGGAAGCGGCTGAGGCTTCTGTTTGACGAGAGCTCCGCCGGACGGCAGGGAATCCCGGGCGAACCGTCTATCCCGCTGGGGAAGCGGGCCTGGGAGGGCGGAACCGTGCGGGGCCTGAAGGGAGCGGCGCCCGAGGAGCTGGCGGTAAGTGGCCACTCCGTAGCCGGTGGGGGGACGCGGGGAAGTTAGTCGGGGAGTGTCCCGCCTAGGCCTCGAGTCCGGCCCCAATCCGGTGCTGGCTGCCCCTCCCCCACCACCCACACACCGTGTAAACATACCGCCTCAAATCCGGCCCCAATCCGGTGCTGGCGGCCCCTCCCCCCACCCCGTGTAAACAGAGCGCACGGTGCGCCGTACACATGAATGTGGGGGGAGGGTGAATGTAAAGTCCTATATATAGCCAGGCATGACTCCCAGTCCCTGATCGCAGCTCACCCTTGTCCTTATTGCCTTTCCATTAGGCTGCACTCTCCCAACTTTACATGCCTTTATTTCAATGTTTTTGCACATATCAGTCTTTTTAGAAGGTTAGTTCAAGTTTTATATGTGTAGTTAAAGTCTGATTAAAAAAATAATAATAATATGCATATCCAGTAAAACCTTGGTTTGAGAGCGTTTTGCAAGACAAGCAACATTTTTTGTAATAAATTTTGACTTAAACAAGCGATGTCTTGATATACAAGTAGCGTCATGTTATGAATGTGAGCAAGGGATCTTAGATTGTAAGCTCCTTGAGGGTAGGGACCGATGTGAATGTAC
The DNA here is from genome assembly GCF_037356315.1 of Lithobates pipiens. Classification (NCBI taxonomy): domain Eukaryota; kingdom Metazoa; phylum Chordata; class Amphibia; order Anura; family Ranidae; genus Lithobates; species Lithobates pipiens. The sequence continues at coordinate 287,478,884 of NW_027507903.1, read as the reverse complement.
AATGTATATTTAAAGCGCTGTGGAAATTGACGGCACTATATAAGTACTTTTTTATATAATGTCACAACTGAGTATAAAAGCGGAAAAGAGGCGCCGCTAAGTGTGGCAATATGGTTACATTTAACCACTTCGGCCCCGGAAGATTTTCCCCCTTAAAGACCAGGCCGTTTTTTGCGATACTGCACTGTGTTGCTTTATCCTGTACCCAAACAAAATTGATGCCCCCCCACAAATAGAGATTTATTTTCTTGGTATTTGATCACCTCTGCGGTTTTTATTTGCGCTGTTAACAAAAAAAAGAGCGACAATTTTGAAAAAAAGGCAATATTTTTTACTTTTTGCTATAATAAATATCCCCCAAAAATATATAAAGAAAATACATTTCTTTCTCAGTTTAGGCCAATACGTATTCTTCTACATATTTTTGGTAAAAAAATTGCAATAAGTGTGTATTGATTGGTTAAAGCGGAGTTCCACTTAAAAAAAAAAAAAAAAAAATTAAAAGTCGCAGCTACAAATACTGCAGCTGCTGACTTTTAATAATTGGACACTTACCTGTCTCACAGTCCAGCGATGCAGGGCAACCAAGCCCTGCTCGTCTCCCCCCTCCTCTCTGCAGCGCCAGCATTGTCACTGTGGGTGCCCAGCCGGGCACGTGTTGTGACTGCCCGGGCAATCATCTGGGACCTGTCCCAGATGATTGCCGAGAGGGAGGGGGGGGTGAGAGGTGAGCTAGCTACCGGCGCCGCAAGGAAGTAGGGAGCTGGAACCGCCCCCCCCAAAAAAAATGACATGCCAAATGTGGCACGTCAGGGAGTCACCTTATGGTGTCTACAAAATAGGGGATAGATTTATGGCATTTTTATTATTCACTTTTTTTTTTCTATTACTAGTGTCGGTGATCTGCTATTTATTTTTATTTTTTTATGGGGATTGCGATGGACACATCGGACGCTTTTCACACTACTTTGGGACCACTGACATGACAGAGATCACTGCTCCCGATGACGGGGAGTAGTAGATCCCTGTCATGTCACTAGGCAGAACAGGGAAATGCCTTGTTTACACAGACATTTCCCCGCTCTGCCTCTCCTCGTCCGGTGGCCCGCGATTGCAACATTGAGTCCACGCGCCTGCGCCACCGGCGGTGCACGCACATCCGCTAGCCTTGGATTACAAAGGGACGTATGGTACGCCCTTTTGTGCACCCTTGCCATTCTACCGACGTACATCGGCGGTCAGGAAGCTGTTCATGAAGGTACAACATTTAGCAACTCACATGGTTGATGATTAAAACGGGCACATCTAAGTATGCAAGTATCCGGGATAAAGATGTCCACATAGACCATCCTCCTTACCGCCATCAGCGTCATCCCTTCCACGTCGCCCTCCATGAGTGCTTATTTCCAGTACAAGGGATGCTTACATTCCTTGTAATAGGAATACAACTGATCAAAAAAAGTTCCCCCCCCCTTTTATTTTAATTTTATTTTTTTAAGGGGCAGTGTTAAAATAAACTTTTTATTTTTTTATATATAAAGTGCCTCATCCCCAGAAGTAAACGCATACGTAAGTTGCGCCCACATTATGTAAATGGTGTTCAAACCACACATGTGGTATCGCTGCCATCGTTGGAGCAATTATTCTATAATCCTGTATATAATAAGCAATAATCCTGTTTAGAGTTACAGAGGAGGAGGTAACCTGTAAACCTGTTTTTTAAAGCTTCCCCTATGGTGATAAATTATAATAGCTTGTTGCCATTCCACAATCAAATTTTTGAAGCATGACATGTTAAGTATCTATTTACACTGCAAAACTCATCTTTCACATTATAAAAAAAATTGGACTAATTTTACTGTTTTGTTTTTCATGAAAGTGGTTTTTTTTCCCTAAAAAATAAAAAAATAAAATAAAAAAATAAATAAATTGCGTTTGGCGGTCGTTGCAATATTTTATGTCACGTCGTATTTGAGCAGCAGTCTTTCATTTTGTTCTCTAGGGTCTCTGCTAAAATATGTGTGTATGTATATATGTTTGGGGGCTCTAAGTAATCTTTTAGCAAAAAATACTAATTTAAGTTTGTAAACAACAAATGTCAGAAAAAGGTTTGGTCCAGAAGTGGTTAATTCAATTAATGGTAATTAAAAAGTAAAAAATAATACAATTATTTATAGAAATGTATATTTTTAGAAACCAGTTGTTTCGGCACCATCATTTTTATTTCGGTGCACCTCTACATAACCTGTTTACGCTTGAAGCTGCTAAATGTCGCTAATTGCGTTTAGCGCTTGAGCGGTAATTAAATTATTCTGGCCAATGACATTAATGCTAAAACACTTGACGTGGATAAATATGGTACACACTTTTACAATCATCAGGCAGTTTTTTTTTCGTTTTGTTTTTTTGCCAAAACGCTGCTGCCAGAAGGAGGCATTTAGGGGGAGTAAAAAACAAACCAAAAAAAAGTGTGCATAAGGTATAAAAAAGAAAAGTAAACAGTGTGATGTATTGCTGCACCACCCGCAGTGGGGCACATAATATACTTGATGCTGTGAATGGGCCCTTAATAAAATATAATTTTCACATGAATGATATGTTTAAGCCCCACTGAACACCCAAACTCCTGGCTAGAAAATGCTGCTTAAAAAAAAAATACACTAAAAGCTGTGTATTACACATGTGTTTAGGTGTGTCTACCATTTGAACATTAATGCATTTTATTGGTCAGAATGCTAAATTATTAGTATTGAAATGCATTAACACTCTAATGCCAGAAGTGACTAGTGTCTTTTTTTGAGTGTGCCCTTTTGGGGGGGGGGGTGTAATTGTCTAATACTAAATATCAACTCACTGTTAAGTGAACTAAAGCTGTTTTTTAGTTTTGGAGCAGAGAGGGATTAGAACACTCTTGCCCCTGTTAGGGAAATTCACCCTCCCTGTTTGTCCTGTTTACCATTATCATTGAAAGTGAAAGTAAATCCCACATTTTGGGTTGTCCCCAGAACAGGAATAGTTGGGATATCTTCCAGTGGGATTACTAGTTCTGGTGACAACCAAGGACCACCTCACTTTAGTAGGATTTTCTCACACTTCCTGTTTTTGGCTTTTAGGGGAGTCCTAAAATAACAGATATATTCTCTGTGTATTTATTTTTCATAGTTCATCCTTGCACCTAACTCATGAGTGGTCAAGAGCCATGAAACGTGTAGTTTATTGATATTTTTTAAAGGATGCCTTGTCAAGTTTGGCATATCATCCACTTTTCATATATTGGTCCTTGGTCACATTTATGTATAATATTTCTATTAACCACATGTCGACTGGACCATAGCCGAAAGATGGCTACAGAGCAGTCGGCTTATTCTGGGTGGACGTCTATGGGACGCCCTCACAGAATCTTGCTCCTGCGCGCCCCCTGGGGCCCGGGCCCTGCGCATCATGGATCACAGTAAACGGCCGCTGATAGCACCCGTTTACCACGTGATCGCTCCATCAAATGACGGAGCGATCAGTTACAGTGAGAGGGGAGAGATGGCAGCAGCGCTGTGGGCTGGATGTGTAGTGCCCACAGCGTTGCAGAGTAATGGCAGAGTATTGTTACTGTGCAACACTCTGCCAGTACTCTGCCAATACTCACCAATTTTTTTTTTTAACAGAAATAGCGATCTGTGATTTTTTTTTTTTTTTTTTTTTTTATCGGGGCTGCAACCTTGCGGCAGACAGATCGGACACTTTTTGGGACCACTGATATTTATATAGCGATCGGAGCTAAAAATAGCCACTAATTACTGTATAAATGTCACTGGCAGGCAAGGGGTTAATACTAGGGGGCGATCAAGGGGTTAAATGTGTTCCCCTTAGCGTGTTCTAACTGTAGGGGGATGGGACTGCCTGGGGGAGGAGACCGATCGTTGTTTCTATATAATAGTAACACACGATTTGTCTCCTCTCCTCTGCCAGAACGTGGATTTGTGTGTTTACACACAGATCCTTGTTCTGGCTCTGTCAGGAGCGATCGCGGGTGCCCGGTGGACATTGCGGCTGCCGGGCAAGCACATCGGCTCCCCAGTTTTGCAGTGAAGCCTATACTCCTTAAAGCGTCTACTGTACAGCTATGGCGATTCGTGCAGGGAAGCCATTCTGCCGCTGTCGGCAAGTGGTTAAAGTCCCACTACTCTTCCTCTGTTTTTATAAATTTATTAGGGGTGGAGGTTTGTCACTGAGGCTGTGCTGAGCCACATCTTTCCTTTTTTTTTTTTGCTGTGAAGTGAAGAGAAATCTCCCCAATGAAACACAGATGGTTATATATATTTTTTTTTTACATCACTTACTCTATCCAAAATGAAGAAAAACTTTTGCCTTTTAGTTCTATTTTAATGCCAATCAGAAGCTGTAATCTTGGTGAAATTACGACAGAATAAGCATAAACACACAGTAAATTCTGCAGATGTGTCTGATAAATTTTAGTGAATTAAAAATGAAAATAGATGCAAATAACAAACATGAATTAGTTACCCAAATTATTATGCCTGTTTGAATTGATGCTATGGTCACAGGTGTTAAATCTGTTTATTTGTATATAGCTATTATAAACTGCCTGCGCTGTTCGAAGGTTACCACTACTTACCTCCCCTCCTAGCAAATGCTAGCTGTTTGCTTGTCCAATAACTTCAACACTTATACATCTCAAGTTCTGATATAACTAACTACATATTTGTTTAGGGTTAGTTACTCAGATATACTGAAGACAAAGACAACAACACATGTAGTATTTATGAAAGGTGAACTCTGTAGCCCACCCTCTCTATAAAAATGCAGAGTGGGTGGGCCATCCTTTGGGTACCCATGTTGTACTTGGGTGACATGGTTACTTGCCATTGGCTTTCCAGAAGACTGCTTTAGCAGGCTCATATCACCACTAGGAGCCCGGTTGGTAGAAGCACAGATATTCATTGCTGGATGATACATATGTTGCAGATAAGCTAAATATTTGCACAGGAATATTGGGCTTATAAGTCTTATAGCCTTTACCTTTTGACATGCTGGTCTACGATAGTCTGTCTCATCTCCTCAGACAACTCTTCTTCTCTGTACTTTTTCTGGTCCATGTTCATAATGCACACGATAATACCAACCAACCAAAGCTGACTGATTACAAATTGAAGGCATGCATGATACGAATTACAGAAAACGGTTTGCAATAGCTATGATCCAATTATTTATAATCTTTTCTGGGGTACCAACAAATGTGTCCAGACTATCTTAGAATATCTAAACAGGACCAACGATGTATCTCTTTTCGTGTCTGTATATTCTTTGCGGCTTCATGCAAGGCATGCCTGTTCCAAAAATGATCAGTCCGCTAATTTTACTTCCAGTTCAGGTTTGATTTAATCTTTACTCCAGGTGTATTCTAGAACTATCAAGGAGCCTTTTGAGGATAAAAATAGAAAGGGAAAAAAACAGTTTGCACGACATGTAGAAGGTATTTAAATCTTGACCCTTGAGCACGCACCCTAAATTATATTGTAAGGGAACTGTGGATTAAAAAAAATGCATGTATGGTCTTGTCTGCCACTATTGTTACCACAAAACTTTGGTTTTTCTAAATCTCTCTGTAATATAGTTTCTAATGTGTAGTGTTAGCAAGGGATGTGCCCGGCTGCTGTACGGACACAGCTGCTCCCAGAGAGAAGCAGTCTTTCTATTCAGTCTACTGCCTATACCACCTAGTGTTTTTGAACTGTGGCTGGCAGTAAAAGTGTAAACATTAAGAGTTTTTTTTGTTTTCCCCCCCTGTAAGCTTTTGACTTTCTAGTAAATGCTTCTGTACCTTATGGCAAAACTTCAGTTGGTCTTTAAATCAGACTTAAACTCCACAATTTCTTTTCTTTAAGTAAATTGGCCCCTTAGAGCAATTCCTCGTAATGTGCTAGTATGTGCCACAAATTTGCACATTTTTTTACTTGCCTGTAAACTATGCCCTCCAGCGTTGCACTGTCATAATTCCTACTCGTCTCTGGCACTCGCATCTTCTCCCATTCTTCTGGGTTCAGTCTGTTCAGCTGCTTGATGATGTCACTCCCATATTGGACTCGCATCTTCACCAATAGGGTTCTCTTCTGTCACAAAAACCCTACCTATTAGCATTTTTAAAAATGTTATGTCTCATTTATGTCATTTTGTCTCTTTAATGTCATTGAAGTTTTCAATCAGTGAGAGCCCCTGTTTGGTAAACCTGCAGTTGTGTATGAGGATTGGTACGGTATTGTATAGAGCTATTATGCAGGAAGCAGCCCCATTTTTTATTTATTTTTGTAAGCAAATATACATAACACTATAATATATTTACAGTTTGGTGTAACCCTGCAGCTGTCCCCTGCTGGCTCTAAGCCCAAGAACTAAGTGATTGCAAGACTAATGTTTTCAGCGCTCACTGGAGTACCAGGCAGGAGAGGGGGCAGACGCAGCTGGATTTGGCTCTCAGCCACTGGCGCTAGAGCTAGCAGTCATGCATCTGGGTGGATCCTGCAATATGGTCGAGGTCCTTTTTAGAGCCTGGAGCGACTGTGACATCAGCTGACAGTAGGCTATAGGCCTCTGTTGGCTGACTTGGGGTCACAGGAGTGTAGAAGTAAGTGTACTCCTGTGACCCAGAAGAGAAGTATGACTGACTACAAATGCTTCGGCCAGGTTTCTTTTTAACACCGAGCTTTGCAAATTCACTATAACCTACTATCATTGCCTTTTTTTTTCTTCTTAACAGTAATCATTTGCATGTAATAATGGCAAGTTATTTCTTTCAGGTATATGTGGAGTTTGACCAGAAAAGTTCTAGAACACCTTCATGGGTACAAGTTCATGGAGCAGATGTCTTAGTAATCTTACTGGAAGGACCACTAGTTTGGTCTCCAAGGAAAGAACCTATAATTGTCCAAGGGAGCCGTATTTGCCCTACTCATTGGCCTGCTTTGGTAAGTAAAAAAACCAACAAGTGTCAGAAAAAGGCTTAGTCTTTAAGTGGTTAAACTGCCCTCATTTACAGATCGAAGTTCATCCCTTTGATCTAAAAGAACCAGAGTACATTATTTCTTTTTATCTCTAAGCAATGTTATCATAAACTTTTTTTTTTTTTTCTTTCTTCTTTTGTGACAGTTGTGAGCAGAGAACGGCTCTGCACTGAATCGTGGAAATGTCAGATTAGAATCGTTGGGGGGGGGGGGGGGGGGAGAGAATCGAGATTGCAGTTTTTTTTGTTAACGATTAATCATGCAGCTCTAATAGAAGCCACTCAGAATAACTGCCAACTAGATTTTTTTTTTTTTTTTTAAGATTCCATTTATTTCTGTTAAACACTAGAGAAAACCCTAACGTCTGTGTTATTGCTCCACAGGACAGAAAATTAGGGAATCCGTGTTCCTCAACAGAACACGGATAGCAACAAAACAGAAGTTTTATTCTACTTTACTCTCTCCAATCCCCAAAAAATAGTCCGTGCTAAAATGATCCAAAGAAAGGTACTCATGGAATGGGATGCACAAGAATGGGTTTTTGCGTGTTCAGAATGCAGAAGATGCAATGACCCAGATTCCAATTGTTGTGTAGTGGAAGGCATCAGGAAGTGCAGCAAATGCGTGTTGTGCATGGCTGGGGGAGTGCATCAGCCAGGAGCTATGTATGTTGTCAACCTGAGACTATGGGGGTTATTTACTAAGGAAAATCCACTTTGCACTGAAGGTGCACTCGGAAGTAAAGTCGCTGTAGATCCGAGGGGGACATGCAAGGAAAATAAAAAAAAGCATTTTAACTTGCACATGATTGGATGATATAAAATCAGCAGAGCTTCCACTCATTTCAGATCTACCCCTTTAGATTTAGAGCGACTGCACTTCCAATTGCACTTTCAGTGCAAAGTGGATTTGCCTTTTGTAAGTAACCCCCTATGTCTGGATGGGGAAAAAACTGCCAAATATAAAATTTAGCAGAATCGCTTATGGCTATAACATCTTAGAGATAAATACAAAGAGGAGTAATACAATTAAATGAATAATTCCCCATTTCCATTGCAGTGTACGAGCTCAGCATCTGCAGTTTTCTGCACATAGTTCTCAATCCCCGCCACAACTTTCCTGTCTCTGGGACCTGCAGTGTGGCTAAATGCCTGTGCAAGTATAGCCTAATACTGTGTTAAACTCAACAGCCTGTAGTTGCCAGCACTTTTCTTACTAACCTTCTTGTAGACAGGTACAATATTAGCTGTCCGTCAGTCATGGGGATCTTCCTTTGTTAACAGAATGGTTACAAAAATCAGTTAATGGTCCAACAACTATACATCAATGTTCTTTTAGTACTCTGGGATGAATACCTTCTGAACCCATTTCTTTATTAAGCTTTAAGCAAGCCAGTTCATCTGCTACCTCTAGCAACCCTGAAAATTAACCTTCACTGCTACAGTCAACATGATGATCCGCAATTTTTTTTTTTTTGGTGTCATGTCTGAGAAGACTTAAAAGTAATTGTTGAACTAGTTGCTCACGCTAACATTCACGGCAATATGTCATGCTTGTGGTGCGACAGTGGTTTACATACTCTTGTGCACACCCTGGGTGTGTGTTTTGAGCATGTGTGTGGGGCAATGGCGGCTACAGCAATTTTTTTAATACATTTATTTATTTTTTTAAACTTTTTTTTTTTTTTCCCTTCTCTTGATTTTCACTTGATTGCCATCACAAAAGTGTTAATAAATCTCCTTGTGATAGCATTGGGCTGGTGATTGGTACTCCTTTTGAAGACATTAGGGGTCTATTAGTGTTTCCCTTGCCCTTCACACCATCTATCCAGATGGGCTCAGTTAGATGTTTCCCCTGGCTGTTATGGGCCAGGAAATGGGGAATCTGAAACGGGAAGTGACTAAATTATCATCGCTTCCCATTTCATTGTTTCAGTGTGAGATCGAGGCATGGATTTGCCCCTCTCTTGCATTTCTCTCCTCCCTGAAGCCAGCGGTTGTGGCCACAGGCTCCTGGTAAGGGTTGCAGGGAAGAGATTTCCCCATCAACACAGATAGTGCTGACAGGGGAATCAGCAAATGTCTTCTCCCGGCAGGAGCATCTGGGAGGCTCGTTGATCGATCAATCCACTTATATTCAGCCTGCCCATTAACGGTTCGAATCTCGGCCGTTTGAGCAGGAATTTGATTCAGATTTGAAACCCTGTATGGCTGGCCTTAGACTGCCTCCTAGATTGTAGACTTTAACACTGCCCACTGATTACTGACTCCTGCTGGTCTACTCAAACATTTTTAAGCAAAATTAAATCTACAAAAAAAAAAGGGCACCCCAGGGGCTTTTGAACATAGCGTTAGAATGCACCATATTATGGCTGACTTACCTTGCAAACCACCCCCTCCATTTTTGCAAAGTCAGCACTCCTGCTTGTCGCAGGTACTTTAATCTTCATCTAAGTCTTGCTTCCAGGTTCAGACCCTTTGGCTGCTTGATTGACTGGGCTGAAATGTCACTCTTGCGCATGTGCAAGCATGTCATCTCATCACACATGCTATAAATGTACGATGTGCTGTGCAAGTGCAGCCATATATACACAAATGTTAGGCTGGGGGAAACACTTAATGCCTGAAGACACCAATAGTTTCTCTTCTGTCATAAAAATCCTACCTGTCTGTTGTTTTTCATTATTTTTTAGGTTTAATTTTGCTTTAATTTATCTTTTAGATATTCGCCCATTGCAGCGCAATTAGTTTTTGGAAAACTAAAACGTTTGTTTTTGGTAATGATTTTTCAGTTTTTGTTTTAAAGTGGTAGTAAACCCTATAGTTTTTCAGCCAAGGAAGCTGCCATCTTCTTGGTCTCTTATTAATCTTCAACTGCCATGATACTGCACATGTGATCAGTTATGACACCAACCGTTGGATGGATTTACAGTGTGGTTGAGAGCACATCCAATAAAACAGTTACATTCCCGGCATGAAACTGTTAAATCTATGGGTTTACTTCCGCTTTAATATCAAACCAAAGACATCGCTGATCACTGAATGGAATGAGTGGTAACGTGGCTGATTTTGAAAAAGATGTATGTGAGGAGCAGAGTTACAAAATGCTGTAAGGTTTTATCTACTGCTGAAACGATGATGTGCCACCTCTGACAGATTATTTATAGCACCTAATTGTTCATGACTGTCAGTCACAAAGTTAGTTATTGTGATGTGGATTGAAGTACAAAGAATCGAAAAATGAGTCGGTACATGGGTTTACATAGTATATCTTCATAAAGACTATTTCAGTTATGGAATGTTGTGAAGTAATCTGACACAAGCTGTTTTTAACATTGCAGACATTCACAACTTTGGTGGATAAGTTGGGACTGGGAACACTGGTGCCTATAGAGTTTCTCCTAGAAGAAATATTACATTTTCTTCCAGATGCCAGTACACTTCGTCTTTACCAGGTAACTCCTTTTTACAGTGAGAAGTAATATTATTAAAAGAAGTCTCTGTGAAAAATAATGACATTGTTGTTCTTCCATTTTCCAGCAGATGGGAGTAGACAGCCACAAAATGGTTTTGAAAGAGCAGCCTTTTTTGAGGGATGCTGTAACTGATGTGATCAATTCAAGAAAAATCCAGGAGATCATTTTACGAGGTTATATGCACACATTTTTAAAATCTAAGTGTTTACAGATTTGAATATATATATATAATATATGATCTAAAACTTGAAAGCGAACATTTTATTATAATGCACCTTATGAATTCTTAGATGTGATGTATGTACAGTGGAACCTCAAATTGCAAGTAACGCGGTTAACGAGCGTTTCACAATACGAGCAATTACTTAAAAAAAATCCTGACTTGGTTTGCGAGTGATGTCTTGCAAAACGAGCAGGATTCAAGCATCTGTGGTGTGCAGTACCACATTTGGCCAGAGGTGCGGGGGCGCTGGTGACACTCTAAGCCGTTCAGAAACACTCAGTTCCCAAGTGTCTCCCCACCCACCTTTGGCCACATGTGGTATTGCATGCAATAGAAGCCAATGTGGAACAAATTGTCTGTTTCCATTGACTTCTGTGGGGAAACTTGCTTTGATATGTGAGTGCTTTTGATTACAATCATTCTCCTAGAACGGATTGTGTTCGTAATCCAAGGTTCCACTGTATCCGTTGTGGTGGTGTGTTTTTTATTTTATTTTTTTCCTGCAATTTTTATCTGGTGATTCAGCCAATAAGTCTGTTGGTTTTTCAAAAGAACAAACTCTGTTCTAGATGTATCAGTTTACAGGTATGGGACAAACCATTTAACACTGGCAGGGGTGCTTACAATGATCAGCTTTTATTTGTATAAAACCTTTATCCCAAATGGGGAAAAAACTATTTCTTGTAACTGAATAAAAAGTGTGAGCTGGCTTCATCTGTTAGTGTATTTATTTAAATTTGCTAGTATATCAACCACTCCTCCAGACTAACAATGCTATAGCCCCTGTGTTCATTCATCCAGAGTGGGGCCACTCTAATACAGAAGGTGTCTTACTGGTCAGAACACCAGGTGAAAACCAAGGGGGCAAAGACTAAAAAAAAAAACCTTTGCAGCTACCACATTTAATGTTTAGTAAGCTGAAATATACTATGTTTTTGGTTAATTACTGCTTTAGGATTGTGGAGGTTAAAAGATGAAGTTTAGTAAAGGAGTGGCTGAATGACAGAATCTCCACCACTAATTCACAGAATGAGATGCACACCATTACACAACCTTTGTGTTTGGTGCTGATCAATTTCTTTTAAGGCAGGACACTTTCACCATGGCCTCAGTTATAGTGTTTCCCTTAGCCATGGTGGAAGTGCGGCGAGGAATTGCAGGTGTGCTGTGCTCTCTCCAGGCAGAGGTCCTGTGTATAGGGGCATGGCATACCTCTATTTTTATTTTATTTTTCTTTCTATTCTTTTAGACCCTGGTGGTCCTTAGGCCATCCCAGCATCCTCCCAGAAGGGTGGCGGATGTTCCAGAGCTCCCCTCCTCGTTCTCGCTTGGCAAGAGCTTGGGGTCTGGTGGGGGGGGGCTTTTGGTTTGTCCCAACCTGGAGCATGGAGCCAGGCGCTTCCTGGGATTCCGTTCTTTCCGATGGCAGGTGACGTCATTTCTGAAAGGGTCTGGACTTCTGGTCGGGCACGCATCTTCCGGTTTCCGGCCTGTGGAACACAGGAAGAGGGGGCAGGCCCTGGCTGGTGTACACTTCTGGTCTTCGCAGCGCCGAAGAGACCGGGAGCTTTAAAAAAGAGACAACGATGGTCACAATGTCCACTGCAGCCATGGAGTCGGCGTAAGCAAGAGCCACAGGGGCAGAGGCTCCAGGGCTGTTACCTATAGGGCTATGTTTTTTCCCCTCCTCCCTTCCCCTGGGCATTATGTATAGGGAAGGGGGGGGGGGGCTGCACCATACCCCTTGGGTTACCTAATGGAGGGGTATGGATGGTCATGCCAGCAGGACAAATGGGGAATGCAGTTCCCTGAGCATGCCAATCCACACATGCCATGCCAGGATCCACAGTGAGAACATGGGCTAAGCTGTGCGGTCCCAGCCTACCTAAGGACCCTGCGCTGATCATTCCCTGCAGGTGCATCACGGAGTTGGCTGCTGCAGAGGAGGATGATCTGGGGATGCAGGAGGATCCAAACCCCAAGGTAGGACAGTGATGCTGTGCATCATTTTATCCGTACCTGCCACTCGGGGGTGGTGTTGCTTATTTTTCCTGGTAAAAATCGGAGAGCAGACACCGGAGTGCTGTGTTTTTTTTTTTTTTTTTTTTTTTTTCCAAGTGAAGCAATCCTTACAGTGGTGGATGCAAGAAAAGAATCTGTGTCTGGGACACTGCTGGACACAGGTAAAGCCATTAAGAATTACAACAGACGCAAGTGCATGGGGCTGGGCGGCTCAGGCAGTGGATGGAAAATGGGATCGGTCCTGGGCCAAAAAGTCTTCCAATGCGAGAGAGCTGAGGGCCATCTGGGAAGCCCTACGCAACTTTGCATCCATCATAAAGGGAAGGCACGTATTAATCCTTTCAGACAATATCGCCCCAGTATCCTATCACAAGAAGGCATGTGCTCAGCAATCCTTAGAGAAATAGCGGGGGTAATTTTTTCCTGGGCAGAAGAGAATGTTCTTTGCCTTGCAGTAATACACATCAAAGTAAATTTAAGCTCATTAGCAGATTTTCTGAGCAGGGAACAGATCTCTCACACAGAATGGAGTGTGAGGAAAGATGTGTTCACACTAATCGCTCAAAACTGGGGCTATCCAGAGATGGACCTTTTTGTTTCTTCAAAAACCGCAAAAGTGGGGAGATTCTTTCCGATACAGAGAATTGTTTCACATGCTTCCGGGCTGTCTTTCTCTGACCGCCTGGCTACTGAGGAATTGCTAAAGAACAAAGGCCTTTCAAAATAATTGATCTGTACTATATTGAATAGCAGGAAAAAGTTCTGTAGCTGGCGGAAGGATAAGGGCAGGATATTTGGGTCTGTTATTCCAGCCATACTTAATTTTTTATTTTTTTTGCAGGATGGTACAGATTTGGGTCTTGCACCCAATACTCTTAGAGTACAAGTGGCGGTGTTATCCAACTATCTAGACCTGAGATTAGTGGACAACACTCTGATAAAAAGGTTCATCAAGGCAGTCTCTAGGAAGAGACCTCCTCAACAAAGGAGATTTCCTCCTTGGGATCTATCGGCAATATTGCAGAATTTTATAAAAGGACCATTTTGAGCCTCTGGAAGAAAGTTCTTCAAAACTTCTAACTTCTAACATACAAAACCGTACTCCCGGTAGCCCTGGTGTTGGCCACGAGAGTAAGTGAGTTACAAGAATTATCAATAGCTGAACCTTACTGCTCCGTTTATCCCGACAGTTATTTTTTTTTGTCCACGGACCCACAGTTCCTACCTAAAGTGTCCACTGATTTTCCCAGGTCACAGGACATAGTAATTCTGTCCTTTTGCGGGCAAGCACGCAATTTTAAAAGATTTTCATAAACTGGATGTCAGGAGATGCCTGTTATGCTACATTGAAAGAACAAAAAATGGAGATTGGTATCAAATCTGTGCTCTACTCAGGTCCTAGGACAGGACAATGAGCCTCAAAAGCAACTATTGCTAGGTGGATGAAATCCGCTATTGAGGAGGCCCATTCCATAGCAGGACTGCAAGCACCACCAAAACTCAAAGCGCATTCCACTAGCGCCTTGGGCAGAGAAAGCAGGGGCTACCCCGATCCAGATCTGCACAGCAGCCAGTTGCTCGAGTTTCCAGACTTTTGTAAAACACTACCATCTGGAGCATTTTCTTCAAGCAATAGTCCCTCCCTAACAGGTATTATTTCTATGATGATGTTCTCATAAGGCCGTCCTGGAAGGTGACTTGGGAAAACCTAAGTTATTACCTGTTAACTTAATTCCAGGACGGCGCTGTTCCCACCCTATGATTATATAATTGTGCTAATGATTATTAGAGGTATACCTTAAAGGCCTTCGGTTATTTGTTATTACTGAGGGACCATGCATAGAGCCTGTCCTATACTAATGTGGATTTGTGTTTCCTGTGCTAGATAGGAGGCGCCACTCTCTCATAAGGCCGTCCTGGCCAATGCCTGGAAAAATCAGCTCAGAGGGCACAATATCCCATCTGCAGATCAGAGCCCTACCTCCCGGGTTGTCCTCTGCCCCTAGAATCTTCACCAAGATCATGGCCGAAGCCTTGGTGCCTTTTGAGGATTTAGGGAATTATGATGTTCCATACCTAGACAATCTCCTTCTGTTTGGCAGCTCAAAAAAACAGCTGTGGACAAATTTGAACAGGACACCACTTAAAAAGCTTTGAGTTGGCTCCTAAACAAGGAGACTTCTAATCTGGCTCCTTCCTATGTGATAAGATTTTTGGGCTAGAACATCGACTCAGTGCAGCAAAAGATCTTTCTACCAGACAAGAAGACTGAAAAGATCCTGGGTGCGGTAAAACAAATTAGGACAAGCTCGCCAGTTACGGTCGGTCGGCTATGTCAACATTGGGTCTCCAAACATCCTCTATTCTGGCTGTTTAATGGGCTCGCCTTCACTCAAGGGAGCTTCAGCAAAATTGGAAGCATGAAGAATCCTTAGAGAAATGATTCACGATTCCCTTACAAGTAAGGAGAAAGTTGTGGTGGTGGAGGAACCAGTCAAATCTGAACAAGGGCCTACTTTGGGTGTTCCCTGTCTCAAGAATTCTAAGGACAGATGCAAGTTACTGGGGATGGGGGAACACCTCTGGATGGTCATTTTGCCCAGGGGGCCTGGTAAAGCTTAGAATCCAAAAATCTCATCCAATTGGAAGGAACTAAAGGCAATTCTGATGGGGCCCCTTTGGTTCCAGGTGATTGGGGCCAACATGTTCAGATCTTGTGCGACAACACCACGGCGGTCGCCTATGTGACAAAACGGAGAGGTACCAGAAACGGGGTTCTCCTGACTTTAGCTTGGGAGATCCTAGTTTGGGCGAAGGAGAATCTGGCATTCCTCTCGGCCCTGCATCTGAAGGGCAGTTTGAATTGGATGACAGATTTCCTGAGCAGGAAGGAAATTTCAGAATCAGAGTCTAAATCTTTAAGTTTTTCAGATGGTGATGAACAAATGGGGCATTCCGCAAATCTATCTGTTTGCGACTCACTCTAACGCAAGGTTTCCGGCTTTTCCCTCAACAGAGTGGATGGGGCATGTGTTAATACCGCTGGTCCTCAAAGTTTCAGGAAAAATCCACAAATCTAATACTTGTAGCCCCCTATTGGCCCAAGAGGATATGGTTCTTGACGCTTCTGAACCTGGTGGCAGAACCTCACTGGATGTTACCTCTGCGGGACGATCTACTGAATCAGGGGCCCACCCTTCATTCAATCTTAAGCCAGCTCAGGTTGGCAGTCTGGTTGCTGAAGAGCAGATCCTGAAGAAAAAGGGTCTGTTGGACATATTCGTTTTTACACTACTGAATAGCTACTAAAGACATGTATTTCAATGTTTGGAAATGCTACAACTCCTGGTGCATTGCAAAGCAGCATTTGCCAAGGAAGATAACTTCCATCCTGGAATTCATGATGGAATGAAGAAGGGGTTAGCGGTTAGGACCTTGAAGGCACAGATGGCCGCATATTTTTTTTTTTTTGGAAACGCAGTTATCACAAGATCTGTTGATAATTAGGTTCTTTAAAGCCCTGGCTAGGTCAAGACCAGCACCTATAAAAAAAAAAATTCTAAGTTGGTTCTGCAGGGTCTAATTAAAAGACCTTTTTTGAACCTCTAGAAAGTGCTACAATAAGGGATTGGACTTTGAGAACAGTCCTATTGCTGGCAGTCACTTTTGCCAGAAGAGTTGGTGAGCTGCAGGCTTTTTCTATGGTCCGAACCCTTCTAAGGGCTTTTTCACACGACCGATCCGTTCATGTCCGTCTGTCTGTTTTTTAGGCAGACCTGAACGGATGCTCCATAGACTGCTCCGATCCGAAAAAGTGTGACGGAGGAAAAACCTACTTTACCATCCGTCTGCAGATCAGATCGGGTGACGGACTCTGCGGTCCATCGTCACCCGATCTCCCATAGGGGAGAGCGGCGCTCTGACAGGTCCATCCCTGCAGAGTGTGTCATCTTCCCGCTCAGCGGGGATCGACGGAGATCAGATCCGCACTCAGCAAGCAGATATCCATGAGGCGGATCATCTGTGATGATCCGCCCCGTGTGAAAGAGCCCTTAATGATTTTTCCAGACCGGATAGTTCTAAAGGTGGACCCAGGCTTTCTGCCAAAGGTCTTTTTTTTTCATCGATGACAAGATGTAGTTCTTCCAATGTTTTGTGCATCCTCAGCTGGTCCTAAAGAGGATGTTTTCCACACGCTGGACGTGAAGGGGTGTCTACTACGATACCTAGAGTTAAGTAAGCAATTTAGGAAATCAAAGCAATTTAGGAAATTTTGTGCTGTTTTCAGGATCAGTAAGGGAGATCGTGCTTCCAAAAGCACAATTGGAAGATTGCTTAGGACGGCCATTAAACAAGCCTACACTGCCTCGGGCAGATAACCCCAGAAGGTATCTTGGCCTGTTCAAGTAGGGCAGTAGCAACATCCTGGGCTGAGAGGGCTGGCGCCTCACCCGAGCAAATCTGTAAGGGCCGGTTCACACTGCAGGCGATGCGAGGCGACACCGACTTGCCTCGCCGCGACCTGCCGCGACCTCAGCGGCAACTTGCAGATGACTTCTGTATAGAAGTCAATGCAAGTCGCCCCGAGGTCGCCCGAAAGTAGTACAGGAACCTTTTTTCTGAGTCGGAGCGACTCGAGTCGCTCCTCTCAGAACGGTTCCATTGTACAGAACGGGGGCGACTTGTCAGATCGAGGCAAGTCGTGTCGCCTCGCATCGCCCGCAGTGTGAACCGGCTCTTAGGCAGCAACATGGACTAGTTTCTCTAAATGTATCTGGCATTATAGAGACGATTTACTGTCAGCCTCGGAGCAGGCTTTTGGCCAGAAGGTCCTGCAGGCGGTAGTACTACCCTAGACTAAGTTCTTGCTTGTCTTCAGGTGCTGTCCTGAAAGACATTTGAAGAAAACCTTAGACTTGTAAGGGTATTTCTAGGAGTCTTTTAGGACAGCAGCTTATTACCCTCCCTAATAGTATCTGTTGTGTCTTACACTGTTATGTTGTGTTTGCCTGTTTTTTTGATTCTGCCTTTCAGCCTTGCTGGAGGTTTCTCAATTACAACTGAAGCCATGGTGGAAGTGTCCTGGCTTAAAAGACATTGATCAGTGTTTCCTGGGAAAGTGGGTGGAGCTGTCCTGTCTTCAGGTGCTGTCCTGAAAGACTCCTAGACATACCGTTACCGGTAAGTCCTAAGGTGTTTGGGTGTTTGTTTGTTTTTTGTTTTTGTTTTTTAAATGATCACATAATCTCTGTTCTCAGCTGCATAAGGGGCTTGGAGAAGCGGAGGTGGGGAAGGAGCAGTACAATGATCTTCCCAGTGAATGACTGTGGCGTGTGAGCACAAGTCTGTTCGTTGAAGGACAGGCAGGCTCTCCTCCCAGCACAGCCAGAAAAGTGACCACGCTGGGTTTGTAAAAGGAAAGCATAGGGTCTGGCGGGAACACCAGGAATTTAACACAAAGGGAGCAATACAAAGAGAACAGGATTTTTTTTAACACAAAGACGTGATGCAACAGACGCCTATCAGGAATATGAAATGTTCGGGTAATATACTATACCATTTTCAAAAAAGATAATTCATCCATGACCACTTACATATCTTCTAAGTAAGGTGGACCTTCATCCCTTTTCTTAACTTCAGCCCCGGGAAGGTTTTACCCACTTAAAGAGGAAGTAAACCCTGATGAGTTTACTTCCTCTTTCATTCCCTGCAAAGGCAAAGCATAATGGACTACTATGCATCGCATAGTAGTCCATTATGTGTCACTTACCTGACACAGGAGCCAGCAAAGTCACCGCTGTCCCCTGTAGTCCGGCGCATCCATCTTCTCGGTGGGGTCTCGCAGCTCTGCTGCTGTCATTTGGCGAAGCCGCAATGACGTCACTCCCACGCATGCGCACGGGAGCCGACACTCCGTCGTTGAAAATGCCACACTCAGTGCGCCTGCGTGCCGCTGTCTACAGCGCATGCGCCGTAGACAGCGGTGCCTGTCTTCGGGCAAATATCTCCTAAACCGTGTAGGTTTAGGAGATATTTCTTGGACCTACAGGTAAGCCTTAATCTAGGCTTACCTGTAGGTCAAAGTGTGTTGTAAGGGTTTACAACCACTTTAATAACCAGGCAATTTTTTGCGATACAGCACTGCGTTACTTTTAACTGACCATTGCGCAGTCGTGCAACGCTGTACCCGAATAGAATTGATGTCCTTTTTGTCCCACAAGTAGAGCTTTCTTTTGGTGGTGTTTGATCACCTCTGTGTTTTTTATTTTTTGCGCTATAAACCAAAAAAGCGATAATTTTTTTTTTTTCTGCTATAAAACATTCTCAATAAAAAGAAATGTAAACACATTTCTTCATCAGTTTAGGCCAATTTGTATTGCGCTACATATTTTTGTTAAAAAATCCCAATAAGCGTATATTGATTTGTTTTGCGCAAAAATTATAGCATCTATGGGATATTTTTATGGCATTTTTTTATTTTACTAGTAGTAAAGCAGTAATTTTTAGAGGGTGTCTTTGACATTGCGGCAGACAAATCAGACACCTAACTGACACTTTTGACGCTTTTTTTTTGGGGACCAGTGATATTACATTGATCAGTGCTAAAAATATGCACTGCTACTGTACTGGGCGATGGACTGACTAGGGTGAACACAAAGGAACAGAAGATCTGTGTCATCCATTGTCAGAACGTCTATCTGCCTTTCTGGGGAACGATTGCAGGTGGCCAACAAACATCGGGTCCCCCGGACCCACAGATTGGCTCCCCCTCTGTCTAATGGGCTCACCTGCCCACAGTATCTATTGCACGAAACAACGTACAGGTACGTGATCTCACGCATTAGACCTGCCCTGCCACAGTATATCTGCGGTGGGCGGTTTTAAGTGGTTAAAGTTCTCTTTCCTGCCTTCATCCCCTTCCGCCTTTAAAAAAAAAAAAGTTCTTGATTCAAGATGGCAATATAGAGAACTTTGCATGCAAGTAAGACAATACTGGAACCTATCGGCTAATGGGACAAGTGTTAAAGTGGTTGTATAGTCAAATTTTTTACTTTTACCTACAGGTAAGCCTATAATAAGGCTTACCTGTAGGTTAAAAAAAAAATAATCTTCTAAACCTGTATGGTTTAGGAGATATTCCCCTTGCAATGAGCTACTAACTGCAGCAGCGCATGCAGACAGGGGATTCTTAGCTGAAAGCCTGCCAGACGCCAAACCTTGCAGGAAAGAAGTCTCCAACGCGCATACCCGGAAGACACGCCGAGGCAACATGTCAGCTACCTCAGCGTGGACCAGGTGAGATACCGATGCCTCGTTCTAAGGTAAGTATTTCATAATGAGCTAGTATGCGGTGCATACTAGCTCAAAATGCCTTTTGTCTTTCAGGGGTATAAAAAAACAAAATAAGGGTCAGCAGGTATATAACCGCTTTAAGGACATAAAATGTAATTTTGATAGGTTGGGTTGAGTTCCTGTTTGACAAAAGCCTGTGTTCCTCGGCCTTCATGTACGACCTTCTGCATATAAAGCACTGCCTGCCTAGGGTCCTCTTTCAATCCCTGAAAAATTTCTGTGCAATTCGATGTTCTGAAAGTTGGCATTTGCATGGGGCTGGAAGTGTTGCTATTTTACCTTTCTGCTTTCTTGTCTTAAATGGACTGTATGGTTTAAAGGAATCCTACAATAATAGGTCCCCCAAAGTGTGATTTAAAGTAGTTATTTGAAATATATTTACTGCAGTAACAGTATGTTGATTTGTTTTCCTTGTCTAGGAATTTGCAGTATTCAAGGCCAGGAGGTTAAAGTGTTTAGGCCAGATGAAGATGAAGATTGGATTTATGGGCTTGTGACCCATCAAGATCCCATCAGCCGTATAATTAATGTAACAATGAGCGCAGTATGTATACATTTCCAAAAATCTAATTTTAACATTCTCTTTGAAGACTGTGTACCCAAACAATCAACTGTTTTATATCTGTTTACAGCTTCTTAGCAATGCGTTAACCCTGTCATGACCACGGTCATTTCATACATTTATGGCCACTGTAAAATCTGCCTTTTTGTAGCTTCAGAGGCCAATAACTTTTTTTATTTATTTTAGTTTACACAAATAATTCAATCCATCCACGTGTTTAAAGGCTACATTCACCTTTAATGCCTTTCCAAAAGGACGTACCCGTGCGTCCTCTGGTTGAAGGGGTTATGCCAGGATGATGCCTGCAGCTACAGGCGTCATCCCAGTATTTTTCTTTTCAGCCAGTGATTCTCTACAATTTATGAGCCATCCTAGTGACTGTTTAGCCGCTGGATTGCTTTTACAGGTGGCGGGAGAGGTAGTCCGTCGCCTTCCGCAGTTCTCTCGGGTTATCCCTCCCCACCCGAATGTTTAGCCAGTGGTTGCGCCAGCTTTTCGAAGACCTGATTGTCTCTGATTACCTCTATGGTATTAGAAACCAGAAGCGGCCTGTATATGCCACTCCCGGTTTTAGTATTTAGTATTTTATTTACAAGCTATTGCTAGCTTGTGCAAGCATCGGATCAGACGGATCTTGGTCTGATCTGATGCTGTTAAGGTCAGAGGAGACATCTGGGGTCTAATAGACCCCAGGTGTCTCAGTAAAGAGGACCTGTCACTGCTGAATGTTGTCACAAGGGATGTTTACATTCCTTGTGACGGCAATAAAAGTGATAAAAAAAATAAACAGACAGTGTAAAAATAATATATCTTTTTTTAAAGTGCCCCCATCCTGCCCCGTGCTTGTGCCCAAAGGCAAACGCACACATTGATCCCACACGCATATGCAAACGCTGTCCCGTTGTGAAATTGGCATGGCTGTGCAGGAATCTGTGAATGAAAAAACTAAAAGCCCTGTCTGCGTCTGAGGGACTGATTGCAGGTGCAATTTTGTGATGGCTCAGTGAAAAAAAAATGCACCATTTTCATTAACTAAAAGTAAACCTGGAACCCAGGCAGGGGTCCAGGTAGAGATAAGATGTCATGCAGCTTTTTGTATTTTTTTTTTTAATGCAACTAATATAAGTCCCTGAATTTTAAATTTCTATCCTATTAATCTTTACAGCAACAACAAGACTGGCAAAAAGAGAGATAGGACTGGGGATTATCAAATGTGATAATCCCAGATTTTTATTTCCTTTTATTTAGGAACTGCTTGTATAGGTGACAGGACAACAACAAAACTTATGAATTTACCCCCCCCCCCCCCCTAATTCAGAAATACCTAATCTCTACTTCTGCTGCTGTAATTTGTATGTTCTGTCGAAATCCACGTGTTTTTTTTTTTTATTTTTTTTTTTTATTTTTTTTACTTTTTTTTTGTTTACAGATATGTTCTTATGTTGACACTAATTTTTATATATTCACAGGGAGGTGAGACTGTAATGATTGATCCAAAATTGGTACACGTGGTGCTAGTTGACGACTCAGTCTTAGAACCTGAGGTATTTACATTTCTTTTTTTTTTTTTTTACAAACTATTATTTTCATTAAAAATTTAATTTGCAAAGTGTTTTGAAAGCTTCATACAAATCTATGTTCAATGTTTATTATTATTATTATTATTATTATTATTATTATTATTATTATTGCATTTAGATGGTGTAGGTGGTGTTTGCAAAAAAAAAAAACACTTTGAGATTGCTTTGTATCCCTCTCCAGCTTTATGCAGATCAACTACTTATGATCGTAAGTCTTCAGAGAGCGAGGCATGATTCGCATCAGCTGATGTTGCGTATGAACAGCGATTTTAAAATGTTTGAGTGTCTTTTATCAAAGTAGCTCAAAACCCCACCTCCAAAGTAATTTCAGTAATTGAAATCCAGGTGTTTAAAACTACTGCTTCCAATCAGCTTTTGTTAAAATAATTTGTATATGGGTTCACTTTTATCTCCAGCACTGTGAATGTTTAATTTGTGTGTTCATTAATTATGCAGTAAAGTAGAAATGGTTTTGTGTTATTAGCTTAAAGGGGTTGTAACGCAGAAGTTTTTTTTTCTTTAATGCATTCTATGCATTAAGATAAAAAAAACCTTCTGTGTGCATCAGCACCCCCTAATACTTACCTGAGCCCCATCTCTAACCAGCGATGTCCACGAGTCCCTTGGCCACCTGGGACCCTCCCTCCTAATTGGCTGAGACAAAGCAGCAGCGCCATTGGCTCCCGCTGCTGCCAATAAAAGTCAGTCAATCAGGAAGGAGAGGGGCGGGGCTGAACCGCAGCTCCCTTTCTGAATGGACACACGGCGCTGCAGCTCGGCTCAGGTGCCACCCATAGCAAGCTACTTGCTGTGGGGACGCTTGACAGGAGGGAGTAGCCTGGAGCAGTGAAGAGGGACCCGAGAAGTGGATCCAGGCCCTGTGCAAATTCACAACTAGAACATGTTGTGTTTTTTTTATTTTTTTTTGTTTTGTTTTTTAAAGGAGACTTTATAATAATTTTAAGCACATTGGGGTTGACTTTCTAAAACTGGAGAGTGCAGCATCTGATGCAGCTGTGCATGGTAGCTAATCAGCTTCCATCTTCAGCTAGTTCAATAAAGCTTTTACAAAAAACACTGGAAGCTGATATGGTTTCTTTGCAGAGCTGCACCAGATTTTGCACACTCCAATTTTAGTAAATAAACCCTATTGTGTTTTTCTATGGTGGTTATTTAGATGAGGATTAGATCACATTTTATGGCGCATTACTGCATAAAAACCGTTAATTCCAAGGGGTACATATACTTTTCCTTGCAACTGTATATCTGTAAAGGGGATCTGTTTAACCACTTGCTGCCCACACTACAGCAAAATGAAGGCTACAGCGGGGTTGTCCAGTTCTGGGAGGGCGTCTATTGACATCTTCCCAGAACCAGGCCTCCCGCTCGCCTACTGCGGCATACATCCAGCGTACTCTGTGATCGCTGTGTCCTAAAGACACAGCTGATCACAGATCGGGGTAAAGGACCAATCACAGCAGCAACTTTACCATGTGATCAGCTGTGTCCAATCACAGCTCATCACAATGTAAACAAACTTGCTGGTTATCGGCATTCCTATCATGTGCTGTCACAGCGTGAGCGGAGGAGAGCCGGTAATCTTCCAGTGTGAAAGGAGACATCTACACTGATCATCAGGGAACTGATCAGGGAACTGATCTTCAGTGTCCTCATTATTGATGCAGCCCCACCAGTGCCACCACATCAGTGCCCACCCGTGCTGAATATGAGTGCTCATCAGCGCACATCAGTGAAGGAGAAAAACTACCTGTTTGCAAAATTTGATAACGGAAACTAAGAAGAACTTCTTTTTATTTTTATTATTTTTATTTTTTTATTATTATTTTAGGTCTTTTTTTTTCGTTTTGTTTAGCAAAAAATAAAAAACCCCAGTGGTGATTAAATATCACCAAAAGAAATGAAATGAAAAAAATGATAACTTCATATGAGTACAGTGTTGCATGACAGCGTAAATGTCATTCAAAGTGTGACAGCGCTGAAAATTGGCCTGGGCAGGAAGGGGGTGAAAGTGCGCAATAGGCAAGTGGTTAACACAGTCATATTCAAAGGGCACATGGCATAGTAAGGATTCGGAAAAAGTCTATTATGTAATACTACAGTCTGCTATCCTAAGTGACAGTTGTACATATTATACAAATAAGAAACTGCACTCCAATGGAACTGCTTTAAGTTTCATTAACCACCTGCCACCCGCCACATTTCTCTGCGGGCAGCTTGTACAGATACAATCACGTACCTGTACGTCTGCACTGTCTTCTAAGATTGGGGGCATGGACACAAAGAGATTTGGCCAACAGGTTTGAACCAATGATTTATGGCTGAGTTCTGCTGATTAACAGCACAGCCTCTGTACTGAGGTAACAATCTGTCTGTTTTTCTTCTCCCAGCAAAGCAGGGAGAAGGCACAAAACTCATTCCTTCATTGGCAGACACAGCACTCCATTATTCAGAACCCATAGGGGTTATATCGCCCCCTACAGGAGTGGTACATAAAGGGCCCAGTGGTGTCCCCTGCGTGGGGTATCTGTAGGTGCGCCCTTTGTGTGGGGTCTCAGCCAGTGCACCTGTTGGGAAGTCCAATAATAGATGCTAAGTACTTCCAAGTGGGTTATCTGATCATGCGCTTTACTACTTACATTATGTCTTCCCCATTCTAGGGATGCGGTACAATGGTGATTGGGAACCCACTGGCTGATATGATATGATAAAATTCCACCCATTCTTAGAGAATACTGGGATTTTAATGCAGGATCTTCTCCAAACGTATGGGATGCCTTTTAAGGCATATACTCAAGGACAATATACATCTATTATTAGGGCTGTCAACAGGGCCTAGTGGGTGAAGACCGATACCCTGCAGGCTTTGGTGGAAGAGCAAATGGTTCACTATGCAATTGATCCGTCAGAGATCAATTTGAAATGTTTATTACATGCAAATCAAGCTTTATATCTTCATTTGACGCAGGCCACGAGGATGAATCTTTACAAAAATAAACAGAGGTCCTTCGAGCAGGGGGACCGGAATGGTTGTTTTTGGCGATGATGGTTCAACATGAGCCTTCTACTACCTCGAT
This sequence comes from Lithobates pipiens, assembly GCF_037356315.1. NCBI lineage: Eukaryota > Metazoa > Chordata > Amphibia > Anura > Ranidae > Lithobates > Lithobates pipiens. The sequence continues at coordinate 287,453,561 of NW_027507903.1, read as the reverse complement.
TTCTGAAATGCGTACCTCATTGGGAGATACGGTTTCTTTGCAATCAAATGTTTTAGAGGCCTTCTGACAGTACTACCAGACATTGTGTATGCATCTCAGCTAACCCCAAATTTTTTGCCTAATGGTATAGCGGCTTGGTTGGGTCTGGTGGTGCTTGTCTGGTTGTCGGACATGGAGAGAGGGGCTTTAGTAAGTTCCTATAACATCAGAGGAGGTTCTCCAAATTATAGGTTCTTTCCCTACGGGGAAGTCACTGGGACCGGATAGTCTCCCTATACAATTTTATAAGGCTCAGGGAGACCACCTTGCTCCTTTTCTTGCTTCTCTCTACTCCCACTGTCTGAAGGAGCAGGCGTTGCCGGATTCAATGAGTTACGCTCATATAGTTCTGATTCACAAATCACAAAAAGATCCATCCTCTTGCGCATCTTATAGACTTATTGCTTTTCTGAATACAGATTTCAAGATATTAACAACTCGTCGTTCGACGATTACAGCCCATTCTGCCCACAATTATTGACTCGGACCAGACTGGATTTATGGCAGGGAGGGCCACAGATGTGAATTTACGTAGGTTATATACTAACATCCATGCCTCACATCTTAATATGGGTACTAGGATTGTGGCCTCCCTGGACATAGAGAAGGCCTTTTGACACTGTTAAGTGGCCTTTTCTGTGGAAGGTACGTCATAGAATGGGTTTTCCATTCATCAAATGGATATAGGTTTTCTATAGATATCCTACAGCTGCAGCAAGACTTGGGGGGAGGGTTTTCATCCCCTTTTTCTTTATATAGGGCAGTGATGGCAAACCTTGGCACTCCAGATGTTTTGGAACTACATTTCCTATGATGCTCATGCACTCTATAGTGTAGTTGAGTATCATGGGAGATGTAGTGCCAAACCATCTGGGGTGCCAAGGTTCGCCATCACTGATATAGGGGCTCTCGCCAGGTCTGCCCTCTATCTCCAGCCCTTTTTGCCATTGTGATGGAGCCCGTGGCGGAGGCTTTTTCGCATCTCTCTGAATATCAAGGGGTTGCGAGTTGGTTGGCTGGAGGAAAGAATAGTCTTATGCGGATAGCTTCCTATTGTTCCTAAATGACGCCAGACCTTCCTTACAGGGTGCTCTACAGATATTAAATTCCTTTTCGTCCATTACGGGGTTGAAGGTTAACTGGACAAAATTATTGATAATTCCAATTGATATTGAAGCTCGAAATACAGCTCCTTCTGATATCCCATTACAGTGGGTAGAGAATTTTAAGTAGTGATTTCTTGGCAGACTGGAGTTTGAATTTGATCCCAGTTTTGAGGGACATGCGGCCAAAGCTGAAGGCATGGGAATCTTTACCGTTATCCCTAATGGGACGCATTCATCTTCTGAAAATGAAAACTATTCCAAAATTGACATACTATTTTAGACATTCTCCTCAGTGGATCCCTAGATGATTTTTCGTAAGGCTCGATTAACTATTTCCTCTTTTTTTTTTTTTTTTTTTTTTATGGCACCCAAATAATCCGAGATATAAATTGACAACTTTGATGCTCCCCTGTCTTCAGGGCGGTCTAGCTTTTCCAAATCTTTACAAATATTTTCTAGCTACTCAGATGGTGACAGCCATACGGTGGTTATGGCCAGATCTATCCAATCCTTCTATTCGGTTGGAAGCAGTGGTGGTGGAATCTATAGAAGCTCTAACTTTTCTGTTATTCAGAGGCCCTCGGGCCCCTTATCATTTGACACCTTACTACTATTCGAGCTTGGGGGGCTGGCCTTAGTTGTGAGCATTATCTTAGAGCAGCAATTTCTCCAAATGCCCCCCTATTACCTAAACCTATTGTATGTCCTTAAGTATAATGTTAAGTTGGTTTCTCAGGTTGTAATTAATCAGAAGTTATCGTTATCCTCTTTCGATTAACACCTTCGATTTTAATTTACCCAGTTCCCATTTCTTTAGATCTTCTCAACTTTCCATTGCCTTCAATGCCCAGTTTTCACAAACAAACCCAATGATCGAACAGTCTATTTTGGAAATGGTACGGGTCTGATTGCAGAAACCCACTTCCCAATTGTATTCTCACTTTATCACAGTTACTCTCCCGCTGTTAGAGGGCCTTATGGCAAGATGGCTGTAGGACATTCCTGATTTAGACAATGATTGGGATAAAGTGTGTGATTTTTCCCTTTCGATCTTTGGTCTTGTTAAGAGACCATTTGAATCAATTTAAATTGGTTTATAGAGCCTATTTTATGCCATACCAACTTCACAAGATAAACCCTACATGTTTTGCCGACTGTTGGTGATGTGGTGTGGCTCTGGGAGATTTCACACACATTTTCTGGACTTGTCCATACATTTTAGGGTTTTGGATAGAGGTGTTGGCTTTGTTAAATTCTTTTTTACATGCTCTTATGCCAGTTTTCTATGTGAGTGTGTGTGTTGGGTTTGGTTAAGGATATTCTTTCAACAGAGGCAGAGCGGCATTTGTTAATATTACTCTTTTATGCCAGAAAAGCTATTACCCTGTATTGGAAGGCGCCATTGCCGCCCACATTAGTACACTGGAAATAATGGGTTAATAATAGTTTACCATTGCATAGAGACACCTGAACAGGGGTTGTCCTCGTGAATACGAAAAAATGTGGGCTAAGTGGTTGGAGGAGCCCTATAACAATATTGACTTCTAATCTTACATACATTTTTAAATATGATATCAATACGTATATTGCTGTTATAGATTACATGGATTATTTATGATATGATTTGCTAAAGATATACACAAGGCTGATATTGCAGTGACTGAAAGGGTTTATGTTCTAGATAGAATCTTGTTTTTGTTTTGTTTTTTTCAGTATGTTACTAATTTACTTGTCAAATTTAGTTTTGTGCTGTGTATTGTATTTGTGTTAGTTTTGTCGATTTTTAAAGGAAAAAAACAGATTTAAAAAAAGATACAGGAAGGTGATTCTCATTGCATCAAACTGGCTCAGAGGAACCTGGCACACAGACCTACTCCAACTTCTAGCAGGCAACCCCTGGCCTCTTTCCAACAGGCTGGATCCGCTGTCTCGGGACCCTCTATTTCTTTCTAATTCTCAGTCTCTGTTGGAGTGGCTGTTGAAGCCCAAGTCATAAGAGATAGAGGGGTCTCTAAGTCAGTTCTTACCTGGCTGAAAGCAAGAAAAGACACTTCAGGAAATATTTGCTATTGTACCTGGAAATCCTTCTTTGCTTGTTGTGAACACGGGCTATTTAGTCTCAGATTATTCTGTGCTTCACATTCTGAACTTTCTACAATCCAGTTGTTGACCAGAACTTGGCCTTAAGCAATTTTAATGGACCAGTTTCAACCTCGTTCATGTTTTTACCAAGATTTCTGGCTTCACTCTCCCTTGCAAGAAAACTTTATTGAAGGTGCATCTCACATCAAGCCCCCCTTACTGTACCTTGTGTATATTCCCTTAGATGACCTCTCCTACAAAGTGGCCTTTTTGCTTGCCATCGTGTCTGCCAGATATGTCTCAAGAGTTGACAGCTCTCTTGTAAGGAGTCTTTCTTCATCCTTTACAAAGACAATGTTTTACTCCCAAGACCATCCTTTCTTCCTAAGGTAGTACATTAGCATGGTAGGACTATGTCTTCAAAGTATCCAAAGAAAATTTCTCTTCATTGCATGGATGTAGTCCAAGCCATTAGTCTTTTTTGAAGCAACAGCTTGGATCAGACAGATGGATTCCCTGTTTGTCCTGTCCTCAGGACCTAGCAAGGGACTCCCTGCTTCCAAGTCCACAATGGCTTGATGGATAAGACATCTGTGCGCTAGAGCTTACAGCTTTTAAGTGCCCATTCTACCAGTTTGATGGGAATTATTTCCTGGGCTTTCTGGGATCAGGCCTCTGTAACCCAGTTTTGTAAAGCCACCCCCTAGGGCCTGGGGGTGTTGACAGGACAAGTCTGATTTATTGGAGGGCAGGCTGAGTTCCCAGCATAGCTAGAGAACTACCCGCAATGTGTTCTCCTGCTTAGTGTGTTCAGTTTTCTAATAGGAAAGCAGAGGGTCTGACAGGAGCACCAGGGAGTTCACACAAATGAAGCAATACAAAGAGAACAGGATATATTTTCATACTAGTACGTGGTACAGCAAGCACATACCAGGAATATGAAATGTTGGATGCATACACATCATTAAGTTGGGTCTTTTGACCGTTGTTATTGGGCCAATTGGCATAGTTCTGTTTGTCTAGTTGCATTGCTTGGGGACGTCCCAGGGTGTTTGAATGCTTTGACTGTGTTCTGTACAGTATGATTAATATAAGTAATTTTTACTTGCCTTTAAACTCCAATAACCTGGAGTGCTGTATAGGACACCCTCCCTTCCATTTCTTGCTTAGTCTGCATTGCTTGGTACAAAACCAAGGACACACAGAAGAGTGGTGTAAGGTTAAAGGGAATCGCCCAGTGGGGGGCGTGTCCCCAAATGATTTGCCTTTGTCCAATCACCTGAAGCTATGAGCTTGTAACCCAGGGACTATGAATGCACAGCCTGTGTCCTATACTGTACTCCAAGATGAATGGGGGGAATTAAAAAAGGGTGGCACAGGCACATCAGATCCTTCTCCCAATTAACATAGGGGGATCAAGCACCAGGCAGGGCGTAAGGAGCTGCTTGCTTTTGGCTCCCTGTGACCCCCCCCCCCCCCATGTCTTCTATCTCCCTCTGAAATAAACTGGCACAGATAGACCTGAAACAAGTCTGTCTGCTTTGTTAATGTGGTGCACACCATTCACATCAGTTTCATGGTCCATTGTAATGGCACAGGAAACTTTTTGTTCCCCCTCAATGTTTCTAACACTGTGCTGTGCTCCATTTTTATGAAGAAATTGTGTAATTAGAATGCAAATTAGCTAACACATTATTTGTTGCAGGATACACTCGTAAAGGTAAAAGCATCAAAATCAAAGAAGAAAAAAGAAACCGCAGATGGGAGGGATAGCCGACGAAGAAAAAACCCTGACACAGAAGGTGATTTCTCTGCAAAGAAACAAAAAGCTGAGAAGAAAGATTCAGACAGCACTGGTGGGGATTCTATTGAGGTCAGTCAAGGATCCTGGAAAGGAAGTGGCATCACAGATCCCACAGCAGATTCAAGATCAAAGCTATTGCATTTTGTTCCACAAATAAATCCTAATATTCGTTTTGCAACTTACACCAAAGAGAATGGCCGTACTTTAGTCGTGCAAGATCAGCCTGTTGCTGATGGGAACGCATTTCCATCATTTAGTGTCATTGCAAGTCAAACTTCATTGCGGTCTGAATCTGTGAGGTCTGGAAGCAAGGGTGACAATGTTGAAAGCACAACTGAGGCAGTGACTTCTGCTGGAGCAACTCCAACCACCGTACGAATTTCCGACGTTGTTCTTTCCAATGTGACAGCAGAAGAAAATAACAAGTCTGGCTGGGCCATTGGAGAGGTAATTTGGTGCATAGTCTTCTATGATGGTGTACATTGTTAAAACCAACAGAAAACTGTCATTACAGCTGATATACAACCCTGATTCTTACTGAAACAAAGTAGAAATCCTAGATCTTGTATGCCCTGATTCCAAATATTTATACAAATTCAATATTATATGCAAGTATAAGTTGCTGCAGACCCCAGTATTACAGTAGACCTATTGCTTTGCACTGTTCAAAAGCACATGTTCATTTTGAATACAAGATCGCTCCCCGCACAAAATACTCTTGGTTATGAAGGGAATTATAGAGGGGCAAATGTCCTTTACATTATTCAGACTAAAGGTGCAATGAAATTTTGACCGCCGAAACATATCGGCCACTGAAAATTGTGTTTTCGGTATGCGGCCAAAAGAGAAAAGGGTGCCGATAATGGCAGAGAAAAGGGGGTGGTCTGCCTCAGGTGTCACACATTGTGGGGGTGTCATCCTGGTGTGCCCCTGTCGGAGTCGTCCTCTCCCCTCCTTCCTCTCCTTGTGGGTGTCATGCAGAGCGGCGGTCTCCCGCTTTGTTACAGAGCTTTGGCAGCCCCTGTTACAAAGTCCTGCCTCCTAGATCAGGCTCCTGTGGTAGGTGTCACACTGATCCAAAGGCGGGAAATGTAATCCGCATTACTTGTATCATAAGGCATGACTTTTACAGCGGCCGTCCGGGCGTTTGCCGCCGTGTGATACAGGCATTGGTAGGCTGAATCTGATGGGCACTGGTGAGGCTGCATTGGTCTCTTGTATCATGTCTGCTAGAGGTGAACCGAATGGAAATTTTGCTAATAATATTAGCAAGCTGCAGACTGCATTTTTTTTTTTTTTTTTTGTATTTTTTTTTTTTTTTAAGCTTTTCTTGTAATGACCAACAATAAGTTCATATTAATTTAATGATATTAATTAAAATGTCCAATATAATACAATTATATAAAAAATTTATATTTTTTAAAAAAACTGTCATTTTCGGTTTAGGTTTTCAGCTAAGTGCATCCTGCATTTTCGGTTTTGACACCAAAATTTCCATTCAGTGCACCTCTAATTCAGAATGAATAGCAATTGGTATAAGGCAGAGCTCAATCGCAAATGAGGATGGAGGAGGAAGCAGTGCAATCTTAGCAGGAGGAATAATAGAGATTTTAGCACATGATCTACTCTATTGATTTATTGTTTCCCCATTAGTGTCATGGTACACACAGGAAGTTTCCTTTAGTTTAACCCAGTGGGCCGAAAATAAATAAAACTGAGGCCGCTTTACTAACTAGGCAATGTTAGTGCAGCAATCTCCCCCACTGGGCTATTGTGTTCTGACTGGGGGAGGCCCCTCCACCTCCTTCTAGAACACAGTGGTCAGTGCTCACAGCAATTGGCTGCAAGTGCTGATCGGATGCTGGTCAGCTGCTTGTCTTCCAGTGTGCTTGTTTAATATAAGCTGGTCGTGTTCAACTTCTGTCGGACGAGAAGCTGTACACACGGGTCAAAAATCGGCCAGTAACTGCTAAACCGACTGTTTTCGGGTGATTTTTCAGCCCATGTGTACTTGGCTTTACACATGTGATCTTTTCTTAGACTTTCCATTATCTCATTTCTGTAAGCTGTTTTAGTATGCAACTGTGTCTAAAAATCCAGGTACTACATTTTTTATTTTATTTTTTCCATTTGGTTCTGCTTCTTTTATGAATCCTTATCTGTGTGAGAACAACATTTTAAAGTTTAAAGGCCAACTTTTGCAAAAAATAAATGCATATATATTTGCAGAAAACAATTGTGCATTTATTATTTTTTTGCAAATGAGCCTGCAATGCAATGCACCCACGATTGGTGGATCAGGGGTGCAGTTCAAGGCTCTTGCACTCTTTTTCCAGCTCTCTGTCCACAGCAAGGTACAGACTTTCAGTTGGTGCACTGACGCTTCTTTCAGCTCTCTATGAGACCCCTTTCACACTGGGACACATTGCAGGCGCTACAGCACTAAAAATAGTGCCTGCAAAGCGCCCTGAAAGAGCCGCAGCTGTGTCTGCGGTGTGAAAGCCCCAAGGGCTTTCACACTGGAACGGTGCGCTGGCAGGACTGTAAAAAGTCCTGCTAGCAGCATCACCGCTCCTTCCCATTGAAATCAATGGGGCAGCGCAGCTATTGTACCGGCAAAGAGCTGCTTCCGCAACGCTTTGCAGTGGTTTTAACCCTTTCTCGGCTTTTAGCAGGGGGGTAAAACCGCCCCTGCTAGCGGCTAAATACTGACGGTAAAGTGGCGCCAAAAATAGCGCCATATTTCTGCCGACGCCGCTCCCACCCTAGTGTGAAAGTGGTCTTAGTGTGGTAATCACAGCAGTTTTGTTCCATCGGCAGTGACAAGTCCATATACCATGGTGGAAGGCTTATAGTTTATTCATTCACAGATCTCTGCAAATGAATAATGTTACTGTGGCACAATGTTAAATGTTACAACCTAACTTTTAGTGAACATGCTCTTCAAGGGGAAGCTGGTCTTTCATTTCATGCAACTACCTGATCTTATGTTGTTGACCAGATGATTTGTTGTCTGCTCACAGCTTTGCTTGTAAATCTTGCCCACTGGAGGTCATGTGTAATCTGCTAGTTTGCTATATTCTCCCTTGATTTGCATTCCTCTATCGCATTCCAAGAATTCTCATCCATTTGGCGCACACACAAAGAAATAGACACATTTTTGATTCTTTAGATCTCATGTTGATCCAGGGTTCACAAATCCAAAGACATAAGTAGGATATATATATATATATATATATATATATATATATATATATATATATATATATATATATATATATATATATATATATATATATATAATTTTTTTTTGAGATTGATATTGTTGAAGTGCCCTTTCATTACTGGCACTCTTTAAAGTGAAACTAGAGACATTGCTGGCAGGCAGGCTTGTATTGCAACAATACTCTGTATGTCTCTTCCTCTGCAATAAAATCTCTGGCTGCCAGCAATGTTGCTTTTGAATGTACATTGAACTGCGCATGTGCAGTTTAGTGTGCATTCTTGGTATGCCAGATTGACTCAACTGCTGTGCACATGCGTGGGGGCTATGTCATCCCTGGACTGGCCAATCAAGATAGCTAGGGAAGCCAAATGCAGAAGAATAGCAGGTAAACATGTTGACGGCAGACACATATAGCTGGGGGGGGATTTTGGTGGGGAAGTCTGTGCAAATATGCTTTTCTGCTTTAAAGCCCATCTTCAGCCAGGCGATTTTTGAACAGGGTAGGGGTTACCAGGATTTTATGGCTGCCTATGACCTCTTTGGAAATACTGGGAAGAAAGTAGTGAAAGTCTCCCCAGTGTGGGCAAAGACATCAGTAAAAACATGACAGAGGTTCTGACCCTTCCCAACTCTAAAGTTTGAAGAAAAGAATTGCATAAAAGCCGTTTTAGCTGTAGTTGGACTATAGGATTGCTTTTTTTTCACATTTTAAGGGTATGTACAAATATATTATGGACTTGCTGTTTCCTACTCATGTTCTGGCAAAAGAGGATGGACCCTTGAAAGAATTTTTTATATGTAAATAATAATTGAAAATATTGCCAAAAGTTGTGAAAAGTACAGGTCAAAGTGCAAAACAGCTGACCATACTCCAATAGTCTTGTATGGGAAAAAAAGGACATTCCAACAGTGAATGTGTTTTTTTTGTTTGTGAAAAATAATTCATTTTGTAACAAAACCTGTTAAATACGCCCGGATACCATTCAGCTGACATGTTTGAATGACATGCTGTGGGCTTTCAAATGAAATTCGCTGACTCAACTATGGCAAGAAAGAATGTTCTGATAAACGATTTTTCTACAAATGTTTAAACTATTATCTAACCATGTATGGCAAGCGTAACTGTTTCATTTCAGAGATTCAGCTGTATGTCATCCCAATCTTTTTTTTCTTTTTCCCCTCCCCCCCCTCAGAGTTTCAAAAAGCCTGTGCCAGTAAGTAGTGGCTTTGGAATGTCGGTCCACCCGTTAACATTTGGAGAGGGTCGAAATCCATCGAATGGTACAGTGCAAGGTACCAATTCAGCTGGGTTCCAATTTGGGTCAAGTTTACAAGAAGATTCAAAAGATACAGACGTATCTAAAAACCTGTTTTTTCAGTGCATGTCCCAGAATGTCCCACCCAGCAATTATTTCACTGCTATATCAGAGAGTCCTGTAGAAGAGCCTTCAAACAAGGACCCATTTAAACAAAGTAAGGAAGGTCTCTCTTCAACCCTTTTTAAGCCCAAGCCTCTCATTCCTTCAGAAACTAAAGTAAATGCAAAACTGCCTTTTTCTGATTCTATGCCAAAACTTACTCCAGCATTTCCCGGCAAAGTGCCCGCTGCAAAGCCACCTGAGACTCATGAAAATCTCTTTCTGCAGCCTCCAAAGCTATCCCGTGAGGACCCATCAAATCCATTTTTAGCCTTTTCAAATACAAAAGATGTTTCACCATTTGGCTTCTCAAACCAGCCAGTTCAAAGTTCGTTATCTGGTACACCTACATCTTTACTTTGGCAAGATAAGCATAAAGCCGAAGACCCTGGCTCTTTAATGAAAAATAAACCCCTGTTTCTTTCCACTGAGCCTTTAAAAATGTTGCCTATTCCTTCTACCCCATCAGTTAATGAATCTCTTCAAAGCTCTGCCTTTTTGGGAAATGGGAGGTCAAATTCTCCAGCAAATAGCTTGAATCAGCCTATTGAGATGCCAACATTGTCATCAAGTCCAACTGAAGACAAACCCGCAATAGGATCTGGGCAGTTGGACAATCCATTGCTAAGGACTTTTACTGCTCTGTCAAGTAGACTACAACCTGGTGTAGTTTTTTCCACAGAATTCTCTCATGATGGGAAAGCTGCTTTTGAGTCTGTTAACAGATTCACTCTAGATGAGCGAAGCAGAACATCAAAGCAAGATTCTGATTCCAGCACTAATAGTGACTTGAGTGACCTGAGCGATTCAGAGGAGCAGTTGAATTCTAGAGCTGGCTTTAAAGGGATTCCAGAACATCTTGTTGGCAGGCTAGGACCTAATGGAGAGCACGGTGTTGACTTACTTTTGGGAAAAGGAAGGGGAAAACAAGTGGGGAGAGGAAGGCCGAGAACTACTCCACTCAAAGGTATGATGGACAAGTAGCAGAATGTATATTTGCAGGGGGGGGGGGGGGGGGTTGGTTAGTTGTTGGGTCATGGGATGGGATATTCAGTCTGTCCACAGCCCCCATTCATACCACAACCCCCCTTTACAGCACAGTCCCCTCTTTAGCAGTGTCCTCAGTTCCCCTTCATGTCACAGCCCCCATTTACATTACAGTGCCCCTTTTACATTAATGTAATGAGGACCAGACCAGAACAGGAAATTGCTCTGTAAACAGGGCACTGTGATATAAAGGGAACTGCACTGTAAAGGGGCACTGTAATGAATACAATGCAAGGAGTGCACTTTGTTACATAGCCCCTAGCAGTCACAGCCTATTCCATGCCCCTGCAGTCTCTCCCCAGAGAGGGCAGAGGAGCCATGATAGCACACACGGACATGGCCGCACAGCAGGAGGTGAGCAGCGTCCGCAGTCTGTGATACACTCGTGATTGCAATCGCTGCTCATCTCCTGCTGTGCAGCCCAGTCATCAACAGGCCGGGGGTTGGGGACCCCTGGTGCACATGCTTGAGTTTACCCTCTTTAAGGGTTATGTAATTTAAAAAATTTAATTGGTATAATAGTTTTTGTGGCTTTATAATTATTTTTTTTATTTTTTTTTTACAGTAGGGCAGTCCATTTTAAAAGATATGAGTAAAGTAAGAAAGTTGAAGCAGTCAGGTGAACCTTTTCTTCAAGATGGATCTTGCATCAATGTCGCACCACATTTGCACAAGTGTCGTGAGTGCAGATTAGAGCGGTACCGGAAATTTAAAGAACAAGATCAAGATGATTCCACTGTGGCTTGTAGATTCTTTCACTTCCGGAGGTATTTTTATTTTTTTAACTTGATGTATGTTTTTAGACAGTAGTCGCTTATGTTGGGGCAAGGTACATTCTGGTTTCCAGGTTATCTCGTCAATAATTTCACCCACACAAAAACAGGCTGCCTTTCGCACTTGTGCATCATATGACTCTTTCCTTTCTAATGATGCGTAGAACAAGTAAAGTAGGATCCTGCCTCCTAGCAGTGTGCATAGTGTGGTAGCTCACCCTTCTGGTGTGGGAACTCTTAATGTGCACTACTGTGCCTGACCACTGTAAGGCATTGTGGTAATTATTATACACAGTGGAGATGTGAGGAAAACTTGTGTCTACTGTATGACCACTGCAGGGGGTAATGGTGACTGCACATGTCGAAAAGCTGCATTGTCGCTTGCTCCTTGATTTTGGAAAGATTTGAGCAGACTGATGTGTGTAATATGGTATTTAGAGGTACGCGGTCATTGATTTGCAAAGAGGAAACCAGAAAAATGATTTCAGCAGTCACTAGGAAATTTGCAATCCCCTCACTAGATGAAAATGAGCAAAAGAGGAAACTTTTTTAATTTAGTTGAGGTTTGGCCTTTAAACGCCTTGTGATCTAGACTTCTGGACATCAGTTCATTTAAAATGAGGGTGAAAGACCTTTGTCTGGTTTCATTGCTGTCCTGTCATCTGGAAAATTTCCCCAACTGCATAGCACAGCTATAAAAACTTGACAATTGTGCTAACTATTTACTAAAATAAGTTTATTTCTTTATCCCCATTTCAGGGATTTCCTCTTTTTTTTTTTTTCTCTTTTCCTGCTGAAATACTGTTAATAGGAATAGTACGGCTACTTTCACACTGAGGCAGTTTTTAGGCATTTTAACGCTTGAAGTGGCCTCTAAAAAGCATCTGAAAACTGACTTCTATTCTGTGCAGTGTGTGCTTTTACACTGGGGCGGTGCACTTGCAGGACATTAGGAAAAGTCCTGCAAGCAGCATCTTCGGGGCAGTTTGGGAGCACTGTATTTAGCGCTCCCAACCTGCCCCTGCCAATTGCACTGAATAGGCAGCGATTCCAAAGTGCATTGAAATCGCTGCAAAATGGGACTTTTTACCTTGTAAAAAGGTAAAAACCGCCCCTCTAGAGGCTGAAAAGTGCAGTTAAAGCACTGCAAAAACGTGTGGGTCTTTAGCGCCAATGGCACAGGCGCTTCAGTGTGAAAGTAGCCTAAATTAGGGGAAATTTCATAAAGAAGGTCACAGGTAGCATAGAGAATGCAACAGAGTTTCTAAATCTTTCTTGTGCTATTCAAACAAAAACATCTTGTTTATAGATCCATCCCCTGTCTGCTTCATTCAGGAGGATTACTCTACTGATAAGGAAATCAGTCTGCTCATTACACCTTTTAGCAAGCTCCTAAAATTGGGACAGCAGCAGGGTCTTTTGTTTCTCTGGACTGCTTCTCGAAGTCCCACTCTGTATGTAATTTTACAAAACAAATCCAGACATTACAATAAAAAATTTGTCACAAGAGGAATCGGAGGGCCCTGCTCATTAGAGCTTACATTCTAATGCCCTGTACACGCAGTCGGACTTTCCGGCGAAAAATGTGCGATTGGAACGTGTTGTCGGAAAATCCGATCGTGTGTGGGCTCCATCTGACTTTTTCCGTCGGAATTTCCGACACAAAGTTTGAGAGCAGGATCTAAAATTTTCCAATAACAAAATACGATCGTTTAAATTCCGATCGTGTGTAGACAATTCTGACAAAGTGCCACGCATGCTCAGAATAAATTAAGAGACCACAGCTATTGGCTACTGGCCCGTTTATAGTCCCGATGTACGTGTTGTATGTCACTTCGTTAAGAACGATCAGATTTTCCGTCAACTTTGTCCGAACGTGTGTATGCAAGACAAGTTTGGCACAAAATCCGCAGGAAAAAATCCGATGGATTTTGTTGTCGGAATGTCCGACCGTGTGTAAGGCATGAGAGGGGTCAAGTGATTCAAACGGTAATAACTGTGTGAGATAAGCTGATTTAGGCATTATCAATGGAGCTCAAGAAAAGGATTTTACAGAGTACAAAATTCCTATTTTATCCAGCGTATTGATCTTTCCAGCTTTTCCATAAATATTTCAAGATATCTTAAATGGTTTTCCGATGTTTTTGTTCTCTTGATTTGATTATTTGCTATTGTGTTTGTTTGTTTTTTTAAGGACTCGCCATATATTAAAATATGACATCAATTTAGTCAGCTGTAGGTGATCTCCTTCAAAACCTGAAGCTAATGCCTACCTTTTGACATGGTATCATGTTTTTTTTTTTTTTTTTTATATTGCAAAATTCATAGTTACTATGTGTATGCTTTCAGGTCTTTTAATTTAGATTAAGTGGGTAGCCTACTTGCTTTGTGACAGATTAATTCCTTGTTTAGGCTGGTTTTTACGCGGAAAGGAATTCTTCGCGTTGAAGGCTTTCTGAGTCCCCAGCAAAGTGATTCAGAAGCAATGCGACTTTGGGTTCCCTCCTCTGTTCCTGCTGAAGGCATTGACTTGGAGACCTCGAAATATATTCTAGCTAATGTTGGCGATCAGTTTTGTCAGTTAGTTATGTCAGAGAAGGAAGCTATGATGATGGTGGAGCCGCAACGTAAGTTAATTTCTCTTTAAATACTTTTACCTGTGTGTATAATCAGTGCTTGTTAAAAAAATCCTGCTATTCATTTCTGATCGTACAGAGATTTTTCAATTTTTGAATGACTGGTGTAGACAAATTAATACAGAATTCAGCTGTCAGCCCAACCTAGGAGCCAGAACCACATGCCTATGATTGTGATATACAGAAAAGGCAATAAAATTTTTAAATAGCAACATTTTCTGAGGCTCCTGATTTTTTTTTTTTTTTCCCAGCTGTCTACAAAGATATTGGTGTATATAGGTAATATTCTGTATATAGATGAACAGTTTATAAGCACATCCTCTGTCATTTGGTAGTTCGATTTATCCCATTTATCCTCTAAGCAAACTTTTTGGCTGAAGTTGTAAAAGATCACATCATAAAGTTTAAAGTGGAACTAAAATCTCCAATGACAAAACTGAAAAGGCAGGCTTTTTATTGCAGTAGAGATCTGCCTGCCCGCAGTTGTCTTTAGAATGTAAGAGAAGGGACCACCGCTCCAGGTGAGACTGGGAAATCAATCCCACTGCAGGTATCCTCACAGGTGCTGGTCTGGTTTGCCACCATAATCATATGATTAAGCACTAAGCTGTCAGAAACGTGTTAACCTTATCCATGGACTCCTGTGATTTTTTTTTTTTTTTTATCTGCCTTCATCCAATAAAGAGGTGTACTACTGGTATCCTGCTGCGGTGTGCGGCCATCCATTTCCTATCCTGCTGTTCTTTAGAATGTTCACTGAGCTGCATGTGAGCAGCTCAGTTTACATTCTGGCACAGATCTTGTGTGCTGGGATGACTGAATTCGCTCAAGTATCACCATTTCTACTGTATGGGCACTCTAGTTGCTGGCAGTGTTTGCGCACATACACAAACTCCACGCAAGTGCATAGCATACTGCTTCCTGGGATAGCTGTGACATAGCAATACCAGGAGGCAGTGGGGCCCAGCCTAGGCTGACAACCAGGAAGTCAGCACAAAACACCTAAATATACTAATCATAATAAAAACATTTTTGTAAGAGGGGGAGTGCCAAAAAGAAAACATTTTGCTATAAGGAATTGGTGATAACAAACACAGACAGTTTAAAACACACTGAAAACCAAGCATGCTCACAAGCTGTAGCAACGGCTGCCGTGCAGAATCTCCAGCTGCAGCGGGGAACACAGACGGGAGGGAGGGACAGAACAGCAGGGTTTTTGTTTTTTTGATTTTTGCAGAATACAGAAGACAAATCCTATAGTGGCCAGCTGAGTATGCTCAGCATGAAAAACAGCATTTTATTGATACTTTTTACTGACGTGGGTTTAATGTCACTTTAAATTTATGTTTTAAGCTCAAAAAGGTAGTAACGGTACTGGGCCTTTTTTTTTCTCTTTAATGTGGTCAATAACCTTTTAAACTTCTTTAAAGCCTGGAGAATAGAACTTTTTGTATAGTTTATTTATTTTTTCTGGCCATACTTCTCGTGTGGGTCACAGGGGTGCATTTATTTCTGCACTTCTACGACCAATATTCAGCCGACAGTGGGCTAAAGCCCTCTGTCGACTTATGCCACAGAGCTGATCCAAGCTCTCCAGGGAGGCAGACACAATAATGTCGGGATCCACCTTAATACCTGACCGGAAACTGGCTCAGTCTCTCAGCACACTGCTGAGAGCCTGCGCCAGCTGCATCCACCGCCTCCACAGCCCTGTGCTCCAGTGAGCACTGGAGGGGCAAATCAGAGAGCAGTGGTCGTCATTGCTCTCTGCTCCGTGAAGACCGAGAACTGAGCGATTAGTGGTCATGTGGTTGCTCAATTCAGTGTTAGAGCTGATGGGGGACAGCAGCAGCATTGGACCGATTCTGCAGCCACATAGGTGAGTATGAATGTTTTTATATTCTGCTTTTTGCCATTAAAATACCTATACTTTTTAATGCGGCACATGCACACATACTGTATCTGAGTCTTGAAAAAAAATGTTTTTCTTTTTTTTTACTTGTACAGAAAAGGTAGCCTGGAAACGAGCGGTCAGAGGTGTCAGGGAAATGTGTGATGTCTGTGAAACAACACTTTTCAACATTCATTGGGTGTGTCGCAAATGTGGATTTGGTGTCTGTCTTGATTGCTATAGACTGAGAAAGAACAGACCTCGTAGAGGTAAGAGTCAGTATATCTAAAGACCTTGTTTTGCAACAGAATACTAAACGGTTAAGATGAAAATCCATTTTTGGAGAAAGTGCTATTAAACGTGCATACTGTATTTTACAGGCATTTTATTTATATTCTACTCCATATTTTACAAGCAAACCAAACTGGTCTAGAAAAACTTACACCTGCTAGAGTGGGAGTAGGTATAACCATGCCAGGGGCGTTTGAGCAGGTGCAGCAATAATTCTTGCAGAAATTATGTAGGTCCATGGGGAGACACTTACTACATTGAGATACCATAACCTTACAGTTACCTCATCACCTGTGCCGCCCCAAAGCAACTTGCCAATAAACCCTGATCGGACCACCCTAAACACTGCAAATCTATGGTTCTTTGTTTAGTAAAAAACAAAAAAAAAAGTGCTTTATTGTCAAAAAGGAATGAGACAGAGCATACAGATTAGCTTGTAACAAAACCTTACAAAATGCTTGGATACCGTACAGAAGGTAAGGACAACCGTAATTCGCAGAGTAATTAAGTACACAATTACAATCAGAGATAAACAACTACAGGATTGAACAGGAGAAGAGATTTGTAGCTAGTAAACATATACATACCCATACCCCCCACCCTTCTAGTCTCTACGTGCTCACCCATGGGGCCCACACCTTGTTATATTTTCATTGGCATCCTCTAATAATGTAGGTTTATCTATACATGGGTAGTCGCTGCATCTATCTAAGCTTCCCGGAGGAGAGAGAAGGGGTTGGCGATGGATATACACAAATCTATAGTTCTTACTGACCCTCTCCACAGTTAAATGAGAAGCGCATCTCTTAATTTTGTACAAAGCCTTTTATCTCAGCTTATTGAAATGGAAAATTACATTTCATTCATTTCTATGCCATGCTGTTCTGTTACAATGCGTAGAAATGGACAGTACACACAAGGTGAGCTATGGTATGTGTTTTTCCGCACAACACTGCTGTACTCGGGGGTAGAGGTCGACCGATATATCGGCCGATATTTGCAGTTTTTTAAATAATCGGCATCGGCCGATTGTGCTGATAAAAAGCCTATTTAGAACTACAGCGGGACTTTGAAATGACTTCTGTAATAGAAGTCAGTGTAAGTTGCCTGAGTCATCATAGAAACGTCTTCCTCCTCTCTGGGCAGGCTGCCAAGAAAAGAACAGAAAGATACAATGTTTACACTTGAATGAATGAAGTCATCTCTGTGTGTAGAAGTTCTCAGTTTAACCATTTAAAGACTAAATCTTTTCTGACACTTGTTGCTTACAAGTAAAAATCCTGTATTTTCTGCCAGAAAATCACTTGGAACCCCACCCCCCCCCCCCCCCCCAAAAAATTATATATATTTTTTTTTAGCAGAGATCCTAGGGAATAAAATAGCGGTTGTTGCAATATTTTATGTCACACGGCATTTGCACAGAGGTCTTTCAAATGCATTTTTTTGGGAAAAAAATACACTATTTAAAAAATAAAATAAAAACAGTAAAGTTAGCCCATTTATTTTTATTTATTTTTTTCGTCCAAAAGTTTTGACTACCTGTTTTTATTTAATATATAGGTTTTTTTTTTAATCTAAATCATACATACAAGTAAACTGATTGGAGGTTTGTTTTGTTTAATAAATGTTTAAATGTAAGAAATTTTCTGTATCACTTATGAAGGCTGCTTTCACACTGGAGCGGGCAGGCGTTGATGGTAAAACACAAGTTTTAGCGGCTCTTTACCATCATTTTAGCGGTGCTATTTGGCTGCTAGTGGGGCACATATAACCCAGCTAGCGGCCAAGGAAGAGGTTAAATGCGCCCATGAAGCACTGCTGCCAAATCGCATTGCATGCGCTTCGGCAGTGGTGCCCATTCATATCAATGGGCAGTAGTGGTGGAGGAGCGGTATACACCACTCCAAACGTGCTGCTTGCAGGACTTTTTTTTTTAAGATCCTGCCAGCGCATCGCCTCAGTGTGAAAGCACTCTGTCTTTCACACAGACTGCAGGGGAGCCATTTTGCAGGCACTTTACAGGCGCTATTTTTAGCCCAAAAGCGCCTGAAAAACGCCCCAGTGGGAAAGGTGTGTTAGATCAAGGGGAATTAAAAAAAAAAAATAATAATAAAGGAAAAAAATAAATAAAATAAAATCGGCCTAACATATCGGCCCAAAAAAATCGGCATCATATATCGGCTATCGGCCGCCATGATTTCTAAATATCTGCATCGGCCAGAGAAAAACCCATATCGGTCGACCTCTACTCGGGGGTCATTAACCACTTTAGCCCCGGACCAATTTTCAGCCTAAGGACCAAAGGTCTTTTTACAATTTTGCACTGCACGGCTTTAACTGGTAATTGCGCGGTCATGCAATGTTGTACCCAAACGAAATTTGCGTCCTTTTCTTCCCACAAATAGAGCTTTCTTTTGATGGTATTTGATTGCCTCTGCGATTTATTTTTTTATTTTTTGCGATATAAATGGAAAAAGACCGAAAATTTTGAGAAAAAAAATATATTTTCTACCTTTTGTTATAAGAAAAATCGAATAAACTCAATTTTAGTCATACATTTAGGGCAAAATTTATTCAGCCACATGTCTTTAATAAAAAAAAATGGCAATAAGCGTATATTTATTGGTTTGCGCAAAAGTTATAGCGTCTACAAACTAGAGTACATTTTCTGGAATTTACACAGCTTTTAATTTATGACTGTCTATCTCATTTCTTGAGGTGCTAAAATGGCAGGGCAGTACAACCCCCCCCCCCCCCCAAATGACCCCATTTTGGAAAGTAGACACCCCAAGGAAATTGCTGAGGGGCATGTTGAGCCCACTGAATATTTTTTTTTTTTTTTTTTGTCCCAAATGATTGAATAATGACACAAAAAAAAAAAGTTTACAAAAAGTTGTCACTAAATGATATATTGCTCACACATGCCATAGTTATATGTGGTATTGCATCCCAAAATATATTCTGCTGCTTTTCCTGAGTACGGGAATACCACATATGTGGGACTTTTTGGGAGTCTAGCCGCGTACGGCACCCCGAAATCCAATCACTGCCTTCAGGATTTCTAAGGGTGCAAATTTTTGATTTCACTCCTCACTACCTATCACAGTTTCGAAGGCCATAAAATGCCAAAATAACACAACCCCCCCCCCCCCCCCAAATGACCCTATTTTGGAAAGTAGACACCCCAAGCTATTTACTGAGAGGCATGTTGAGTCCATGAAATATTTTATATTTTGCCACAAGTTGCAGGAATATTACAATTTTTTATTTTTTTTTTGCACAAAGTTGTCACTAAAGGATATATTGCTCACACATGCTATGGGCATAAGTCAAATTACACCCCAAAATAAATTCTGCTGCTTCTCCCGAGTACGGGGATACCACATGTGGGGGACTTTTTGGGAGCCTAGCCACGTATGGGACCCCAAAACCAAGCACTGCCTTCCGGATTTAAATATAAAACGCTACCAAAAAAAACTGTTAGCGATCGCAGGGATCAGGCCTGACTCTGCGAACGCTGTGTTTAGTGTTTTGTAAGTGACAGCCATCGATCGATACTGCACTTGGGTGGGCTGGGCGGAGGGGCAAAACCCAGGTGCTAGCAGGTATCTGGGCTGATCCCGCTAACAATGCGTTTTTTTGGAACCCTAAACTGCTGGGGACGCTAGTATAGATCTGATCAGATATTGATCTGTTCAGATTCTATACCACTACGGGAGGTGTATGCTTTGCGCGTGGGTGTTAGCGGTACTGGCATTAGCCTAGCGCTGCTTGCGGCGACTCAGACCCTGACCCTAAAACCTAATTGATATCACCCGCCGGGTGATCAGGGGGTTAAACCTTTATTGGGTAATAAATGGTGGGTGCCCTGATGCTATAAAAAGCTAACTAACCAGAGTCACCGTAACACTTATACGGTGATCACTGGTGAAAGGGTTAACTAGGGGCAATCAGGGGGTTCAAATTTTTATTAGGTAGTATATGGGGGTCCCTGGCGCTATATAAAAACCTGACGGGGAACCTAAATAACTGGCTAACCAACGTCACCAGTGACACTTATACGGTGATCGCTGGTAAAGGGTTAACTAGGGGCAATCGGGGTTAAAACCATTATTGGGTAGTATATCGGGGTACCTAGCGCTATAAAAACCTGGCGGTGAACCTCAAAAAATAACTAGCTACCTAGCGACACTAATGCAGCGATCAGAAAAATGATCGCTTGGTGACACTGGCAAAAGGGGTGAAAGGGTTAATTAGGGGCAATCAGGGGGTTAAAACCATTATTGGGTATTATATCGGGGTACCTAGCGCTATTAAAAACCTGGCGGTGAACCTAAAAAAATAACTAGCTACTTAGCGGCACCAGTGACACTAATGCAGCGATCAGAAAAACGATCGCCTAGTGACACTGGCAAAAGGGGGTGAAAGGGTTAACTCTAAGGGCAATCAGGGGGTTAAATCTTTATTGGGGGGTGGTAGGGGGGCTACCCTGGACCTAACACTAACTGCCCTGACACTTTTTACTTTTACAACTGACACTGAATGTAGTGTCAGTAAATAAATGATCACTGCAATCAGTGACACGGGGGGTGGGGGGCGATTGGGGGGGGGGGGGGGGTTTGTGTGCCTGTGTGTTAGTGTCAGTGTAGTGTTTGGTGCACTTACTTTTAGTCTTCTCCTCGTAGTCAGGTCAAAAAGACCGCCCTGAGGAGAATGACATCACTTCCTCCCTGCCTGTGTATACAATACACAGTGGGAGGAAGCTTCTCATTCGCCAGGAGCGATCGAGAGGGGATGGCCAGAAACCAACTGGTCCCGGATCGCTCCTGAAGCGAAACGGATCGCCGCATCCAGCGGGAGGGGGTCCGATCGGACCCCCCACCCGCTGGAAGGCAAGCACGTACATGTACGTGCTTGTGCCTGTACATGCCATTGTGATGACGTACAATGGCATGCGGCGGTCGTTAAGTGGTTAATAGAGCACATAGAAAACTGTTGTTTTCTGTGTGCTTTTTAGGGTGACTGCTGGTGTTTCGGTGCAGGAAAATGTCAGCCAACCCACCTACTGTGGAAAAGCCCTCAAGGTAAAAATATATGTCGAATATCTCTCCCCTATCTGTCTCTCTAAAATAAAACACTCCTACAGCCCTCTATGCCCTAAATGTTGCATGAATTATATAATGCGAGGAATCTTAGATAATTGTAGTAAATCAAGATTACCACCATCCTGTTTATTGATAAACCAAAAGGCTTGGCCTTCAAGCCTAGAAGGTATCAAACCCAAGAAAGTATGTATAAAAAATGCTAAAATGTATTGGTACTGTTGTCTTTTCAACATATGCAATTATTTTGATCGTACAAATGTCATGTATAAATTCTATGTGAAAGATCCATGTCTTTCCACTTCAGGACCAGTTTTTCTGATTTAAGTATAAATGACGTTCTACAGTAGCCTCAAAATCCAAACAAAAAGAAAACGTGCATTAGGCTACATTCACACCAGCAATTTGGACTGGTGCAAATAGTAGTGGCATCAAAGATTCTTGCTGGCATCCAGCGATGTCTGCGTCAATCAGTGGATCCCGCAAAGCTGTCCACATCAATCACTGCATCTTGCAAAGTCATCCTAGTCAATTATTACGTCCAGCGAAGTTGTGCACATCAATCCTAGTGTCCAGCAAAGTCATCCATGTCAATCGCAACGTCCAGTGACTTTGTCTGTCATGCAGAAAAGTAATCTGTATCAATCATGGCAACCAGCGAAGTAATCTGTGTCATTAAAGCATTGCACCTGTGATCAGCTTGTCAGTGTATCTGTCTGCTGAACTAGCACACTGTCAGTATATTGCTATTTTCAAAAGTACAAATTGAATGCTGTAAAGTCTGATATTGATACTGCTACATTCATTCTGTGCGATGCCAGTGTATGTTTTTTACTTTAAGATATAGTTGAGTGAAAGTTCATTGTCCTGAACACTTCTTTTTTTTTTTTTTTTTTTTTTTTGCTATAATCGCTTTTTTAGAAGACGAAGTGGCTGATGAAGAAGTATTTTCCTGGCTGAAATGTGCTAAAGGACAGTCTCATGAACCTGAAAACCTTATGCCCACGCAAATTATCCCTGGCACTGGTAAGATTGTTTTTCAATTTAAGGACTGTATAGAAATGCATTTAATAACCCTATGTGCTATTAAGGCCTCTTACATTTGGGAGTAAACACCATGATTTTAACCGCTTAGCGCCAGCACCTGCTAGCCCTGTAAGAGCTTTAGAACACCACTAGGTGAGGCTTATGTTCATGTGACCCCTGTGATTGGCTGTCACTGTGGTCACATAATCAGAAAGCTCCCAATCGCAAGCAGTGAATGGGATCTTTTAGTTAGCCACGGGTAACTTTTTTTCCGGGAGCGAGCAGGGCTCGCACTCTCGGCACAGCTGTATTGCACACAAATATGCGACCGCTCGGCGCAAAGAGGTTAGTGATCTGAATACAGGTGCTTTGTTGTGTATGGAACAATGTACACAACATTCTGTGTAAAGATCAGTAATGCAGCCATGAGTACAGAGCCATAGATTTAAAATAGAAAGCATTGGAGTGCAGTAATGTAAAAATGTGTGTATACTCATGAATTAGTTCATATATTGCAACACTGGCAACTAGAAGAGGATGAAAAGGAAGTTTAGGCATGTATAAGCATGCACACTAACACAAGGTTTTTTCAGAACGTTGTATTCAGGAGCTTTCTGTCAGTAAGATCCTGAGTATAAACACCAGTAAATTATTACACTTGTGCACTAGAGGTCTAAGGCTTTCCTTGCCTTAGAATGGTATAAAATACAGCATCTTAAGTTGGTTTCAGCATCTGCATTGGGTAGGTGGAAGATGGAAATTACTTTGTGTGCGCTTTTATGGTTTAAATGTATGTAAACCCTCACCTTGTAGAACAGCCCATTCAGTTTAAAACCAAAATATAAGGTAAAACATTTGTCTATAGATATTAAAAAAACACAATATAAAAACTCCCCCCCCCTCAGTTTGAGTGTGATCACACTCTCTGTTCTCAGCTGCATAAGAGCTGGGGGAGGAGAAATGTCAGCACGATGATCTTCCAGTGAAAGGCTGCGCGGGGGGGGTGTTCAGGTGTGTACACTTTTTTATAGGAAAGCAGAGGGACTGTGACAGGAACACCAGGGATTTCACACAAAAGAAGCAATACAAAGAGAATAGGATACTTTTTTTTTTTTTTTTTTTTTTTTTTTTTTTTATATATACAAGTACATGGTACAGCCGGCGCATATCAGGAATATGAAATGTTGGCTTTACATATTCTTTAAGATAGCTTTTACTGCGATGTTTGATTTATTCTTGTTTTTACTTACAGCTCTTTACAACATTGGGGATCTGGTCCATGCTGCAAGGGGGAAATGGGGTATTAAAGCAAATTGTCCATGTATTAGCAGACACAATAAAACTGTTTTAAGACCGGCAGTCACCAATGGCATTGCCCAGGTATTTATATTTATCAATATACATCTATACTCCGCAGCAGCGATTCATCTTGTTTTTCTCTTTCTTTATACTTTTTAAACCATTTTTTTTAGTGTTGGATATACCTATCATTACTGTCTTGACAGTGAGTAAGGGAAAATATCCCCAAGGAGGCGATAAATACCTGACAGATGTTCTTACATTTCCAAATTTTATCTCCAGAAGTAGAAAGTTTTTTGATGGAGTTTCATTTTGTTCTTTCTAATGGTGACAGAATCATAAATAGCACATGTAGCCTTTTGTATGAAAATGTTGCATGGGATTTTCATTACTCTTGTCCTGTAGAACCACATAGGTAGTGTCAAGCTAGACTTCATACCTCTAGTGAATCAATTACACTTTATACTACTAATAAAATGTTAAAAAACCTTTAGTCATGTGCAGTATTTGTGCTGATAGGAAGCCTCACTTCCTTTTTACTGCTGTGTCGTAGCTGGTAACAAAATGTTGCACCCACCACACACTAGGATAATTTGCAACTGTTGATGCTTGGAGGAATGGCAATAAATATATATGTCCGGTAATAACACCAATTTTAGCACTGTCCTATTCTGACTCAACAGCATTGCACAGTGCTCAGCATAAATAAGTACACCCCAACAGATTTGTCAGAAAACCATTTACTTTCGTTTCAGAATCAACATTTTCTGTGGGACAATATATACTACAAAATACTCCCTCAAATGCGGGCCATTGATTGCAATCAAGATTTGTTAATTTGCTCACACAAAGTATTTTCCCTAACAAATTCATTCAAGACCATGTTGCAAAAATGAATACACTCCAATAAAAGTCTTAGCCTAGGTTCACACTGACAG
This sequence comes from Lithobates pipiens, assembly GCF_037356315.1. Lineage (NCBI taxonomy): Eukaryota > Metazoa > Chordata > Amphibia > Anura > Ranidae > Lithobates > Lithobates pipiens. The sequence goes on along the minus strand of NW_027507903.1, from coordinate 287,428,883 downwards.
CGGGATTGAAATTGTGCGAGTTCAGCTGAACTTGCGCGATTTCATACCTGCATGTCAGTGCGACTTGGGAGCGATTTCAGAGACATCTATTCAGGTTCCTCCACAGATGTCCATTGAAGTTGCCAAAAGTAGTACAAAAGTAGTACAGTAACTACTTTTGGGAATAGGTGAGGCACCGCAAAGTTGGCATCGCACTGAATCGGTCGGTGCCATTGCTGGCAATAGCCGCCAATTTGGCATGTGATTTGACATGCCAAATCGCATCAAAATGAACCTAGGCTAAGGAGCAAAGCTTAATTTTTTTACAACAAAATCCTAATTAACAAGAATTCAGCTACAAGTGAATCTATTCATTGAACGGGTGTCCAGGAGACAGTTGATTATAAAAGGGTGTTGGGTAACAAAGAAAACCCCTTCCCATTTCATGCTGTCAGCAATGGCACTACATGGAAGAGAGATGTCACAGGGCCTCAGAAAGAAAATTTCTTTACACAAGAAAGGTGAAGGCTACAAGAAGATCAGCAAAGCTTTACTTATCAGTCAGAATACTGTAGCAAAAGTGATATAAAAATTTAACAAAGATGGAACTGCAACCATCCCACAGAGACGTCCACGGAAGTTAACACCTCTGATGAGAAGGGTTGAAGAAAATTGCCATGCAAGTGCGATGTAGTTGGCTAGAGAAGTAGAAAGCCAGACTGGGGTGATTGTTTGTTTCCCATGACACAATATGGTGTACACTGCAGAGGAATGGCAGACATGGGTGTTGTCCACGAAGGAAGCCTCTCCTAAAGCCCACCTAGAATTTGCCAGGGCCCATGCTGAAAAAGATGATGACCGCTGGGATTCTGTACCCTGGAGTGATGAGACCAAGATGAATGTTTTTGAAACTGATGGCTTCACAAAGGTGAGGAGTACAAAGAAAAATGCATGGGGCCCACAGTGAAACATGGTGGTGTCAGTGTTCTGTGTGGCTGAATGAGTGCTGCTGGTGTTTGAGAGCTGAATTTCATTGATGGTATCATGCATTCACAGATGTACTGCTCTATATTGAAAGAGAAGATGGTACCATCACTCCATGCCCTTGGTCGTTGTGCACTTTTCCAACATAACAATGATCCAAAACACACATCTAAGGCCACTGTTGCATTTCTGAAGAAAAATGGGGTGAAAAACATCTTTAGGGAATTCTGAAGAGACAAATTGAGCATCACACTCCATCCAGCATCCAGGATGGAAAAAGATACAGTAGATGTTGCAATATGTCACCAACTTGTCCATTCCATGCCTAGAAGACTTGGTGCTGTACTTACAAATCATGGAGGTCATACAAAATACTAGATGTAGTAGTTTGTTGTGGGGTGTTTTCATTTTTGCATCAACTAAAACTGAAGATTTTGTAATCTAAGTTATATTATTAACCCTATTTCTCTTATATTCACTGACCAACACAGCTCCTCTCATAACCATTGGGTTGTTATGCCTATTACTAGGAGATACTAGGCATTAGTTGTAATACAACACTCAGAACTTGGGCAACAACCCTCCACCCTGCCATGCAGTCATCAGTTTTATTTTGCCTAGTGAAGGAGAAGGACCTAGAAACCCTGCGGGCCCATCAGTCAATGATTTTTTTTCTGCAAGAAACGTGATTTTTTGAGCAAGATGATAGATCCAGTGATCTGCTGTCAACAGCCGGCTGGGTGACAGGCTGGATACCCTTGTCCTTGTAGTCTCCCCAGTCTGGCCATCGAGCGTGTGCAGGCCGCAGCTACGTGCTAGGCAGGCCACAACGAAACCTTAGCTCCGAAGGTGGTTGGTGAGCTTTTATGCTCCGGGGCATACATGACCAGGCTACTGATGTCTGCGTCCTAGTATGCCGGGCCAGCATCCACCCTGTACTGATCAGTGAGTGGGTCTGTGATGGAATGTCTCCCAGCTCTTCGGAACTGGTAAGTACAGCTCTCCCTGCCTCGGCGGGGCTGAGCAGCTGGGCATTCCCTGGGAGGTCGATTCGGGGGTCCCTCACCTCCCTCTCTTCTCTCCCCTGTCCCTATCCCCCCGGGGGGATGCTGCATGTGGCCGCTGAGCGGTGTGTGTGTGTGTGTGTGTGTGTTTATGCAGGGGCTCTCCGGGGGGCTCTCACCTGGGGGGGGGGGGTGTTCTGGGCCCTGTTCTTCATGCCCCTGGAAGGTGTCTATGAGGGTTTGCTGATGTCCTGTACAGCGCTATGCTCATTGCCATCGTTTTCTCCCTCTACCTCATGGAGCTGCTTTGGCAGCCATTTTAGGTGTGGGCAAGGGCAGCATGCTCTCCTGGGCTTCAGCAGCCATTTTCCTGGTGATTTCCTATACAGGACACCGGTGGCCATGTTCTTGAAGCCTGAACGCGTTTTTTTCAGTGTGCTCCTGTGCTCACGGGCATTTTCCCTGTGTGTTATGTCCTTGTGCTGGACGCTGGGCAGTCATTTTATTGAAGCCTGAGCACACTTCAGAGCGGTTTTACCACCATTTGCAGCAATAAAGTGCCCCCCGGGGAGAGCTCTGACACAGACTCGGGTCCTGCTGAGGCTGGTGACCCCTGCTCTGTTTTGTCAGATGACCAGGACCGTTCGGACAGGGAGGATGAGTCCCCGTTCGGGTCCGTGTGCGACAAAGCACTTGTTGGAGCACTTATCACAGCTGTGCGTGATACCCTGAAGATTCAGGAGCAGGCAGATCCCTCTGCTGATGTAGCACTCCCTTTTGGGTCCCGCAAGCCAGCACGTTCACCTAAGATGTTCCCGTATATGACTTATTTTGACAAGTTCATTTACAAGGAATGGGGTCGCCCGCAACTGACCTTTTCAGTCCCCAAATACATGACGGTGCGTTACCCTTTTGAGGAAAGCCTTCTCAAGAAATGGTCAGCTCCTCCGGTCGTGGACCCCCCAGTACCCAGGTTAAATAAAGTAACCAGGATCCCGGTATAGGGGATTCCTGCATTTAAGGATCCCACGGACAGGAAGGCTGAGGCAGTGGCTCGTTCCCTGTTTACGGTTGTGGGGTCAGCCGTGCGACCAGTACTGGCATCCGCACTTGTGTCGCAGACACTGAGTGGGCAAAACTTTTGCACCGCAAATTGGGAGAGCAGCAGGCTTCTCCTGTCTGCGTGGAACTAGCAGACCAACTAGTGCAAGGCCTTAAGTACATCTGTGACGCGGCCCTGGATACTCTCCCTCTGTTATCCAGGGCTTCAGTATCAGCTATGGTGCTGAGGCGCCTGATTTGGCTAAAATGCTGGTCTGCTGACCAGGCATCCAAAAAAGCCCTGACGGATCTTCCCTTCCTTGGTGACCGGCTCTTTGGAGCCTCTCTGGATGACATTATTAAAAATGCCACTGGTGGTAAGAGTACCTTACTCCCACAGGCCAGGAAGGCTAAGGAGCCACTCCGTAGGCAAGGGTCCTCTTTTTCCGCTCACAAACTGCTTTTTTGTCCGCCCGGATCTTTGGCAAAACGCCCCCAGCCCGACAGGACGGCCGCAGATGGACAGAAACGTCCCTGGAGCTGCAAGCCTAAGAAACTTGCGAATAAAAGTGCTACTGCATGAAGGTTTGCCCCCACCCATGTCTCGGGTGGGGGGTCGCCTTTAGGAGTTTGCAGCCGGTGGTCCTCTCAACTATCTGACCAATGGGTCTGCGATCTGATTTCCACAGGCTACGAGAGTTTCTCTCTTGGCCGCCAAACTGATTCTTCCCCTCCAGCATACCCGTATCCCCGGCTCGCCGCAAGGCCCTCTTAGGGGCAGTAAGGGACCTGCTGAGTCGGGGGTGGTTGTACCGGTTACGGAATTGGAACGTTTCAAGGGATTCTACTGAAATCTGTTTGTAGTTCCCAAGAAGGAAGGGGTACGTCCAGTCTTGGGCCTAAAAGCCCTCAATCACTTTTTTAAAAGTGCAGAGGTTCAGAATGGAATCAGTAGTCGCTGCACTCCATCAAGGGGATTTCCTTGCGTCCTTAGACATCCAGGATGCGTACCTGCACATACCCATATGCCTTTGGCATCAAAAGTTTCTGCGATTTGCAGTCGGGGAAGCCCACTACCAGTTTGTGGCTCTTCCTTTTGGTCTGGCATCAGCCCCCTGAGTCTTTACCAAGGTATTGGCTCCAGTTTTGGTGTTGCTGCGGCAACGTGGGATCGCGATCGTGGGATACCTAGATGATCTCCTCCTGAGGGCATCTTCTGCCTCAGAATTAGGAGGATGTGGCGATCACCATGCAGACCCTGCAAGAATTTGGGTGGCTGTTGAACCTAAAGAAGTCGGGGATTGTACCGACCCAGCGTCTGGAGTACCTAGGCTTGCTTCTGGACTCTATGGAAGCGAGAGTTTTTCTCCCTTCAGACAAACTTGACTAAGACCTGAGGTAAAACTGCTTATGAACAGCAAGTGGTCGTCGCTCCGCTTTCGCATGCGGGTCCTGGGACTCATGCTAGCCTCCTTCCAAGCAGTACCTTATGCCCAGTTCCACACCAGGGTCCTGCAGAAGCAGATTTTGAGAAAATGGGACATATCTCCGTTGTCCCTGGATCGACAGATCCAGGCGAGCCAGTCAGAGACTCATTGATCTGGTGGCTGAGGTCCCCGGTGATTGTCCGGGAAATCGTTCCTACGTATGAAGTGGATAGTGATCACAACGGACGCCAGCCTATCCGGCTGGGGTGGAGTGATGGGGGTTCAGTCGGCTCAGGGCCTCTGGTTGACGGAAGAATCCAAGTTGCTCATCAATCTGCTCGAATTAAGAGCAATCAGGCAGTGCCTCTCCACGTGGTCGATTAGAATTCAGGGGCGTCCAATCAGGATCCAGTCAGAGAACACCACAGCTGTGGCATACGTCAATCACCAAGGGGGAACAAGAAGCTCAGCCGCCGCACGGGAGGTTGCTCACATACTTCGGTGGGCAGAGTGTCACGTACTGGCCCTGTCGGCCATTTACATCCCAGTACTGGAGAACTGGCAGGTGGACTATCTGAGTCGCCATATGCTGAACCCAGGAGAATGGGCGTTGCATCCAGAGATATTCAGGTTACTGTGCCTGAGGTGGGGCACACCAGACGTGGATCTTTTGGCCTCCCATCTCAATCGGAAGGTGCCAAGATTCGTGTCCAGGACAAGAGATCCATGGGCAGACGGGTCCGACACGCTGGTGGCTCCGTGGGATCAGTACCAGCTGATCTACTCCTTTCCTCCACTGAAACTGTTATCACATAGTCAAAAAGCTCTCTTTCATAGTAAGGTTTATTAAAGACACCAGTCCATCCAGTTTAACCTGAGTGAGTGTCTACAATTTCCCCCATCCCTGTACATTGCACACTCACATCGGTCCCTACCCTCAAGGAGCCCACAGTCCAAGGTCCCCATTCATATACTAGGGTAAATTTTGGACAGAAGCCAATTAACCTACCTGCATGTCTTTGGATTGTGGGAGGAAACCGGAGTACCTGGAGAAAACCCACGCAGGCACAGGGAGAACATGCAAACTCCAGGCAGGTAGCGTCATGGTGGGGATTTGAACCTGTGACCCTTCTTACTGCTAGGTGAGAGTGCTAACCACTACACCACTGTGCCGCTTCTCGGCTCCGAGTTGGAGCCGAGGGGATCCCAGTAATACTGGTTGCTCCAGGATGGCCTCAGCATCCGTGGTACGCAGACGTGGTGCATCTGGTGGCAGAAGCTCCCTGGTAACTGCCGTTGCCAGAGGACCTTCTGTCTCCAAGGCCCAATTCTCCATCCTGCTTTACCATCGCTGGCGTTAACGGCATGGCTATTGAGAGCCAGGTGTTGAGGAACTGGGGTCTGTCGGACTCGTGATCCCAACTGTTGAGAGCATGGAAATCTTCTTCTCGGAAGATATACCATCGTACCGGGAAGGCCTACATTTCCATGTGTGAGGAGAAAGGATGGCATCCACGCTCCTTTTCTATATCCAGGATCCTGCTGTTTTATCAGCAAGGAGTAGACCAGAATTTGGCGTTAAGCACCAGTAAGGGGCAAATTTCAGCCTTCGCTGTCTTTTTTTTTCAGCGACCCCTGGCGTCTCACTCACTAGTGAGTACCTTTGTTCAGGGGGTACGACATGTAGTCCCTCCGGTGCGTCCACCGTTACCCCCATGGGATTTGAACCTGGTGTTATCAGCGCTTCAAAAACCGCAGTTTGAAAATATCAGTGAGATTCCCCTGTTGACTCTTTCCCAGAAAGTGGTCTTTCCTAGTGGCCATCACATCGGCCAGGAGGGTTTCAGAACTGGCAGCCTTGTCTTGCAAGTCGCCCTATCTGGTTATCCACAAGGATAAGGTGGTGTTGCGTCCGCAACCGTCTTTTCTACCGAAAGTTGTCTCGGCTTTTCATATCAATGAGGACAGCTCTGAAGGTGTATTTGTCAGCCACTGCTCCCTTTCGGAAGTCAGACTCACTGTTTGTTTCGGTAACTGGTCCCAAGAAAGGCATGGCGGTCTCGTCTCCCACCATTTCCAGGTGGATCAGACAGATTGTAGTACAACCCTACGCCTTGAAGGGGCAGGTGCCCCCCTTTCCGGTCATGGCCCACTTTACAAGGGCAATCGGAACATCTTAGGCCTTCCGGCACCAATCGTCTGTCGCTCAGGTGTGTAAAGCGGCGACCTGGTCGTCTGTCCACACGTTTACTAAGTTCTGCAAGGTAGATGTCAGTGCATCGGCTGATGCCTGTTTTGGCTGCAAAGTTTTGCAGGCGGCCGTATAGTTGCAATTGAATATGCAATATATTTCCTTTTTTCCTGGTTTTTAGATAAAAACGCAGTACTGTTAAGTTAATGCGCTGTTGCATTATGTTCCGCAGTTTTTTGTGCGGTTGTGGGTAGTCACTCATGTTGAGGGTACCCTGGTTTTGTGGTGGATTTCTCCACGCACTGTCGTTTTTTTTGTGGGTAAAGTTTCACTAGTTCCCACTTGCCTTGGTGGATGAAGTTTTTATGCTGTTCCCCCCCCCCCCCCCCCCCTCGTTTGTCACTACTAGGGGACGTCCCAATGGTTATGAGAGGAGCTGTGTCAATCGGTGAATATAAGAGAAAATAGGATTTTTTGTACTCACCGTAAAATCCTTTTCTCTGTAATTCTCTGACCGAGACAGCACCCACCCCTCCTTTTTCTCTTTACGTCATACTGCTTATTGACGTACTGATGACTGCATGGCAGGGTGGAGGGTTGTTGCCCAAGGGACCGCCCCCTGGGTGGAACTAAGGGTTCTGAGTGTTGTATTACAACTAATGCCTAGTATCTCCTAGTAATAGGGCATAACAACCCAATGGTTATGAGAGGAGCTGTGTCGGTCCGTGAATTACAGAGAAAAGGATTTCACAGTGAGTACAAAAAAATCCTATTTTTCATGTAATAGTGCTAAACAACTGTTCTATAAAACTGTGTTCTGTCAACATTTTGGAAATTGCTCTTGTGTTCATTGAGATATTGATTAAAATCTTACTTTTTAAAAGGGGTGTAACTCGTTCTGCTGAGTTACCCTTGAATGGGTTTCACACATCCCTAAATTGCATTCAGAGGTGTCTAGCTCATTAGCAGTAAGAACCATATTTTTTTTACCTTTTACTTGTGATTTATGTCCTTAACTTTTTCTTAACTTTTTTATTTCTTTATTTAACTAAGCTAACATGCTAGCAAAGTAGTAATTGTGACTTATCTGCTTATTCCATTTCTACTAGCTTCCAAGTCTAAATCCTTCAGGATGTGAGGGCACACTACCATCCACTCCTATAGAGTGTAGTGACAGCATCAAAATGGAAGAAGATTCAAAACCAGAAACTGCTGATATTGTTTTGGAGGACTCAAAGACTGAACCAAATATTAATCAGGGCAGCGCAGAGAATAGAGCCAGCAAACAGCAGTGCCCAGAAACTACGCCTTCATCTGCCTTGCACTGGCTGGCTGACCTAGCAGCACAGAAAGCAAAAGAGGAGACAAAAGGTGATTGGTTTGTGATTTCTCCCCCCCCCATGTTTACCTTTTTGCTCTTGCCTGACATCACATTTTACTATATGACAGAGTATATAAACTGATCAACTATAACATTATGACCAGCCACCATATCTCGTCTAGGCAAGAACTCCACTAGACTTGTGAAGGTATGCCGCGGTATCTGGCATCAAGCCATCAGTGCAGAGGAATTAGTTTGGTGGGGTGCACAGATGAGCAAGAAAGGGGATGTAAAGTTAAATGTGGATGGGGAGGTTTGGGGTACAGGGTTTTTAGGATGCAAAGGTGTACTGACAGGGTGGATAAAGATGTAAGTTGCGTGTAGGGCAGCCATTTCATTTCAATGGGCTGCTCTATGCGCTAAAAATGTGGGGAAAAAGTCCTTAACCCTGTTTCCCACAAACACCAAATTTTGGCGCATATAACAGATGTGTGAGGGTGCCCTTAAAAATGAATGGCACTGCTGTGTGTATGCTGAAGAACACTGCGTTTCTGTGGTGTCAGGAAAGTGATTTTGCATGCATTCCTGACGCACACAAATGTGAACATAGGCTAAATGTCTCGGATACATTGCTGGGCAGTGTAAATCTTCTCGTTGCATTGGGGCTTGGTGTAGAATCCTTTAATTCACACTAGGGGCAGTGTAAATGGCCCTCTTACATTGGTGATCAATGTAAATCCCTACTTACATTGGTGGTTACTGTGAATGCTCCTATTTCATTAGTGGTCAGTGTAAATCCCCTTTACATTTGTGGCCAGTGTAGAAACACCTCTTTATATCGGTAGAAAAAAAATCATGACCTGCATTTGTGGTCAGTATCAAATCTCCCCCCTCCCTTTTAAATTGGTGGTCGTTGTAAATTTTCAATTACAATGGTGGAAAGTGTAAATCTCCCCTTACATTTGTGGCCAGTGTATAAGTTCCCCTTTATTGGTTGTTGGTGTAAAATTCCCGACCATCTTTGAATCTTTTGTGCCACACTTTTACTTATGCTGCACTCATTGCATTGCCCCCAAATCATCCAGATATTTTTTTGGGGAGGAATGTTCAAGTTTAACGCAAAATTGGGTTCAGATTCGTTGCTCTACATGCTCAGTCATTTTGAATGTGAAGGGCACACAGTACACCACTCTGCGGTGTCTAACGCACCCGCTGACTAGTACTGTGAAGTCGTCATGCTTATGCATGTGCATTTCAGTCCACTCTAGTTATTTTCAGACCACTCAAGCGGAAGCTGCAGGGGAGAGGAGAGAGTGATCAATGGCTGCTAAAGCTTTGATTGGTGACATTACCTATCAACTTCTGAGACCCAGCTATTGTCGACACTCCCTCCTCTCCCCTGCAGCTGCCACTGGCTGACATGGGGGAGCCAGATGACATGACCAGAGTGAACTGAAAATCGGCAAGTTTATACCTCTTTCTTAAATGGCTTAGTCAGCATAGATGTTATGGGAGGGGGAGGGATCATTTTTAAGACTAGTAAAGTTTAGCCTGAAATGTCACCTTGAAGGGAAAATCGATACAAGTATTTCATTCATTTTCATTCATTCATTCAAGGTCATGGATGGAACCAGAACTTAGGATCCAGAGTTATTCTCATTCGCAAAACTGAACATTTATTGTCTGTCAGAGCATATTTAATAATGAAATGTCATTTTTTTTTTTTTTTTCAGACCCTAGCTCTGTGAAGCTCGTACCACCTAAAGAGTGTTCTGTGAGTTTGGAATCTCCTAATTCCAGTGTGAAGAGTTCTACTTCCCCAAAACTTTTCAACAGCCTTTTATTAGGCCCAGCTGCCTCCAACACAAAATCAGAAGGTTCCAGTTTAAGAGACCTTCTCCACTCTGGCCCTGGAAAATTATCACAAGGAACAGAAGGAGGGGTACCATTTCCACCTGTGTTTAATTCTACAGTGCGTAGTACGCCTTATTTCTATGTAACTTTACTGATGAACTTCTAATAGATTGTACTTAGGGAAAATATGAGTATGTTATCAATAGCTTAACCCCTTCATACCTAAGGGTTATACAAATTTTAATGCCTAAACACAATTTTGACATGTGTTAGTAAAACTGCACATATCACTTTGTGCATCCAGGTGGCCTATACCCTGTTTTTTTTTTTTTTTCCAGGACAAATTGGGCTTTAATTTGGTGCTAAATGTTAACGGGCATCTCCTGGATTTTTTATTTTTTGTCAAAGTAAAACTTGTTTTAAATTTTGCTGTATATTTCTTGCCACTGCCATAACCTTCCACCAAATAACCCAAATTAAATTATCATGCTGCTCAGGATCACAGCAATACCACAGATGTGTATGTACATGTAGTACATCCCAAAAACAAGTGCACATTTTGCTTTTTATTTTTTATTTTTTTTTATAAATTCTACCTAAAACACACTTAAGCCCCATACACACTATCAGATTTTCTGCTGAGTTTTTCCTTCAGATTTAACAAAACCATATAATATGAGATCAAACCTTAGGAGTTTCAATTTGTATGCAATCAGGCAGACCCTTACACTACATGGTTTTGGTAAACCTGAAGGAAAAACTCAGCAGAAAAACTGATAGAGTGTGTATGGGACTTTATACTAATTAAAAAAAAAAAAATAAATACTGGCCCTGGCCTCGACCCAAACTGTAACCCTTGTATTGACCTAGATCAAACCTTGATCTAGCTTTTTTTTTATTAATATTATTTATCTATCTATCTTTACACACACACTTCTTCTTTTTTTCTTTTTTTTTCTCTACAAGGAGAGAGAGGGATACAATGTATCTCTCTCCTTCAGTCACATAGAGAACACAGGAGTGGGCTTCACAGTGCTTGATCACTGTTATAGCCATTCAGAGGCTATCACAACAATCAGGTGACCCCCCGGAATTGGAAGTTCTGGGTCCCGATCATTAGTCCAGGGCTCACGTTGAGACCTCGGTCTCTGTGCTGGGAGCGTGCCATGTGGCATGCTCCCAGTACAAGGGGAAATATTTAATATGCAGCCCCACGAAAAAAAAAGCCCAGTCCAGTGGGGCTGGGCTAATTTTTGTTAGGTCGGCGGGTAAGGGTTAAAGTGGATGTAAACCCCATTCATGAAATTTGAGCTGGGCACATATATCTGCAGTGTTTTCTTATTTCTCTTTAAAGCACTGAGTCCAGTGGCTTTCTCCTGCTCTGTTGTTCTGTTATCAGCATGATAACTTCTGACAAGTTCTCTGTCAACTGTGATAAAATTACACTGAACTTTGTGTCACAGTGGTTGCTTCAAACAAATTAGCAGAGAGCTGGTCTATATACAGCACAGGGTCTGCAAGTCTCTGCCTATGTGGAGAGGGGTTGTGTGCCTTTCCTCCAATCAGCTGTTTCAGTGTATGGCAAGAATCCACAGCCACAGGTGAATCAGGAAGAGAAAATTCTAACAGGATGTGCACTTTCTAAACAGTATATGAAGCTGAAGACAGCAGATATACATGTAAAATGTAGGGAGATTTGTTTAATTTCTGTGTATCATATGAGGCTGTTCACTTCACTAGGTATATGTGAGGGTTTACTGCCATTTTAACTCTTGATGAACAAAAAAAATGGCCCCTTGCAGATAAATGTCATAATGTGCTATTATGCACCATATACTAGCACATTATGACATACTTGCAAAGCGGGTCCCTCCAGCGGCACACTGTCCCCACTGACGGGGCTTTTATCTTCACCTGGTCTTCCTTCCGGTTTTGCATGCTCCAGGCATTTCAATGGCCGGGCCCCAATGACATTAGTCCTGGAGCCACAGCACTGTGAATGGACAGCGCACTCGAGCGTGCCGCCCATTCAGGGTGTAGTGCGCATGTGCTGGTGACATTGGCTGCTACAATTGAAGTCTCCAAAACGGTGCATGTTTAGGAGACATTCACTGTACCCACAGGTAAGCCTTGTTGAAGGCATACCTGTAGGTACAAGCAAACCAGTGGACTTTACTACCGCTTTAAACAAACTTCTTGGTGTGTCGGTTGCCTACTTCCAATCTGTGCACTGTGGTTCCATTTGCTGACCTCTATCTTCCTACAGTGTTCTGTAATGACATTGGAGCCTGTAGGAGGAAGCATAGGCCATGTTAGGGGGAAACAGGCATCCAACGCCCCAGGAATTGTCAGTTGATGAAGTTCTTGTGTCATTGAGCTTCAGTGGGCAAATTTTAGAGTGATTTATATAAATAATGTAAGGCTATAAAAATGGAGCATAAATGATGTGCGTATTGATGGAACCTTGAAGCAACTGAACTTTTATTTGTGGTTTCCACTCAGCTACAGTGACATTGGAATAGCCATTTGTTTTGCAATTTACGATTGTAATTTTTCATACTAATGTAACCAAATCCTTTAAACCTTTTAGGCAAAGGGGAAATCTAGCTTGCCTAACTTCCTGGACCATATTATAGCTTCTGTCGTAGAGAACAAAAAGACGTCCGATGCCAGCAAAAGAGCCAGTAGCTCAGCAGAAAGCCTGAAGGAAGGAAAGGAAATGGTGATGGGTCTAAATGTTCTAGATCCACACACCTCGCATTCCTGGCTCTGTGATGGAAGACTGCTCTGTCTTCATGACCCTAGCAACAAAAATAACTGGAAAATCTTTAGGGAATGTTGGAAACAAGGCCAGGTGAGAACTTTTTTTGTTTTAATACTTACAATTATCTGCTTACACAGCCAGAGTAATAGAGATTGAAAATTAATTTAAACCCTTGTATTTTTTTCTCTTAGCCTGTGTTAGTCTCTGGGGTGCAGAAGAAACTTAAATCTGAGTTATGGAGGCCTGAGGCTTTTAGCCTGGAATTTGGAGATCAAGATGTAGACCTGGTGAATTGTCGAAACTGTGCCATTATTTCAGATGTAAAAGTGCGAGATTTTTGGGATGGTTTTGAAGTTCTTGAAAGTAAGTCCATGATTTATTTTTAGTTTGGTTAAAAAGAATCCTGTCAAATGATGTAATATTGTATTCACTGTTCATTGCTGCTCCTTTTACAATATGTGGGAAAACAGCCAATCACTAAGCAAATGTTATAGTGAATACATTTTTAATCCAATGTGACTTGTGGAAAAGTCTTGGGTCTTTATTTTTTCCATTGATGTTAATGCTGTTCTTCCTCTTCCTCTTCCTCTTCCTCTTCCTCTTCCTCTTCCTCTTCCTCTTCCTCTTCCTCTTCCTCTTCCTCTTCTTCTTCTTCTTCTTCTTCTTCTTCTTCTTCTTCTTCTTCTTCTTCTTCTTCTTCTTCTTCTTCTTCTTCTTCTTCTTCTTTTATAACTTTTTTAGTTTTTGTAGTTAAACTGTATTATGCATCAAAACATGATATTTTTATTTGATAGTAGATTTGGGTGCATTTTCATGCATTTATTTCCCAACATTACCTGTATGTATGTTGTGTAGCCTCAGATTTTTACTTCAAGATATTACTTCTCCAGACTATATGGATTGTATGTAACATAATTAGATGGTAAAGCCCAAAGTGAAAGTTTGTTTCAATTTAGTTCACCCTATAACAGGGGTAGGCAAACTTTGGGCAAAGTGCGCCGAAAAATGTTTTCAAATAAATTGAGTGTGCCGATTTTATAACAAAAAATGTCAACTTCACACACTCAATCACAAAAAGGATTCTTTATAAAGTAAATGCTGTAAACCACTTGCGTAGTAGTGAGAAATTAACATCCCGCACTCTTAGGGTCCTTTCACACGGGGCGGATCAGTTCTGATCCGCCCCGTGGATGTCCGTTTGCTCAGCGGGGATCACTCCGCCGATCCCCGCTGAGCAGGGAGATGACAGGTCTGTCTCCGCACACTGTGCAGGGACGGACCTGTCACAGCGCCGCTCTCCCCTATGGGAGATCGGATGACGACGGACCGCAGTGCCCGTCGTCATCCGATCCGATCCGCAGACGGATGGAAAAATAGCTTTTTCCTCCGTCACACTTTTTCGGATCGGAGCGGGTCGGATGTCAGCGGACATGTCACCGCTGACATCCGACGCTCCATAGAGCTCTATGGAGCACCCGTTCAGGTCCGCCTGAAAAACTGACAGGCGGGCCTGAACGGGACGTTAGTGTGAAAGGGGCCTTACGCCTCAGATCACCCCCAATTCATGCACATTCACACCTCTGATCACCTCAATTCACCTGCTCATCTCCCCCACCACTGTACTACCCTGCATATCTGCCCCACCACTGTACTACCCTGACATTCTGCCCCACCACTGTACCCCCCTGCACATCTGCCCCACCAATGCATGCTTTCACATCTGCTGTACCCACTTTCTCTTCTGTCCCACTGCTGAACCCCCTTCTCATATGCCCCAACAGTGAACCCCCCATGCTCATCTTTCCCACCACTGTAAACCTGCTCAACTGCCCCATCACCGTTTCCCCCTGCTTTTCTGTCCCACCGCTGAACCCCCTTCTCATCCTTCCCACCACTGTAACCTTCCTGCTCATCTACCTTGTCAATGTACCCCTTTTCTAATCTGCCCCACCACTGTACTTCCCTGCACATCTGCTCCACCGCCGTATCCCCATGCTCTTCTGTCTCACTACTGAATCACCTTCTCATCTGTCCTAACACTGAACCCATCTGCCCCACCACTGTAACCTGCTTTCTCATCTGCCCCACCAATGTACTTTCTGCACATCTGTCTCACCTCTGTTCCCCCTACTCTCCTGCCCCACTACTGTAACCCCCTTTCGCATCTGCCCCACTGCTCTACCTCCCTGTTTTTCTGGCCCACCACTGTAACCCCCTCCTCATCTTGCCCACCACTTTTGTAACCCCTTTCTCATCTGGCCCAACACTGAACCTCCCTGCACATCTGCCCCACCGCTGTACCCTCCTGCTCTTCTGTCCCACCTCTGAACCCCTCCTGCTCATTTTCCCCACTGCTGTACCCCCCTGTGAAAGGAAGCAGAGATGAGACACATCTACCTGTCCAGGCACACTTATCCTGCTGAGCCACCTCTCGCATCCAGCCTACTTGCTTGTATGTGATGTCACATACAAGCATCTGGAATAGATGCGCAATGATAAGCTCGGGTCAGGGGCATTTTCTGAAAGCAGTGGGCCTTTGTGCAGGATCATAAGTTGGACCCCGCAGCTTAGAAAAAGTGTGACGTTCTGCACCGCAGCAAGAGTTGGGTGTGATTTTCATTGCACTGAATACTGGCTGTGGCTTAAAGGGACACAGAAGTTGAGTAGTAAGTGATGCAAAGGTTCAGGAATCATTTCAACAAAGTTCCCAGAAGCTCAACAGTAATTCCACAAACAGTCACCTGATTGTGGTTTTCTCAATCACAGTGAAATCCCTTCTATCTGAGATTGGTAGTGGCAACCAAGCAAGTCATCTTCCTCCAGAAGGTGGGCAGGGCTAGTAGGACTTGGCTTTAGCAGTGGCCAATGACAGTCCTCCTTCTCCTGGAAGCAGAATCTGCTCCCCCCCCCCCCCCCCCCCCAGTGCAGGTCCGGTGTTGGGAATTTGGAAGTTGCATTAGTGTCTCACTAACACTTCCCTGCGCTGCTGATGGGGGAGGGAGTTGAGTGCCAGTAAGAGAGACCTTGCGTGCTGCTTGCAGCACCAGTTCCGGGGGTTGCCTACCTTGATAAGCTGGAAAAAATTAGGTTGTGTAAATCATTACTATAACACTAATGGTGCCCATACACTAGATGCAAAATCGTTTGAAAATCTGTCATTTGGACAGTTTGTTCGTTTATCACAAATTGAAAATCTGTTGTGACATTTGAGCCGGAAAAGTTTGGAAAACTTCGGCCGAACAGACGATAAATTGAAAGGTTAATGTGTTTTTCACCCGAACGGTTTCCTCTGGGCTTATGTGGCAAAAACGAACACAAAATTGATTAATTTTATGTCACTTGAACGATTTATCAATCAGGTGTATGGCTATCATAAGATCAGGCCATTTGCATGCACAGTAATTAGTAGAATGGTGATATTTTCCTTGGCTTGTAATAACAATTCTGAATAACACTGCACACAACCGAGTGAATATTTTGACATTTTATGAATTAAGATCTCAACCACACTTGCAGCAGCCCTTGCCTCCCCTCCGAAAAGCTATCCACAGTGGATTGCTTTTTAAACGGCGTGTGAGATGTAGCTCGGAGGTGATATGTTGCCTGCTTATAACCCCGATACCACAACAGCTTGCATGTAGTTGCAGCATAGTCCCATTCACTTGGGTCATTTTTGGTAGCAGTACTGCCTGTCGAATGCAACATGGGGTATAATGTGTACACCCCATCCAATCCCTGTTGCAGCTTATTGGGGGCAGCCAAGGGACAATAAAACCACGACTTGATTTTTACCACCCCCTCCCCTGTCTGTGAACAAGCCCTAAGTGGTATTTGCAGCACACACAGACATACTGTTTTAAATCTATGTAAGGACAGCTTTTTCCTATTAGAAGAGGACTAAAGAACAATTCCCCACTAGAAATTATTTAACTGGGGCAGAGAGCACAGGAACAGGAAGTTATCATCTTTCAAGATTCCTGGCAATACTTGTTTGCACTTATTGAATAGATATAACAAAACTATTACAATGGTATATTTATCAGACTGAAAAGGGAGCAAATAAGAGAGGGTTGTTTTTAGGATCTATACACACTCTTAAACATATCCCCTTTTACTGATTGTATGTTATTTAATTGACACAGATTGGATATTCCATTACCAAACATTGTTGGAAAATGTTACATATGAAGGGAGTATTAAACCCAAAAGCAAACCGTTATTATATTGCAGCTTACTAATTCTTAGATGTGATGACTGCATTAGTTTTCTTTTTTAGGTTTGATTTCTTCTATTTTCATCTGGTGATCCAGCCAGTAAGTCTGTTTTTTAACAGAGAAGCTCTCTTGCAGTTACAGATGAGACAGATCATTGATGGGTGCTTAGAATGATCAGCTTTTATTTGTTAAACGTTTATATCAAAAGAAAAAAAAAACCTGTTTGCTGTAACTGATTATAAAGTATTAACCGGAGTTCAGCTTCAATTTGTTAGTGTATATACAGAGGAAGTAAACCGCAGGGTTAATTTATTTGTTTTCTGCCCTGCAAAGTAAAGCCATAATGTGAAAGTATGCATCAAATACATACTAGCACATTATGTGAAACTTACCTGCAAACGAAGCCCTCCACTGATGCAATGTCACCTCTGGAGGCCGCATCCTTCTTCACCTGCCTTCCTTCCGGGTCCTCGTACTCCGGCTATGTGACTGGCTGGAGCCGTGTGATGTCACACCCGCACCAATGACGTCATCAGCTGCATATACAGTAAATCTCTCCTAAATGGTGCAAGTTTAGGAGTTTACAGTATCTGCAGGTAAGCCTTATTATAGGATTACCTATAGGTACAATTGATGGATGGGAGTTTACAACCACTTTAACCAGTTGCCGACTGCCGCACGACGATGTACGTCGACAGAATGGCACGGGCAGGCATATGGGCGTACCTGTCTGTCCCTGCCTTCCCCCGGTGCCAGCGGCGGTCGGAATCCGTTCAGGAGCGATCCGGGATGAGGGGGCGGCCATTCATTCATGGCCACCCCCTCGCGATCGCTCCTGACGAATGGAAGTGCAGCGTGACATCACTTCCTCTCCTGTAATGTAAACACAGGCAGAGGAAGTGATGTAGTCTCTCCTCCGTGTCGGTATTTTTCGTTCCGGCACCGAGGAGAGAGGATCGGTGAGTTTCACCAACACTACACTACACAGTAGAACATGCCAGGCACACTCTCACCCCCCTTGCACCCCCAGTCACAGTGACACCAATTGCATTTTTTTTTTATTGCATTGGTGTCATTTGTGACTGTAATAACTGTTAGGGCAGTTAGGGTTAGCCCCCTTTAGTTCTAGGGTACTCCCCTAACCCCCCCAATAAAGGTTTAACCCCGTGATCACCCCCCGTCGCCAGTGTCACTAAGGCTGGGTTCACATTGCAGCGGTTTATGAGAACGGATGTGATTCGCACCGCACTGCAGTGCAAATCGCATCCGATCTCTGTGCGATGCGAGTTCAGCCATACAGATAGTATGGCTGAATTCGCATCGCACCCGCCGCAAACTCGCACGGGACCCTTTTTTTGGTCCGCAGCAGAATCGGATCGCATGGGTGTTCACACCATGCGATCCGATTCCTGTCCGAGTTTGCAGATCGCACTGTGATATGCGAACTGATCTGGGGGTGTCATTAACATTTCACTGACACTCCCAGCAGTTCGCATAGGGCAGTGTGATGCGGGAACCCGCCGCGGATTCGTGGCGTTCCCGCATCGCTCCAGTGTGAACCCAGCCTAATAAGCGATCGTTTTTCTGATCGCTGTATTAGTGTCACAGGTGACGCTAGTTAGGCAGGTAGGTATTTAGGTTCGCCGCAGCTTTTTATAGCGCCAGGGACCCCCATATACTACCGCATAAAGCCCCCTGATTGCCCCCTAGTTAACCCTTTCACCAGTGATCACCATATAACTGTTACAGGTGACGCTGGTTGGTTAGTTAGTTATTTTTTTATAGTTTCAGGGCACCCGCCATTTATTACCTAATAAAGGTTTAACCCCCTGATCACCCGGGGGGTGATATAAGTTTGAGGGTCAGATAGGGTCTGCGTCGCCCCAGGCAGCGTCAGGTTAGTGCCAGTACCGCTAACACCCACGCGCAAAGCATACACCTCCCTTAGTAATATAGTATCTGATCAGATCAATATTGGCGTCGCCAGCAGTTTAGGTTTCCCAAAACGCATTGTTAGCGGGATCAGCCCAGATACCTGCTAGCACCTGCGTTTAGCCCCTCCGCCAAGCCCAGCCCACCCAAGTGCAGTATCGATCGATCAATGTCACTTACAAAACACAACACACATAACTGCAGCGTTCGCAGAGTCAGGCCTGATCCCTGCGATCGCTAACAGTTTTTTTTGTAACGTTTTGATACAGTCGCTGACAGCCTAGGTGCTTTTTTACCTGTGAGTCTCACTAGTGTACCCCTAAATTTAGGGGTTTCTACTTTCCAAAATTGGGTCATTTGGGGGGGGGGGGGGGGGTTTGTGCCATCTTGGCATTTTATGGCCTTCAAAACTGCGATAGGTAGTGAGGAGTGAAATCAAAAATTTACACCCTTAGAAATCCTGAGGGCGGTGCTTGGTTTTCGGGGGCCCCGTACGTGGCTAGGCTCCCAAAAAGTTCCACACATGTGGTATCCCCGTACTCAGGAGAAGCAGCAGAATTTATTTTGGGGTGTCATTTCACATATGCCCATGGCATGTGTGAGCAATATATCATTTAGTGACAACTTTGTGGAAAAAAAAAAAAGTTTGTAATATTCCCGCAACTTGTGGCAAAATATAAAATATTCCATGGACTCAACATGCCTCTCAGCAAATAGCTTGGAGTGTCTACTTTCTAAAATGGGGTCATTTGGGGGGGTTTTGTGCCATCTTGGCATTTTATGGCCTTCAAAACTGTGAGTGAAATTACAAATGTATGCCCTTAGAAATCCTGAAGGCGGTGCTTGGTTTTCGGGGGCCCCGTACGCGGCTAGGCTTCCAAAAAGTCGACCAGATGTGGTATCCCCGTACTCAGGAGAAGCAGCAGAATGTATTTTGGGGTACAATTCCACATATAACCATGGCATGTGTGAGCAATATATCATTTAGTGACAACTTTGTGTAAAAAAAAAAAATGACAAAAAAAATATTTATTTATTTTTTTATTTTTTTATTATTCAATCGCTTGAGGCAAAAAAATAAAATATTCAATGGGCTCAACATGCCTCTTATTAATTTCCTTAGGGTGTCTACTTTCCAAAATGGGGTCATTTGGGGGGGTTTCGTACTGCCCTGCCATTTTAGCACCTCAAGAAATGAGATGGGCAGTCATAAACTAAAAGCTGCGTAAATTCCAGAAAACTTAGTTTGTAGATGTGACAACTTTTGCGCAAACCAATAAATATACAGTTATTGACTTTTTTTTTTACCAAAGACATGTGGCTGAATACATTTTGGCCTAAATGTATGACTAAAATTGAGTTTATTGGATTTTTCTAATAACAAGAAGTAGAAAATATCATTTTTTTCCAAAATTTGCGGTCTTTTTACGTTTATATCGCAAAAAATAAAAATCGCAGAGTCAGTCAAATACCTTTAAAAGAGAGCTCTATTTGTGGGAAAAAAAGGACGCAAATTTTGTTTGGGTACAACATTGCATGACCGCGCAATTACCAGTTAAAGCAGCGCAGTGCCAAATTGTAAAAAGACCTCTGGTCATTGACCAGCAAAATGGTCCGGTCTGAAGGTGGTTAAATCATTCACTCCCCTCCCACCAGACTTAAATGCTGCTGTCCAAATTTGCCCCATCATACTGAGTAGTGTTTGTATTATACAGGAGGTGTGTTACTGGCCAACTTACCAGGTAAAAACGGGGGGGCCTAAAGAAAATGAATGAAGGCGCTACATCTAATAATTGGTAAGCTGCAATAATATAAAATTTTCAGCTTTGGGTTTAATACTGCTTTAACTGTGAAAGGGAGAGAGCTTTATTTGTGTTTATATTTTATTATAAACGCCTAATGTTGTAGTAAAAATGCTTATAATGTTGGAATGATTTTGAAATCTCTACCTTTACTAATGCAACATGTAACATTAAATATTTTGGCAGAGAGATTACGAGCAGAGGATGGGTCGCCTATGGTTCTTAAACTGAAGGATTGGCCACCAGGGGAAGACTTTAGGGACATGATGCCTACAAGGTAAAATGTGTTCCTGCTCAACCAGTACATATACTGTATAAGTGTATACTTTATTTTTTTATTTTTTTTTGCCTTGAAAAAAACACTTCCATCTGTCATTGAATACAAGCCTACTTTTTTTTTTTTTTTTTTATTCGGTAACACTTAATACAAAAAAATAAATAAAAATGGTTTCATACACTTACCTGCAACACTAGTACACTAGCTAGCTAGTTATTTATTATCTTTATGATGTCAGATGAATCTGATCAATAGAGGTATTCGGAGTACAACTGGACAGACTTCAGCACTATGCAGTCAAAAGACTTTAACCCTTTCTTACAAGGTCTGTATTTGTAACTGCTGTTAGCTTGTGAAGGGCTTTCTATGGCCGTCCTATGGTTTTACTTTGTGCTCAACAATGGGTCGTGCTTTGTGTATGTTTAGCATTTTCGTGAGAACTGATGAGTGCCCTTATCAATGCCATGTCACTGATATTTAAAGCAGCTGTGCAAAGTAAAGGAAAACCTGAAAACATGGCCTGTTGGGAGTACTCGAGGACTGAGGTTGAGAACCACTGCCCTAAAGCAACCAATCATTCAGATTCTGTCATTTTTTAGGTACAGATTTTAACCTCACCAGTTACCTGCGTACACAGTTCTTATTCCAGAAATAGATAAGTGAGGCCTAGTGTTGTAAAACAAAGGGATTGTCCAGCTTGTTTTATGTCTTCATTGTTAAAATGCTTTCATGAGGCTGACATTTTACGTTATTTCAACTTTGTTTTAGATTTGAAGATCTGATGGAGAACCTTCCTTTGCCAGAATATACAAAAAGAGATGGGAGGCTTAATTTGGCTTCTAGGTTGCCCAGCTATTTTGTTCGACCAGATCTTGGACCTAAAATGTACAATGCCTATGGTATGCTTTAGTTGTGACTTCATTTACTATTAATATTACTATACATTGCTTTCAGAAGCTACAAATGCCCATTGTTTTTTTTTTTTTTTTTTTATATTTACAAGATGCTGATATTTTAAAAGTAATTGCAGTTACGTTTCCACTTGTAATAACTATGAGACTGCGTTAAAAATTAAGTGTCATGATTGTGCATCTAGGTGATAATATGCAGTGTAAGATCCGATACGTTTTAGCTTTTCTCCCTGTATCTTTGTACTGCCTTAGGGGAAGGGGCACATGATCTATTCAAACCTTCCCCTATTTTCTAGGTTAGTACTGGCAAATGCTTTCCCCGTGTTGCTGCAACACTGGTTGACCTTTTATTAGGTACACTATCCTGAGGTTGGCCACATTACTGGAGTTTTTTCAGATGAAGTCAATGAAACTGGGATACAGTACATTGTAGTACCAAGGAATGTGCCTAATGTCCACACTTATGGGACATTTAAAAATGCTAGTAATTAGCATGCCGTAATACTGTAGATATTTTGGTAGAATTAGTAATCTAAAGATCAGCAAATGTGGTAACTGGTGGTCTGGCAATTTTCCTTAGCTATGTTCTATGACAAGTTAATGTAGTGCATGTTTGAATATGAAATTAACTTGTTTATTCTGCTTTGGTTAAGGCTTAATAACTGCTGAAGATAGGAGGGTTGGTACAACAAACTTGCATTTGGATGTCTCTGATGCAGTAAACGTCATGGTTTATGTTGGCATCCCAAAAGGAGAAAGTGCCCATGATGAAGGTAAGACTATACGTTTTAAGACAAAACCACAGTTTGTGCACTGCTTGTATTGCTTGCCATTAGACTGAGCAGCTGATAATTCATTATGACAGTGCTGCACTTTTTTTTAAGCACATACATTTGTATTCTAGTAAAGTTGTAATGTTTAAATAACCACATTCACATTTCAGAGGTACTTAGGACCATAGAAGAGGGAGACGCTGATGAAGTAACAAAAAAGCGTATTTATGAAGGAAAAGAAAAGCCTGGAGCTTTATGGCATATTTATGCTGCCAAAGATGCAGAGAAAATACGGGAACTGCTTAGAAAGGTACTGTATATTTCCATTTAGGGCCAGTTCATACGACATGCAGTCCGCTGTGTTTTGTATGCATCAAAAATGCATGGAAAGTAGGTTATATGGTTTTCAACGGCAATGGCACCAGTGCTTGCAGTTCCAGAAAAAAAAAGTAGAACATGTTGCATTTTCCCTGCATGGGACTGTACTGGAACGTGGTAAAACGCATCAAAAACATACTGGAATAAACGCACTGGAACACACACGTCTTCATTTAAGGTTAAGAAAAAAGAGGGGAAAATGTGCTGGACTGCATCAAAAACCCAGCAAACACACTGGAATGCATTAAAAAAGGGTCAAAAATGTGCATGCAGAAAAGATTCTGGAACGCATCCGGACTGCGATTTTATAGTGTGAACTGGCCCTAATGCATCTCTTACATTAAACATGTATGTACTGATAGCCTAATCCCAATGTCATCTTTTTCTTTTACCTTTTGTAGTTTGGGGATGAACAAGGACAAGAGAATCCACCAGACCATGACCCAATACATGATCAGAGTTGGTATTTGGATCAGGCGTTGCGTAAACGTCTCTATGATGAATATGGTGTACAAGGCTGGGCAATTGTGCAGTTCCTTGGCGATGCAGTCTTCATTCCTGCTGGAGCCCCACATCAGGTACCAAGGCGTGGCTTATGCTTTAGGGTTAACTTGAAAAACATTCTCAGCCAGACATGCACTAATAAAGCAACAGTCACAATGTACTTTTTAAAGTAAATCTGCCACAAACCTAATCAGTTTGAGCTGAGCACCAATGAAAATGTGCGTAATTTCAGAAAAAAACTGCAGAAGTTCTATACAACCATATTGTAGTCATTTCCATTCCTCCTGAATACCTGACAAAAAAGTTATACAGCAGCAGGTGTCTTGACCTTACTTGGTGCAAGCTTTTGGGTGTGGTTCAGAATATTTACGCCAGAGGATCAGGCTTGCAGTCTGGCAACTAGGTTTGTCATAAAGATGACGGCAAATGTATCCCAAATCCTCTTATGTTTGTCTGTTTTTTTTCCATGAAAGAAAGCCCATCAGTGTTCTATAAGGCAATACTTACTTTTTTTATTCTTTCACCAAAGGTACACAATTTATACAGCTGTATAAAAGTAGCCGAAGACTTTGTGTCTCCAGAGCACGTGAAACATTGCTTCCGCCTAACACAGGAATTTAGGCACCTGTCAAATACCCACACCAACCACGAGGACAAGCTACAGGTAGAGTATTTGCTGTGCTTTGTCTTACAAGCTTACCTTTTTGATTTGTTTGCTCATTGAAGTAAAATCAACATTTCTCTAAAATTTTCTGTTTTCCTCCTTTAGTAAACGTCTGCAAATTAAAAAAACAAAACAAAAAACATCTGTAAGACAATGGCATAATGTGCTAGTATGCATCACATACTGGCACGTTATGAAATGCGCTGTGAGTGGCTGGAGCTACGATGTGCGTGAGCCCCCGGTTCCGGCAAGAATAGCTGAAAGTCCAGCACGGTATGCCGGACCTTCAGAGCGCATCCGTCCGTGATGGCTGCATCCAGGGTGAATATCTCCTAAACAATGCAAGTTTAGTAGATATTAATTTTACTTACAGGTAAGCCTTATTATAGGCTTACCTGCAGGTAAAAATCACAAAGCGGGCTTTACTACCGCTTTAATTAGGGCTCTGGTGTGACTTTTGGCCTTGACAGAATCTGGAGATTTCTTTAAAGCGGCGTTCCACCCAGAATTATTATTTTTATTTATTTTTTCTTCATTGTAATCCGTTCTCTTAAACTAGTTTAAACACTATTAACCAATGTTATAAACGCAATCGCTGCTCAATTCCCATTTTTAGATCTTACTTTTTTTGGGGGGGGGGATTTCTGCTATGTAGAGCGCTTCCATCTCTGCTGTGGGCATGTGAAGCCCAATAGCAGTCTCTTCCGGGATATGATGCTGTATACACAGCATGCACCTCCCGTTCTCGCACGTATGCCATATACACAGGGCGCAGGGAAAGGAATCTTATCTTGTTGCCATAGCAATGGTTGGTGAAGGAGATGGTACCCGTCCCATTATGGTTTCATAGATAAGCTATCTACAGAACACACAAAAAGCCTCAGAGCAGCATGCAATGGAATCATTTGCAGTGCTGGTTTGAGGTGAATATGCTTTGCTTTTTATATTGTATACTAGATTTTAATTAATAAATATATATACAGTGGGGCAAAAAAGTATTTAGTCAGCCACCAACTGTGCAAGTTCTCCCACTTAAAAAGATGAGAGAGGCCTGTAATTTGTCTCTCATAACTATGAGAGACAAAACATGGAAACAAATCCAGACCATCACATTCTGATTTATTTTTTAATGTTTTATTTGCAAATTATGGTGGAAAATAAGTATTTTATCAATATCAAAAGTTCATCTCAATACTTTGTTATATATCCTTTGTTGGCAATGACAGAGGTCAAACGTTTTCTGTAAGTCTTCACAAGGTTGTCACACGCTGTTGCTGGTATGTTGGCCCATACCTCCATGCAGATCTTCTCTAGAGCAGTGATGTTTTGGGGCTGTCGCTGGGCAACACAAACTTTCAACTCCCTCCAAAGGTTTTCTATGAGGTTGAGATCTGGAGACTGGCTAGGCCACTCCAGGACCTTGAAATGCTTCTTACGAAGCCACTCCTTCGTTGCACGGCCGGTGTGTTTGGGATCATTGTCATGCTGAAAGACCCAGCCACGTTTCATCTTCAATGCCCTTGCTGATGGGAGGAGGTTTGCACTCAAAATCTCATGATGCATGGCCCTATTCATTCATTCTTGTACACGGATCAGTCGTCCTGTCCCCTTTGCAGAGAAACAGCCTCAAAGCATGATGTTGCCACCCCCATGCTTCACAGTAGGTATGGTGTTCTTTGGTTGCAACTCCGCATTCTCTCTCCAAACACGACGAGTTGTATTTCTACCAAACAGTTCTACTTTGGTTTCATCTGACCATATGGCATTCTCCCAATCCTCTTTTGGATCATCTAAATGCTCTCTAGCAAACCTCAGACGGTCCCAGACATGTACTGGCTTAACCACTGGGCACTTAAACACCCTTCATAACCAGACCAATTTTCAGCTCTCGGTGCGCTCACATTTTGAATGACAATTAGTCATGCAACACTGTACCCATATGAAATTTTTCTTCTTTTTTTCACACAAATAGAGCTTTCTTTTCGTGGTGTTTAATCGCCGCTGGGTTTTTTATTTTTTGTGCTATAAAAGAAAAAAGACCAAAAATTCGGTAACATTTTTTTTTATTTTTCTTAGTTTTTGTTATAAAATTTAGCAGATTAGTAATTTTTCTTCATACATTTTTGGCCAAAATTTATACCACTACATATCTTTGGTAAAAAAAAGAGTACAAATTGGTGGATATTATTTGGTCTTTGTGAAAGTTAGAGTCCACAAGCTATGGTGCCAATATCTGAAAATTTATCACACCTGAAGGACTGACGGCCTATCTCATTTCTGGAGACCCTAACATGGCAGAAAAGTACAAATACCCCCCAAATGACCCCTTTTTGGAAAGAAGACATTCCAAGATATTTAGTAAGAGGCATGATGAGTTTTTTTGAAGTTGTAATTTTTTCCTACAATTCTTTGCAAAATCAAGATTTTTTTTTTTTTTCCACAAAATTGTCATATTATCAGGTTATTTCTCACACACAGCATATGCATACCACAAATTACACCCCAAAACACATTCTTCTATTCCTCCCGAATATGGCGATACCACATGTGTGAGACTTTTACACAGCCTGGCCACATACAGAGGCCCAACATGGAGGGAGTACCATCAGGCGTTCTGGTGCACCCAGGCCAATTCTGACATTTCTCTCCTACATGTAAAAATCATCATTTATTTGCTAGAAAATTACATAGAACCTCAAATTATTATATTTTTTTTTAGCAAAGACC
This sequence comes from Lithobates pipiens, assembly GCF_037356315.1. Lineage (NCBI taxonomy): Eukaryota > Metazoa > Chordata > Amphibia > Anura > Ranidae > Lithobates > Lithobates pipiens. The sequence goes on along the minus strand of NW_027507903.1, from coordinate 287,402,136 downwards.
CTAGAGAATACAATATTGGTTGGTGCAACTTTTTATCATGCACGGGATTTGCGCAGCAATTTTTCGAACGCGTTTTTTTGAAAAAAAAAGTTTTGTGCTTTAAAAAAAACAAAAAAAAACAGTAAAGTTAGCCCAATGTTTTTGCACAATGTGAAAGATGAAGTTACGCTGAGTAAATCGATACCTAACATGTCACTCTTCAAAATTGCACATGCTCGTGGAATGGCACCAAACGTCGCTACTAAAAAATCCCCATAGGCGACGCTTTAAATTTTTTTGCTGGTTACATGTTTTGAGCTACAGAGCTGTTTTGAGCAAATGATTGCTCTCACTCTAACGTTCGCAGCGATACCTCACATGTGTGGTTTGAACACCGTTTTCATATGTGGGCGGGACTTGCATATGTGTTCGCTTCTGCATGCGAGCACATGGGGACAGGGGCGCTTTAAATTTTTTTATTTTTTTTTTATTTTAGTTTGACATTTTTTTCCCCAAAAATACATTTTTTGATCACTTTTATTCCTATTACAAGGAATGTAAACATCCCTTGTAATAGGAATATGACATGACAGGTCCTCTTTACAGTGAGATATGGGGTCAATAAGACCCCACATCTCACCTCTAGGCTGGGAAGCCTGAAATAATAATTAAAAAAAAATGGCAGGGTATTGCAGAGTATTGGCAGGGAATTGAGGGGTTAAATTTCGGTGAGCAGCACTGTGGGCACTGCAGATGCAGCCCACAGCGCTGCTGACACCGATCTCTTCCCCCTCCGCTGTACCAATCGTTACAGAGAGGGGAGGGAGGAACCAGTGTCATAACATGACGGTGGTTTGTTTACAAGTGATAGCTCCGTCGTTTGATGGCGTGATGAGCGGCCGTTTACCGTGATGCCCTGGCGGTCATGGATGCTCTCAAGTGTGCGCCCCAGGGGGAATATTGGGAGGACGTCATATGACGGCCTCTCAGAGTTAAACAACCACCCTGTAGCCGTCATTCGGCTATGGGACGGTTGTTAAGTGGTTAAGCAGGGGGACACGTCTGGCACTGCAGGATCTGAGTCCCTGGCGGCGTAGCGTGTTACTGATGGTAGCCTTTGTTACATTGGTCCCAGCTCTCTGCAGGTCATTCACTAGGTCCCCCTGTGTGGTTCTAGGATTTTTTTCTCACCGTTCTTGTGATCATTTTGACCCCATGGGGTGAGATCTTGCGTAGAGCCCCAGATTGAAGGAGATTATCAGTGGTCTTGTATGTCTTCCATTTTCTAATTATTGCTCCCACAGTTGATTTCTTTACACAGCTGCTTGCCTATTGCAGATTCAGTCTTCCCAGCCTGGTGCAGGTCTACAATTTTTGTTTCTGGTGTCCTTCGACAGCTCTTTGGTCTTCACCATAGTGGAGTTTGGAGTGTGACTGTTTGAGGTTGTGGACAGGTGTCTTTTATACTGATAACAAGTTCAAACAGGTGTCATTAATACAGGTAATGAGTGGAGGACAGAGGAGCCTCTTAAAGAAGAAGATACAGGTCTGTGAGAACCAGAATTCTTGCTTGTTTGTAGGTGACCAAATACTTATTTTCCACCATAATTTGCAAATAAATTTTTTCAAAAATCGGACAACGTGATTGTCTGGATTTGTTTCCACATTTTGTCTCTCATAGTTGAGGTATACCTATGATGACAATTACAGGCCTCTCATCTTTTTAAGTGGGAGAACTTGCACACTTGGTGGCTGACTTAATACTTTTTTTGCCCCACTGTGTGTATGTATGTGTATATGTATGTATATATATATATATATGTATATATATATATATATATATATATATATATGTGTGTATATATGTATATATATATATATATATATATATATATGTGTGTGTATATATATATATATATATATATATATATGTGTATGTGTGTGTATATATGTATATATATGTGTGTGTGTGTGTGTGTGTATATATATATATATATATATATATATATATATATATTAGGGCTGAAACAATGAATCGTCAACTAATCGATTATGAAATGAATCCATTAATCGGCCAGCTGATTAGTTGGCCTGCGTACAGAATGCATTATTTGTTTACATATCAGGAAATACAGTGCAGCACACATATAGCTCAGTACATCATCCATACATGTCAGTAAGTGCCTGAGAACTTGTGAATGTGTGAGGCGCAGTGCCTCATGGGACATGTAGTCCTGGGCAGGAAGTGAGTTGTTCTAAAGGCAGAAGTTTTCTTTACTTTGCTATTGGGTCACTCTATATTGTACTTGACGCACAGCAAAAAGCAGTGTAGAAACAGATCAAAAGAAAAAAAAGGTGTGTACCGAGCCTTATGCTGGCCACATGAATAGGTTTTCAGATGAGAATATTCATATGAAAAATCTTTGTACATTCGCAGTTTTTTTTTTCACTTGTTTTTAACATTCAGTTTTATAATTAATGTAATTTTGGAAAGAAAACCACATACTGTCTGAAAATTGCTTTGACCAAGAAGTTTTCTATTTATAAATTTTCCCTACACTGTGGTTGAAAACAAACTTCGATTTAACCCCACTAACAATCGAAAGGTTAATTAAATTACAGAATGGAGGCTCAACAGCTGTGTTGTATGTCATGCAGAGAGTGTCCACCAGCTCCCGATGCGTTTCGCTAAAAGCATCTTCAGGGGAACTTGATACAGTCCATAGATAATATGCATTGAAAATGGTGTTGCACTCTGCTCAATCAGTATCCCCTACCCCCACAAAATTGTGGATGTAGAGCAGAAAAGGTGAAAACGAATGCAGAGAGAAAGTAAACTGATTGGCGAAAGAGCTCACTAGCATAAGCCTTTTTTCTATTTCGTTCATTGATAGACACAGCACCTTTAATTCTTGACCTTAGGTTATCACGCCACCTTCAGGAGAGGACTAGGCAGAACATCTAACACATGTAAAAACAGCAAGACTACACAGCACCGCCCAAGGGGCAGTCCCTTTGGCTATAACCCCTCACCCTGCTTCTTGCAGCTCAGTTTTTTTTTCTGCCAGGTGTAGGAGGAGGACATGGCTCCTTGAAGGGACCATTAATCCTGGGATTTTTTCTACAATTTTTGATCCTGTGATCTACAATCAACAGCCGGCTGGGTGACAGGCTGGATAATATAGATCCTAGTAGTCTCCCAGGCCTGGCCATCGAGTGTGAGCAGACCCTAGATATGCGCTGGGTCGGCCACAACATGCCCCTTCTGCTCCAGGGATGGCCGGTTGAGCTATAAAGCTCCGGGGCATGCATATGACCGGCTCCTGCTGTCCGTGTCAGTGCTGCTCAGGTGATGGGTCTGTGGTGGAATGCGTCCAGCAATCCCAACAGGAAGGGTAAGCATGGCTCTCCCTGCCTCGGCAGAATAGAGCAGCTGGGCATTCCCTGGGAGGTCGACTAGGGGGTCTCTCACTCTCCCTTACCTCCCTATCCCTCATTCCCACCTCCCCCTGCTGGGGTCGCTGTGTGACTGGGCATGAGGTGGGGTATATGTACCTAGGCTGGGGGGAGGGGGGGGCTCCGGGCTTTGGCAGGGGGCTGCGATGTCTTTTGGGGTCCGTTTTTTTACTTTTCTATCCCTTCTTTCTTCTCTGTGAGGTGCCTGAGTAAACATTTACCTCAGGAAAGGCCACCGCTATTTTGCTGAGGCCGCGGCCATTTTTCTGTAGTCTATGCAGGGTATGGGCTGTCGGCCATTTTCTAGAAGGTTCGGCGGCCATTTTCTTGGTGATTTTTGTGTTAAGGACTGCCAGCGGCCATTTTCTTGTAGCCTCAGGGCGTTTTTACCTCTAGTGCTGGGTTTGTGTACTTCAGAACAGTGCGCTTTTCACTCTGAGCTTTTTGTAACTGAAGCAGGGCAGATTGATCAGCGGCAGCATGGGGCAGAACTCAGGCAGGGTGGTGAGTCCTGCGGAGGGGCCCCTCAGTCTGTGAGCAGCTAGGAGGGTGGGATTTGTGTACCTTGCCTTAAGTCCCTAAGTTGTGACAGTTGAGTCAGAGTTGGCATGGCGTCAGAAGCTGGCGCTTCTTCCCCAGACATCCCTGCTATTGCAACCGGCTCACCTGCAAAAAATGCGGTGCCTATGGATGCTTTGTCGGCGGTCCTGGAGACCTTTGTTGCCAGGGTGGAAGCGGCATGTGGGAGCAAAGGGGGGGTAAAAAAATGCTTTACCGAAGTGTTGGCTCAAATTCTAGTGCTGTTGGGATCGTAATAGTGGGTTACCTAGACGACCTCCTTTTGAGAGTAGCTTCCGCCTCAGAATTAAGGGAGGATGTTGCGATCACCATGCAGACTCTCCAAGAGTTTGGTTGGGTAGTGAACCTTAAGAAGTCTGTGTTGGTGCTGACTCAACACCTAGAGTACCTGGGCTTACTGTTGGACTCCTCAGACGCGAGAGTTTTTTTCCCTTCAGACAAGCTGCAGACTCTTCAAGCTGCAGGGAAGTTGTTGCTCAATCGCAGGTGGTCGTCGCTGTGCTTCTGCATGAGAGTTTTGGGCCTCATGGTAGCCACTTTAAAGGCAGTACCGTATGCTCAATTTCAGACTCTAGTCTTGCAGAAGGAGATTTTGTCAAAATTTAACAAATCTCCATTATCCCTGGATTGTCAAATTCGGGTGAGCTAGTTAGTTATGGATTCCCTTCTCTGGTGGCTGAGGTCTCCGGCCCTTTTGTTCCAGGAGATCGTTCCTTCCTCTCCATTTGACCGTGATCACAACGGACACCAGCCTGACCAGTTGGGGGGGGGGGTTGGTGTACAGTCAGCCCAGGGCCTCTGGTTATGGGAAGAATCCCAACTGCCGATCAATGTGCTCGAGCATCGGGCAATCAGACGGTGCCTTTCCACATGGTCCAGGAGGCTACAGGGGTGTCCGGTCAGGATCCAGTCGGACAACTCCACGGCAGTGGCATATATGTCAACCATCAAGAAGGAACGAGGAGCTTGGCCGCAGCACGGGAGGTCACTCGCATCCTCCAGTGGGCAGAGCGGCACATGCTGGCCCTGTTGGCCATATACATTCCGGGCGTAGAAATCTGGCAGGCAGGCTACCTAAGTCATCAAATGCTCGACCCAGGGGAATGGTCGTTGCATCTGGAGGTAGCTCCATGGGGGCATTATGGGCTGATTTATGCCTCCCCCCCCCCCCCACTCAAACTTCAACCATTTCTACTGCGCAGAGTGCAGGCCGCGGGGATTCTGATTGCCCCAGATTGGCCTCGATGTCCTTGGTATGGCGACCTAGTACGACTGGTGGCGGATGCCGATGTAAGAAGGCCTTCTATTGCAAGGTCCGATACTTCATCCTGCTTTACAATCGCTGGTTTTAACAGTGTTTAATACCAGCTACTAAGGGACCTAGGTCTGTCGGACTCTGTAATTTCCACTATGCTGAGGGCAAGGAAGTCCTCTTCTCTGAAGATTTACCATCGTACGTGGAAGGCTTACATCTCCATGTGTGAGGAGATGGGGTGGCGTCTGCGCACATAGTCAGTTTCCAGGATCCTGTTTTTGCAGCAAGGAGTGGATCAGAAACTTGCCTTAAGCACCATCAAGGGACAGATATCAGCCTTGGCTGTCTTTTTCCAATGTCCCTTGGTGACTCACTCATTGGTGAGTACTTTTGTTCAAGGGGTTCGACACGTAGTCTCTCCAGTTCGACCACCGCTACCTCTGTGGGATCTGAATCTGGTGCCATTGGCTCTTCAGAAACCGCCGTTTGAGAACATTAGGGAGATTCCCTTGTTAACTCTTTCTCAGAAAGTAGTCTTTCTAGTGGCTATTACATCTGCCAGGAGAGTTTGAGTTGGCGGCCTTGTCATGCAAGTCTCCCTACCTGGTCATCCACAAGGATACAGTGGTGCCACGTCTGCAGCCCTCTTTCCTTCCAAAGGTGGTTTCGGCATTTAATCTAAATGAGGACATTGTGTTACCATCCTTATGTCCTAAGCCGACACACCTGAAAGAGGTTGCCTTACATTCCCTGTACATGGTCCGGGCTCTACAGGTGTATCTGTCTCCTACGGCTCCCTTGCGGAAGTCAGACTCTGTTTGTCTTGGTGGCTGGTCCGAAAAAAGGTCTGGCGGTCTCGTCGTCCACCATTTCTCGGGGGATCAGACAGATCGTGATTCAGGCCTATGCCTTAAAGGGGCAGGTGCCCCCTTTTTCTGTCAGGGCTCATTCCACCAGAGCAATTGCAACCTCCAGGGCTTTCCGACATCAAGGGTCTGTCTCCCAAGTGTGTGAGGCGGCGACTTGATCGTCCGTTCACTCTTTCACTAAATTCTACAAAGTTGAGGTAAGCGCATCTTCGGATGCTTGCTTAGGCTGCAAGGTTTTGCAGGCGGCTGTTTAAGGTTGCAATTTACACTTTCTTTAAGTTACAAGTTTGTTGTAAATGCATCTTTTGATGCGTAAGTTGGCCGCTGGTTTTGAAGGCAGCCGTTTAAGATGGCAACTCCTCTGTTGAAGTGTTCCTTTTGTTGTGGGTAAAGTTATGTTTTTTTTCTGTTTCCACCCTTGTTTTTTTTTACACTGCTTGGGGGGACGTCCTTAAGGTCAAAAATTAAAGGAGCTGTGTCCGTCAATGAACGAAAGAGAAAATGGAATTTTTGTACTCCCCGTAAAATCCTTTTCTCTGAAGTTCATTGACGGACACAGCACCCACCTCTTATGTTTGTACTGCTTTTTGACGAACTGAGCTGCAGGAAGCAGGGTGAGGGGTTACAACTAGAGGGACTGCTCCCTGGGCGGTGCTGTGCAGTCTTGCTGTTTTGTGTTACAAGTTCTGCCAAGGTGGCATGATAACCTATGGTCAAGAATTAAAGGAGCTGTGTCCGTCAATGAACTTCAGAGAAAAGGATTTCACGGTGAGTACAAAAATCCTTTTTTTTGTACCATACCAGTAAAAGAACCACACAACTGCGCAGTTCAGCAGATAATTCAGTATATGTGGTAGGAGGCGAAATTGCTGAGACCAAGTAAATAAATGAGGCTGTTGCCAAAATTCCTATATATCACACTAAGATCCAAGGATAAAGGGCAGCCTAGTTTTGGTGGTATACAAGAGAAAAGAGCTGGAAACTCCGAAGTCCTTGATGCAAAAATATATTGCCTACGTATGAGCATTAAAAAGCAAACTGACGTGTTTTGGCGTGAGCCTTAGTCATGGCCGAAACCCGTCAGCTGTTATTTAACCACTTCCCGCCCAAGGTACGTCCAGGGATGTCCTTGAATTTCCGGGGGTATATCTGAATGATGCCTGAGGCCACAGACATCATTTAGATATTGCCGTTTTCAGACGGCGATTCCCTGCACCATAAGAACGATCATAGTGGCTGTTCCGCCGCTTGAACGTTCTTACGGGAGGTGGGAGGGGACGTCCCCCCGCCGCCCTCCGGTGCTTCTACCTACTCACCGCTTCCATCGGTGAGTTGGTCACAGGATCTGCCGGCCCCTGGATAATACCATAGAGATTTCCGGCGGACCAGATCGTCCCCGGAGTCTCTATGATCGTTCGGAGGCCGGGCGCGATGTTATGACGTCACGCCCGGCTTCTGCATTCAAAATAACGGCGCCGATTTGGCTAGGAAGCCAGGATCGGTTTTGTTTTGTTTTTATTTTAGGCTTCCCAGCCTAATGGTGAGATATGGGGTCTTATTGACCCCATATCTCACTGTAAATAGGTCCAATCGTGCCATATTTCTATTACAAGGAATGTTTACATTCCTTGTAATAGGAATAAAAGTAATACATTTTTTGTCAAACTAAAAAAAAAAGTAAAATTAACAATAAAAATAAAATAAAATTAAAGCGCCCCTGTCCCCGTGAGCTCGTACGCAGAAGCGAACGCATACGCAAGTCCCGCCCACATATGAAAACGGTGTGCAAACCACACGTGAGGTATCGCCGCGAACGTTAGAGCGAGAGCAATAATTCTAGCACTAGACCTCCTCTGTAACGCAAAACATGTAACCAGTAAAAAAATGTAAAGCGTCGCCTATGGGAATTTTTAAATACCAAAGTTTGGCGCCATTCCACGAGCGCTTGCAATTTTGAATAGTGACATGTTGGGTATCTATTTACTTGGCGTATCTACATCTATCACATTATGCAAAAAAATTGGGCTAACTTTACTGTTTTTTTTTTTTTTTTTAAAGCATGAAACTGTTTTTTTTTCTGAGAAAAACGCGTTCGAAAAATTGCTGCGCAAATACCGTGCGAGATAAAAAGTTGCAACAACCACCATTGTATTCTCTAGGGTCTTTGCTAAAAAAACATATATAGTGTTTGGGGGTTCTATGTAATTTTCTAGCAAAAAAATGATGAATTTTACATGTAGGAGAGAAATGTCAGAATTGGCCTGGATGCGAAGTGGTTAATGCTCATATGTAGCCAATAAGTTTTTGCATTTCTCTTTTATATATTGTATTTACTGTGGAAAGACACACTGAGCCCATTGGCACCTGTGCTGCAGACTGCCCACCAGGATTGGATTGCTTCTGTTGAGAGCGCTGCATCTTTTATCTTTCCACTGGTTTTGTATGCAGTCAGCACAGCATAAATCATGAGCCAGTAAAATATCTACCAATGTTTAGCAGGTGCAGTTTTGGTAGCAGGGAAGTGGTATAACAATGAGGCAATAAACAGCCTTTATTTTATTTTTGTATTGAATAAAACATTCGTTTTTTTTTTTTTTTTTCAATAATTGTGTTGTCTTGTAATATCTGGCATCTCTAAAAATCAGTTTTTTTTTTTTTTTCAATCTTTTTGTGTTTTCCAATTTCCATGATTGGGATGTAATGCTAGACTATTCATGTTTCATCTCCAATGTGTACAAAAGACAAAAAGTAGTGGCAAAGAATTTGCTTAAAAGTAAATAATGCTTGTATTCCATTGATCTGTCAATGATGCCTTTAATGTAGTGTTTTGTTTTTGTTTTTTTGCTTATTTTGTTTTCACTTTTCATTCCAGGTGAAAAATATTATCTATCATGCAGTGAAAGATGCTGTCGGAACATTAAGAGCTCAAGAATCAAAGTTGGCTCGATCATAGACGACATTTTTTTTTTTTTTTTTTTAAGCTCTGAAGAATACTGTGACAAAAGCTTTTTGTCATTTTGGATTGTGATTTCTCAATTGCTTTGATAGAGGTGACTGTCTTAAAGTATGGATTCATTAAAATTCACCCAGGTTTTCTATATAGCCTCATATCTGAGGTAATGTGGACTGTGTTTCACTTATGCACTTAACTGAATCATTTTAGCACTGGACAGCTGTGCTTCTAGTACAATTCAGAGCTGGGGACATACAGGAGCACATTTGGATTTCTGTGTAATATTCTCCGGACGTTGAAGAATCCTCCAACCTGAATTTTAGATTGACTAACAGTTAATGTTACAGGAGAAAATGTTACACCCAGTTGTCTAACACAATGGATAAGTTTAACTTTGTCCTTGTAGGTTTTGCAATACCGGTTAAGTTGTTTAAACCATTTTAAACAGCATAGTTCAATATGCTAGTTCTAAATACAAAGGCGGGGTGCTGAATTTATGCTTTTACTGGGGAAAAGTGGGTTGCACATATGTATTTATTAAGAAAAATAGGTTTGTAGTAAAATAATTACTCTTTCTTGAAAAAATACCTTTTTAGACCTTTTAACAAATCCACCTCTGTTTTCCTGTGTTACAAAAAAAAGGCACATTCAATTTAGTCTTCCTTTCAGATTGACTTTTCTCTGTAGAATTATTCATTCAAGAGGGCAAGAATTGTTGAAGGTCAACGATCTCCAAAACATTCTAGAACAACTGGTAATGCTAACAGCCACTATTGGGCATCTTAGCACAGCAAACTAGTGGAAAGTGCATGAAACACAGGGTTTCTTTGTAAACCTAACTTGTAATAAGCTGGACTGGACAGCGATGTTTCACATTTCAGAGCTTTCCATACTGACCTCTGGTGAGCATTTTTTCATCTGTAAAGGTGTGCCACTTTGCAGGTGTGTTTATAAAAATATATATATATATTCAGTTACAATTTTTTTTAGTGTTATACCGTAGAACACTTTTAATATAATTTCATGTACCTTGATTTTGTGAAGGGCTGATTAGGGTTTCCATGTTCTTATTAAAGTACAATAAATCTCTCTTGAGTTTTTATATTTTAACACACAGCACTATCAATTACATATTTTGGCCACTTTAACAAGTTCCCATCCAAGCCAATTCTGACATTTCTGTCACACTTTTTTTTTGCTAGAAAATAACTTGGAGCCCCCAATAAAAAAAAATACACACACACACACACACCCACTCTGACCCACCCTTTGCAGCTATAACAGCTTCAACTCTTCTGGGAAGGTTGTCCACAAGGTTTATGTGTATGGGAATGTTTGACCATCCTTCCAGAAGTGCATTTGTGAGGTCAGGCACTTCTGTTGGATGAGAGAGCCTGGCTTGCAGTCTCTATTCGTTCTAATTCATCCGAAAGGTGTTCTATTGGATTGAGGTCAGTACTCTGTGCAGCCAGTTATGTTCCTCCACCCCAAACTTGCTCATCCACACTATATTGCCAAAAGTATTAGGCCACCCCTACAAATCTTTGGTGGAGGGGGGATTATGGTGTGGGGTTGTTTTTCAGGGGTCGGGCTTGGCCCCTTTGTTCCAGTGAAGGGTACTGTTAAGATGTCAGCATTTTAGACAATTTGATGCTCCCAACTTTGTGGGAACACTTTGGGGATGGCCCCTCCCTGTTCCTGTTCCAATATGACTGTGAACCAAGCAAGGTCCATAGAGACATGGATGAGCGAGTTTTGGGTGGTGGAACTTGACTGGCCTGCACAGAGTCCTGACCTCAAGCAGAAACCCTGCATAATAAAATGGTGGTGGTTGCAATTTCTTATGTCGCACAATATTTGTGCAGCGGTTTGTCAAACGCAAATTTTCAGGAGAAAAATACACTTTAGTTTTAGTGAGTGCATTAAAATACCCAATTTTTTGGTAAAATAAAAGATGTTATGTCGAGTAAATAGATACCTAACTTGTCATGCCTTAACCACTTAAGGACCGGGCCTCTTTTTCAGACTCGGTGTTTACAAGTTAAAAACACTTTTTTTGCTAGAAAATTACTTAGAACCCCCAAACATACATTTTTTTTCTAACACCCTAGAGAATAAAATGGCGATCATAGCAATACTTTTTGTCGCACCTTATTCGCGCAGTGGTCTTACAATCGCACTTTTTTTTTGGAAAAAATTCACTTTTTTGAATAAAAAAAATAAGACAACAGTAAAGTTAGCCCAATTTTTTTTATATTGATACCCAACATGTCACGCTTCAAAATTGCGCCCGCTCGTGGAATGGCTCAAACTTTTACCATTAAAAATCTCCATAGGCGACGTTTAAAAAATTCTACAGGTTGCATTTTTTGAGTTACAGAGGAGTTCTAGGGCTAGAATTGTTGCTCTCGCTCTACCGATCGCGGCGATACCTCACATGTTTGGTTTGAACACTGTTTTTATATGCGAGTGATACTCACGAATGCGTTCGCTTCTGCGCGTAAACTCATCGTGACGGGGCGCCTTAAAAAAAAATGTTTTTTCTTATTTATTTTATTCATTTTTTACCCTTTAAAAAAAATAAAAAAAATTTGGGTCACTTTTATTCCTATTACAAGGACATTACATTACATCCCTTGTAAGATGCTAAAAGCGGTACAATTATTTTGCATGAAAATTTGACGTTTTATATTGTAGGTCTGTAATTCTTAGGAATAACTCACTTAAATCTGTCCAAACCAGAGTCTAGCAGACATCCCGGATATGATAAAGTTTGAAAAATGAAATCATAAATTATAATAAATAACTATAAATAATTATACCAAATAATAATATAACAATAATAAAAAATATTCAATAATGTAATCAAATCAAAAACACAGAAATTTGCTCAGTTGCAGAATTGTCACTGTTATTACTTTTCAGTATTTGATGACGGATCTCCCCACAAATCGCTGTCGCTCAATTCTGTGAGTGATTACAATGTATTATCGCTGTTTTCTAGCTGGTCTAAAACTACTTTTGACGTGAAGGGACAGTTTGGGTTGCTATGGACAATCTCCAGTTTCCAGGCATAAAGAACAGTTTTTATATTATAAAACGGCATGCAGGGCACACCACTAGGGACAAAGGGGATGTGAAATAATTACATACAGCAATGTAATCTGTAAGATTGCATTATACTGTATGTAATGTGTGTGTTTTACTTTTTGAATTTGGCGCCGTTCTCCATCCCCGTGTGTCGCAACGCTCGCAGGGAATGGAGATCGGCTCTGTGATCGAGCGGAGGACGGCTCTCTCGTACAGCGGGGGGACATGTATTTGGACTTAAATACAATTAAAAAAATAAAATAAAAATTGTCATTTTTAAAAAATGACATTGAAAAAAATGTGCCTTTTAATAGGTATGGACGGAAGTGAAGTTTTTACATCGCTTCTGCCCTGCTATGGTACGGAGAGGGGTGGGGGCCATCTTAGCCTCACTTGTCTCCATACCAAGGCAGTGACAGGATCCGATCGCCTCCACAGATGACGACGGCTCCAGTAAGCGGCGAAGGGGGGGGGGTGGCACCGCTGCCGATAAAGGTGCTCTTGCACCGAATCCGCCGCAGAGACCACCATTATCGTTTACCGAACCGCCGCCTGAAGAGATGGATACCTCGGTTGTGGCAGCAGCTGCTGCCGTTACCGAGATATCACTCTTCAAAAAAAGGACGTACATCGTCGAGCGGCAGTTGGTAAGTGGTTAAGATTGCCTACGCCTGTGGATTGACACCAAGCTACGGTACTTAAAAATCTCCACAGCAGGCACTTTAAAAGCCTTTACAGTTTACCAGTTTAGCGTTGCAGAGGAAATCTGGCATTAGAATTCCTGCTCTCACGTTTGGGGTGACACATCATCATTTACATATGCGTGAGACCTACATGCGTGTTCACATTGCACGGGGTCCTCTTTATGGAGAGATAAGGGGTCTATTAGACTGTGAATCCAGAAGCCGGTGCTGCTGGTCACTTCCTTACCAGGCTCCCCGATGGGACGGGAAAGCCATGCATAGGTGGAGAACCTATTCCACCACCTTTAAAAATGATCCAGCAGCTATATAGCCACTAGGATCCCCTTTGCATAAAAGAGAATCGCCAGCTGAAAAAAAAAAATACATACATACCAGGATCACTACTATAGCTTCAATCATGATTCTGGTATAACCTCTTCAATCTCTGCCATTTTATAAATGCCAAATGGTCAGGAAGTGGTTAATGATGAAAATAAACCCAGTTTGTAAGTAAAACACACCAGAGTAAGAATCTTCAACATCAAAAATATTAGAACTAAAAGTTTATCGCATGCCTGAAAACACAGATCCTTATCTTTGTCTAAAGCTTTGTGCATTGAGTGTGCAGATAGGATGTTCAGTGTTAAAAAGATTGTATGGTCACAAGAATAGTTTAAGACCTGTGCCTGCAACCCTTATTTGGTAATGGTACATTCAGAAATAGAGCTGGTCAGTAAGGCCTCTGGCCTCCACAATGTAGCTGGCAAGTGAGTAAGTACCTACTGGACAATTTGGCTGAACCTGGGCTTACCCTACTTGCCTTGGTATCTGTGCTGGGAGCTACCACACTCATTTCTTCGCAAGCTCCTGTGTGAAAAGTGCTCTGGCATTACACTGCATGCATCCTTTCCCTGTATACAGTCTTTAGTATGCTCACCTGTCACAGTTGTTAGCAGATTACATTGTGTTCTATATCTGTTTAAACATGTATTTTTTTTTTTTTTTATATTAAGAAACGTTTTATTGAGAAACAAAACAGAAAACAATAAGCAGTACATACATGGAAATACCATGACGGCTTTACACAAAACCTTAAACATTGTCAAGGAGCTGGGTAGAAGCAGTTGAGCAAGGCAATAATATAAAAAAACAAAAGACAACTGTGCAATAACCTCAATAAAGACATTCAGAAGTGTGTTCCTCACCTTTGGCACTACTCGGCAAGCGTATTAGATAATTCCAACCTAGCCTATAAGAAGTCTATCCAACACTAGTTCCACCGGACTCAAGCCTGGGGTATCTAGCGATGGGCCCCAAAGTTTGTCAAATCTACAGGGATGTACCCTGTGTTGGCAAATCTATTTCTCTAACCAAACAGTTCCCCCATGCATTGTAGCCATTCTTTGAGAAGGGGATCCGAGAGCTGCACAATTAATCGTTAAAAAATCGTGATCTCAGTTCAACCCCTCTGATAATCTCTATTGCATAATTTGCCATTCTTTCATATAACAAGTGGAGAGACTTATCTGCTCACTCAGCTGTCAAAAGAAAACATCCTGGCAGTCTGCCAAGTTTTTAAAATGAAAGGTAACTCTCTTCCTTCTTAGATCAAAGGGAAACTTCTGTGTGTAAAGAAAAAAATCCAGGCAGTCTGCCAAGTTTTTAAACAAGGTGTAAATGCAGGAAGTTTAAACACTTAAAGTCTAAATCTTTTTCTGACACTTGTTTCTTAAGTTACAATCAATATTTTTTGTTAGAAAATTGGGGGTTCCACGTAAACATTATATATATTTTAGCAGAGATCCTTGGGTATAAAATGTCAATTTCTGCAATATTTTATGTCGCACTGTATTTGCCCAGCGGTCTTTCAAATGCAATTTTTTGGGGAAAAATACACTTCAATTAATAAAAACAAAACGGTAAATTTAGCCCAATTTTTTTTGTTTTAATGTGAAAGATATTACGCCGGCGAGAATCGTGATCTATCTTCTAAGCAAAAAAATTGTGATTCTCATTTTAGCCAAAATCGTGCAGCTCTAGGGGGTCAGTAGACTTCCAATTTCAAATTATTACCCTTCAAGCTTGGAAAAGCACTTTAGCTACCACCTCTCTCATGGGAGCCTGTAATTTAAAGTTGTCTAAAATGCCCAAGAGGCATGGTTTATAGTGAAGTGGTATGGAGGTTTGAAACAAAGTATTAATGGTGGTCATGAACAGATGCATTTTTAAAAAGATATTTCTTCTTGTCAAATTTGTTAAAGTTTAACAAATCACAAAGGTTCAAAAGCAGTGCTAGAAAGTAACATGTCAAGGTATAATAAACAACTATTGCTCTACAATATAACTGAAAATAGCCTATTTTGCATAGTCGGTTTTAGGATTAGTGATGTAAATAACATTTCTCATTCATTCATTGACAGACACAGCCTTCTTTCTTCAGGACCATAGGTTATATCGCCTCTGCAGGAGTAGGACTAGGCAGAACAAACAAAACACCTGGCCATGCCCATGGACTGTCCTCAGTCAGTATATAACCCCTCCCTGCTCTAGGTATTCCGTTTTTTTTTTTTTATTCTGCCTAGTCAGGAGTAAGGAACTAATTCCCTGCTGGTATCTCTAATCCTGGGAATTTTTGTTTATTTTTCTCTTTTTCCTGGATTTTTTTCTGGTGAGATCTACAATCAAGTGCTGGGCTGGACACTTGATCCAGTGGTCATCCCAGTCTGGCCAGCGAGCGCATGCAGACCACAGCTACGCGCTAGGTCAGCCGTGACATAGCCACACTGGACAGGGGGCTGGCCCTGTGGGTTAAACGCCTCATGAGGTCGCATACTACCAGCTCTCGGCCTGTGTGGCAGCGTTCCTCATGGCCGATAGCCCCCCCCACTTCGGTGGCGAGGAGGATCTGTCTGGGAGCGTTACCTGTGAATTTCACTGGAGAGGTCACCCCTCTCCTCCCCCGGATTGGTGTGGGGCATGGGTACTCCCTGAGGTGGTCGGTCCCTCTGAGGTTCTCCTCCATCCCCTCCTGCTCCCCACCCCCTCCTTCCCGGGTGAGGGCCAGGCTTCCAGCCTAGGAACTTTTTGGACACAGCCCCCCCCCTTTTTCCATCCTCGAGGTTATATTGGGGGTTTATCTGGTGGTTGGGCCTGGGAGGCGGGTGATCGGGTGTCCTCCCATAATTTAGACAACAGCTTCGTGAACTACCAGCTAAGATCAGTCTGGTCCCCCCATGGGCCACACACTCGGGGGGCCGGTGTTCGAAAGCCTACCGACCAAGTGTCCTTTCAGGGGTCTGGTCCCACTGTGGGCCCCGCTGGCGACTGAAAATTTAGGCCAAGGCTTTTTGGCCCTACCGGTCCGGTCCCCCCACGGGCCACGCACTGCGGTCGAAATCTGAAAATTTAGGCTGCGGCTGTACGGCCAAGTGTGCATTCAGGATCATGTCCAGAGGGGTCGCGCTGTGAGGGTTGGCGGCCCGGTCTCTGACCCGGTTGGTGGGCCAAAACACATTCCCCCACTCCCCCCAAGTTTTTTGGAGCAGCATATAGTAGCATATAGCTTAGTATATTGCACCCCTGCCCTCCCCTACCTTCTCTCTCGAATAATCCTATCTGGCTCTGCCACCACGGATGTGGCCTACCTTGCACGCTGGTGGCCACGCTCCCTATCCTGTCAGGGAGTGAGGATGATGGCAGAAGTGCATGAAGGGATGCTGGTTGTCGCACTTATTAAATCTGTGCGGGAACCTTTTAAGATGGGGGATGGCGCGGTGGAAGTCGTCTTGCGTGGTGAAAGCATCCCCTTCTCCCCCTTATTTTGACAAATTTGTCCATAAAGAATGGGAGTGTCCGATGTACCTTTTGTGTTTCCAAAACCGCTTGCTGTAAGTTACCCCTTTTGGGGAGTCCCTCCTTCAGGGGACTGTTCCACCAGTAGGGAACTCCCTGTCTCTAGGCTGCTTGAGGCAACCATGGCTCCAATAGAGGAATCTCTGGCTTTTAAGGGTCCAGCTGACATACCTGGAGGGGGAGCAGAATCCCTCTGCCTTTGCTGCTTTGGCGGCCCTATTGGTGTAGGCGCTGCAGCTTGTTTGCTATGCCTCTTGGTCGCAGTGGTGCTTAGACATGTATTTTGGGGGGCTACCTGGAATGACGACATGTCGCATCTTTAGTTTGTCCAGTTACAAGATCATTTTCCGGCTGTGTTCCTCCAAAAAGTTTGTTTTTTGCTTTCAAGGGGTGTCTGTCCCCAGACTGCTTGCTGTTCTCTGGGGGGGGCTGTGCAAGCCCCATTGCTGCAGAGTGTGATTGTCCCGGTTCCCATGCTGGAAACTGTTTCAGGGGTTTTATTCAAACCTGTTCAGTCTAAAAGATGGAGGGCATGGTACAGCCAATTCTGGACCTCTAGGCCCTGACCTGCCTTGTGTGGGTTCAGAAGTTCAGGATGGAGTCCATCCGCGCGGCAGTGGCACTCCATCATGGGGACTGTCTGACTTCTAAGACATCACATATTCTTACTTACACATTCTTTTATGTGCCCGACTCTAACACTTCATCCATTTTGCTGTGGGTGTGGAGCATTATCAGCGCGTGGGGTTGCCCTTAGATCTGGCCACCACTCCTCGGGTATTCATGAGGTGATGGCCCACAGATCTGGAATGGTTACTTCAGTGGGGGTGGTGGTCCTGGACGATCCTCTTCTCTGACTTCTTGATTACCCAAAGGAGCAACATGGTTTCTATACAGGCCTTCACTGATTTCAGTTGACGCCTATACTATCGGAAGTCTGCTTTGGCCCTGACAGAACTTTGGATTATCTGAGCCTGACCGGCCTACAGCTCTGGTCAGCGTGTTTCTTCCCCTGGACAGATTCCAGAAGTTGCATGCTGCATTTTTCATTTACTGTCCAGCAGGTGGGCTCCTCTGCGGATCTGCATGTGGGTATTGGATCTGGTGGTATCTACCTTTTTTTTTTTTTTTGAGGCGATTCCATTTGCACTGTTCCATACAAGCTCCCTTCGGGGAGATCCTTGCATAATGGGACAAATGCCCAAGGTCTCTGTACAATCAGATTTGGCTGAGTCAGGAAACCAGAGATTCCCTAGTCTGGTGGCTTCGCTCTCCGATTCTTCGTATGGAACAGGGTGACCAACAATGCCAGTCTGTTCGGGTGGGGAGAGGTCCTGGTTCTGAGCTCTGCTCAGGGTTGTTGGACGTTGGTGGAATCCAGATTACCGGGTAATATCCTGGAACTTCAATCTATCAGACTAGGTCTGGATCATGGACGGTTCAACTTTGGGGGCTCCTGGTACGGATCCAGTTGAACAAGGCATCAGTGGTGGCAGGGTGGGCCAAAAAGGCTGTTGGCGGCCCTGGCTGTTGCCAGTATCCTCCAGTGGGCAGAACATCTCGTTCCGGTCCTTTCTGACGTACACATTCCAGGACTGGAATACTGTCAGAAGGATAACTTGGCTAGGGGTGGGCCCTTTACTGCGCCGTGTTTCATCAGATTTGTCTCTGCTGGGGCACTCCTGAGGTAGATCTGTTTGCGCCTTGGCTCAACAGGATGGTGCCAGGGTTTCTGGCAAGGTCACAGGATCTTCTGGTGGCCCAGGAGGCCGGTGACGTTTTCTCTATGCCTTTCCTCCCCTCCAATTTCTGCTGGGGTTTTTTGTGCAGGATCATGGCTGCGGGGATTCCAGTCATTCTTTCGGCTTTGAATGGGTTCCGTCAGTCTGGGTACGCCAACCTGGTGCGCCTGGTCGCCGACGCTTCCTCTCAGGGAGGACCTACTGTCCCAAAGGGCCGTTCTTTTCATCCTGCTTTAGAGTCGCTGGTTTTAACGGTTGGTCTGTGATGTGCCAGGTGCTGCAGTTCTGACACTGCTGATGGCTAGGGAGTCTACCTTTCTAGGAGGTTTTACTTCTGGATGTGGAAAGCACTTTTATCCTTGTATGAGTCACCGGGCATTCATCCTTGTTCTTTCTAGGTGGTTCTGATTCCAACCTCCATTTACAGGGGGATGAGCATGAATAGGCTTTGATTTCCATAGAGCAGGTGTCAGCCTGGGTGGTCTTCTTCAGCATCACCTGGTCTCGCACTCCCTGGTGCATACCTTTTTTGTTTAAGGTGTTAGACGTCTGTTTGCCACCAGTTTCTTCTACCAGCATGGGATCTGAACTTGGTGATTTTGGCTGTCTTTTTTTGTGTCCCTGGTTGGCACATCCCAAGGAATTTACCTAATCTGCCCTGGATGTGTTTTTGGGGGATTCGGATGTATTTTCCAGCCACTGAGTCTGTTTGGAGGTCAGGCTCACTGTATTCAGGTATGGGCCAAGAAAGGAGCTGTCTGCTTCTTCTGCGACCTGGTTTCTGGATGGATCGGACAGATGATGACTCTGGGCTTATTCTATCAGAGATTGGGTTCCTCCTTTCCCTGTTACGGTGCATTCTTCTCGGGCACTTAGTGCTTCTTGGGCCTTCTGTCATCAGGCCTCCATTGTACAAGTTTGTTAGGCGGCCCCTGGTCATCGGTGTACATTTTCACAAGTTCTACGAAGTGGATGGGTTGGCATCTGCAGATGCCTTTTTTGGCCGCAAGTTTTTTTGCAGGCTGCTGTTTAGAGGGTCCATTCCCTCCTTGAAGGGGTATCATTCAGGTTGGGTTCCAGCTTGTCCTGGGTGAAACGCCTGTTACCTGGTTGGCTCTTGTGTTAGCCTTGGGATTTTTCGTTGACCCACGCCTCATGTTTGGCACTGCTTTGGGACATCCCTATGGTTCTGAATAAAGAAGGCTGTCTGTCAATGAACGAATGAGAAAATAGGATTTTTGACTTGCTGTAAAATCCAGTTTCTCTGAGTTCATTGACAGGCACAGCACCACCCCTCTATGGTGTTTTTTTTTTAGATACTTGTATTACTGCTTGCTACTAAACTGAATACCTAGAGCAGGGATGGGGTTATATACTGACTGAGGACAGCCCTTGGATGTGTCAAGGTGTTTTGTTTGTTCTGCCTAGACCTACTCCTGTAGAGGCGATATAATCTATGGTTCTGAATAAAGAAGGCTGTGTCTGTCAATGAACTGAAAATCCTATTTTTAGGCTGCATTCACACCTGAGCGTAGCGTGTTTGAACGTTTTTACCGGCGTTTTGTCGCGCGACAACGAGCGTTTTTTAACTTCGGCGTTTTTTTTTTTCAGCCAATATTTTTCATCTGCTTATTTTTTCTTGAGCAGATACAGTGTCAAAACGCCCGTAGAAACGCTCGTTGTCGCGCTAAACGCTCGAATCGAGCGTTTCCATGGGAATGAAAACGCTCAAATCAGCCCAATTCGCGCGACAAAAAAGGGTCCGGAATTTGTTTGAGCTTCAGGCGACATGGAGTGGAGATGTGAACCATCACCATTGAGAATAATGGATTTTTTCCCCTCCAGTGTTTTGTAGCTTCAGGCGTAGGGCAACTAAACGTTCAGGTGTGAACGGGCTGTTATAGTTTGGTCAATAGAGGCTGGAATCTAAAATGGATAATAAAGGTATAACAAAGCCTTAGATTAGTTGTAACTTTTTACTTAACTAAAATATTCATCAGAAAAGAGTTAATTGGCTTCTGTCCAAAATTGACCCTAGTATATAAATGGGGACCTTGGATTTTGGGCTCCTTGAGGGTAGCCCGATGTGAGAGTGCAATGTACAGGGATAGGGACAATTGTAGACACTCAGCTTGAACTGGATGGACTGGTGTCTTTATTCAACCTTACTATGTAACTATAAAGCTTCTAGGAGCTTATGTGTCTGATTTTATGAAACCAAGTAGAGTATACAAAAGTATTGCTATTTGAACCTAAAGAAAAAAAAATACAGAAAAGGGTAGAAGGAAGCAATAGGAAGAATCCCCAGAGCTGATTGTGTTAATAATTATATGGCTATAGAAGAGAGTGTGTATGTGAGTAAAATTATGAAAGCATCAACGGGGCTTCATCAAAATTTGATGGTAAATAGTGAGTCACCCAACGGAGCCATATACTCATTATACACATACACATTAAAATAACTTATTTTGTCTTGAGCTATAGCCTCTATTTTGGCATGAACCATAGCATGATTGATTCTATGCTTGGTTTCATTTAATACCAAAGTGTTAGATTTCCAGGCTTTAGCTATTGTTTCGCAGCTGTAGTAATCTGTTGTAAAAGTTTGAATTGGCTGTGAAAGTGTTATCGGCTTTAGATTTAATAGTGCTATCAAAGGATCTGGAGGTATAGACACTGCAAATAAGGTTGAAATATTAAGAAATCTATCTCTCCAATACCTTTTGACTACTGGACAATTGCATCAGGTATGTGAGAGCCAAGATCAATACAGTTTTGAAAGTAGGATGAGGAGTAATTTGGGGGCAGGGACTAAGTACCAGCGCGTAAGCATTTTATAATTTAGTTTCTAAAGCAATTATGTTTGTGAAGAGGATTTTGTAGTATTCCAGATACTGTCCCATTCAGTTGCTTCCAGCGAAAGACCCAGATCAGCCTCCCATTTAGCTACATACGAGGGTGGATCATGTTTAGTAACGAGTTGGGCATAGAGGGTCGAAATAAGTCATTTTGCATGGAGATCATTTTTGCATATGCTTTCAAAATGTGACAATTTATCAAGTGTGTATTTTCCTTGGATATGGGGTGTAAAACATTTTTTTTATTTGTAGATATCTAAATAGTTCTGAATTTGGAAGTCCATGTCTTTCACATAAGTCAGGGAAGGGTATAAAGGAAGTCAAGGCTATCGGATCATGTAGTTGAGTTAATTTAGAAGTGGTCCAGGCGGGGTAGAATAGAGGATTTTTAATGAATGATAAAAGTGGGATATGTGGAGATTGTAGGCCGTATGCTGATTTAAATCTATTACAAATAGTAAGAGAATGTTTGGTAACAGGATTAGTGATTGTTTTATGATCAGAAGATTGCAGCCATAATAGATTATAAATAGATAGTGGATCACAATCTATTGAGTCCAGAGTTACCCGAAGTGGGATTTTAGAGATTGCATGGTATTTAGTTATTTGTGCCAGATGGGCCGCATAATAGGTAGATTAGGAAATCTGAGACCACCTTTTACATTTTGGAAAGTAGAGAGTATGATTAAGTAAACAGGATTTTGAAGAGCCCCAAACAAACTTCGTTATTTTACGCTGCAATATTCTTAAAAAGTACACAGGAACAGAGATGGGCAGAAAGCAGAAAAAATAAAGGATTTTTGGGTAATATACTCATTTTTAATAACGTTCGTTTTACCTATCTAGGATATGGGGAGAGAAGACCTTTGTGTTAATAAAGAAGTAATGTGACATAAAAAATAGGTGGGAAATTGGCTGAGAAGAGTTCAGTAAAAGTGACTCCTAGATAAAAAAAAAGGTGAGTAGTGGACCATGAGAAGGCAAGAGATGCTTGTGCTTGTTGTACTTCTGAAGGAGGTAGGGAAATTTTAAGTGCCAAAGATTTTTGAAGGTTTATGATTAAGCCTGATATGTGGGAAAAGTGATCCAGTTTTCCGGATTAGGCTGGGAGCGGAAATATGTGGAGAGGACATAAAAATTTAAATGTCATCGGCAAATAAGCTAATTTTATGTTTATGTCCAGCTAATTCAAGGCCTTTAATAGAAGGGTCAGAGCAAATTGATTAAGCAAGAGGTTCGATGAGGAGAGCAAATAAAAGTTTGCAACCTTGAGGTGTTTTATAGATATTGAATAAATTTGATTTGTACCCTGCATATTTTCAAAGGCTTTGGGATTGTTATATGATGAAGTCCAACTAAATGGGGACCAAATTCCCCAGCATTGTAGGACATAATGAAGATAGGTCCATCAGACTGTGTCAAATGCTTTTTTGATCCTTGGGATAAGAGGCAAAGAAGAATTCATCTTTTTTTGGCAACACGTATCAGTAATGTTGCCCTACATATATTATCTCCTGATTGATGCCTTGGGGGTAAAGCCTACTTGATCTCCTATGTATTAAAGATCCTATTATATTGTTGGTGACCCCACCCCTTTATGATGTCACGTCCTGGGGCATGCTGGGACTGTGATGTCATAAAAAGGTGGGGTCACCATGTGACATCATCCGGTGACCACGCCCCATACCTATATAAGTCGTCGCACAAGCAAGTACAGTGGAAGACAGCGCCGGGTCAACATCGGAAGAGAGAAGGACAGAGGGCGGAGGAGACCGGGCTCCTCCGCTAGTAAAAAAGCTGCAAGAAGATGCCAGAGAGTGGGAGAAGAGGCCGAACAGAGTGTAGAAGTCGGAAGAAGACCCCCCGACGTCGGAAGAAGACCCCCCTGAGCTGCTTAATAAATGGCTTTTAAAACTTGTGTTTTTTTTATTGACATTTTTTCCCCAGGTGAATGGCTAGGGGTACGATGTACCCCTTACTCATTCACATAGGGTAGGGGGCCGGGATCTGGGGGCCCTATTATTAAAGTGGGCTCCCGGATTCCGATAAGCCCCCTGCCCGCAGACCCCGACAACCAACAGCCAGGGTTGTCGGGAAGAGGCCCTTGTCCTCATCAACATGGGGACAAGGTGCTTTGGGGTGGAGGGGCCACAGGGCGCCCCCCCCCTTCCCCAAAGCACCAACCCCCATGTTGAGGGCACGCGGCCTGGTACGGTCCACGAGGGGGGGTGCTCGCTCATCCCCACCCCCTTCCTGACCGGCCAGGCTTCGTGCTTGGATAAGAGTCTGGTATGGATTTGGGGGGGACCCTTAAAAGCCATATCAGACCTAAGGGCCTGGTATGCTCCCGGAGGGGGAACCCACGCCTTTTTTTTTTTTTTTTTTTATTTGCCGTGGAATTCCCCCTTGAGAGCTCATTCTCTGATTGGCCACGGCAAAAGTCGCCTGGCCTGCGGCGACTTAAAGTCGTGTTGTAAGTCGCCCCAAGTCATGTTGAGAAGCCGTGTCCAAGTTGCCTCCAAAAGTCGCGTTGGAAGTCGTGTTGCCTCTATGAGAACGGCTCTCAGGTCGAAGAGAATTAAGGGCTTCGGTCAATAATGGAGCTAGGATATGAGCAAATTTCTTATCATACATGGCTGAAAAGCCACCTGGGCTTTTATTTAACCTAAGGGATTTAATAGCCATATTAATTTCACCAGTGGTTATGGGATTTTCAAGGCTGTCTCGGTGGGCCAAGGGGATAGACGGGAATGTGATATGCGAAAAGAATGAATCTGCAGAAGCTTGATCTAGGGGTTCCTCTTTTTATATCACAGGATTACTGGTGTATGTATCTTGTGACAGTTTCAGATGTATTGGTTTGGAGGAGTGAGTAGACTTTTTAAAGGCTCGAGCTAGGAGTGTAGTAGGTTTATTGGCTTTAAGGTAAAATGAATGTCTAGATTTACATAAAAATTTTTTGGCAGAGTTTGAGAGGAAAAGATCAAGACGTGCCTTATCTAATTGTGATTTTGCAGTGGGACTAGGATTCGATTGAAAGAGCACATGGTAAGAATTAAATTTCGTCTCCAGTTTTTGCTGCAGCAGATATTATTCTTTGTTTTTTAGGAAGAGGATTGATGAATACATGCTCCACGGGGCACAGATTTATGCACCTCCCATAGTGTTAACCACTTGCCGCCCGCCCTATTACAAATAGACGGCGGCAAAGTGGTTTCATAATCCTAACCGGACGTCATATGACGTGATCAGGATTATGAGCCGCTGCGCGCCCCCGGGGGCGCGCATCGCGGCGATCGTTGTTGCGGGGTGTCAGTCTGACACCCGGCAACTACGATCTCGGTAAAGAGTCTCCGACGGAGACTCTTTACCACGTGATCAGCCGTGTCCAATCACGGCTGATCACAGTGTAAATGGGAAGAGCCGGTGATCGGCTTTTCCTCACTCGCGTCTGTCAGACGCGAGTAGAGGAGAGCCGATCGGCTGCTCCTCTGACAGGGGGGGTCTGTGCTGATCGATTATCAGCACAGCCCCCCCGAGGATGCCCACACTGGACCACCAGGGATGCCCAGCAGAGGAAATCCTCCCTAGACCACCAGGGATGCCAGTCAGGCACAATGGATGCCAATCAGTGCCCATAATGGATGGCAATCAGTGCCCACAATGGGCATCACTGATTGGCATGCATTATTGTTTGGCACTGATTGGCATCCATTAGTACAGTATAACACCTGTGTTGCTAATGAGTGCCCACCTGTGCTGCTAATGAGTGCCCACCTGTGCCGCTAATGAGTGCCCACCTGTGCCACCTATCAGTGCCCACCTGTGCCGCCTATCAGTGCCCACCCATGCCCATCTGTGCTGCCTACCAATGCCCATCTGTGCCGCCTACCCATGCCCATCTGTGCCGCCCATCCATGCCAATCCGTGCCAGCTATCAGTGCCAATTTGTGCCACCTATCAGTGTCCATCCGTGTCGCCCATCCGTGTCGCCTATCCGTGTCGCCTATCAGTGCCGCCTATCAGTGTCCATCAATGCCACCTCATCAGTGCCACTTCATTGGTGCCCATCAGTGCCGCCTTATCAGTGCCCATCAGTGTAGCCCCATCAGTGCCCATCCGTGAAGAGAAAACGTACTTATTTACAAAGTTTTGAAACTGAAACAAAAAAAAAACATTTTTTTTTTCAAAATTTTCGGTATTTTTTTATTTGTAGCACAAAAAATAAAAACCGCAGAGGTGATCAAATACCACCAAAAGAAAGCTCTATTTGTGGGAAAAAAATTATAAAAATTTCATTTGGGTACAGTGTAGCATGACCGCGCAATTGTCATTCAAAGTGCGACAGCGCTGAAAGCTCAAAATTGGTCTGGGCAGGAAGGTGTTTAAGTGCCCTGTATTGAAGTGGTTAAAGGAGAAATATCAGGAGTCGTGTTGTCGGTCAGATAGTCTTTTAAAGCTTTGAGATGGGTGGGATAGAATGGAGTTATTAATCTTCCATGTGGGGTCATGTGCCTTAGGGATTAGAGAGGCAAAACATGGTTAGAACTGTGTTATGGTCAGTCCATGTGAAAGGAATAATCCATGAAGAGAGAAGTTCAAGGGTCATACCTATGCTAATTAATATGTGATCCATTCAAGAGAATGAGTTATGAGGATGTGAATAGAAGGTGAATTGGTGTTTTGCAGGATTTGTTTCATCTTAAGTGTCTAATAGAGACTGTTGCTGGAATGCATGTTTCTGGGGAATTGAGGTAATGGGAATTTGGGATTTGTCTAGAAATGAATAAAGGACTTGATTCTAATCTAAACAAATTAATAACATGCCCATTTTATGAGTTTCTTTAACCTGTAATAAATGGGAAAGGAAAGATATTGGCGTTTTCTTTGGAGCATAATAGGATACTACTGTGATTGGTGAGACAGCTCATGTGTCCTGCACAAGAGCTGGGAGTGGGACAAGGAACACCTCCTGACAAGGGCTGTTCTACAAGTAAGGGGGGGTTGTTTGTGTCTGTTTACGTGTGCGTCTGTGTACGAGTGTGTTTATCTGTTTACATGTGTGTGTTTGCCTGTGTATCTGTGTATGTGTGTGTGCCTGTGTAATTTACCAGTAGCTGCTGCATTTCCCACCCTAGGCTATACTGGAGTCAATACATTTTCCCAGTTTTTTTTGTGGTAAAATTAGGTGCCTTGGCTTATATTCAGGTTGGCTTATACATGAGTATATACGGTACCCTAAAATCCATTTCTCTGAGTTCATTGACAGACACAGCTCTGCCCCTCTAACTAGTTTTGATGCTTCTGACACTGCTTGTTACTAAACTGAAGGTCTATAGCAGAGAGATGGGTGTATATCATCTAGGACTGCCCAAGTCTTTTTTTTTTTCTGCCTATTGTCCTACTCCTGTAGGGGGTGATACAACCCTATGGTTCTGAATAATGGAGCACTGTGTGTGTGTCAATGAACTCAGAGAAATGGACTTTATGGTAAGTCAAAAATCCCATTATTCCAGGCTTGTACAACATTTACAGCCCAGCCGTGGACCATTAACCGTAAGATTTCCTCACCTGGACCCAGGAAATAGTCTTAACATCTGAAGGTGTTCCATGACCTGTGTCACAGGTGAGAGGGACACAAGGTGTGGTTCTTCAGGTTGAACCGCAAACTGGACAGGTTCCTCACTAGGTAGAGGAGGTATCCTCTAGCAGAAGAAATGAAAGTTGGTGGCACCATGGAAAGAGTACACCTCCCCATATAACTACTTCTTCTGCTGCTTCATAAGATAGAGATGGAGGGAATTCTGATAATCCTCATAGCTTGGGAAACTTCCAGGATGTGGTACTCTGACCTGATCAAACTCCTTCCAGACATTCTCTAGGCTCTCCCAGATTGTCCAGATCTTTTGTCTAGGGCAGTGTTTCTCAACATTTTTTCAGTCAAGGCATGCCTTAAAATTATGGACAATCTCAAGGCACCCTTTAAAATTATGGACAATTTCAAGGCACCCCATTCTAAAATGTAAAAAAAATATTCTAATAGTTTTACATAATGCGGAAGCATCGACACACTTAGAACACCCAACATTAGAGATGATTAATTTTTACAAAGCAAAGACACTTTTACACACTAGTACTAACTAGTATGCCAGTGATTCCCCTCTCCCTCAGTTTCTCTCCATCACTCAACTAATGTGACCCCAGTGGTGATGGAGAGGGTCAAATGAGGATACTGTGCAGGAGATCAACACCCTTCTTATCAACACTGATGACATCACTGGTTAGGATGCCAATGGCTGGAAGGTTGAAATGGTGCACATTAAAAACCTGTGGCTTTGTTTAACTAAAAGGCAGGCTTGATCCACCTGCTGGCTTGTATACATTTTTGGGCAATTTTTAGACATTTTGCCAAGGCGCCCCTGAAGAAACCTCAAAGTGCCCCTGGGTACCCTGGTTGAAAAAGGCTGGTCTAAGGTAACACATTTATCACCCAACTTTGCAGTCATTGGCTTTAAAGGTGTAGTAAACCCTTACAAACCACTTTTCACTACAGGTAAGCCTATAATAAAGCTTACCTGTAGGTACCGTGGATGTCTCCTAAGCCTACACGGTTTAGGAGATATCCACTGTATCAGCATGTGCCGATTGCTTCAGCTGATGTGCCGTGACCGGCGGCTCCCACCCATGCAGGGGAGTGACGTCATCGTGGCTCCGGCCAATCACATCGCCGGTAGTAACATTCCAGAGACATGACGCTGGTCACAGCATTGTATGGGGACCACTGCACCATCTTCGATCTAAGGTATTTCACAATGAGCTAGTATGTTCTGCATACTAGCTCATAATGCTTTGTCTTGCAGATTTGTTTGTTTTGGGTAGGGTTTACAACCACTTTAACATAATGTCTGTTGAAGCCCAGATTCTGAGAGACAGGAGCATCTCTGAACTGTTGATTCCCATGCTGGTAAAAGCTAGAAAGTCTACTTCACATAAGGTCTATCAACGTACATTGAAGGCACTTTACCTGGTGTAAGACGAAAGGCTTTTACCCTGGAAGTTCTCTGTCGGACAAATACTTTCCTTCTTACAAATGGGCCTAGTCCAGTAGTTGGATCTTTGCACCATTAAGGCTGGGTTCACATAGGAGCACGCATCGGGTCACAGAAGTCCGGACCTGAAACGGTGAACGAGGACGCACCGGTTTCCGATAATCTCCGGTCTTATAAGTCTGTACCAATCAGCATTGTTTAGTATTTTGGTGCACATTAGTGCATAGTTCTCATTGACTATAAGGACAATGTTGCCCCCTTTGTCTGAGGGCTTGATTATTAAATTGTAGTTGCTGGATAGGTTTTTTAGAGCTCTTCCTTCATTTATAGTTAGATTTTCTTGTGAGTGAGCCATAGTGTCCAGAGTTTGTATGTCTCGACACACAGGTGACAATTCCATGATTGGAACTGGGTTGATTGGGTCCCTTGGATCGCTCTCTTCTAAGAGAGCATTCAGGTTTGCCAGCGCTTGTCACTCACTGAGAGAGCGGCCAGTGTCGGGTCCTGGTTTGTCTTTATCGTACATGCTGCGTATTAGCAGCAGCTTGCGTGTAAAGAGATGTAGATCCTTTATGGTTTTGAACTTATACAATTTGTGATTCGGGCAAAACGTAAGCCCTTTGGATAGGACTGAAATTTCATCTGAGGAGAGGGGGTGAGAAAAAGATATATAATGTTAAGTTGAGGTAAGTCATTATCAAAGGAGTGACAGGAAGCATTTAAACCAGGGGAACTGGAGAGTTTCCTGAGTTTTTTGGAAAAAAATAATTGGGAATTTTGGGTTGAGAGGGAAATAGTATTGGCTTTGGTAGTAGTCAGCCCTTCAGATGTGGGCACCTCTCTGCGTTCTAGAGGAAGTGCGGGTGGGGTGCTCAGGGGAACGTTTAGTCCTAGCATCAAACTGGGGATTATCAGCGTCTCTTCGTCTTTTGGGTCGCCTTGTGCTTTGGATTGCTACTTTGCCAGTCATTGGGACTTTCCCAATTGTGGAGGTGCAATTGATGGGAAACACGTCCGCATTGTCCCACCCTCCAACTCGAGGTCGTACTATTTTAACTACAAGGGGTTTAATAGTATCGTGATGTTGGCGGTGGTGTCAGCGACCTATGACTTGTATGTGGACGTGGGGCAAAATGGTCGGATGGTGGAGTGTTCTCACGGATGGAATTCTATTGGCGTCTCCAGAGTGGCAATCTGGGCTTGCCACTCCCAGAGGAGAATCAGGAAGGACTCCCGTTCGTCTTCGTCGTGGATGAGACGTTTGCCCTGGCAAACCATCTGATGCGGCCTTTCCCGATGAGGACCCTTACCCTGGACCAGAGGATCTTTTTTTTAACACCTATCCACATGGCGGAATATAAAATAAATCACATAGTGCTTGCCTGCTGTGTTCTGCACAATTTCTTAAAAAGACATTCAGCTAACTATGTGGTCTCAGTTGGCCAAGATGCAGACTTGCTTGAAAATGAGAACCTCACGTCCCTTGAAGCTGCTCGTCCTTGCTTGCCCCCCCCCCCCCAAAAAGCGCCTGTGAGGTCCGAACCCAATACATGGAGTACTTTGTGGGTAGGGGGGCCATTGATATACCAGACAATGTCTGAGAGGCATTTTTGTAATACATTTTTCTTTGAAACTACAATAATCTTTGTTTTCATTTACTGCTTGGCTTGGTTTTAGGTGTCTCCTAGGTACATTTTTGATTTTTGTTGTTGTGCCTTTTTCTACAACAGTGCAAACCAAAGTTCTGAGCGAGATGAGGGGACAGTCTCTTCTTCAGATAATCTTATTATGTTGTGGGGCTGCTACACACACACACCTTGTTTTTGTTAACTAATGTATGTAGTGCATTACTGACAAAAATCTTGCTCATTTTCAGCACCATGGCATAAATATGTGGGGTCATGAAAATGGCATGATTGTGAAAATTAACACATCACTGTGGGTGTTATTTACTAAAGGCACATCCACTATGCACTACAAGTGCACTGCAAAAGTGCACCTGAAACTGCACTTGGAGTGCAAAGTAAAGTTGCCTTTAGTAAATAACACCCATTGTCACCGAAAACAACAATTTTACTCCAAATACTGCTTTTGCACATTGAAAAAGGAAGCCACACATTGTTGATAATTGAACTTTTTAATCAAAGCACATTCACATGTGCGTTTAGAAAAGGGTTTTACAACAAACCAACATATTGGGTGTATCAAAAACATTATTTAAGGTAATTTTTTGGTAACTTGGTGTTTTTGTGTAAACAGGCATGTATCAAAGCGTAACATACAGAACACAGGAACTTACAAAGTTCAACTTTGAAAAGTGAAGACAATATCAGACATGAGTATGTACAAACTGGGCTGATATTGCCCTTATCAGATGGGGTGTCACCTCTGGAAAAGCCAAATTTGGAAGATGCACACAGTGTGTCAACATGTGCTATTTCCCATCATGGGGGATCAATATACATGTTTTGGGGCTGCAACCCCTTCATCTCAGCCACTTTCCACAAAACACGTACATTGATCCCCCATGATGAGAGATAGCGCATGTTGATACACGGTGTGCATCTTCCAAATTTGGCTTTTTGTAAAATACAAAAGTTGTTTTTTCAAAACACAAAAATCAAACCTTCGCTAGTTTGGGGTGTTTCACACTCTCCCCAAAACATCAGTGATGTTCTTCA
This sequence comes from Lithobates pipiens, assembly GCF_037356315.1. Classification (NCBI taxonomy): domain Eukaryota; kingdom Metazoa; phylum Chordata; class Amphibia; order Anura; family Ranidae; genus Lithobates; species Lithobates pipiens. The sequence continues at coordinate 287,371,090 of NW_027507903.1, read as the reverse complement.
TTTTATTTTGAACATCATTGATGTTTTTCTGTATATTTTCTAAATCCCGATTGCACCCCATTATCTCCCCAATCAGGATCTGGGCACTTTCACTGGTAAAATGTGATTCTTCTTCCACATCACCTACAAAAAAAAGCAAAAAAAAAAACACCATGTATTAGAAATATGCCGACATACATTCATGAGCTTACCGGAAGCTGTGGTCTCCGACACCTGTTGTGGTGACAATTTGTCCAACTTCAATGATGTCTCCTTCCTCCTCCTCCTGCTCCTCTGCTTCTGGTGTTGGAATTTCGCTTTCTTAGGGAGGGGTAGGGTCCCTGGTGTCCTCAGACTTCCCGAGTCTTCTCTCCCCTAGGAGAATGTAAAAAAGGAATACTTAGCACACAGAGGGCAGAAATAGGAATATGAAACATTGCTTGGAAGTGTGGTACAATTGTTTTTTGGCTGAGTTCAAAGACGAGAACATTATTGTGGACACTGTTAAGCTGGAATACTTACCTGCAGAACGATGTTTCTTATGAACTATTGAACCCATGAACTTGAAAGTGGCCGTTTTAAACTGTACAACATGAAATCAAAGCACATGGAGCAGTATGCAAGCAAGAATAATCATATGAACACACGACAACTACTTACTTTTTTGAAGAACACGATTGATCCTTCTGTACTGATCATGCTCCCTCAGTTTCAGATCTGACCAGCGTTTTCTCAGTTAATCCTTGGATCGTCATACCCCAAAATTCTTCTGAAGACTTCACAACTTTAGTCATGATCTTGGCCTTTCTGATATTTGGGTTTGAGTAAGGTCCATACTTCCCATCATAGTCGGTCCTCTTCAATATGTCCAACATCTCTCCAAAAGACATATTTGAGGCCTTAAACCTTCTCTTCCAGGATCGGGGCGTTTCAGGCTCAGAGCTTTCCTCGCCCTCCTCCTCGTTAGTGGAACTCTGATTTCGCACCTGCGTTCTCTCCGCCATGTGCTCTCCCCACTGCGCCGAAAGCGAAGGGGCGGGGAATAGTCTAGAAAGAACGTCAGGGGCGGGCGGAGTTTCACGCATGCGCACTGTATATAAAACGCAACATGCGTGTGTCGTACGTACGATCTGTGAACAGAGGGAGAAGCTGACGCGACGATCGTGCAAACGAAGGTAAAATTTTGAACTTGGTACATCACTAGCCTATACTGCTTCTAGATTGAGGCCTAAATTAGTGGAGTTTAGCCTGGCATTAGGGTTTGTTTTGTGTTGTGTCTTGCAGACATTATGGACGGTTTCAACGATCACAGTTTCCTCACTCTGTTCATTGATCAATACAGGGAGCTGCCCTGCCTGTGGCAATCAATGCACCCTCAATACAAAAACAAACTAAATAGGCAGGCAGCGATGGAGAAACTGGTTGAGTTTGTGAAGCCGGTGGTCCCCAGAGCAGACGTCAACTATTTAAAAGTGAAAATCGGTGGCCTGAGGAGTACATATCTGAAGGAGAGGAAGAAGGTGCTGAAGTCCATGTAATCTGGAGCTGCAGTAGATGAAGTTTATGTTCCCAGGCTGTGGTATTATGACAGGATGCATTTTCTGTCAGACCAGGCTGAGGTCAGAGAATCCCTCCCTACCCTTCCTTCCACGCGTCCTATGCTACATTCCACACCTGCTGAGTTTTCCGATGCCCAACCTGGGCCTTCCACTCAGGAAGAACTGGAGGAGCCCAGCTTGAGCCAGGTATAGTATTGTTGTACATATTTTGGGAGTAAAAATTAATGATGTTAACTTGAATTTTGCTCACTAATTGCTGATTTTGGAAAGTGTTTCACATATCAATAGACAGTAGTGGCCAAAACCTTTGGGACAAGAATGAAAAATGCTGGGCTCAGAATGATAGTCTTTTCTATTGGTTAACAATTTGCAACAGTCTTGATGTGAAAATTGTGTGTGCTTGATGAACCAAAAACTAAAACTATGTCCCTTTTTCATACACAGGAAGACATCAGCCAGGAGGAGGGTGTGGAATGCAGCAGCCAGGAGGTGGCTGTGGAAAGTGGCAGCCAGGAGGAGGCAGGGGTAAACGGCATCCAGGCGGTGGGCGGGCGGAGGAGCCTGACACATTCCTCCCCCTTCTGGCCCTTTTCTGTGGGAGTCGGCTCTGAGGCTCACTGGGGAGGCTTCAGCGGCCCTCCAAGCCACCCCCACCTATCAAGAGGCCTTTGCCGGCTTGGCTGGGTGCAAACTCGAGCAAATGGAGGAGGAGGGGCAAAAGCTCTTGTGCGAGGAGCTAATTCTCCGCACCCTCAACAAGAGTCTATTGGGCCAAATCACACAAGCAGCACACTTGTGTGATTTGGCCCCTCCTCCTCCTCCTTCTGCCACACCTCCAGCACCACAGCCACAGCCTGGAAGGAAGCGTGGAAGGAAGACCAGAGTGTCAGAACTTGGGTTCAGTCTGGTCTGACAGAAGATGCAGCCTCTTGTAGTACCACAGCCTGGGAACATAGATGTCATCTGCTGCTGTTCCGGGTTTCTTGGATTTCAGGACCAGACTTC